>NC_087094.1:15000-640000 GCF_963855985.1 Ostrinia nubilalis | reverse complement strand
GATAATTATTTAGTCACCCGTAACGCCATTAGTTTTAGTACTTAGCGTCGCCGCCGAAACGCTTGTCTATGGTAATGTCTATGCTATTTCTATTATTCAACTGGTATGAATGGATCGAAACTAATATTATGTTACAGTATTATTTTCATAAATATTAGGGAGTTTAATCATCAGTAACTAGGGTCGAAGCTTTCGCAAGTTTGCGGACTGATACATTTCTTGGTAAAAACTACTATAACAAATCGATAAATGCCGATGTCAATTATATGACCAAGCAAGAATGGCAAAGAGATATGATCAACTTTACAAGTAAACCTAGACATGCTAGTTCCTCACCCTATTTTACTTGATTGTGCTCACACATTCGTTTGTTTATTCAGTCCTTCAATTTCTCGATCCATTCATGCCAGATTTTGTAAATTTTTACATAGCAAAGTTGGAAGCTGAAATGTTTCAAACATATTAAAGGTTTAATCGAACTTGACGAACCAGAAGTTGTCTCATACCTGGCCATCAGTAGTTTCTATGAGACGATCCTGAACCCGAAATCAAGTTATCGTTTCTCTAAACTGATATGCATTAAACATAATAAATTATATTTCGAAATAAATAAAAATTCTAAGATGCTTCTGAACGTCGTTCGTTATTGACCGTCTTGGCTTGGCGACGCCTTACCGTCAAACACAACTTTCAAAAAGATACATAATAACTGAAACCGTATAATATGATTTTTCGTTGATTCTAATAATTATTACGGCGTTATCATTCATTCCTGCTGATCTACAAAATGTTCAGCGTAAATCAATCCGCTTTGGGATTATGCGAGTACTATGAAATGTTTCGCCTTAAGCGAATCAAGGCTTCTCTGTCAAGGATCGCACTAAATCCAACGGGTTACAGTTAGTAATAATTACGAATAGGTAGTCAAAAGCTAGCTTCATTGTCTTAAACGAGTGAAACTTAGTTTTGACACATAGAGGGCGCCACTTTGTATGCAACATCCAATGGCAGCGCGATATAGCTTGGAAGTGAGCTTGTGATATTTATTTTGAATAGATAAAACGGATACGTGTGTTTTATCATGTAAAGTATCATGCACATTTGTATGAAATGCGTGACGAATTACTTGAAGATGTTCATATAGCTATAGTCTCGTGAGTATTCTTATATTGCAATGTTTGATCGATTGTTATATTAAATGTATGCTTATTTTATTTATTACAAAGGATAATCAATTCATATTTATAGTACTATGTGTACGTTATAATAAATAATGGGTCATAAATACCAATATTTAAATAATAGCAATATAATTATAATATTTCGTAAGTATTCTCTATTGTATGTTATTTTATTCAAAGAACCTGTCAGCAGTTATGATTCCACTTATTTATGTATACATTTTTGTTTATAATACATAATATACCACATCCAATTTATCTGCACAAGCAAGTATTTGTTGAAAATTGAATAGTAGAAAGTATTTTAAACAAGTTTCCAGCATGACTTAGATAAGTTAATTATATTGCATCATCCTCGAGTCTCCCAGTATGAATACTATTTATTTATTTACATAGGAAAGTTTGGCGGCGACGCGTTTTATCTAAATGAAATAAATTGTTTTGTAGGGGGTCGATGCGGAGAAGGATGTACCTATACATAAGTTATTATTAATTACAATTAATTAATATATATTTTGTATCAGTGACGTTCACCAAGCTAATTTATATTCTATTGCGGTAAGAGAGAAAGATTGTTCCAAATACAATATCATAAATTAATTTGTGTATTTTATTTTATTATTATTTTAGGTTTGATTCCTTATAGTATTTATATTTGAAATAAATCAGTACACTCACATCATCAAAAAGAATGTACCTACCTATTATAAATCTAAAACACAATTACCTACAGTTACTTATTAGAGCAAAAACAATTTAATATTTTAAGAATACGATATTTTGAGAATCTGATATGCAAATAAAGGATTTTTCCTTATACAAGTTATCTGACGATTTCATACCGCCATCAAAAGACTTGGTTTTGAATTTAAGATTAAATGTGCTTTAGGAAGCTATCAGTGCCAGCGTATAGCTCGACCATTGAATTATAATACTTGCAGGTAAGTAATATTATTATTATCATGATACTGAATAAACATTTCTTCTTTCTTTGTTATTTGTGTGCACGTTGCGTGTTATTTGAACGAGAACCAAGGCTTCCACCAAGGGCCAGTGTCTTCAACGGATAATTGAACAAATGAAAAAATACTTGCAGGTAAGTTATTTACTAGTATGAACGTTGTGTCATTTGAACGAGAACCAAGACTTCTTCTCCAGTGGCCAGCGGCGTTTCTTAGGGTCGATGTGCGGGCAGTTGTCCTTCATAAAGAACAGCTTGTAGATCAACGCCAGGAGTCCAGCACCCACGGCCACCCCGCCTATCATGGGCAGCCATGCGCCGATGCCTTCGCCATCGTTGCCTTAGGGAAAAAAAAAACTTGTAAATTTTCGGTTTCTACTACAGTCAGGTTCAAACTTGTAGTTAGGGAGGCGAATAGGGGAATTTTCGGCAATACTCGAGCGTGGCAGTTTAAGATATGAGAGATACCTTAGACCTAATAGAACAACCTTGTAAAGTATTTAGCTCATGTAGTGACGCGCGCCTAGGATAGACGATCAGATTAGTAAAAAAAATGGATAGTCTGAAATACTCGAGCGCGTCAGATTAAGATATTGGGGGTTGATTTTAGTGTTTAAAGACTAAATTTAACTAATCTTCGTTAGCCTAAGCAGAACTCTACTATAAGGTGAGACATTTAAGTTAGTTTTTTTGTGCTAAAAAGAAGTCTATAAATTACTTCTACATTGCTAAATAACATCTTAACTTATTTGCATGGAGTTGATGATGAAACAGAAATAAGAGATCCTCAATATCTGTGCTGTTGGTCAGTTTTTGTGGGCTTTGAAGTGTGCTCTTAATCTCCATAAGCATTGTCATAAGCTTCTTAATTATTACAAGTTGTAGACACCTTTAGGTAGACCCATAAACCATTTTTTTTACATCGGAAAATGCTTTGCGCTTACCTATTGGTCGATAAGGACGGCTAGTGGGTTATGTGGAACTCTCCCCACTAAATGAACATTGTTTTCTTACCTGAACTACCTCCAGATCTGCCTCTAGCACTCATGCTTGGTCCAAAGCTACAGTTGGCAACTTTATGGCGGCTATTGGCATATTTTCGGCTTATGATTGTCTGAAGTAAAAGCTCTCTTGATTGAATTCACCATTCTTGGAATATTTACGTAACGTTATCCATTTTTCTGGTATCCAGTTTAAGAATTTTGTTGTGGCATTTTTTTGACAAATACGTTAAAATGACGTTACATCTGAAATGTCATAAGTTTTCTTAATTCTGTCATATACTGCTGAAACCTCATTGTGAAACTTCTTCCAAATCTATGGAATTTCCAGGAGGTTTATCTAAAAGAGTACCTACTCTCAGTAGGTTTGGTTTCAGTTTATTTTCGATTTTGGAAAGTTAAATAAAATCCAATAGTTATTCCAGTTGTATTTATTTCTTTAGAAATCACTATTTCATTTTTCGGGCACACCGGGCTTTATATTTCCGAGACTTCTCGTTGGCTTTGGCACAGTGTTCCTACATATTATTCACAAGTGATTTGCTTTAAAGTCGTGTGTTACGTTTCATTGTATGGATATGGTATGGTCTCGCATCAGTATTCGTCTATAGGCCATTTCCTTCTACTTGGGTGTATCCTGTCGCAGTCGCAGAAGTTTCTGCGCTCGCGTTCTTTTCCAGGTTCGACCTTCTTTACCGGTTTTTTTACTTCTGGCTCTCCTGTACCCATGAAGTAGAGTAGAGCGAGGAATCCAGCTCCTATTGCTATGCCACCTATGATGGGCAGGTACGGCGTGATTCCATCATCGCCCCCTGAAATAAGAATAATATGATTATTTAATATACAACTTTGTTCTGGATTTCCTGACACTTTGGTAGGACACAAATGAACAAAGCCTTCTTTAAATATCCTCAGTTTCATTATGACGTAGCAATCATAGATGGAATAAACAACGGTTGGATATTGCATCGGTGGAATCGCTTCAATGAGGGCTATCGTTTTTATACTTAACAGTTGGCACCCCTGGCGAATGACAGGACCTTACTCTACAGTGGCGCCATCTTGATGAGTGCAAATGCAATAGTCCTCCTACCACTTTAGCGCTCTCAAGTTGGTGCCACTGTCTTCGCGACTAGCAAGTGACAGGACCTTACTCTACAGTGGCGCTAACTGGTGAGCGCTAAAACGATAGCCCTCATTCAAACAGAACTTTATTTATGTGGGCTGTACTTCATAACTGTGACATCACAGTATCCATGATAATTCAGGACATTAAGGCTTACCTGCTCCAGCTCCACCACCAGCCCCAGGAGCTGGTGCTGGTGGCGGTGTAGGTGGTGGTGGGGGTGGCGGTGACGGCGGTGGTGGAGGCGTCGGTGGCGGTGAGTCTGCCATATCCTCTGGTCGCGCTTATATCTCAGTTTGCTCTGTTTCTGCTTACGGTCACATTTCTTGTGGTTGTGGAGGGATAGGGACTCCCTGCGGATCATTTTGGTTGGTAAAAGGTGTTCATTTCGTTTGCGGATTTTTTAAGTGACAAAAGTTGTCAGTTTGGCAGTGCATGTCTTAATAGTTTTTAAAGTTTTGCTGGAAGGGTAGATTCAATTACTGAACGATGTTCAGTAATTAGCGATATCATAAATTCTTCATTTTAAATGTTATTGAAACGTTTTTGCGCCCTATTAAAGTAGCATAGCGTAAAATTTTAATTAGTGGAACCGTAATGAAATATAAATATCACGCATGTTGCGTGCAAATAACTATGCCACCGTCTATAATCTATGATGTTTTACGGACTTTGCTGTCATGTCAATTAAAACTCATGCAAAACTTTGTGAACTTAAAATCTAATTCAAAATAAAAATATGAGAACCTGAAACTTCATGAAATCCAAGATAATTATGTAACAGCTATGAGCCGGAGAGGCGACAGTGATGGCGGGGGTAGCAGATTGGTTGCCGCTCATAGGTGAGAGTTAAAAAAGTCAGTTTGTTGGTGATTACTTCTTTGTGGTGGTGTAAGCGATAGGACGAACGAGAACGTGCTTGCGAGCTAATAGTTGCAGGACCGTGTTAGGATATAGAATTTTATCATGAGATGACATGTTGCTGGCAGGTTTTATTTTAAAAGTAAACAGCATTAGAATAAAGTTTGAAAATAATGACAGGTGTAGAAAAGCGAGAAAATGTGACATTGTATCATTGTATTATTGAAGTTCGATAGATTCAGTTGTAAATGTTTTAATATTTAATATGTAATAGATTTTGATAATATTTTAATAATAAAGTGTGTGTGAGTATTGAAGTGGCGTTATTTTGATTGAATAACCTCCCAGGAGTTGTGTGGAGAGGCACACTCCTCGAACAGGTTATGGGCCCAGCGTACGTACCCAGAGGGCTGTAAGAATTATCTCTTGAATAAGAAGAATGAAAGTTAAAGATCTATCCTGATTTTGTTTTGGAAAATTTTAAAATAACAATATGTCGGAAGAAAATTGTAAATTATCAACGTTATCAAAAGGAGAAGACTATACAAACTGGAAGAAGAAATTGATATTGTTATTGACAGCGAAAGATATAGATTGTGTTTTGGAAGATAATGCTGAGAGCAAAAAGGATTTTAATAGAAAAGATGCAAAAGCAAGATACATCATAATAAGCTCATTATGTGATAAATTTGTTGTATATGCATTGAATTGCAATACAACAAAAGAAATTTTACAAAAATTTGACACATTATTTCTAGGACATGAAGATACACAGATTTGTCAACTTTTAGAACAATTTTACAAATTCAAATTTTCAAATTCGGATTTGATGATTGACATAGCAGAAATTGAAAATAAAACGATAAAACTAAGAAATTTGGGTTACAGCATAGACGAAAAACAAATCATGATTAAAATTTTATCAAGCTTACCAGAAGAATTTGCCTTTTTTAGAACTGCGTGGGAGTCAACCCAAACTTCGGAAAAATCACTAATAAATCTACTATCAAGAATAAATCTAGAACTTACTATGCGAAAAGAAAATAAAAATCAAAATTTGGAAAAACCTGAAATGACGCCGTCTACGTCAGCAATAGAAACAAATGACAACGCATTTTTAGTCAAGAGTTGTTTTCAATGTGGCAAGAAAGGACACATTGCCAAGTATTGTCGGCGGAATATGAATGCAAATCGTGGATGGAAAAATAATAACCTGCAATGCTTCAGATGTCTGAAGTTCGGACACAAACATACGGAGTGCAGTCAACAAACGAACTGTATGTACTGCAAGCATAATTCTCATTACACGAAATTCTGTCTACAGCAACATCAGCATGTGAGTAATTTTATTCCTTTAAAAACAACTGTGGACTTCATCCTGGATTCGGGAACCAGTAGTCATATTGTTACGTCTGAAAACTATCTGAATGACAAAGAAGACATAAATTATAGAATTATGACTGCTGATGGAAACATACATCCAGTTAACACCATGGGAAATATTTATACAGACAATATTAATTTTAAGAATGTTTTATGTGTACCCCAACTTAAAAAGAATTTATTATCTGTGTCTAAATTAGCTGATGATAATTATATTGTTAAATTTTACAGAAATAAATGCCAAATCATGGATCAGAACTCTGAGTGTAAGCAGACAGGAGTTCGCAGAGAGGATGGCCTTTATTATATGAAACTGCCAATGGACATGTCAAAGTCAGTCGTGCATTCGAGGTCAGACAAAACATTCCTTATTAAAGGCTTCTGGCATCGTGCCTTAGGTCATGTACCTATAAACAAGACTAAAGACCTTGTTTTAGGTATAGATAGAAACTTAGTAGATGATGTAGACATCTGCGAAGTCTGCATACAATCTAAGCTTTGTAGAAAACCTTTTAAAACTGTTAGATATAGAGCTACTAAACCTTTAGAAATTATTCACAGTGATATTTGTGGTCCTATTGGAAAGGAAACATGGGATGGCTACAAATATTTTATTACATTTTTAGATGATTATACACATTTTGTTAAAGTATATCTTCTTAAAGACAAGAGCGAAGCTTTTTCTAAAATTTTAAACTTTATCAATTTGGCGGAAAATCATTTTAACACAACAGTTAAAACATTCAGATGTGATAATGGTGGAGAATACACCAGTAACCAATTTAAAACTTATTGTATTTCCAAAGGTATTAATATTGATTATACAATTCCGTATACTCCTCAACTGAATGGTAAAGCTGAACGGTTAAATAGGTCCTTAATGGAACGAACAAGAGCTTTACTCTTTGATATGCAGCTACCACATGAACTATGGGGTGAAGCGGTTTTAACTTCTGCTTATTTATTAAACAGATGTTCAAACACAGCAAACATTAAAACACCGGCGGAGATGTGGTTTAATAGAATACCAAATTTAAAACACTTAAATATTTTCGGATCATTAACATACTTTAAAAATAATTTTCAGTTAAATAAACTTGACTCAAGAAGCAGTAAAGGGCTTTTAGTAGGTTATACTAATAACGGATATAAAATATGGGATCCTTTACATTTTAAAATCTATTATTCAAGAGATGTAACGTTTAATAATAGTAAGAGTGATGTTAGTGAGTTTTTAAAAACGTGTTATAGGGAAGTGAGACTAAGTGATTTAAATAATTTATTTAAAGAAATTAGTGTTGATATTAGTGATGAAGTTATTAATGGTGATATTAATGGTGATATTAATGGTGATATTAATGGTGATATTAATGGTGATATTAATGGTGATATTAATAGTGATATTAATGGTGATACTTGTGATGAAGTTATAAGCGGTGGTATTGGTAATGAAGAAGTTAATGAAGATATTAGAAATGGTGTTGAAGATAATGGTGTTTATGAAGAAAGAGTTACTGATGTTTTTGAAGATAGAGTTGAAGATGTTGAAGTTGATGGTGGAAATACTGAGAATATTGAAGATTGTATTGAAGAAAATATAAATTTGAGAGGGGAGGTTAGAGAAGATTCAGCTGTTGAAGACAGTGATGGTTTAAGGGTTTTACCAAATAGAGAGAGGAGATTACCTTCTAGGCTAATGGATTATGATTTAGAGAGTTCGTTTTTAACTTTTACGGAAGTTTTGAGTAGTGTTGATAAAGATTTATGGAAGAAAGCAATTGATGAAGAAAAAGAATCTTTAGAGAAGAATAAAACATGGGAAATTGTAGGAAGAGAGGAAGCAGGAAATAGAAAAATAATATCAAGTAAATGGATTTTTACAATAAAGCCTGGTGGAAGATATAAGGCTAGATTAGTGGCAAGAGGTTTTTTACAAAAGTATAACATTGATTATAAAGAAACATATAGTCCAGTGGTAAACACAACAAGTGTTAGATTGTTGTTGGCTATTGCAGCTCAACAAGAGTTTAAAATAAAGCAGTTCGACGTGAAAACAGCATTTTTATATGGGGAATTAAATGAAGATATTTTTATGGAGATACCTTTAGGATACAACATAAAGGACAAAGAAAATAAGGTGTGTAAATTAAAGAAAAGTTTGTACGGGTTGAAGCAAGCGCCACTTATGTGGAATAAGAGGTTGACGGAATTTTTGAAGAAATTGGGATTGATACAAATGAAATCAGATCCATGTGTGTTTCATAATAAAAATAAAAATATATACTTAGCAATTTACGTAGATGATGGTATTTTAATTGGTAAGGATGAGATATGTTTAAATAAAATAATAAATCAATTAGAAACGGAATTTGAAATGCGGAAATTTGATAAAACTGAAAAGTTTATAGGTTTTGATGTGTTAATTGAAGAAAATTTTATAAAAATTTTTCAGGAAAGTTACATAGATCAACTTTTAGATAAATTTAAATACAAAAGCTTAAAAGACAGTAGTCATCCAGATATTTTGATAGATACACATCAAGAGGGGAAAGGTGGTGATGATGATGTGCATCGTTATAGGCAATTAATCGGCTCGTTGTTGTATTTAGTGAACAAAACAAGATTAGATCTGTCGTTTCATGTTGGTTATTGTAGTAGACATCAGGAACATCCTAATTTGAATGATTTTGCAAATATTAAAAACATTTTTAGATATATTAAAAATACAGTTAGCAGTGGTATAAAATATGTTCGTGGCAGCGATCTAAGTTTAAAAGCATATTGTGATGCAGACTTTGCAGGTGATCCTGATACTAGGAAGAGCACGACTGGTTTTGTAGTGTTTTATGGTGGTGGTCCAATTCACTGGTGTTCTCGCAAACAGTCAGTAACTGCTTTGTCTAGTACTGAGGCTGAATATATATCTGCAGCCGAGTGTATAAAAGATCTGCTTTACATTCAGAGTTTGATTCATGAGTTGACAGGCGAGTTACCAAAAACACAATTGTTTGTCGATAATCAATCAGCAATAGTTTTGATTAAAAACGGAATCTTAAATAGGAGGAGCAAGCACATTGATGTGAAATACCATTTTATTAAGGAGAAATTAGATAAAAATTTATTAGAAATTTATTATTGTCCTACTAAAGATAATTTGGCTGATATTTTAACTAAACCACTGGATAGAACAAAGTTTTTGAGACTTAGACAATGTATAGTGAGTGATACATAGTGGACATTTGTGATGTGACGAATTATGTAGGTTTATTAGAATATAAGGTTTTTGGGAGTTAACTTGAAATTTTAATTTTACGTTAGTTATGTAAGGTGTTTAGGTTAATTAATTCAAAAGTATATTTGTTGTATGGTTGTATTGGGTAAGTTAGTTAAGTTGGGTTTTAAGGAGTAGATAGGTAGTTGTTATGATTATATAAAGATAAAATTCAGAGGGGATGTTAGGATATAGAATTTTATCATGAGATGACATGTTGCTGGCAGGTTTTATTTTAAAAGTAAACAGCATTAGAATAAAGTTTGAAAATAATGACAGGTGTAGAAAAGCGAGAAAATGTGACATTGTATCATTGTATTATTGAAGTTCGATAGATTCAGTTGTAAATGTTTTAATATTTAATATGTAATAGATTTTGATAATATTTTAATAATAAAGTGTGTGTGAGTATTGAAGTGGCGTTATTTTGATTGAATAACCTCCCAGGAGTTGTGTGGAGAGGCACACTCCTCGAACAGACCGTCAGTGTATTCTTTCAGGAGAAATTGGTGTACTTACTCTAAAAAAGCTTCTGTGTTCATTCAATGAGGGATATCGTTTTAGCGCTCACCAGTTAGCGCCACTGTAGAGTAAGGTCCTGTCACTTGCTAGTAGCGAAGACAGTGGCATCAACTTGTGAGCGCCGAAGTGGTAGGAGGACTATCGCATTTGCACTCATCAAGATGGCGCCACTGTAGAGTAAGGTCCTGTCAATCGCCAGGGGTGCCAACTGTTAAGTATAAAAACGATAGCCCTCATTACACGTTCTTACACCTTACTCAGTAAGTTAAATAATACATTCGCATTGCTAAATTCTCTTTCAGGAGGAGTAGCAGTCGGAGTGGGATTCCTCGCGCTCATTTACAAGATGTTCTTCGGTAGATCGAAGTGTCTCCACGACCGGACCAGGGGGCCCTCCTGGCCCTGCCAAAAACAGAAACCGTGCCCCTACTACAAAGATGGTTCCAAGCCTTGTTGACAACGTGTTGTAAAGTTGCCTATTTTGTCTTTTACTCTGATGCAATAAAGGATTAAACTGATATACTTTTTACATTTTACCAGCACTAGCTGTCGCTTTTTGATAAGATGATTTTAGGGCCATAGGACTTTTGCTTTACGTGTTATCGAACATGATCAATTTATTTACTATCGAAAAATACTGACAGTGTTTTGACCAGGCTCTATTATTACTCAAGCCTTGACCTAACTCTCAAATCTGAAATTATACCTTTACGTTACCTATTTGTAGTTTTTATCTGAGAATCAAAGCCTCTGTCATTCGCAAAAAATAATCGTATGGTGTGCGTGCAAAGATAAACTATTGAATCGCCTTGAAAGCCTTGAATACTTATCTTTCGTAAAAAAAAATAGGTAACCCCAATATTTTCTGCGTGGTTAAATTCCTGTATTATATTGGCAGTTCAATAAATGAGGAGCTATCCTAGCTAGTCACACGTACCTAATGTAACGACTACGATAAATTCTTTTAATGTCATCCGCTACTAGTTAATATTTATTTGCAATGATTACTTACAGAAGTTGTTTTTCTCCGAGGCCCAAGTATGTGGTTGTAAACGACTTGATACAGTGATAATTGTTTTTCGCTTCGCCACTCGGTCTAATTCCTCGAATCAACTTAAGATCTTATCGCTTCATTACCTCTGGCAAATTGTATGTAAAATCTTTATCTTGCTTGTATGACATGTTCAATTCTGGTATGTTCGTCACAGTATCCTCAATTACTCCATTTGTATTACAAATGCGAGCACAACCTTTTCTTACATTCTTTATGTTTTTTTTACAATACTACCTCTTGAAAATTGGTAGCAACAGGATTCCTTATGCGTACGTAATTAATTCCAAATACTTTGGGTTTTTGTAGAGGCTTAATGATCTTGTCTACCAAAAAAGTAGGACACGATCGTGTTATTGAAGTTAATGGTCGACCAGATATGAGAGTATGTTCATTTCTGTTAGGCTGGTTAGAAATCAAATGAAAACGTGGTAAATTCCAATATTTTCAATGATGTTTAGAAGAATTGGACCATTTTTATTAGTTCAGTAGACTGATTCATATGAATTTGACCGTGGAAATAAGTTTATCTAAAATTACCTATTTTCGTTTTTGCTCGTGTCATTTCCTGTAAAGCAGTTTCTTCGTCTTGTTTGCCATTACAAGAGATTAACGCATCTTTCAATGTCTTTTCACAGCTTTTTACATAAAAAGTCATAATCGACATTTCAAGCTGTTGAGCATCATCTTCGTTCGAATCTGTCTATAGAGTTTCCAGAACTTCAGTTGTCCAGTTTACATAATATTGTACTTAGGAAGAGAAAGTCCTTGATTCTATCTTAACTGAGCGAGTAGGAGTAAGTTTATATTGTCCATGGGTAAGAATGTCGCCATTCCTCTAGGATCAGAACCCAATAAAATGGTTAATACCACACTAATTAGCCATGTTTAAACAGCAATACCACGTGTCCTAGCCCGTATATTACTAAACCCGGTAAATATTATTGTTGGTCTTGTAATCATGGTGACCGGTAGCGCGCAGGTGGTTGGGCCGGCCGGTTCGGGAAACCAATCTTAGGGCCCGTTGTTAAAGTTTACAATACCTTAAGATTCGGCAAATATCCTGAGAGCCCTGTATGGCATGTCTTGTACGAAATAGCAACGAGAACTGTGTCTAAATATGCAAGGCTGTAAGTGCATTTTTAAAGTGATGAAACTTAAACGTTTTGGTGTATCGGATAAGGTCGGTTTTGGAGCGGGAACGGGATAGTTTGGGACAGAAGTGGCGGGGCGCGGGGGGTATGCGGTCGAACTGGTTGCTCGAACGACGACCGGAGGCTGCGCACGGGCCGGGTACAATCTTATGCTTAATTTTTTAATTAAAAACCACGTGGTTATTTTTTAATATTATTTCTATTTCTACTGTTACAATGTTGTATCAATGTAATGTCATTTACGGAAATCTACAATGGAAATTGTGGATCAGAGTCAATTTTTTTCTGAACTTCAAATTATTATTCGGTGCTCTCTTATTAAATTTCCCTTTATACAAAACGGAGTTCCGTTCTATACAGATAAATTCATGAAGATTCAATAAGATATCCTAAAAATACAAAATTATTACCCTAAACAGTCCCAAACTACGATACAAGAATAAAGCGCAAAAATAAATGATCATTTGCCGCAGACAATGGGCTCTTCAAAAAATTCACATGCGTTCTCCAATACAATGGATGTGTAAAAAACTATAAATCTTTTAACTTATGATGTGAAAAGCTTATAAAGCTATACAGGATTGCTTTAAAAAACTTTTTCATTTCTACAAATTTTGCCCTATATTTTAACTCTAAAAACTATTAATTTCTTCAACAATTTAATCAAAGTTATCGATCCTAATCAATATACTTACAGAAAAAATCCTAAAAGCTCCCAACATAAATCAAAAGCTAAGGGCTTCAGCACTTTGTGCTCGCCAGTACAGGGCCAAGCTCGGCACGAGTCTTGTAAAGAATTTATAGGAGAGGCGGGCGCGGGCGGGCTCAGTGCGCGCGCGCAGACGGCCGCGCAGGACCGCTCGCGAAAGTAAAAGTGTGTTGTGTGCGGTGATACGCGGTGTGGAATGGATGGCGAGGTGGGTTCACCCCATTGTTGATAAATGATAAGCAAATGCCAGTTGCGCAGTTTCACGTCACGCCAGTGGATCTTTCGGCTGAACTCGCCAAGAACTTAACACGTTCCGTATGCAGTGCTTTCAGTGGATTTACACAGGATTGTTGCGCTCCTTGATTGAGAACCTCGAGAGCCAAGTGATATTTTAGTAACCAGATAAGGTGTATCTTATTCAAACGCATCCAAAGCTAAGAGCCAATCGAATCGGCCGTATTGAGGTTATTGAACTTAATTTAACATCCAAAACATTAACGATACGTTAACTCATATGTTATGATTGCTTCTTCATACTTTTGAGTTGAGTATCATGGACGACTAGCATATCAGAAATTACAATAATATTTATCGAATAAATATTCCTGTAAACTTACAAACAGTTCCCCGAAGTTGGTTCAAATAGTTGGGTCTTGGCGTCGTTCCTCGGCCGACTCCAATGGCCCCAGTGGTCATCGATAAACAAGTTTTAACTTTGGTATTTCTATTATTAATAAACGCCTGTATAAAAACCTAGCTTGATGACTTGCGTATTAATTTTAATAGAATCGTTTTATTACCAACACATGTTGCTGTGTTGTAAAGTGTACTGCATAATAAAGTAATTTAACTAGCAATAAGTCCTCAGTATCAACAACACTTACTTAGTAATTTAAACTTATTGTCTTCATGATATTTATTTCAGATACTATTGCAGAATACGAAGTCAAAAGAAGGCTTCAAAGTAAAAAGTTAAAAACGTTTGCAAAGCTCAATTTCAGTAGACAGATAAAAGCTTTTCAATATTGATATATTAAGAGTACCAAATAATTCAACTACGAGTATTTTAAACATACAAATGACATGTCTATCATTACCAGTTTAAGCATTAAGGCGCACTTAATAATTTTATCATAAAACGTTACAATTTATGATTACTCGCTCTTATGGTCTACTAATAACTAGTACGGTTGCTTCGCCCGGTGCATTGGCATGTTTAATATAAATTATAATTATTTTATATGCAATTTGCATATAGGAAAATGGTACCAGTTCCATCGACATTGATTATGGAACGTGTTTGTGATCTAGCAATGGTAGATTTCCGTTGTAGTAAAACCTATTGGTGTTCAGGGTCCGCCTAATCGTCAAGCTCTGCATTGCAAGTGCGGTGATCAGTAGAAATTAACCGCGTATAATTTGCTTTGGATTAATACTTGTAAATCCCTGTCATCAAAATTTATGGTTCCCCATACACCCTCTTTCTCAACTATTCAGAGTTTTAAACTCTTCTTCCAGCACCAAAATTCATCAAAATCGGTTTGGTGAACACGTACCAGATCTGGCTAATTCAAGCCTGTAACGTCCTTATCAAACTGATAAGTTATTTTTTAATCTAAAAATGGAATCAAACCCTGAATCTCTGGATGAAGAGAGCCTATTCTCTAACTATCCTAGATCAAGGTTACATTTCCAAATACATACCTGTAATTATTTTTAAGTATATATAATTTTTATTCCTTTCCATCATACATTTCTTGTTCTGTTTCCCTTAACCTTAGGCTATAGGTACGTACCTTCTTTTCTTTTTTTTTTTTATCTCCGGCTGAAATTGCCGGAGTTCGGTTTCAAACAAAACAATTTCTTGAATATTAAATAAATAACGTATTTTTTTAGAGTAAGTGGTGGTTAGTTTCTCGCTAATGTCTACGAGCAAACTTAGTGTCTTGATAAAACTTCTGATAATGTTACTTGTTCAATAACAAATTAATCCGCCTATTACTAGCTTAAGCTGCAGGTTGCCAACCCAACTGGCACCTGACAGGCAGTTTTATGTGGTGTTTAGTGTCTTTACGACCTAATGACTCATTGTTAACGCAGCTAGTTGATTATGTTAATTACAAAAGCCATAGCAATTTCTGCGCTATTGCTATTCGCTGAATAAGACCTCTACACTGTGCTACGTAGAAGCATAAAGCTCTTGATAAAGCTTTACAACGAATAATTTGATTATTGTGACTGATTAGAATAATAGTAGCTTGCATTACGTTACGACTTTGATTATGCACTATACGCAGTCGATTGTATGCAGTCAATGCTGTGCGAAATATTTAATGTGTTATTGCAATCATTCAGATAAAATTACTTTTAGATTTAAACAACAAATCGTTCTTCGTTCGTTTTCAGCCAAATGACGTCCACTGCTGGACAAAGGCCTCCCCCATGGTTTTCCACAATACAACAAATACAAATACACAAAACAACAAATATTTCGCTTGAATTACCTAGTAGGTACACCTTCATCCGTTGTCTTTTCAAACGTTTTTCTTATCTCTCTCTATATCTCTCTCTTTTAAAAAAATTGCCAAAAAATGTTTTTGGTCGCTGACCGCGAAAACTTCGTACCATTATAAAATCTTCTTATTCAGGCCCCTGCAGGTGTCCTCTCGGTCTTGATGGTTCAGCATCCAGACTGCCACAAAAAGGGTTGCGGGCAAAACAAACGTTTCGCGAGCGGCCGGCAGGTGGCGCATAATTAGCTGGCAGATCGCGGAGTTGCGCAGGCGACTGCCAAGCATTACCACACTATTAACTCACAATAGCCTCGACTTTGTTGGATAACTTGCTGCTTCATCTGTCTTTCTTTCTTAACTTAGAATTTCATTAAAGCCAGAAATCGTTGAAAATATTTGCAAAGTCGTAATTTAGAAGGTAAGAAGTTGTTCTTGCCCAAAAATAGCTTTTTCCTCTTCATTAAAGAATCACGTGTTCCAGTCTCCTTAGCATATGCTCTGTTATAGAAACCGTACAACAGGACTATTCAGTCTAGTGTGCATCTATTGGTTGTTGCCCCCGTGGCACCAGTGGCACAGAATCCACCGCACTTACGCTAATGGTAGCCTTCCACCGCGGCCGCCAGGCTAGCGCAGGCGCACGGCATCATTGAAAGCTGGGGTTGCGGTAATAGCTAAAACTATTACAATTTCGATAGACTAATTCAATGTTTATTAATATTTTTGTGTTCTGTGGAAAGAACAATTTGGGCATTTTGATCTGAAAGATGCTGTTAGATTCGTCTATTATGCGAATAAAACAGACACTATGAGAACTGGATAGAATTTTGCTATCCCCTTAACACCAGGCTATCATGCTAAACTGGTAGAGCTAAAAGAAGACAGAGCCTCAGGCATGTGCGTGTTTGGTAAAATCTGTTAACTCTTTCAACCCTTTTTAACATGTCAGCTTCACACTCCACCGACCAGAGATGGTCATTCGTAACTGACGATAACGTCCCACAATTTAAACGTCTCGTTGACTTTTGAAAAGCATCTGAAATTGAAATGTCAGCGAGGATTTTAGTGTTAAGAGAGTCGTGCGGAAGATTTGCTACGTGAGTGCACTCAAAATAATCATGCATAAAGCACACTCGTAAAAATAAAACTATAAAACTACGATCACGCCTGAGGATAAAAACCGTACGTAAACCGTAAGGATAGTAGAGCATGTTTTATGTTTAGAGCTTTAATTCGTTTCGGAAGTTACTCATAATATCCTGTGTAGTTACGTCACAAAGTTCTGATATACCTATTTTTTGCCAGTGTGAAGAATTAATATTATATTCAATGCGAAAACGTAGAATTTATCACTGCACTGAATTATTATTCAACTTTTCAATACAATCCAAATATTTCTTATTTTAAAAGGTCAATGATTCTTTGAATACCATTGCAGGTCTGAAAAAAAATCAGCTTTCCAAATATTTAAAAATCAACAAAAGCGTTCGCAAATTCATTTGCGCTTAAATCAAAGTTTGTTTACACTCGCATTTATTTAGCGTCGGCATACAATACGGAATTCCTTGGCGCATAAACCTCGGATATTCCCCGTGGAGGATGCGTAAATCGGCCATCGGGCCTTTTTGTGCCTTTTTGGATTCCTTTGTGGCAGGTATAAGTGCGGTGACCAAGTTATCCGATGAATTTGGGACAGGATAAGATTAAATGCGTCGGATTGAGAACACGCAAATGCATTGCCGTATCGGATTTTTATGAGCGTAAAGATTTGAGATTACGTTTGTATGCCGTGAAATGAGATCGATTTTGCTTTAAAGGCATTCTTTGCGTTAAGATATCTTTTAACTAGATAAAAGTAGGTTGTCGTTTGCAACTAGAACTAAACATATACGGTAAAAAAAAGTAAGCTCATAAACTCAAGAGTTTATGAGCCAACAACCAGAAGCAACTCTACTCAAAACAATCAACTAAAGCGGGATTCTATCAAACGATTGTATAAAAATTGGGAAAGAGTCATTTTATCCATTCGGTAATTATTATTTTTCTAAATTTTTCACAAAGTTTACCCCCGTTTTACAAAATTCAAATGCACTTTTTGGGGCATGTTTGAATCTCCAAAAGTTTTTGGTGTGGTCGTCCTATCGTAGGAGCATCTGCTATCGGCCTGTAATTAATTGATTTCGAATGTTATTGATCGAAATTTAGATCCCCTCCTCAATCACTTTAATGAGCTTTAAAAGGCTTTGATTTCGATACTGATAACTGTCGGAATGCATCGATCGATTTATTTGTTTCTCGGGAAAGCTGGAGAGTTTTATCTACGGATACACTTATAAATTTGTGAGCTTTGGTTATTTTGAATCGAATAGTTGGAACGTATTTGATAAGATTACCGTGACTTTTAGTAGGTCTAGGTATATTTATTTTTATTTACGTTCACATATTTAAATGTTGTATTTTCTTTGAATAATATACTTACCAATCCATGTCTTCTCTGTTATGTAGAGTAGAACGAACGTGAGTACGAGTTGTAGTATTTACTTAACAATTTAATGGTGACGGTGTAGAGATCATCAATATCAATAAGAAAATGAGTTGGTTCGTCAATCTCGGCCACTTTAGCGTCACTATCGCTAGTTGAACAAATTGTTCCCACAGCATCGCGGGACAGGCGGGCTGCGCAGGCGCATAGGGATGTGACTGAAAATGCTAAGATGTTTTTTTAGTCTTGTTGTGCCTCTATTAAAATTAGTAATAATAACGGTAGCTTCTGCCTGCGGCTTTAAAATTTCGATATCACTAAAAAGCTTTATTTATCGCGTGTCCTGTGATCCAAATCACTTTATTTTCTAAGGCATAAATATGAATTTTCATGCTCTACTTAACTTTAATTAATATGGGTTCCGTCTTTTTTCCAACAAAAGGTTCCTTCTCTTTGGAGTCCAGTCTACCTCTACGCCAATACTAATTTCGTCTGCATAAGCTTGAACACGCTATTAACACACATAATTAGTTTCGCATTTAAATATAGATTAGAATCTATTGCGTTATTTTATAAACTGGTTCGTTTTTGTAAGCTTATTATAATGAATGTTGACGGCTACGAACAGTAGCAAGCATGAGAATTATTTCCAGTATCCTAGACTCAAACTACTATTCCTTGTCAATAAAACATATTTTGCCGCGAAGGCACTGCTTAATTGCCTACTCCACGCCCAGAAGCACTGGTTCTAAAGTGTATAAGTACAGTACAGCCCTGGTTGCGTTTGAATGATTGATGACACGGCTCTGCTACCGATTGACTCTGGGTGTAATAATCTTTTTTGGTGTTTATGCTAACAACCAACAGGCAACGACTGCTTCAGGGCATAACATATAGAGTCAATTTTGCATCCATATTTTCATGATTCGAAAAAGGATCGATCTTGAAAGGATTCATAGCAATGAGTAAGTGCCTAAATATTTTGGATCTTTAATTCTGGGCTGGTGTCTTGATCCCTTTCTAAATAAAACATGTAACACAAGACTTCTTCAGACTGCCAGCCCTGACCGGTGATTGATGGCCTGCTCCCGGGCAGCGTGGCTCCCAATGTGATCGCTGACGCTTTAACGATGCTAGCACTCATCGCCGATTGTACCTCTTCTTGTTTGGAAATCATCTTCTAAGAATACACTAAATTGTTTCCAAGTTTCTTCCAGTCGTACAGACTTCAGCGCTGGTTCCCTTTTCTAAACCCCGGATTTTAAATCTGACTAAAAGTTGCTCGCATGAGTGACACCTGAAGCACGCTTCTAAATGTTATTTGAAACTGGTATTATGAAACTAAACTCAATTATATTATGAATCACGAACAAGAATTGATATACTTAAACCTTCAATTAGTCTAAATATTGAAATTAAACTAATCATTGGTTTGAATCTATGATTGAGTTTGAATTAAGGAGTGTCATTTCGTTATACGGTCCGAGGCATTTCGCAAAAAACCTACCTAAGTTTTCGAGAAGTGAAATAAACATTTAACTTCTTTATCTTCGCTTTTTGTTTGATCATCATCAAAATTTAGTCTCATCTGTTTACGGCCAAGTTACTCCAATATTCCACAACCAAGTACCCAAGTGCGGTTGTAGCTACCAAAGAAGGACAGGTGTTATGTCACGGAGCAGTCATTTCGGTTTTACTGGCATTTGTCTGGCGTAATGGCGCCCTGATTGTAGGGTATTTGCCAGGGAAAAAATAACCAAACCAGGGTCCAGACCTCACTTTTTTAAACGCAGCGTAAGGCATTTCGTGTTTCTCCGAATACCGTGATTATTGCTTTGGACACGTAGCTGTAGTTAGTGTTTTGTTTTATTTAAATTGTTGGGTTGTAATAAGATCAATTCAAAAGGGGGCATTATTAGTAGGTACTAATTAATAATGAATTATCCAACAGCTGATGGATTAACAAGCCTCAAATTAAGTACAAAATTCTACTAGGTAATCATTTTAATATCATTAAAGAAATTATATTACCTTCTAAAACAAACTGAGATCTAGTGTGAACAATCTTAAAAGTTAACGATACTGAAAACTCAATTAATTATCCCGATCCATCATTATTTCAGTCATAGGACGTCCACTGTTGAACATTGATAAACTCGCGATTGGTGGAAAATATCATGGACCAGTCTCAGGCTTGTGTTTGAGCGTCTTCAGAATAATAAATTAAGCCTAACATAGTAACGTTAAGAAGTCAAATGAGCAATAAACCTTTCCCAACATCGAGGTAAAGTTAATTTGTGTCGAAAGCTAATTAGGGACATTATTCAAGGGCCGAGGAAGCCGCACCTCAATGCCCATTGATGTCGAACGGTAGACAATGTGCGGGAGTCGAACCCCGGACCGTCAGGCTTGGCTGCTCGTGTCACTGCTCTGACGATTTTACTATAATTTTGTAAACAATACGACGTGCTCATGATTTTGGATTGTAAATGCTTGTACAGTCGCGACTAAAAGTTTGAATTTACAACCATTTTCTTTTCGTGAATTTTACATTTTAATAAATATGGAAGATTAGGCATTAACTCAGTCTGCCAGTTACGTTTTCGTCTAAACCGCTGAACCAACTTTGTATTGTCACTAAAATAAATCTTTAAAAGGGGCGAAATAGGCGATGAAAATGGCATATCACTAAAATTCATTATTATGCTCTTGCAAAGGTCCTAATAGAGTATCAGACAGAATATGTAGATTAGAATTTACGACCAAGTTTTTGTTCGTAGGAAAGAGATATCCTACTGTTTTATAGCTTTAGAAATGCTAGTAAATACTCGGAATCCAGATAAATACCTACCCTGGAGCTAATATCTAATGCCAGCAATCATTGGCCGGCGGCCGCGAGCTCCGCGTTTACTGCATCGGTAGGAAACTGCAATCAATCAAAATACCTCTTTATAAAACCATATTTCAATGTAGGATCGTTCAGTGTAGTTGAATGTTTGTAATTTTTTCTAACTCTAGCTTCAGTTTCTGATAAATAGCTTAAAAATGTGGTATGTCTATAAGCTATAGCTATTTAAGCGCCTGGCATTGAAGTCTTTGTAGAAATTATGATTAACTAGTTTTCATTGATTGGATCAACTATCAACCTACTTATGATTTCTTTTTCATGACTATAAAGTGGTTTTTATAACTTAATAACACGCGGAACTAGTTATTGATATCATCATGCGATAAATACTATATGAAGTTACGGTACTCGCTCATAAGTAGAGTCTCATAAGTAAACCGATTTTAGATAGCCTTTTGCAAACCGTACAGATATAATTTTCCAAGTTAAATAACTTAATAAGACCTAATTGTTTGCCTTTTTTGTGCAGCGTTTAAGTCCAAGGTAAAGATGATTTTAATATTATTATGAGTCTCGTAGCAGCTACAAAGTTACAAATTACTTCTATAAATATTAAGCGGGTTCGGACCCGCAAATTAAATTCCTTGGTCTTATGCAAAATATATGGTTGCCGAGTTTGTAATTGATCATATTGTAGAGGCAAACACCCACGTCTGCTATGTGCGGGGTCCTAGAGGAATGCATTTTTGTTAGAATCTACGTTTTCTCAATATCATAAGAAAAATAAAGAAAGAACAATTAGCATCGATAAATGATAGATAGATAGAGCAACAAGACCTCCTAATTCTACGACTTATGTACCTAGTTTGATATCTTTAGTTACATAATATCTTTTTACTTATGTCTTTATTACGGATTATACATATAATGTCTGTAACGACACTAACGTTTGTTTGCACACTCGCACGTTATAGCAATGAGTTGTTGGTTCAAACTCCAAGACCATACAAAGTTGTTCTATACCCACAAAATGCAGCTTCCTATAAGTTTGCTGGATTAGTGAAATCTGGTGCAACCCGGCACTTGAATGAGCTGAAAGGTCTCCACTGTAGCCTGTAAGACGGCGGAATAATTCGCGCCACATCCGCTGCGCGCACAGAGCGGCGTTTGTATGTAAATCCTGCACCGCTGCGCCGGCGCACAATGACGTCCCTGTGCGCGCGCACTGGGCCGCGACTTGAGGGACTGATGGTGTAGGATGACCACAAGTCGACCTATTTGGCCTGGACTATTTTCTTTAAAGACAAATGTTTAGATAGTTTAGAACATGCGTTTTTTCTAGCGTAGCTTCCTCGTCAAGCATAAACGTCATTTTTTTGCTCTTACCACTAAAATGTCTCAAATTGAATCACCTTTTTCATTTGTTTTGTGAAAAATATAAACCCGTTACGATTATGGTAGTTTTCTCAGTTTCATGGTTTAATTTAATAGTGGTACATATAATTTACTACGAAAGCTTGATTTTCCAAAATATCGTTAATGAAATATTAAGAATTTTGGTCACTCTTATTCCTCTACGAATCCTTTTGCGCCGTATATTTCACATACGGCTTTCTAGGCATGAGTGAGCGATTGGGGGCAAGTTGCTCCCTTGAATTATTTAAAACTGTCATCATTGGCATATCCAGGCGAGTTAAAAGGCAGGCCCAAGTCAAGAAAACGCATATCAATGACACTGTCGTCTACTCAAGTTGGTGGTAGTTGGACAAGATAAACCCTTTGTCTGACTTGGGGCCAAAAAGAATTCCTGCCACCTTTACCAATAGGATCTGATTTGGTATGCGTTCTGACCAGTAGTGTATTTACAAATAGCTAAGTGGGCTGAAGATTTTTTTTTGTCGCGGAGGAAATGTTTTGCGCACCGTCACCACTGGCGCCCTGAAAAGGCGCTACTCCGTCCTGAAAAGGACGGGGTATACCTACTAAAAACCTCCGGGGCGTTTCGTCATCGCCCGAGTGGGGGTGTCGCGAGTATCCGGCCGTAGCCTTAGACTTAAAGTGGGCTGAAGCCTAGGGTAGCAATTTTGGGGCTAAATAGAAATTGACTGCTATGCTCGGAGTTTCCCTGCGTGATCGAATCAGAAATGAGGAGATCCGTAGGAGAACTAGAGTGACTGACATAGCCCGCAGAATCGCTAAAATCAAGTGGCAGTGGGCTGGGCACATAGCTCGAAGAGCTGATGGCCGCTGGGGCAGGAAAGTTCTTGAGTGACGATCACGAGCCGGAAGACGTAGCGTGGGCAGGCCTCCCATTAGGTGGACCGACGATCTGGCGAAGGTCGCGGGAGGTGCCTGGATGCGAGCTGCGCAGGACCGGTCTTTGCGGAAATCCTTGGGGGAGGCCTTTGTCCAGCAGTGGACGTCTTTCGGCTGAAACGAACGAACGAACGAAAAATTATTGTAACGCAGACGTTACGGTTC
Source organism: Ostrinia nubilalis (assembly GCF_963855985.1). Classification (NCBI taxonomy): domain Eukaryota; kingdom Metazoa; phylum Arthropoda; class Insecta; order Lepidoptera; family Crambidae; genus Ostrinia; species Ostrinia nubilalis. Next base: position 616,456 of record NC_087094.1, on the reverse strand, counting down.
TGCCATTAGATCCTGAATGCTGATTCCTCCGTATTGTTCCAGTGAAGATGCGTGCACGCCGCGCGCGGAGACGGCGCCGCTGACGGGCGGCGGCGGGGGTGGGGGCGAGGCGCGCGGGGCGGCGCCCGAGCAGCGCGGCGAGCGCGCCTGCGCCTGCGCCGCCTGGCCCCCGCGCCGCCAGCCCGCGCCGCACGAGATACTCAGACCTAAGCCGAGGAGGTAAGCCTTTTATACCTACCCTACCAACTAAAACTCATTAAAAACTCATTGAAACTCATTTATTTCTGTAAATAGGTGTAATGAGACTCACTATAGACCCTCATTGTTATTCAAACTTCCCGCGTACAAACCCTGGCACGTGAGTAAAAATGATACACTACGGTTTTTTAAAAAGTTAGATTTGACAGATTGTTTTTGTTTAATGGCGTCTGTACGGAAAACTAAAGGAATATTTTAATTGTGAAGCAAATAGCTTTAAATGTTGTTTCTCTTTTCAGGTAGGTAATTACCTATTTAATTCTATGTAAAATATGTGATTGTTAAAGCAGTTTATTAAAAATAAATATTCTCTTTTCAGAGCAACACTTTTGGCTTTTTGTATTATATAGGCTTAAAAAAAAGCACTTTTACACGTCCCAGTATTAACCCTACCACTGCTTCAGGACAATAAATGGGCCAGTGCTGAGACCAACCTACACTGTTCTCTCTCTTCTAAATTAAAACTTTGACTAAGTTTTCTAGCTGATGTTGAATTGAATCTGTCACCATGATTTAGTTCATAATAACGCAAAATAAGCTCCCAGACGTGGGTTGTGCGTGGTGGTCTTCTTCATTATAATTATGAGCAGGGATATTTGATAATTTCAAAGTGTATTAATGATCTCATCACACATACAACCTCCACGAAGAAAACAATCAAACAAGATTTTAGGACATCTTTGACTAGACCACCTTTCAGTAGATAAACCACATTGGTACCTACTTCTAATTCTGCTTCCAACTCCTGACAAAAACCTAATAAGAAGGGAAACTTTTCGTCATTGCTCCTCCATCCGTCTCCCCTCGATTCGTAGTCTGGATTCTTTGGTCCTCTTATTCTCCGGTTCCCCCAAAATACTAAGTAATTTTTGGAGAAAGACCTCAGAATATAACATACTAAGTATATCTCCGATAACACTTTGTAGTACATGACATTTGCCCACTCCCGCGCGTGTCGCCCTCTGCCGGGTCAGAGGCGAGCGAGCTGCCGCGACCGTTAATGCTGGCTCCGACAGGGCGACAAGCGCATTTATCAACGCGACATTCGATGCATCAGCTTACGGGAGCTCGGAAATGCCCGACATACTTAATGTGTTTTTTGGGGACATAATTATCCACTTTTGGAACCAGAGCACGATACAGATTACTGTATTTATGAACGTAATTTACAGGATATTTTTTATTCAACTTGTATTTTTTGACATTGTATCACGGCACGGACATTCTCGAACTTCCTCTTAACTGTCGTGCTTTTGTCAGAGGCCTACTCCTGCTAGGGTTTCTACTGCTATATTTTGTACCCTTATCTATTGACCCTTCTTTGCTAAGATTTATTTGAAATAGGAACAAAATTCACATAAACACGAATAAAAGGTCTTTAGCAATTTCACCGCTGAAACTTCAATCCATTATCTAGCCTAAGAGTGGCGTCATTTGACATTCCAAGTGCCGCTTAATTTCGCCGAGGGTCACAAGTATTGATGTGCCGTTCCCGAGAACGCTCTCTCAACTGAGAATATTCTCGGGAGCGCTCCCGGGAGCGTTCTCCTAAGTGAGAAAGGTTGAGAATCATGTTTATCAAATGGAAATAAACAAACTTTCGTAAGTAAATTAGTATCAAATTAAGTCGACAGATAAGTGTATATTAAACAATACACTCTATTTGCAGTGAAAGGCTATATTCCCAGTGTTCCCGAGAATATTCTCGGGAACTTTCCCGGCAATATTCTCGGCAACTGCACCTTTATTATATTTTATTTTTTTCGTCGTGAAATGTCGTTTTAATGATATGTAAGATGACAGAAATTTCTTTTTACACGTAATTAAATAATGTAACTGTCCCTTTTTTTCGTTTTTAACACGCTTTTATTAGGTCGTCGTGTATGTAACTAACTATGTAATGGAATCTTAGACTCTGAATCACACGTACTTCTAAGTCTTGTATCATCATGAAACTTGGCAATTATAATGTAGATTAGATGACAATACAATATTGTGGTACCAGCTGGTCTGATGATGGGACTGGAAGGTGGCCAAAGGAATTCCTAAACGAAACGGCGGAATCACATCGAGTTTGGGGTCATTGGATTTGTCTTTTCGAGATCTTTAATGCTAGATGATGTCCAAGGTCCTGATGATTTTTGGCCTTTTAGTGCTGTTAGTAATTAAAATCGTGTTTTTAGTTTTTTAAACTATTCTTATTTGACATTAAGGACATATTTCACAATTGCTTAGTAAGGGCCAGTTTCGCCACTTCTGGATAAGTTGTGGATAGCTTGTCTGACGGATCATTTGACACATTTTTATAGAAAATACGTGCTAGCTAGATTGATCCGACACTTATCGATTAGAATGGTTCTCAAACAGCTGAAAAACAGCAAGGCACCGTAATCACGGCTGAGCTTCTGAAAGCAGGCGGAATGCCGGCACTAAAGGCTTTTCAGAAGCTACTCGATTCCGTCATCCTCGAGGGAATAACGCCTACGGCATGGCAAAGAAGTATGGTGATACTCATCTTCAAAAAAGGCGACAAGACCTTGTTGAAGAATTATAGACCCATTTCGCTTCTGAGCCATGTCTACAAGCTGTTTTCGATAGTCATTACGAATTGTCACGTTAGCAGGCTCGACGTCTTTCAGCCTCCAGAACAAGCCGGTTTCCGAAAAGGTATTAGTACCATAGATAGACCATAATAATATACGCTACGGCAGATTATATGGAAGATCAAGGAGTATAATCAGCCGCTTTGCGTTTGTGAACTATGAGAAAGCCTTCGATTCGATTGAGACATGGGCAGTGCTGCAGTCTCTCCAACTGTGCCAAATTGACTATCGATACATTAAAGTGTTGAAAGGCTTGTACAAATAAGCCACAGTGACAGTCCGTTTCAAGACCAGGACCCGAAACCTATCCAGTTGCAGCGAGGGGTGAGACAGGGAGACGTCATCACCATCGCCCTGGAAGATGTTTTTGAGCTTCTGGGCTAGAGCGGATTCAGCATAAATATCAACGGCGAGCACATCACCCAGACAACAGACGATATCGTTATCGTAGTCATGGCCGAGATCGTGGACGATCTAGGCACAATGCTCGATGGCCTCAATAGAGTATCTCAACGAGTGGGTCTCAAAATGAACATGGACAAGATTTAAAAATCATGTCTAAAGACCGTGTTGCACCCACTCCTCTAAAAGCTGGAGACTCTCCACTCGAAGTTGTTGACAATAATGTATACCTGGGACAAACAGTCCAGTTAGGTAGGTTCAACTTCGAAAAAAGGTCAATCATCGAATCCGGCTCGGCTGGGCAGCCTTCGGGAAGCTTCACGATATTTTCACGCGGCGTCTCCGTCGCGTTGCCGCGCCGCTTTAAATCCGCTTTGAATCCGCTTGCAATCCGCCTGGGGTGGCAAGGGCCTTAAAACTCAGAGGCACACTGATGTTCAAATACCGTAGCCGAGTCCTAAAGCCGCGGTACGCGTTCGCCACGAAAAGAGTGAGCAAGACAGCAATATCTCACTCACACGTGTCATGCCTTGTTTATAACGACTAGTCCTAACGCCCAGTTTCGAAACATTGCAAATAATATCACATAAACAACAAAATTAAAATTAAATGTATTCTATCGAGAACACTGAGAATATTCCCGGGAGCGTTCTCGGTTCTCGAGAATATTCTCACTGGGAATATTGCCGGGAACGAGAACTTTCTCAGCGGCACATCTCTAGTCACAAGTTAGGGCTTGCGTTCCCCGTTAGGTCAGCGGCGGCGGCCATTAATCTACTCGGACTTCTAACAGTATTTAGTTATTTATTGACCAGCGACACGCTATCTGAGTGATTTATAAAAATAGCTAGTGTGTTGCACGAATGTTGGTAATAGTTTTCAGAGAGCTTGATAACGTTTTAAGTCAATTTAGGAACTCTACATGCATCATGTAGAGGCAAAGTCCGCCGAAATTGTTTTAGTCAATCAATCAATGTATCAATTATTGACTCAGTCATAGGCAAGATCAATCAATCATTGATGTATGAAAGTAGTTAGGTACCTACATATTATGCAGTAATAAATAACTTACATGTTAAATCAATATTGTGTACCTATATTCATTGACATTCAAAGGACAATAAAATGTGGTTCAATGCCAGTTCATTCTGATCTATTAATACGCTGGTGTAGATGGCTGGTAGTTTCTTAGATGGTATTTTTGACAGATTTTGTCACAGCCGTTCAATATTCTTAGCATTCTTGACAATATCATTAATTTCATCCTGACCATACAATAGAACCAGCAATACGTTAAATCAAATGAACTCGATTTTTCTCCGACAATCCAGTGGGCCTTACTTAGACTCTTTCCCTCATCCCGTATCTTGGTATGTGGGAGAGAGATGGGCAGAGCTGTAAATACGTGGTTTATACAGAGTGGTCCTGCAGCGTTCCGGGGCGGGCCTGGGTGATTACTTGACGTATTTTGTCTCCACGATAAGAGATGCGCGAGCGCCGGATTCTTCTCCGATGATACAATATCAACTGGCTTGTACCGGTATCAGGCATGTATGAAATGAGGGATGTGGTTATTAACCAAAATTATTTTTAAATTATAAGAGATTAATTAATTACATGTAAGGATTCCGGGTGAAGGGTCCTTCGGCCTGATCATCACTTACCATCAGGCGAGATACAGATCAAGAGCTTCCTCGTTGTGGATAAAAAAATAAAAATAAAGTTACTTAGTAACTTACATGAATTTGTTATCGCGTTCTAGGGCCCCAGACACAGTAGGCCAGTTTTGGCAAATGCATCATGGTTAAGTTGGCCGATTCTTTCGATTTTTATCGGCTTTCAGTAACACTACTCGATAGCAAGTAAAAAATGTATGTGCTTACATACAAAATTATACAGTTACTTAAGCCTGTATCACATGACGCATATCAAAAGAACGTCACTGATCGCGCGTTTTTGGAGCGCTCCGGGACGCGGTAGCCAAATTCCTTGGCAAATGACTACATAATGCGCTTCGAGTCGCTCCTCTCGCGAAACCATGGGAAATCAGCGCGACGTTTTTAGGGGCACCCGAGTTCATTGCAAGTTTTTTGAGATATCTAAATGTAGAGTTGTAAATGGGTTATGAAAAAAATTCTTATAGATGTCCATTATTTGTTTTTAATTTCATTGAAACATACCGAATACAGTTTTTAAATATAGTAGGTTAAGTGAAACTTACTCGTATTTAACTGTTTTGTTCGCTAGAAAGAAAGAAATAAAATTCTGAAACATCACAAGGGGAAATAAATCAATTGGCAATTGACTATAAATAATGGACATGGTGCACAATTTTTGTTGAAGATGCCAAAAAAAACTACAAAAAATTAGAATGAATACAGTATTTTTACTTTTTTGGTATCTTTAAAAATGACTGAAATATTCAAGCTCAAAGTGCGCTCTTCCGCTAGGAGCGATTTTCCGCGCGGATTTTGAAAATGTGACGTAGTAACATGAAAAGCTGCATGTAAGATATTATCTGTGTACAATGGTTAGAATGGTTAGTAGGGGAGCCAAAGCGAGGATTTCGGGACTTACTAAAGAGTGGCAGACTAACATACAAGGAAATACTTTGTACCTGGTTGAGTACCTCTAAGTATGAATTTTTGATATAAAACGGCATTAGTTCTTATGCCTCTCACCCAAAAAATACATCAATTAAGCCCAAATTTGAGACCGCAGCCAAACCTTGAGTGACGATGGAAACTAGCCTAGATGGAGGACACATGAAATTGAACTTCTGCTTCTTCATTGATAAAGACTTATCATTTACCATACCTTATCAATTTGTATTCCATTTTTAAGTCACTTTTATTAGCTTACTGTTTAAACAAAACGTGGGATTTTTAAAAATCTCAGGTCTTTTGAACGCACATCTGAACGATGTCTGGTTTTAATTTCTTCATACATGGTAGCAATCCCGTCAGTAATAATAATAGGAAAATGTCTTGAAAAATAAGTAAATCGTATATTACTTTATGTAACTAATTTTATTATGTATCATACTTATAACTAATCACTTCATTCAGAACTAGAAAACGATTCCAAGGATTCCACTTTTCTTAAATAGATGATCAAGATAAAGAGGTATTTATTATAAATTGCTCTTCCAGCATTTCAATTATTCTATCTTGCTTGATGAAAACTTTTTCTATTTTATTTACATGGTCATAACATTCTCACCATTCCTCTGCACCAGTTTGTGAGGTACACCTGAAACCCCCGATAAAGCAGCTATTATAAGAACAATATTAAAAGAAACCCTCCTTCAGACACACTTTACCAATATTTTTGTTTCCCATGAGATTCTGGTAGTACACCTACACCTATCATTTAATGAAAAAATAAACTAAATTTTTTCAGCACAACGAAAATCTGCTTTGGCGCGTAGCCGCACCAATGCAACGTGACAACTGCAGTTCGGACTTCTTTATGCGTCCACTACACATACAATAAAATTCGAACTATCGCACATTTTTTCTTTTTAATTCTAATTCAGTAAAAAATGTTTTTGAAACCTTCATTCAAAATTCAAAAGTTATTATCATTTGACAGAACTTATGACCAGACTATGTACATTGAATAAAATATTTCATTTCAAGCTTAGCAGCCTAATAAGTTACTATGACACTCGAGTTAATCCACATTCAGCACCATAGCCTCCCCTTCTACAAGGCCCTCTACAAATGTCAAAATGTCACTTAACCCTTTTAGCACCAGTTTTTTTGTTTTTGAGATGTACCCAAATTTTTATATCAATTAAATTATAGTCCAGTCGTTTGGTACAAATGAACGTGGTTACCTGGAAAGTGTTCCGGGAGTTTTGAAAATTGGTAATTAAAATAAATTTCGCTATGCTCTCTGTTAGTCTGTTAGTTAAGTGTGATTGCCGCGCTCGTTGCGAAATTGGAAAAATGCTGCCTTAGAGAAGATTTTTTATTGTTACATTATTTCCTATTTCGTCGTTACAGCCAAATGACGTCCACTGCTGGACAAAGGCGAGAGGCCTTTGGGTTTTCCATATGTTTTTTATAATGAACAGTCCTGCGCTGCCCGCATTCAGGTTCTTCCCGCGACCTTTACCAGATCGTCGATCCACCTAGTAGGAGGCCTGCCCACGCTACGTCTTCCAGCCCGTGGTCGCCACTCTAGAAATTTTCTGCCCCAATGGCCATCGTCTCTACGAGCTATGTGTCCCGCCCACTGCCACTTGATTTTAGCAATTCTGCGTGCTATGTCGGTCACTTTGGTTCTCCTGCGGATCTCCTCATTTCTGATTCGATCACGCAGGGAAACCCCGAGCATAGCCCGCTCCATCACCCTTTGGGTGACCTTGAGCCTTCTTATGAGGCCCATAGTAAGCGGCCACGTTTCAGATCCTTAAAATTCCTATTCATTTCATGACTAGCTTTTGCCTGCGGCTTCACCCGCGTGAAATTTAGTGTCACAGATCGGCATAAATTATAGCCTATAATTATGTTAATCTGGGTTACAAACAATAATATTGTATAGTTTCAACAAAATCCGTTGAGTACTTTTTGAAAGAGTAACAAACCTGAGACACAGGAATCTTCCTAGTTTAGGTATCAACCCACCAACATTCTTACTTTTTGTTTTTCCTGATTGTTTGTTATCATAATATTATCTGTTATGTTGGTGAGAAATAAACATTACTTTACTTTAAACTTCCAGACATCCAGACATCCAAACTTTCGCATTTATAATATTAGTAGGATAAAATTATGTAATGTAGAAACAAACAAGACAAAAAAAAATGTATACTTCAGCAACGCGAATTTTTTTATACTTCTGCATATTTAGGACACCCGGCAGCGTGTCCTGCCATGATCAAAGAAAAAAGAACTCGCAACCTATCGGGAAGACACTGGCTCACTGGCTGGAAGAGCCAGGGTTTCAATATAAAATGTTACAGTGTATTACATCAATAAAATATTCTTATTCTTATTCTTAATTTAGCAGGTACATTTGACTGTTTCACAACTCTTCCCAAAAATTATAAAATAAAAAGTAGTTGACAAAAACCTTTTTTAAGGCGGATTTTGTTCAATACGGCGGGCGCGCACGCGGTTTTTAACGAGGTCACAAAATTCGGAAAGAACATTGCGAAATCAATTTATTCACCAATTTTCAAAAATTGCGGAAAACCTTCCAAGTAAAATTAAGAAATAACTGGACTATTTACTCATTATTGAGCACAGAGACACAAACTTGGTTATTTTTCCAGAAAATTTATATTTTTTAAGTGCATAAATGTAAAAATGGCTTCATAGTGCACAAAATTGGCAATAGGTGGCATAATAATGGTTACTTTTTTAGCGCCTAGTTTAAAATGTGATTGAACGATGACAACTAACAACAGTTGTCAGTTAGGTAAAATTTTATTTTAGTTGGAAAAAGACAAAGAGTGGAAATGGGTTAACGTGCGGGGGCTGCAAAATCATGTTGTGACGTCACGCGCGAATATTGGAAATTTTTGAAAATTTGAAAATGTCCGTAAACTTCTCGAGGCTCTATCTTCGGTAATACTGGATGGATTGAGGTGAAATAAAAACTAGTGCAATGTGTGTGATCTAAACTTTAAATTAAGTCATAATTTAACTTAATATTACAACTTATGCGTGTTGTCCATTGTTTGCAGATTACTTGTAATTATTTCCTCCGCACTTTCACAGATTCAGATAACAATTTCCAAACATTAATTGTCGCCCTCACTTCTTATGCTACAATTTTCCCGCAAAAAGCTCGAGCTATTAATTACAGGAATACCTAATTGCAATTATAATTGGTTACTTTCGTTTTTGAGAACAATGCTTCGGTTACACGCGCGAAAAACTCACTCTGATGGATTACAGGTGTTAAAAGATCGTCGTAAACTAGTGAGTTGCGGATCACAAATACTGATGATGTGGTACTTAGTAACTCAACAACACAGAGCCTTGAAATGCAGCCCCAGCTTGGCTAGATACCAATTTCTGGATACCAATCTTCTTCTTAGTCGGGCACTCTTGGCAGATTGGTCGTGGTTGCGCTGACGAGGTACACGGTGGGGTGTTCGATATCATTTCCGAGGGTAGCTCTCCTGGCGATGTGCGTCCATTTCTGTCGGTTAGAGGCGAGTCGCGAGTACACATGACCATGTTGGACTGAGTAGCCTTTGTGATGGATACCAATAAAAGACTAAAAAACTTAGAATAATAGTGGTTCTTAATACGGTATCTACATGCAAACACTACACGAGATACGAGACTACCGATATCTACTTACGTTTTAACGAAGCTGTGCTAGCGTTGCATAAAGAAATATTTCATTCATTAATGCTTGATGCGGTAATTCTTAATGAAACGGCACTTGGAGTTTCGATCTTTTTCGTTGCTTGAATAAGTTCTTACGCAGTCTTGTCGCTATGTGGCAGAATCAACGTAACATACAACTTAAAATCAAGCTAGAGGTGCACTTTTTACCTTGCTTGTCGCATTGCAATGACGGAAATTCGATACGGCTCTATTTCCCATATTTGCTACGTTTTCTCGCGAACAATAAGCGCGCGCGCAGTTGAACATATTGGCGTAGAGCTATGAAGCAAGCATCAAGTTGAAAAGGATTATTTGTATGAATGGCAATGTGTACTCGGACTAACTTTTAAATAAAATAAAGAGAAAGAAGAAAAAAGCTTCCGCGTCGATAGGACCGTGTCAATTAACTGCTGAAAATACGCGAAGTGACAAACAGATTTTTGTCTATCCCTCCTCGGACTTATACTCGTATGCCAGACTTTAGACCCCGGCTAATATTTAGATAATTTTGCCCGCTTTTGTAGTGAGCGCACACAACTAGCTAAAATGAATGGTCCCCTCAAAGAACAGCTTATATCTAATACATACTTTCAAAGACGATATTTTCATGATCGGGTAGTACATGAATGTGTGATGAAAATAATATGTTTTATCCCGCAATAAATTCTAAGGTAGTTAACCTTTGCCTTTTCACCTTATCTCCAATGATCATGACAACACTTTCACTAACAAATCGCGGCGTCTACGCATCACGTGCTCTACAATTAACCTGCGCTTCTCAGTTTTCGCTGTGTTAAGACAATGCCTTTTGGGGACTTTCTCCCCTGGGATGGGAAAAATTGTGTTAATTACGATTACTCTGAACAATACTGTGATGTGTTTTATGCAACGCTGTTACCGATTGTCAATGCAACGCTGTGGGAGGCGAAATTAGCAAAAGTTCATTGTTAAAGCTTGCGGTGATAGTTTCATATTACTTTTATAATGCTCCTATTATTACAGATGACTGTACCTTTTGAAATCATGTTTACCAATTTCAAGTTATTGACATGTCGCATATTCCTACAACTATAGAATAACTCTACATTGAAATGAAAGTAGCCATACCATACGTTTATTATTGTGGTAAGTCAACTAGCGCAAACAATTATAAATACATCGCAGGCTTATAATGTAACTAGCTGTGCCCGCGACTTCGTCCGCGTGGAATAATGACTTTGGGTAGGCACTTTTAATAATTTAGTCTAATTATTTTACAAATAGCTTTTGCCCGCGACTTCGTCCGTGGAGAAGTCGAAAACGTTCTCATACGATTATTTTTAAATGTTTTAACGTTATTATCTAAATGTTTGAATACTTTTAAAATATAAAAATCAGGTTAAATAAACATGAAAATATTTTTTTCTTATATTTTATGAATATGCAGCTCGGCCTTTGATCCGGTGAAAGTTACTCGGTGGTATTATTTTTTTACAACGAAATCGAAAACTACACCTACCGCAGTATTATTGGTAAACTTTTTTTTATATTTTCCTACGGGTGCTAGAATCACCAAGCTTCCAGCATGCCACTGGCCGTGGGAGAAGGAGCTTTTCCTCAAGACTACTCCCACTACCTCAAGGGCCTCCGCCAAAACTCTCGCGCGAAAATGAGTTTATGTATACAGCGCAAGCAGGTGCCCGCGGCATGACTTTCATCATTACTATGCATTGTTGGGCGAGCGCACGCAGCGGGCACCCACTCCGAGGTTAAGTGGAGGCCCCTAGAGTATGGTAGTCGTTAACATGACGTCATGATTGTAAAAAAATGCACTAATGAGTAATTAATATCAACTTTGAAGCAAATCACCACTAAAATAACTTTCTACCCCTTTTTAACATAGTTAGGGGGTGCATTTCACTAAAATACGAAACACGTCTTCCATTAATTCTGTTATAGAATGCTTATGCAAAATTTTAAGTAGATTGGACGAAGGAATCTCGTTATTTCATACAAACTTTGCCCCTCCTTTTTACCTCCTTAGGGGTAGAATTTTGGAAAATCCTTTCTTATCAGATGCTTACGTCATACAAAGAACACACCGTCCAAGTTTCAGGTCTTTACGATCAGCGGTTTAGGCTGTGCATTGATCCATCAGTAGCGCGCGTAGTACTTGATCATTATTTTGCTGCGATGTGATTTTAAAACTGCGATATCTCCTAAGATATTTATTGAAATCGAATGGTGTAAAGGGCAAGAATGTTTAAAATTAAATACTTGTGGTGAATAATTTATTTATTTGGATAAGGATTAATATCATGTTTATAAAAACACCTTCGCAAATAATGCATTATTTTAAAACAGATTTTTTTTGCATAAAAATGATTATTATGAGCCAACCTTAAAAGATAGACATGCTACCGCGGACTTTTTTAAAGAACTTTTAAAGGGGAACAATCCTGTCATACATGATTTTTGCGAAACTTTAACCGTTTACGCAGCGTCAGCTCTCAAAAGGAAAAAATTCACTGATTTGAAATATTCTTGATTGGTGCTCCGCTCCTATTGGTCTTAGCGTGATGATAAATAGCCTAAAGCCTTCAGGAACTAACGGGCTATCCAACACAAAAAGAATTTTTCAAATCGGTCCAGTAGTTCCTGAGATTAGCGCGTTCAACCAAACAAACAAACAAACTCTTCAGCTTTATAATATTATAGTATAGATTAGTTTATTAATTGAACAGAAAAAAATGAAACCCATCTAACGTGTTGAACAAAGTTGTGTTAGTAGCAATATCACACCCAACGATCCCAGTATTAGCAATAATTTGCTCCATACATCTGAAAATGCATCACTTTTGAAGACTACCAACTGTGGATCAACGCTAAAAAAATTCAGCCCGCGTAGTATTAACATTACTAATAGTTAAGTAAATCCTTGAGACTCCCCAATAACATACATACGAGTATTTAGAATTAATTAAAATTGAAGTTAATTGCTTATAAAATAACGTTACATCTAACGGTGCCATAGACAATAGACCCATCAATGAAGTAGTAACTCCTCGTTCGCGAATCGCAGCGACGCCATTGTGCAGTGCAGTGGCGGACGCAAAAAGCGCCTCGACAATAAACGCATGCATCTACCCCGGCCTGTGAAAACCTTTCATTTTCCATTTTTGCTGCCGTAACTGTAAGACTCATTAATCTGAAAGCATGATTTAATTATACGTCAAAGCCTCTACAATGTACAAAGCAAACATACAATGTCTACATACATTAGTGGCATAATACATAATAGAAAATATTACTTTAAGCATTGTTTTATTATAGTTATATTTATATTATTATGTGTGGACACATAAGTATCATGCTTCATTCATCTACACTTATATAATATTATAAAGAGGAAAACTTTGTTTGTTTGGTTGTAATGAATAGGCTCAAAAACGACTGGACCGGTTTTAAAAATTCTTTCACCATTCGAAAGCTACATTATCCACGAGTAACATAGGTTACATTGTATTTTGAAAAAAAAAAAATGTAGTCCACGCGGGCGAAGCCGCGGGCGTAAAGCTAGTTCAAAATATACAGCACGCACACGTTTCTCTCCACAAGTTACACAAGGAGCTACCTTATCTAGCATCTTATTTTTTTTGTAATCAACAATGTTTTAAATATCTGTAAGTAAATAAAATTCTACAAACTTTACTTTAGTCAAACATCGTAAACTTACTGCACATGTTTATTCTAAGTTCAAGGGTGCAAATTATGTATATCACATAATCTGAGCTGTTGCTAATCGCTTTTGCTTTTACGAGTAGTTCTCACGTTTAATAGCCATCAATCACAATTATCTTTTTACGATCATTACTGCGGCTTTATGACAACTGCATTAGCTAGCTGTAATGAAGATATACTCAAAGGTTTCTTTCTGTGCGTTTACAAAAACGTCTAGACAAATAGCTATCACGAATCGAAAGTTTAGATCTCAATCACAAGCTGATCAGCCCTAGTTTTCATAATACATTAGAAAACTGTGGTTTGTCATGACGCAGAAAATAATTTTAAGTCTTATAGACTGCTTGTCCAATAGTTATAATAGATAGAGGTAAAACAGTCGATACCTAAGCGGAAACGGTAATGCGGTGCGGTTGTCGCAAACCACCAGAGGGCGTATCATTGAACCGCTCGAAATGTAAATTATAATACATTTTGCATAAAATTGTCCATTTTCTATCATCGTAGCCACATTAACTCGTTGATGTCTTTTACACGTGCTTAGAAAAACTGAATACATTGGAAGTAATTATAAATAGTAGCGCTTTTATGTTTCATTAAATTATCTCAAACCATATTCCATATCTATTTTTGTCGAATATTAAAATGAAAATGTCGCGTAAATAAGCGCTTTTGGGCATTACTTCAATATTACTTGCAAAATAAATGTTGGGTTCTTTTTTTTTTTTTTTTTTCAGCCAAATGACGTCCACTGCTGGACAAAGGGTAATGTTGGGTAATTGAGTAAAAATATTGAACGCTCGGCATAATACTACTCGTACCTACATTCTTATTTTTCCTCGTTTGTCACAAGGATCATAAAAAACTTTAAGTTTAAAATCCCTTTTCAGAATGATCATCCATCGAGAACATGTTAGGCTGAATTTATTGCAAACTTCATCAATTTCTTTTGCCAATAATAATTAAGCCAATACTTATGGATAAATGCTGCGTCTCACCGCGTACAAAACTAAATGCAGGGAAGCAATTTAATTCAATCGTGTGCAATGTATCATTATGTACCGCGTCGGTCGATTCAGTAATAACCCCCGATTCAAGTGTGCTCTATATTTAGAGACAACTTATGGTTCCGTTCACCTCACTCTGAATGTAGATGAGCTCATGTGCAAGAACGCATTAATATTTTACGAGTAGGCGCTACAGTTAACCGTGATAATGTGCAGGCGCACTTGAACCGATTAATTCGATTTGAGATGATCGTGTTTCGGCTAAGAACGGTATTGTTATTGTTAACGGGTGACGCGCGTGCGTGGCGAGTGGTAGCGGGGCGACGGCGGCGGCGGCGCGGGCGCAGCTCAGTGCGGCGGGCACGACCGCGCCGACATGCTGTGCCCCGCGCGTTGCTCGTGCTTCCTCTGCCGCGAGCTGCAGTCCTGCCGCGCCGCCGACGCCAGAAAACCCCCCAACAAAATGTCCGACAACTTCATCCTCAAAAAAGCCGAGGCCTGGGAGCCCATGAAATTCATACGCGGCGCCGCTCGCCTCTCAGTCCGGCACTGGCAGGGCCGCGAGCCCCTGACCACGTCCAAAAACCGGATCGCCACGCATAAGTCCACCAGCTGTGAGCAACTCTACCCTCACCCCTCGGAGGATGAAGCGGGTCCTTTCGGAATGAGACGGGCTCCCAGCACGGATCGCGTCAAACCCCAATCGGAAAACAAACCCCTTTTCAAAATCCTCGGGAATTCTCGTTTAAAGAAAATAAACAACAGTGACGCTTCGGAGTCTAAAGTTCGGCGCAGTGTCCTGAACTTCAGGAAAAGTGAACCACCCAATTCTAAAAACGTTCATGAAAAGTATATCCCTCTGCCTCAGGCCTCTCCTGTTGAACATATTTACAGTGAACCCAAAGCATGGAATTCTCAAGGTGACGACTGCTGTCGACCTCCAGTGTACAAAAGCGTTGAGAAAAAGAAAGATGATAATAAAGGATCTGTATCAGATAAAAAAATCTACAGTAATCGTCCTCCGTGCTATGAGGAATTAGCCCAAAGACTTTCACAAGAAAAGAACAAAAAGGCTAATCTGCCTCTTACCGAGGGAGGCTTAGCAAATAAAATTACCCAAAACAATAACAAAGTAGTGATTTACTTTGGTGATTCCATCATACGGAAACACAGTGAACAAAAGAAAGAAGCAGCCAAGCATACTGAGGAAGCGCCACATAAGGAGGAAGTTATTTACGCCAATCGACTACTGGATGAAACTGGGAATTTAGGTCTCGGTCGAGAAGTTGACAAGGGTGGGGGAACGCAAATGGTGTCTGAAGTGCAGGTTCCTGAAGCGATTTACGCTGAAGTGAAATCTGTCGATAGCAAAGAGGCGTCCGAATTGGTGACGATCAATGACGCTACGTACAAGAAGGACGTCTTCGAGACGATGAGTTCTGATGGTTTCCTGATTGTGGAGTTCGAGGGAAACTACGAGCGAGCTCGTCAGCTGGTGGAGCTGATCCACGGGTCAGCGACGGACCACCACGAGGCCACGGTCCTCGACGACGACGAACAATTCGACTGGAGCTTCATCCAAGGCTGGAGAAAACGGTTAGTCCCATCTCTATTGAGTCGCTACTTGATGCTATTATAATTAGAGCTGTAGACATTACGACCTCGATTCCACGAGCTTTGTTTTATAACCGTGAGCATAACTGGGGAGTAACTGTGTGACCTAAGCTTTAATAACTGATTGTGTTTCGGGAAGCAGGGCAGTCTATCGCGGAAATAGCGGAACTTGATTATGAAAAAGCTATTGGATTGGGTAGGTAATTAATGGTAATTAATTAGACCTATTATGTTACTTATCAGCTCAAGCGATCCCGTTTTCAGAATGGTTCAATACCTTATTTAATCAGCTGTCTTCCGTTTTACAATGGAGGGAAGTCAATGTTACACTTTTAACTTCTCCCCATTACAATTGTCGCGGTTTCAAATCCTAAAACATAATTCTTTGAAGAACTCATGCTTTATGGCTATCTTTAATCGACCAATCTTACGAATTACTTAACTTCGAGCACATCCTTACATTAAAGTTAACAGCACGTTAACGTGGTTATTTACAATCTGAAGCTTTCATTCATAAAGGTATCCAAGGACTAGCTGAAGGCATGTTAATAAATTCTCGGAGTAGCATTTAACTGAAGATTTATTAGACAGGTCATATTGAAAAGTCAATAGCAATTTCTCTTCAAGTGGCATCCATATCTTTTATGCCCCATAGCTAATAAAAGACTCGTTGCAAATGTATCTGTATATTCGCGTTTAAATAAAAGGAAAGTACTTTGATAAAATCAAAAAACCAAATAAATTCCATGTCATTTGTATCCTTATCGGGAATGTTTCAGTGACAGGAATGAAATATTGTCCGCGTACCAAGAATTAGGGCGTGAACATAAGCTGGTATAGTAATTTAGCGTGGAGAGTTATAACGAAATTCACTTGAATCTTCTTCCTTCATATTTCTTATTGTTAACTTTATATGGAGGTTGTAAAATTCCAGTGTAAAATTAATAGCATAAAAGAAATTGTTACTGCACATATTGTCATATTATGGCAGTGTTAATTCAAGTGTGTTACATAACACAGTCATGTTTATTATTCGTCTGATCCGTGCCGGAATCCGTCGGAAGACATTCACGCTAATTGCTCGGCAATTCCGCGGATAACAATCTACTGTTGTTGGTCGATGCACCCGTGCGAGCTTCTGCCTCTTTGTCTCGACAACCATCTTCGACCACCGCCGGCTCGTCTGCCAGGCCATTACAAACCTTATCACCACGCAAATCCATCACTCAACGGCAAAACTCCTGTAAAACTCCGCGCGGTGTTTCGCTATCTACATCGAATACCGCATTTGTTACATCTTTGTTCTGTCTGTCTCTATTTTCTTGTTTATTGGGTTTCCCAAGTTTTTTAAACACTGAACTTCCTTGAGAATCACTGATTAAGAATACTACAATTAAAAAAGTGGGTATTTATGTAAAATCTTAGTCTAAGTATAATTGCTGACTATTTACCAATCAGAATTTATAAATCTTCTAAAGTAGAGTTTCAACACACTGATTAATAAGCCACACAAACTGTTTAAATATTAATACTTTCAGTTCTACATAAATTAACTTGTAAATTAATTCTCTAATAATAATTAATGATCACCTTCCTTGTATTTACTAACTCAAACGAAGAAAAAATCTAAAAAAAACACGTAAATGCATATTAAATAGTAATAAATTCCAAATGCATTCAACCTTGATCTATACATTGCAGCAGCATGAATTCAATTAATAATTAACTTGTAAAAGTATCATATTAATATTAATTTTGAGATTCAGACGATTACAAGTAAACACAAATAGAACTGAAAATGGTGTTTAATAATCGTTGTTTTCGTAGGAATCTCTGTCTCTTCAACCCAATACAATCATTTAGGTGGGAAAACATTTAAACAGACAGATCGACTCCACAATATTATTAATGAGTATGGTACAGTATCCATAATACTCTTTCCAGTAGCTTCACGGTAGAATCGCACGATGCGAAAACATCAAAACAAACTAAAAATCCGTGAAGGATTGTCAAGGACGCAGCGACCACAACAGTTAGGCTAATGTGTGCGCTCTAATGCGCAGACCCAGACAATTTTAAATTCTATTCTAGCTTCATAAAGTTCAATATAACAAAGCCTGTTGGCATGAGCGGGCAAATTTTTTATAGTATCATCTCATTGTGTTCATGCTTGGGCGACAATTATGACACGCTAGCTTCTCGTGTGAAGCAACTGGCAACATTGTTTTTCGTCGGCGTCTGTCGCGGCGACATGTGGCAACATTTAAATTTGTGGTCACCTCTGCGTGTCCATTTGCCCATTAGCCAAATTTTATCTTGCAACACTTTGGCACTAAATTGAGACTTCCTCTTGAACTCTATTATAAAACCTTATTAGGTTGCAACATAATGTCTTACCATCTTTTTATTATTTACTTTATTAATTATTCGTTCAGCTCTATTGGTAAGGAAGAGCAATTACTAAGTCGCAATAAGTTAGCTTGTTAGTAAAATGTAGGTGATTGTTTAATTAGTTAATTATTAAAACGAAGTTGAGCGTAACTATCTCTTAATCAGTGTCCGTTATGATCATAATAACATAGAAAATATGGTCTCAAAAGTGTTTAAAATGTATGTCTATAGTGTGATTATCACCGGTCTGTTTCAGCCATCATCATTCATATTTACACTTGTGCGTCGGAAGCGCACGCGTTACATAAACTAGTTACGTGCGCCAGCGCATACTTACGGACTCGTTCCGAGGTAGTACGCATCGTTTCCGAAAATTTCAAGTTTTACCGCTTTCGTTTTTGTTTATCTCACTTCTAGATTTGACTTTAGGCCCTTATTGTCTCGTGTTCATATTCTTTTCCAAGATTTCCTTACAAATCTTCCTAAAATTCTTCCCATCAAAACCAAGTGGTCTAACATGTCGTATGATCACATTATTTAGTTTCTAAAGTGTATAAATTCATACATTAATTATATCTTGAATAACCCTGACATGCTAACTGTCCGTGAGATACCTATAACACTCGTACCTAATAACCAATGCCATTCCTAAGTTGAAGAGTAAAATAAAAGAGGTAAATAGCTTTTAATAACTTACTACTTTCGGAGTCTACTAGGGCTCTACATTCGAAATGGTTCGGGGTTCAGGGACCATCCAAAAATACATTCATATGATGAATAACTTATTTAATAATGTATAATCTTCATCTGTATATTGTACCTCTTTATGTTTGTTGAAGTGAAATAGATAGCTTTTTTTATTTCATGGCAATCAAATAAATCTAATTTTTCATCGTCCAACACAGTGTTCACTTAATTCGTTCCAATTACTTTGATTAGCACTTCACCAATCACCTCTGTGAACATTTTTATGGGCGTTGAAACAGCAAGTGACAAATTTTTTAATGGCTAATTACTATCAGTTCCCACACTTTCCTCACACTTCCTTAATCACTAGAGCCGTTAATCTTCTACTGTAACTTGCAGTTATAGACTTGGTTTTACTTGAGCCGACAGCTCAACGCTTTCACCTAGTTAATTGTTACATCTCATTTTTATATTTGTTGTTATGTCATGTTGGATTTCCTCTGTCAGAGGATGTAGTACCTACCAGATTTGCTTTGATAAATCTCATTATTTCATCGGTTACAAAGCTAACTGTTATTATGTAATTATTATTTGTATTCTTTTTAGAAGATTAACTTGCGATTACTGAATGTTTTCTCAATGAATCAACAAGACTAATTGCTCATTTTGAATGTAAAATATCACTCCGTTTATTTAATGCAACAATTTTAATTGTTGTGTCTCGTCAATCCGATTTCTCAGTCATGCTTAGTTGTTGTTTGTGTTTTTATATAAATGAGATGAGTAAAAAGATATCGCTTCTTGACTACGCTATCACCTGGTATACTTGCCTACTTTTATACACATTAGAAAAATTAACGATGTGTAAAAACCCCTATTTGTGATTATTATTTGACGTATAGGCCTCTCTTACAGTGATTACGGGTAGTTATGCTATCCACTATAATGCTGTAGGTTGATACTTCTAACGATATTTTATAAGCTTGTTGTGGAACACTAACTGGGCAAAGGACTCTCCTAGATCAACTATATCCCTCTTCTCTCCTCCTAGGCCGTTCCTGATGATCCCTCCCATCCCTGCGACAGTAGTCGTTTTCAGGTGATGGTCGATGGTAATACCATCATACTTTCGGTTCGCTGTTTTATTATCTTTCTCTAACTGTATTAAGGTCACGGGACCGCACCTAAAGTCAAGTTTCCTCCAGCAACGACAGGGCAATCGGCCTTCAGACTCGCTCTGGTGACGCGCGCGCATTTTAGTCACACTTTCTTGGCGGGGCGAATTTAGCACCCTAAATATGTCTCAGTTGAACTCCTCGATTGTCTTATGGTTAGAGTGCAACTCTTAATTTGGGTTAATGTGCTTGATCAACTTTAATAAAGGAGACTTTTTTGCTACCTCCATCCAATAATGCTAATGATTCTCTACTTAAAATAATATCGGCCTTTACAAGAATTTGTGATCCTAATTAGACCAAAAAAGCAAAGCAAAGTGGCAGGTAATACATGTATCATCATTTACAAGTACAGCAATTTTGCATGAAGATGTTCAGCGTTGGGAACCAGAGTAACGCACTTAAGTTTCCCATAAAAACGAAGTGTCACAGAGAACAGCTATCGTTGCGCGGGAGCATTAGTTCGATTCGGTTCGCATCGATTCGCTGCCGTGACGTCTATTGTCAACCTGACATCAACCTTAAACTTTCCGCACTAAAGTCTAAAACCGGTTGACATAGTACACGGTTAAACCAGTGATGGGATTACAGCAATCTCCCAGTCAACAACCTAACTTTGACCTTACACGTTACGTCGTAAGGCTCAGAAACATTTACCTAGATTTGTGTCAGCTTTAGTGATGGGTAATTCTCCTGGTCACCCGTTATGTGATCCCGATCAAAAAGTAGAGTAATTCGATTACATGCAAAGTATATGCAATTCTGTACGTAGGTGGTAAATATACAACTTTAAGCTGACACCTAAGAGAAAAATATGAAGTATTTTTTAAGAATCCCCTTGACGTTAGTTGGCGCCCAACATGTAGCAATACTGAACCTTCAAATATGCATTTAAATATTATACCATCAGCTTTCTGTTAATGTATGAGTATTTAAGAACATTCAGCATGGAGGCTGATCTCTGCTCTAGTCCAGGGTTTCCAGTTGAAGTCTGTGTCAGTCAAATCATGCGATTGGTTAATGTTAGGTACGTACTCGTACTTATCATGCGGTTGCAATTCGTCACTTCAAGGCCATGTCAATTGATGTATCCTCATCGTCAACAAGGGAACATGGGGCTAGCAATAACTCTTCAGTTCAATAATTGAGATTTTGAAATTTTGTCTACTAAGGCTGGGTTGCACCATCTTACTTTAACTTTGTCAAACGTCAAAAATCTGTCAAACTCCATACAAAAAACACCGGTTAACGTCATATTTACGGTCACAGTTAGGTGGTGCAGCCCAGCCTAAGGCTAAGATGAGATGGTGCACATCTTACAAGCTTTAAAAACTTCAAAAATCTGTCAAACTTCATACAAAAAGCACCGGTTATTGTCATAGTTACCGTTAAAGTTGGTTTGTGCAACTGAGCATAAGCTTGTAAACAAAAAGTCAAACACGGTAACTTTATTATTGAAACTTACAGAAAGATAATTATTAATTCAATACCAACCTCTCGTGTACCGTGAGCACTGAGTCACTGAAATTTGAATAATTTAAATATAATTTTACTTTTATTATCAATTATTATCAGATGTCAACTTTAATGCATTATTGACATTCTTACTTGACATATCATTTACATGCCAATATCTTGGTAAAACATGTTGTATCACCTGTTAAAACTGTAACACCAAATCATGTTGCTCTGTAATATGTTTTCACACATGTTTATGTAAATAAATATCTTTATCTTTATCTGACTAATCAGTGCGAGATTATGACGCATTGTTGTCTCTAATCTAGGCTATTAGATCTAAAATTAGGCTTATTCCACTATTCCCTTTGACGATGCCCGTCAACGGGGAATAGTGGAATAAGCCTTTAAAATCATGCTAAAACACAAACATTATATTCCCCAGGCCATCAAGCGGCTGCCGGCCATCGGACGACGGCGCGTGGTGCGGCGGCGCCGGCGCGCGCGCGTTACGGGTGCGCGTGAGCAGCGCCGCCGCAGCGCCAGCGCCCGCCCACGCGCGCCGCCTGTCGCCGCCGCCGCCCGCCCACCGCGCCACCACCCCGCCTAGACCCGCCGAGCCCGCTGCTAAACGTAAGTCTAGTAAGAGTCTTATGGCCGTTTTCAATCAATCCCTAATTTTTAAGTGACCACTATGGTAATACATAACAGACCAGGTATTTTGTTTTCATAGGGGTCACTTAAAAATTAGGGATTGATGGTGAAAACGGGCATTAGCATCATTTACAGCCGATGGCAGTCCACTGTTGGATGTTGGACCAAGGAACGCTGCTTAGGGCTTCTTCTTTTGAAATCGGCAGAAAAGTTCTCAAGTGGTGACCACGGGCTGGCCAAAACAATGTGGGCCCTCCACTAGGTGGCCCAACAATCTGATGAAGGTCGCGGGAAGCAGGGCCAGTCGTTATGGAAATCTTTGGGGGAGGCCTTTGTCCAGCAATTCATTTGGCTGAAACGATAGAAACTAAGCCCTTCTTGTTTTGAGATCGATTGAATTTTCATCGAGATTTTATTCAATGACTTTGTCTTGTCCTATCCTAGCGCATCTAGAAGAGACACCTCCCAGCGCAGAAGCGGGCGAAGCGCGTGTCAAGGCACTAGGCGCGGTGTCGCCGCTCACGGCTGCCAGCGCGCCCGTGCGGGCCGCTCCGCCGCAGAGCAGCTGTGCCTTACGACCCAACCACCACCACCGGCCCGCCGACAGCGCCGCGCCCGTGCAGGTTAGTGAGACGCTTCCCTAGCGCATCTGGAGGGTCTCCTCCAGATGCTTCGGCTGCTTTTGCGCTGGGAGGCGTCTGCCTCCCAGCGCAAAAGCAGGCGAAGCGCGTGTCAAGGCTCTAGGCGCGGTGTCGCCGCAGAGCAGCTGTTCCCTCCGTCCCAACCACCACCACCGGCCCGCCGACAGCGTCGCGCCCGTGCAAGTCAGTGAGATATCCCTATCGCATCCAGAGAGGAGACGCTTCCCTAGCGCATCTAGAAGAGACACCTAGTGTAGAAGCGGGCGGTAGCCAGCGCGCCCGTGCGGGCCGCTCCGCCGTAGAGCAGCTGTGCCTTACGACCCAACCCTAGTACACGCTTCCCTAGCACACCTCGATGAGACGCTTCCCTAGCGCATCTCGAGGAGACGCTTCCCTAACGCATCTCGAGGAGACGCTTCCCTAGCGCATCTCGAGGAGACGCGTCCCTAGCGTATCTCGAGGAGACGCTTCCCTAGCGCATCTAGAAGAGACACCTAGTGTAGAAGCGGGCGGTCGCCAGCGCGCCCGTGCGGGCCGCTCCGCCGCAGAGCAGCTGTGCCATACGACCCAACCACCACCACCGGCCCGCTGACAGCGCCGCGCCCGTGCAGGTCAGTGACACGCTTCCCTAGCGTACCTCTAGGAGACACCTCCTAGCGCAGAAGCAGGCGAGGCGCGCGTCAAGGCCCTAGGCGTGGTGTCGCCGCTGAAGAGCAGCTTTGCCCTCCGCTCCAACCACCACTACCGGCCCGCCGACAGCGCCGCGCCCGTGCAGGTCAGTGAGACGCTTCTCTGGCGCATCTGGAGGAGACACATAGTGTAGAAGCAGGCGAGGCGTACGTCAGGGCTCTGGGCGCGGTGTCGCCGCTGAAGAGCAGCTGCGCGCTGCGGCCCAACCACCACCACCGGCCCGCCGACAGCGCCGCGCCCGTGCAGGTCAGTACACGCTTCCCTAGCGCATCTCGAGGAGACGCTTCCCTAGCGCATCTCGAGGAGACGCTTCCCTAGCGAATCTAGAGGAGACGCTTCCCTAGCGCATCTCGAGGAGACGCTTCCCTAGCGCATCTCGAGGAGACGCTTCCCTAGCGCATCTCGAGGAGACGCTTCCCTAGCGCATCTCGAGGAGACGCTTTCCTAGCGCATCTCGAGGAGACGCTTCCCTAGCGCACCTCGAGGAGACGCTTCCCTAGCGCATCTCGAGGAGACGCTTCCCTAGCATATCTAGAGGAGACGCCTCTCAGCACAGAAGCAGGCGAAGCGCGTGTCAAGGCACTAGGCGCGGTGTCGCCGCTGACGGCCGCCAGCGCGCCCGTGCGGGCCGCCCCGCCGCAGAGCAGCTGTGCCTTACGACCCAACCACCACCACCGGCCCGCCGACAGCGCCGCACCCGTGCAGGTCAGTGAGACGCTTCCCTAGCACACCTAGAAGAGACGCCACCTAGCGCATCTCGAAGAGACGCCACCTAGCGCATCTCGAGGAGACGCTTCCCTAGCGTATCTGGGGGAGACGCTTCCCTAGCGCATCTGGAGGAGACGCTTCCCTAGCGCATCTCGAGGAGACACTTCCCTAGCGCATCCAGAGGAGACGCTTCCCTAGCGCATCCAGAGGAGACGCTTCCCTAGCGCATCCAGAGGAGACGCTTCCCTAGCGCATCCAGAGGAGACGCTTCCCTAGCGCATCCACAGGAGACGCTTCCCTAACGCATCTGGAAGAGACGCCATCTCGTGTAGAAGCAAGCGAGGCACGTGTCAAGGCCCTAGGCGCGGTGTCGCCGCTCACGGCTGCCAGCGCGCCCGTGCGGGCCGCCCCGCCGCAGAGCAGCTGTGCCTTACGCCCCAACCACCACCACCGGCCCGCGGACAGCGCCGCGCCCGTGCAGGTCAGTACACGCTTCCCTAGTGTATCTGGGGGAGACGCTTCCCTAGCGCATCTGGAGGAGACGCTTCCCTAGCGCATCTCCAGGAGACACTTCCCTAGCGCACCTCGAGGAGACACCTAATGTAGAATCAGGCGAGGCGTGAGTGAAGGCTCTGGGCGCGGTGTCGCCGCTCACGGCAGCCAGCGCGCCCGTGCGGGCCGCTCCGCCGCAGAGCAGCTGTGCCTTACGCCCCAACCACCACCACCGGCCCGCCGACAGCGCCGCGCCCTTGCAGGTCAGTGAGACACACTATTTTAGCGCAGGTCAATCGATAAAAGCTTATCATGGCCCTCATAAGAAGGCTCAAGGTCACCCAAAGGGCGATGGAGCGGGCTATGCTCGGAGTTTCTCTGCGTGATCGAATCAGAAATGAGGAGATCCGCAGGAGAACCAAAGTGACCGACATAGCTCACAGAATGGCTAAAATCTAGTGGCAGGGCGGGGAACATAGCTCGTAGAGACGACGGCCGTTGGGGGAGAAAAGTTCTCAAGTGGCGATCACGGGTCGGAAGACGTAGCGTGGGCAGGCCTCCCACTATATGGACCGACGATCTGGTCAAGGTCGCGGGAAGAGCCTGGATGCGGGCAGCGCAGGACCGTTCGTTATGGAAATCCTTGGGGGAGGCTTTTGTCCAGCAGTGGACGTCATTTGGCTGAAACGAACGAACGGAAAACTTATCGCGTCGCGCATCCTAGGTCTACGTATTTCTGTGGACCAGTAATGGATTTACCGAGTGATACTTCCTGACCTACTTATTTCCATAGCCAAATCGCTCCCTCCCCACCCTCAATAGGATATCCTAACTCGATACATGACTTATTTTATTATATAATTGTTTATCCATGAAAACAAATAGATATTATCGACCTACTTCCAACAAAAGCTTTCATGTGCACTGCCCCACTTGTCGCCACGGCAATCAGGTGCGGCATAGACAAGTGGTTTGCGGTCAGATCTAGTTTGTTTACTGATCGGTGGCTACTTGCGGTCGGCCTGATGGCTTACGTTGCAAAATTAGTACATCGTGTAACGTGTAAACTTTCATGGCATGTAATAGACGCATATTTATCCGCCTCTGTGGTCTAGTGGTAAGACCACCTGCTTCAGACGCAGAGGTGCCGGGCTCGATTCCCAGTGGGGGCAGATTTTTCTGTTCGGTTTGGTTGGTGGTAGAGCTTGTTCTTAGTCCGCCTGGCTAGGAACCACCCTTACCTAAGTCTGTCGCCATAACAACATTGTTAACAGCATTGTTGTGTTTCGGCAGTTAGAGGTAAGATAGCCAGTTCCTCCGTGGTTGAGGATTCCGGTTGAAGCTCGCTTCCACCTTCGGCCTGATCATCACTTACCATCAGATGAGATACAGGCCAAGAGCTTCCTCGTTGTGGATAAAAAAAAATAGAAAACTTTTTACCTGACCATTTTCTGTTCTTCTCATTAAATTACTCACGTACTTATCTCAGTTTCACCCGTTGCTTCGATTTGACTGTGAACCAAAGTGTAACGAAGCGGTGATAATAAGCTGGTGCAAGTTTGTTAATTACCTCGATTACTCACTTCCGCCTGTCTATTGTTTTCGGATACCCATTTCCAGTTCACTGAAGTTTGAGCAACGTCTTTGGTGGATATGAGCCTTGCTACATCTAGTGGCTTTGAACTTTCAACATCAATTTGTTCAACCAAAACTTTGTCGAATCGCCAGCGAATTGTTAAGTATTTTACCTGCCAGAGAGATTTATTGATCTTTCTTCAGAAACTGAATTCCTTCTGAAATTTAATAAAAATTAAATAGTTCAAAATATATTTAAAGATAAAAATGCTGCTACATTGCGCTTGAGACCTTGAGTGCACTAAACACTACATACAATTACACTGCACTTGAGTGCACTAATTATTACATAGGGACTTATTTTAACTTTTTAAGGATGGCTTCATATATGCTTATTACCTACTCTTTGACTCAAAAGCTAACTTCCATTTAATTTGTACTGAATACGAGAAAAACGGTATTTGAAACAAATTAGCACATTTCAAATACCACCGCGATGATTATCTCCCGCGTATTATTGCATAAACTCAATGAATCTCCGAGTTTATACCTTTGGTACAGCCGAATGGCCGGTTCCCGTTGAGTTTTTACGAGCGGCTTTACTGTCGATTAGACTTCTTCGACTCGTAATAATAACGGTCGAGATATGCAAGCTTCGACTTCTTTTTGCAAAAGCGCCAAGCATTTAGTAAACTTGTCTTGACAACGCTAAGGTTGAGTTGCTCCACCCAACTTTGACCATAACTATTACGATAACCAGTGTTTTTTGTATTCAGCGTAGTTTGACAGATTTTTAACGTTTGTAAGATAGTAACTCAGCCTAAGAATAAAAGTAGCACTTTTTTATGCACAACGAGGAAGCTCTTGGCCTGCATCTCACCTGATAGAAAATGATGATGAGGCCGAAGATGGAAGCGAGCTTCACCCGGAATCCTTAACCACAGAGGAACTGGCCATCTTACCTCTAACTGCCGGAACACAAGTTAACAGGATTTATCAATGTTGTTATCTCAACAAACTTAGATAAGATGCTGGTAGCTATCCACAAGTCCTACCACCAACCAAACTGAACAGAAAATTTTACCCCCACTGGAAACCGAACCCGGGACCTCTGGGTTTGAATAGGCAGCCTTACTACTAGACCACAGAGGCGGTTAGCACCTTCCTGTCCTTGTTAGTATGTTGGGATTTAAATAAAGATTGTATTCCCACGAATCATAATCTTACTGACAGCGATAAAAACAACTGTATAAAAGCAGAACTACTTGCATCTACTTCCTACTTTAGCACCCGAGATCTAGAGAGATAACGCGCATGATTGCAGTCATCAGTTACCTGAATATGAAGCGGCCATCAATCGGAACAACGCATTGATGTCATCAGGTCTCGTCGAGATGCGTGGGCGCATAGTACAGTCGGAATTTGAAAATATTTTACTTTCTGAAACAAGTTAAATCAACGAAGGCATGATGATTTGTAGACTGGAAAAACAATTTTCACTAAGCAAAAAAAAGTGCTGAATTCACGTACCTACAGACAAGAGCACATCAGCAACCAAATCTTTAAATTATGTATCGTCTGTAGATAAATGTAATATTATTAACGCCTAATCTAATGACTTATGGGAAAGGTTTTGATGCATCAATAAGTATTATGTAATTGTACGAGAGACATGTAAAAATTTGACATTACGAGAGTAAGTGTAATATGTCCCCGTGGCCGACTGTACTGGCTTTATTATGTGCTGATAACGTGCGCACACGCCATCCGCGCATCACCGTTATGGATTCGCCACAAACAGAAAAACATAATGGCTATTATATTACCATGTCATCATCATAACTAACAGATCTGTAAAAAATTCAGAACTGTTACTTTTTATGGCTCGGAAACAAAATGCTTTTAGTGTCCAGTTTTTTCTTGCTTACATCTACATGAATATTGCCTATTGTACATTTCACGCAGCGGTGGGCAATTTTATTTTTGAATGTTCACACCAATTACCTAATCACAAACTAAGCAGTGCCTGTAGAGCGGTTAAAATAGTTACACATAAACTTCTTTGACCTTTAGTTGGTTTAAATGCCGTCTGCTCTCAGCGGGATCCGAATCCAAACCATAGCTGGTGATTGATTTGGTACGCGTAATTACATCCAAGCTAAGCTGGCATTATTGTAAATGTGTTTCCAATTATTTGAAAAAAAAAAAAGAAAACAAAAAATACAACAGTGCTTACAATGTAAACCTACTCGAGAACCTATCCATCAAGCCACCTTGTTCCTAACTTTTCATCTCCGCATAATTAGCGCCTCGGATCGCATTACGAACAATTATTACAATAATTACCCGCGTAACGGGGAAAGTGTTGCCAGAACAAAAAATAAATAACCATTGTCTTAGTGAGCTCCCACGATTTTGTGATAGGGAAAAGCGTAATCGCTGGGAAGCTTTAAGAGCGAAAGCGAACGACAATGGCGGCCATCTTTGATGTCGCAGGTGTCGTAAGAATTTATTTTGATGCAGACACCAGATCTTTTGGCGCTAGTGTTGATTCACAGAAGGATCTCACAGTACTTAGCTGACGATAACGAATCTCCATTATTTTATTGCATTGATGTTATAATTTTTAAACTTTTATGTAACAAATTGCTTAAGTTTTATTGCGTTTCTCACAGATTTATCAGTTTTAGATTTTAGATAGAAGGAAATGAATCTGGATAAATTGAGTCACTAGACTAGGCTATCGCCATTGGGTCATCAACAACTAAAATCAGGCTACAAACATTGCCACCATTAGTTTATTTACATAAATAAATATGAGTAGTTTCATTATTCGACGTAACATTACCGAATGTAGCGCAGTTTAAAATGTATTTATGCCACCTCAAATTCCATTAATTGTTGTTGTTAACGAAATAAACATTTTTCATTTTCATTTTCATTTTCATTCATTTCATTTTTCATGGAACTTATGTAAAACCATTAGCGCTGTTTGAAGTCATAATAATAACATTAATACTCTGCTGTAGGCTTCTTTGGCAAAATAACCTTTTTACTATGCAAGCACCGCCATAACTTTTACGTAGGTGCTATGTAACTAGAGAAAACTGTGAAAAACTAATTAGAAACTGTTGTATGTTGTGTTGCTGTTCAAATGTGGCTCTCATGATTGTTAGTAAATCATATGTGAGAATAAGCATTTGCTCACATTGTAATCAACAGCCTGTTCATCAACTGCGATTTCTGTACCCGTACCCTTATACCCTCGCACTGTAACTTCCTATCTAACATTGGTCAGATATTCATTTTTTTAAACATAGGAAACCCAAAGTATCATCAGGGTAACTTGTTATTTTAGAGGTTAACCCTGAGAACATGAACTGTGTAGAATATTTTCGCATCCGAAGTCAGAGCATAAAAAGTATGACGTTTTTCTTCTATTCGCAAGCTTTTTCATTTCCACACCACAAAGATTTCTCCCCCTAACTTCACACCTCTTCACAGAATGGTGTCCGGGAGTGCAACAGCAGTTCGGACGAGAATCGGTCGTCCGGGCACGCGTCGATGTCGGACAGCGGCGGCGGCGGCGAGGCGGGCCGCGACGAGCCGCGCCGGACGAGGCAGCCGCCGCACGGGAGGACCAAGCACCGACCTCATAATAAGGTAAGCTGGTACAGACAAGCATTCAAGCTGAACACTATAGCACCTTTCTAGTCTTCTTCTTATCGTGTCGACAACAAACCTACACAGTGTCAGCCCAAAACTCCGCTACAAGAGTGGCGTTGTCAACAGCATTCATTAAATCCTCCTGCGTGCAGTTGCTCGGGCACTCAGGGCACGACACCATGTGCTTCATTGTGACCTTTCTAGTGGTAAACGGGACTATACCCACCTCTCGTTCCCACCGCTGCAACTCCTGTGTAGGCAGGATCTACAGCTTGACCGCCAATGAAAACCTA
This sequence comes from Ostrinia nubilalis, assembly GCF_963855985.1. Lineage (NCBI taxonomy): Eukaryota > Metazoa > Arthropoda > Insecta > Lepidoptera > Crambidae > Ostrinia > Ostrinia nubilalis. Next base: position 586,069 of record NC_087094.1, on the reverse strand, counting down.
ACCAGTGAAGGTCTTTGTCCCGGGGGAAAGTTATAGTCTGATGGGCTGTTATTGATTGTGCTCTTTAATATGCCTTCCCTTTGTAATTGCACCGTGTCTACTGTAACACTAAGGACCTGTGAAGTCAAATCGGATTTGAAATTAACTGCCTGAAGTTTTTTTCTGAAATCTTCGTTCTGTAAGAGGTGTGGTTTTACCAAAAATTTTGTATGTTTAATAAATGAATTATGTTTTATAAATAAATGTGTGACGATGACAACAAACCACCCAATGTGAACCCGATGTGTAATTAACATCTTAACTCTTGTTACCATTTAAAAGTACCCCCTTGATATTGGCTCAACATCTGCCCATGGTGTAGGAAAAAACAAAAATGTTGAGATGAAGAAAGTGAATAGCACATAAACGCTTTCCTCATCCAAATTCGTCTCAAATGACTGGACTGGAACGCTAATGATGGACTTTGGGACGCTTGCAAAAACAACGAGCCGGCTAATCATTATCCTGCTAATGTACAAAATATAGCGATAAAACAAAGTTACAACTGGAAAAAATAAAATGTCTGAGCAAAAAATTAATGCCAAACATACTTCATACGGCCGCGATTTTAAGTTGCTATCATTAAAATCAAATCAAGCAGAAAAACTCGCATCTCAACACGCTCAATTATTTTTTACGTTAAATTTATTTTTATGTTCCTAATGTTTTCTAAAGTGTTATTAACTAAAATAGGTCTCAAAAAGCCTATAATAAAGTGGTTGTTGACAGCTACAATCGCCGTGGCCCGGTGGTGGGGGCCTGGAAGACATCAGGTCGGCCATCAAGCAGCTGACGCTACGCTCAAGAGATAGTAGCAGTACCGCCACCAGTGGTGCATCTAGTGCTGGAGGCGGCAGCAATAATGGAGCTACAGGTATGACCTATAGGGTCCTTTACCTTTATAGGGTCTTAAGACGTCCCACAGTGTTTTAAAATCACTTGGAAGCGGACATTTTTTGGTGAATAGATGACATGATTTAACAAGTAAATCTAAGTAAATTCCTAAAAGAAACCCGTGGTCTATCTTCAACAGCTTTCGAGAAAAAAAAATTTTAATTTGGCTTATTTTGTGTGTTTTAAAATACGTTTTTTTGTTTATCTGTTCTTTATTTGAAGTTGTAACACAATTGACTTAAGTGAGTAATAAAGCACACAATTTCCCTTTTTTTGAGCTATACATCATATTCTAAAGCTTTGTAGATCCGGAGAAATTATAAAAAAACTGATTTTTGGTTTTTAATTTTTTAAATTTAAGTTGTACGTTTTGAGCAATAACGAATTATTGCATGTTATAAAAGACCTTTTATTTTACTCACGAAAAAAAAATCACCGAATTTTGAGAACATACTTTCGAGAAATTTGCATTTGAAATTTCGTGTTAAGCAACGCCTTCCGAAAAACTCTTGGCAAAAACAAACTTTTGTCATTACTAATACGCAATCTCATTTGTAGTGGAGAATCACAACTTTGATCTCCATTTGTCCATCCAGTGCGGACTGAAGTACGTAATAGAACAAATTAGTAACCCTAAACACTGCCTGCCTTGCACTAAATTGACCAGTACAATATCGCCAGACAATATTTTAATAGCAATGACGAAAGTTTGTGTTTGCCAAGAGCTTTTCAGAAGGCGTTGCATAACACGAAATTTCAAATGCAAATTTCTCAAAAGTATGTTCTCAAAATTCGGTGATTTTTTTTTCGTGAGTAAAATAAAAGGTCTTTTATAACATGCAATAATTCGTTATTGCTCAAAATGTACAACTTAAATTTAAAAAATTAAAAACCAAAAATCAGTTTTTTTATAATTTCTCCGGATCTACAAAGCTTTAGAATGTGATGTATAGCTCAAAAAAAGGGAAATTGTGTGCTTTATTACTCACATAAGTCAATTGTGTTACAACTTCAACAAAAGAACAGATAAACCAAAAATCGTATTTTAACACACACAAAATAAGCCAAATTAAAAAAAAATTTTCTCGAAAGCTGTTGAAGATAGACCACGGGTTTCTTTTAAGAATTTACTTAGATTTACTTGTTAAATCATGTCATCTATTCACCAAAAAATGTCCGCTTCCAAGTGATTTTAAAAGACTGTGCGTCCTCACCCATCAACAAGCGAACACTGCGTCTCAGAGATAATACTCTGCAACCAGTAGTATCTAATACCAGTGGTGACTGCTCGAGACGACAGTTATAATGGTACTACATTATGAAACAACATCCTTAAATCTAAAGAGAGTGTGCTATGAACATTCTACTCGGACTAATATCTTCAATGAATTTCTCTAATGGATTTGAAGCCCTCACTAGTATCAAGCTCAAAGTCAACTAGAAAAGTAATTTTGCAGTAGATTGACGTGCTCTCTACTTTACATATTTCCATTGTTGGGTGAGTCTGCTTTTCATTTCAATCTCACCCAAAGAGTATAGATGCGATCTAAAATGAAGCGAGTTTGTCCAGTAGGTACATCATTCACTTCTACCTTGATCTCGTCCAATGTTGGCCGAGTCCGCAAACGGCTAAACTGCCGCGGTTTTTAACCGCGTGGTTTTATAACTAAGTAAAACTAATGCAAGCGTTCGCACTGCGGCTTTTTCCCGCATACTATACGTTTCGGACGGTCTCGCGGTTTGGCGGTTTACCGCTTGCGGGAAAAAACCGTAGTGAGGACTCAGCCTTAGTTTGTGATTAAAGCCTGGTCCGTGAGCACGTAGAATTTTGTCCAATGACCCCAAGCTACCCATCCTTATCGCTCGCGCGTAATTATATTGCTGTCGCGACTGTGCGACGGGCGCCCGTAGTGAGTGTGCGAGCGCGACAGCAACATAATTACGCGCGAGCGATAAGGAGGGGAACTTGGGGTCATTGGACAAAATTCTACATACGTGCTCAAGGACCAGGCTATAGTCGATAGTCTGTTGTAGCAGTTGATCCCACAAGCATTGTCCCCCAGAGACGGGCAGCGCGGCGGAGGCGCGGCGGCGGCGCGCGCCGCTGGTGCGGCAGGCGTCGCTGGACACGGTGTGCACCAACGTCACCAGCGCCGACGAGTTCGTCTGGGTCGACTCGCACAACAGGTACTGACTAGGATATCTCCTTGATTTTCCTTTTCCAGCAAGAGACGTCCACTGCTAGACAAAAGCTTCACTAAAAAATTTTCTCAATTACTGGTCCTACTCGTATACTACCTCCTTCCTTTTCAGCGAGAGACATCCACTCCCACAAAAGGGTACTGACTGCTTGGAATATCTCCTTGCTTTTCAACTACACTACTGGACAAGGGCTTCCCTCAAGGATTTCCATTATGATTGATCCTATGCTACCTCCTTCCTTTTCAGCGAGGGACGTCCACTGCTGGACAAAAGCTTCCCTCGTAGATTTCCACAATGACTGGTCCTATGTTTGTCCTTAACCAGGCGTTTCTCGCGACTCTCACCATTCGCAATTCATTGAGTGGAAGGTCTGTTTGTTCAAAATCTTCCGGTGTGTATTGGGTATAAAATATAATTTTAGTATCTTATTTTCCTCACAAAGCCTTACTTACCACCTTAGCTAGAGTTATGACCTCAATTAAGAATAAAGAATAAGAATGTCTTTATTCAGCATAATTATCATTTAAGGTATACAAAGCAAGAGTAAGTACGTAAAAAAACATAAAAACATAACAAAAAATAAATAAAAACATATGCTGAATAGGCGCCCGCTCAGCAAAAATCGCGACATGACACAAACGTCATGCCGAGAAGCTGGTTTTCAGCGGGAACCAATGCGTGATGAGGGTTGCGCGCCCTTCTGGTCTAGACCTGTGGCTGAGACGGTTAGATCAGAATTATTAACACTAACTTGATAGAGAACATTTTGTTTACCAATTGCATGATACGGTGTCAATGAGTTATTTGGGGCTCTCCCTGCCTTCCCAATGCGATGTCCTCCGAAATGTATTAGGCCAAATCGAGTTACAGTCCGTGATAACTTGCTGCACTTGCAAATCCTCCATTTGCCTCTGGTAAATTAAAGAGGGGCGTGTTCCTGCAGTGGGGACTAAATGACCTGCTGATAATGATGATAACTTGCTGAATAACCTTGCTGCAGACTAGTGGAACTCCGCTGCGTGCCGTGGACAGCGAGCGAGATCACGCGCGCATTAGCAGCCGGCCGCTGCAAGGATCTGGCGCCGCGTTTGGCGCCCGACGCGCCGCCGCGCCTCGCCTATCTGCTGCAGAGGTAATGTCAACTAAGTAGACAGGCGTAAATAGCTTTAGAGGAATCCTATCAATCTTGGCACATAACGGGAGTTCTTTGAAGCTAAAGCCTATTACATCCTACCTGCGCGCGCGCTTACTTTAATACCTAGTTTTACCGGAGTGCTTAATTATTATAGAGGGTCGCTTACACCTCAGAGTGCATTTTGAACTACCATCATCAACGGCATCGTCATCATCGCATCGTGACTTTTTGCTGCGACACAGTCTTATTTCTGTCTGGACGCAGCAACGATACAGTCTTCAAATACACGTCACTAAAAACAGTGAGCTATCATAAAAAAAACTCATAAAACTCATTTATTTTTGCAAATAGGCTTTTAAAAAACCCTTACACATCCCGGTATTAACCCTACCACTGCTTCAGGACAATAAATAGGCCAGTGCTGAGAAGAAGCAGCGCAAGAAACTCAGTCACTATTGTATCGCATGTTAAACGCATTTTTATGTCGTCTTGAAAGCGTTTAGAAGTGTTTTTCTCTTTCTTTATGTACTCGTAAGTCTTTAACCCTACGACCTATACTTAGAATACCATAACTACATCCGAAATGTAACATTTAACTACCTACTGTGTGCAGGGCGCTGGTGCGCGTATCTCGCGAGGCACAGCGGCTGGCACAGAACTTCGGTTTCTGCTCCAAGCACGAGGTGGCGGGCGCGCTGCGCATCGTGCTTAGTGCTCCGTTGGCAGACGCCTGCATCAAGGTAACAAGCTTCTTCAAACTGTGTTTTATTGTTTTATTACTGGTGGTCTTATATGACTGATATCACTATCCGAGAATTCCGAGATTTAAAAAAAATTGCAATATTTTTGTGACAGATATTGTTATTGTACCTCGATTTTCAAATTGGTGTGTAATCCCGTGGATAGAAATGAAGAGTGACAATAGTTATAGTAAATTTTCGTTTGTTTTAAATTATATAATATTAGCACCCGCGGATTTGTGCGCAAAATTGATCGCGGACGAGGAACGTTCCTGATTGGCTGTTGGACTCGCGCGTTGAGACGTTGAGCGAAGAAATTGTAGCAGGGAGAAGGTATATGGCCGCCAGTTCTCATGATGAGTTGCGTAGATGGCGCTATGGGTGTCCAAACAGTTAAATTTCTAGGTTCTCTACACAATATTATTGAGGAGGCAGTTTTTACTGCGGCGGAGACAAGCGACCAAGATAAGAGACCGGGATCGTTACTTGACTTTCAGCAATGTGGCCGAGCGAGACCGAGACAGGAGACAGATAGGTAGTAGGATAGGTCATGTAACGGTCACGGTCTTCTGTCACGGTCGCTTATCTTCGTTCGTTCGTTCGTTTCAGCCGAAAGACGTCCACTGCTGGACAAAGGCCTCCCCCAAGGATTTCCACAAAGACCGGTCCTGCGCCGCTTGCATCCAGGTACTTCCCGCGACCTTCACCAGATCGTCGGTCCACCTAGTGGGAGGCCTGCCCACGCTACGTCTTCCAGCTCGTGGTCGCCACTCAAGAACTTTCCTGCCCCAGCGGCCATCAGCTCTTCGAGCTATGTGCCCCGCCCACTGCCACTTGATTTTAGCGATTCTGCGCTTATCTTACAGCTGGGCATTACGTAGACGTCACGTCTTTATTTATGAGTAGGCCTATTGTAGGTCAATATTATTATTGTAAAAGCCATGTATTTGTTTCCCCAGGGCTGCCAGCGAGCGGCAACCATGTATGCAACCTCAGGCAGCGCTGCTCGGAGACTGGGCTCAGCAGCGCGCGCGCGCACCAGCCTTGCGCCCGGCCGCTTTCAGCGCTGGATGCTAGATGTACGCGTCGCTTCTGTGGTGCACGAGTGAGTATACGAAGTGCCTTGTATACTTATTGTTCAGGCACACATGCTTTCAATGAGCACGGTACGATTGCGCGGGACCTATTTAAATCTGCCGCCAACTCCGTCCCGCCAAAACACACGGCGAGCGCGCGCGACTACAGCAGCGCCGCGCTCCACGACGGCAAACGAAAGAAACTACGCAACGCGCTCTCTCGCGTTTGGGCCGGCATCGCGAGTGCCACGCTTATTGTGTGCTCCAACAGAAATGTGAAATTTGGTGACTTTTTGGAAATGTTTTGCGTGTGAGGCCTCCACCATACTGTGCTTGAAGTTACTGACTCAAGTGAACCACCGAAGATACCGGGCGAAGCCCTAACCATCGGCCGGCGGCGTCCTACAGAGTACCTACCAGCAGCGCGGCGGCAGACAAGGTACCTGTTCGATTGTTTCTGTGTTTTGTTGATTGTGTTGTGCCTGGACGACACTGGGGAACTTATATTCGGTTAAGCTATCGAAGTAGTTAACACTTATACTTGTTCCGAAGAAAGAAAATAAATAAATAAAGGTGTGGACTCGAGACGCGCGCTTCAATGAACTATGGATTTTCAATCCGGTCAAGTTAACAGCGTACCTGGTAGCCGTGACGTCACATCGGTACGGATGGGGTGAATGTGGGGAAGTGTGCGGCTAAGTGGGAGAGAGTTGCATTCCAGCAAGGCACGCAGTTAGCTCGATTGGGTTGTACCTGTCCTTTAAAATAAGCAGAAAGAGAACAAGAAAATAAAACCTAAAAGTGGGAGATAAAGTCCCATTCCAACGAGGTGCGCAGTTAGCTTGATCGGGTTGTACCTATCCTTAAGATACACGGAAAGAGACTAAGGCCCAGAACAGACGGTGAAACGCAACTGCAGCGAAACTGCAACTGCTAGTTACTTTTGAGTTGCATCTAAGTTTCTGCCATAGCGTCCGTTGAGAGACCACACATGACGCGACCAGTTTGAAACTTTCAGTTTCAGTTTCATTCATCAGAATCACCAGAAAGTTGCAGTTTCGTTGCAGTTGCGTTTCACCGTCTGTTCTGGGCCTAAGAAGAAAATAAAACCCAAAGTTTCAATGACGACATGCCAAAGCTAAAAATTAGCAAACGATACGCAAGCGTCCTCAGCCGACGCGTGACTACTCCTAGAGGCGCCGCTTGGCTTTTAACAGTTCCGCCTGTTGAAACGCTTGTGATCGCCACTCCTCACTGTCCCTCGACGGCTCCTAGCGACGTTGAATATCTCATTCTTTGCGATCTGAACCTACGTTTTTCAACCGACTTCAAAAAAGGAGGAGTTTCTCAATTCGACCCGTATGTTTTTTTTTTTTCTATGTTTGTTACGCGATAACTCCGCCAATTATGAACCGATTTGAACAAATCTTTTTTCGGCGTATAGGTAATACCTCAAGGGTGGTCCCATTTAAATTTAATAATAGAAAAAACAACCCCCAAGGGTGGAAAATTGGAGATGAACTTTTTTATACGCAATATCTCCGCCGATTATAAATCAATTTGAACGATTATTTTTTTGTTGAATAGGTATTATCAAAAGGGTGGTTTCATGCGAATTTGAAGAAAATATTTCACCCCCAAGGGTGGAAAATTGGGGATGAACTTTTTTATACGCAATATTTTTAATTTTTAGTTTTTTTTTGTGTTCACGCATTTGAACTCGGTTTTATTTTTAAAAAAGTTAATTATTTTCCAACCACCAAAATCAGCAACCCACCTCTTTTTCTTCCAAAATACAAGTTCTGACGTCACCTTTTTCTACCAGGTACGCAGCCATCTACCTCTGCGCGGGCATGGAAACCTTACTCGAAGAGATCGCGCTTGTAGCGGGTGGCACCCGCGGCACCGTGACGCCGGCGGCGGTGGACGCGGCCGTGGCCAACTGCGCCGACCTGTGGGGGCTGCTGCAGCCTTACAGCCACCTCAACGCGGGCCGAGTGGCGTCAGGTCAGTCACTGCGGGCGTGGAGACGCTACTGGGAGACCGCGCTAGTAGCGCCGGCACCCGCGGCACCGTGACGCCGGCGGCGGTTAGCTGGCTTATGACACCCCTCATACTACAGACTTTTATAGTCTGGTCGCTGAGCACGTAGAATTTTGTCCAATGACCCCAAGCTACCCATCCTTATCGCTCGCGCGTAATGAGGGCTATCGTTTTTATACTTAACAGTTGGCACCCCTGGCGATTGACAGGACCTTACTCTACAGTGGCGCCATCTTGATGAGTGCAAATGCGATAGTCCTCCTACCACTTTAGCGCTCACCAGTTGGTGCCACTGTCTTCGCTACTAGCAAGTGACAGGACCTTACTCTACAGTGGCGCTAACTGGTGAGCGCTAAAACGATAGCCCTCATTATGTTGCTGTTGCGCTCGCACACTCACTGCGGGCGCCCGTCGTACTCACGTGCACACACGCACGTGCTCAGACAACCGGCTTTAGTCGACCGAAGTTTGGTGTGCTTCCTATTCTCTCTCACCACTTTAGGCTTAGGTATCTACACTTCTCAACTGTGAACTTACAGCAAGAAAACCCTTTATTTAATAACACCCCGTATAATATAGATCAGATACAACATCAGTATACAATGTTTAGCTTGCTACTAATGTTGCTCCCGATACCAGATCAATACTTCTCTTGGGCAAAAGAGTAACGTTCGCTGCGGTGGAAGACAGTGCGAATGAAACTCGGAGCTCGAATACGACAGTATAGGAAACTACCACTAAAGCCCGGTCCGTGAACACGTAGAATTTTGTCCAATGACCCCTAGCTACCCATCCTTATCGCTCGCGCGTAATTATATTGCTGTCGCGACTGTGCGACTGGCACCCGCAGTGAGTGTGCGAGCCAGACTATAGCTTAATGAAAGGGTTTTAAAATAAAGCATCAAAATCACCCCATTTCAGATCGGCAGGTGTTATTTTACCCAAAACCCAAACTGACTGTGTATACATATGTCCTCAGGTGCGCTATCGCTGTCCCGCTGGGAGTCGATGAGCTCGCTGGGCTCGTCGGGCTCGCGCGAGCGCCCGCTCGGGCTCAGCCACGACTCCGGCATCACCACCAACGGCTCGGGTGAGCATCTGCTTTGAAAGAAAGAAAGAAACATTTATTGCCATGGACATCACAAAAGACAAAAGATGTAAATAAAAAAAGCAAATAAGACAGAGGTGACATAAAACATACAATGGAAGAGAAAGTAAACTGAGCAGTGCCACCCTGTCGCACAGCGATGTCCATCGCAATGGGACCCCACTCAGCATATGCCGTGGCCCCCTGTGAGGAAGGCCACGACGCTGGTTTTCAGCTTTGCTACAGAATGTTTGTCTTAAGGCGGTTATCACACTGCATCGCGCTCCGTCACGTAGCGCGGACCATGCTGATCCGTACGGTGACGCAGATCTGGGCCTGCTGTATAAAATACATGCGCGTTATCTGTTGCCCCGTGAATCGCGGTGGAATGCGTTGTAGTAGGGTAATCGTCTAACAGTTGCACGTAGTGTCCTAGGTTAGTGATGATTACGACGCGATGCGATGTTCGTTGCGTTGCGCTGCATACTGTCACGTGACGTAGACTGGCAATCAAGTGTTGTCATTATCTTGATCGCGCTGCGACGTTTGCTGACTTAGTACACCGTTTAAGATTTGGTGTTCTAACATTGAAGTTACGCTGCATAAACGCTGTATTACTTTGTTGTTATACTAACTCGCGGCAAGATGTTATAATCGATAAGCAGCAGGTTTTTCAGAAAACCTCTTTTATTGATCGAATCAAAGTTGTACCGGGACTTTGTGTTTGAACTGAACTTCAGATTGAAGCATCATTGCAAATTAAACCTTAAGTCCAACTCACTTGAATTTATGCCTGTAGTTTAAAACTATTTATAATTTTAATAAAGGATGATGGGCATATTGGGCGTTAAACCAACAGAAACAAAAAGTATACTAAATTAAAGCTTAATACTAGTACTTCATTTCATAGTATGACAACAATCCTGAAATACGCGGGGATACGGAGATAGAGGTCATTGAACATGCAAAGTTTCCATAGTATTTCACATCACATGAGGGTAATAAAATAGTATTAGGTCAATTAGATTGCTTGTATCGATCATATTGAGAGTATTGTATCATATCTTTCTATCGATTTAGTAAGTATGTATGTATACCGAATAAATCATAATCGATTAGGTATTCGATTGCAATAATCGATTATATTGCTGAAAATAAGGAATCGAATTAACAATCAAAAATGATAGTGATGATGATCAATAAAATCGATTAATCGAATTGTTAATCGATAAATCATTATTTGGCAGTATCGATTAATAATCGATCCGTGACAAAACTACAACTTAAATGGTAGAAATCCCATTGAAATATGACTGTGTTCATGTCATTTCTCTAAATGGTAGGTACCTAGGTATGGTCCTACGCTCATAATGTAGAACATGGTATATTATATACCATTTTGTTGGCCCCACTCCTGAACTGTTGGACATAATAATTGATAAATAACTTAATGTATAAATGTAGATATATTAATTAATAATATTTATTGTTTGCGCATTAAAGCACCTATTACTATTACACATTATGTCAATTTCCAAGCAAACCCGGGAGTTTTTGGTAGTTATTTATATGAAAATATATTTCTGATACTAGGTCCTAACAGATAATAGTAGTTACATTTCTGTTGGTTTTACGCCCAGATTCCATAGAAAAGTGCCCATCATCCTTTAGAGATAAGCTTAAGTCTTTGTTATTGAAGAAATGTTATTATTGCATTGAGGATTATTTAAATGATAAAAAGTAAAGATCTCATTTTGTTAAATGCTTCCTTAAAGTTTTATGCTGTGTTGTATAATTTGTGATTTTATATCGGTTGATGTTTTTTTAAATTTTTTCATGTTTTTTGCAATATTTCCAATACGATAATGTTATTGTTTATGGAATAAATGACTATGACTATGACTTATATTCCTTTGTTCAGGTGGGTCGGGCACATCAGGCGCGTCGGGCACATCTGGCGGCAGCTCGGGCGCGTCGGTGCTGTTGACTACGTGTGCAGCCTCCGCCGCCGAGTTACGCGCCGTGCTGCGCCGCGCTACACCTAGACATCCACCGCTCGCACCGGCTGCCGAGCGAGCGCTGTACTACTTCATGAGATGCGAGCAGGTCAGTAGCCTGACTTGGGCAAAAAGGACAAAAACCGTAACCAGTGTGACTCCCTTTTATAGCAGAAAATATACAGTGGTCGCATCACGTCACTTGCGCCCGCTGCCGAGCGAGCGCTGTACTACTTCATGCGCTGCGAGCAGGTCAGTGCCTGCTACACGGGTATCTAAATATCTATAACTCAAAAGTGAGTGAGTGACTGACTGACATAGTGATCTATCAACGTACAGCCCAAACCACTGGACGGATCGGGCTGAAATTTGCCATGCAGGTAGATTTTATGACGTAGGCACCCGCAAAGAAAGGATTTTACGAAACTCCACCCCTAAGGTAAAACGGGATCCACGCGTACGAAGTCGCGGGCGGCCGCTAGTGTCCCATATGGCAGGCGGCTCGGGCGCGTCGGTGTTGTTGACCACGTGCGCAGCATCCGCCGCCGAGTTGCGCGCCGTGCTGCGCCGCGCTACGCCTAGACATCCACCGCTCGCGCCCGCTGCCGAGCGAGCGCTGTACTACTTCATGAGATGCGAGCAGGTCAGTAGCCTGACTTGGGCAAAAAGGACAAAAACCGCAACCAGTGGGACTTCCTTTTATAGCAGAAAATATACAGTAGTAGCGACATGCCGCGCTACGCCTAGGTACCCGCCGCTCGCGCCCGCTGCCGAGAGGGCGTTGTACTACTTCATGAGATGCGAGCAGGTCAGTAGCCTGACTTGGGCAAAAAGATCAAAAACCGTAACCAGTGGGACTCCCTTTTATAGCAGAAAATATACAGTAGTCGCACCATGCCGCGCTACGCCTAGGTACCCGCCGCTCGCGCCCGCTGCCGAGCGAGCATTGTATTACTTCATGAGATGCGAGCAGGTCAGTACATGCTAAAGCATGGTCCCTAAGCACGTAGAATATTGTCCAATGACCCCAAGCTACCCATCCTTAACGCTCGCGCGTAATTATGTTGCTGTCGCGCTCGCACACTCACTGCGGGCGCGCGTCGCACAGTCGCGACAGCAATATAATTACGCGTGAGCGATGAGGATGGGTAGCTTCGGGTCATTGGACAATATTCTACGTGTTCACGGACCAGGCTTTACACCGGTATATCCCATATGGCGGGTGCATCGGGCACGTGCGCCGCCTCCGCTGCCGAGCTACGCGCCGTGCTGCGCCGCGCCACGCCTAGATATCCACCGCTCGCGCCCGCTGCCGAGCGAGCGTTGTACTACTTCATGAGATGCGAGCAGGTCAGTAGCCTGACTTGGGCAAAAAGGACAAAAACCGTAACCAGTGTGACTCCCTTTTATAGCAGAAAATATACAGTGGTCGCATCACGTCACTTGCGCCCGCTGCCGAGCGAGCGCTGTACTACTTCATGCGCTGCGAGCAGGTCAGTGCCTGCTACACGGGTATCTAAATATCTATAACTCAAAAGTGAGTGAGTGACTGACTGACATAGTGATCTATCAACGTACAGCCCAAACCACTGGACGGATCGGGCTGAAATTTGCCATGCAGGTAGATTTTATGACGTAGGCACCCGCAAAGAAAGGATTTTACGAAACTCCACCCCTAAGGTAAAACGGGATCCACGCGTACGAAGTCGCGGGCGGCCGCTAGTGTCCCATATGGCAGGCGGCTCGGGCGCGTCGGTGTTGTTGACCACGTGCGCCGCATCCGCCGCCGAGTTGCGCGCCGTGCTGCGCCGCGCTACGCCTAGACATCCACCGCTCGCGCCCGCTGCCGAGCGAGCGCTGTACTACTTCATGAGATGCGAGCAGGTCAGTAGCCTGACTTGGGCAAAAAGGACAAAAACCGCAACCAGTGGGACTTCCTTTTATAGCAGAAAATATACAGTAGTAGCGACATGCCGCGCTACGCCTAGGTACCCGCCGCTCGCGCCCGCTGCCGAGAGGGCGTTGTACTACTTCATGAGATGCGAGCAGGTCAGTAGCCTGACTTGGGCAAAAAGATCAAAAACCGTAACCAGTGGGACTCCCTTTTATAGCAGAAAATATACAGTAGTCGCACCATGCCGCGCTACGCCTAGGTACCCGCCGCTCGCGCCCGCTGCCGAGCGAGCATTGTATTACTTCATGAGATGCGAGCAGGTCAGTACATGCTAAAGCATGGTCCCTAAGCACGTAGAATATTGTCCAATGACCCCAAGCTACCCATCCTTAACGCTCGCGCGTAATTATGTTGCTGTCGCGCTCGCACACTCACTGCGGGCGCGCGTCGCACAGTCGCGACAGCAATATAATTACGCGTGAGCGATGAGGATGGGTAGCTTCGGGTCATTGGACAATATTCTACGTGTTCACGGACCAGGCTTTACACCGGTATATCCCATATGGCGGGTGCATCGGGCACGTGCGCCGCCTCCGCTGCCGAGCTACGCGCCGTGCTGCGCCGCGCCACGCCTAGATATCCACCGCTCGCGCCCGCTGCCGAGCGAGCGTTGTACTACTTCATGAGATGCGAGCAGGTCAGTAGCCTGACTTGGGCAAAAAGGACAAAAACCGTAACCAGTGTGACTCCCTTTTATAGCAGAAAATATACAGTGGTCGCATCACGTCACTTGCGCCCGCTGCCGAGCGAGCGCTGTACTACTTCATGCGCTGCGAGCAGGTCAGTGCCTGCTACACGGGTATCTAAATATCTATAACTCAAAAGTGAGTGAGTGACTGACTGACATAGTGATCTATCAACGTACAGCCCAAACCACTGGACGGATCGGGCTGAAATTTGCCATGCAGGTAGATTTTATGACGTAGGCACCCGCAAAGAAAGGATTTTACGAAACTCCACCCCTAAGGTAAAACGGGATCCACGCGTACGAAGTCGCGGGCGGCCGCTAGTGTCCCATATGGCAGGCGGCTCGGGCGCGTCGGTGTTGTTGACCACGTGCGCCGCATCCGCCGCCGAGTTGCGCGCCGTGCTGCGCCGCGCTACGCCTAGACATCCACCGCTCGCGCCCGCTGCCGAGCGAGCGCTGTACTACTTCATGAGATGCGAGCAGGTCAGTAGCCTGACTTGGGCAAAAAGGACAAAAACCGCAACCAGTGGGACTTCCTTTTATAGCAGAAAATATACAGTAGTAGCGACATGCCGCGCTACGCCTAGGTACCCGCCGCTCGCGCCCGCTGCCGAGAGGGCGTTGTACTACTTCATGAGATGCGAGCAGGTCAGTAGCCTGACTTGGGCAAAAAGATCAAAAACCGTAACCAGTGGGACTCCCTTTTATAGCAGAAAATATACAGTAGTCGCACCATGCCGCGCTACGCCTAGGTACCCGCCGCTCGCGCCCGCTGCCGAGCGAGCATTGTATTACTTCATGAGATGCGAGCAGGTCAGTACATGCTAAAGCATGGTCCCTAAGCACGTAGAATATTGTCCAATGACCCCAAGCTACCCATCCTTAACGCTCGCGCGTAATTATGTTGCTGTCGCGCTCGCACACTCACTGCGGGCGCGCGTCGCACAGTCGCGACAGCAATATAATTACGCGTGAGCGATGAGGATGGGTAGCTTCGGGTCATTGGACAATATTCTACGTGTTCACGGACCAGGCTTTACACCGGTATATCCCATATGGCGGGTGCATCGGGCACGTGCGCCGCCTCCGCTGCCGAGCTACGCGCCGTGCTGCGCCGCGCCACGCCTAGATATCCACCGCTCGCGCCCGCTGCCGAGCGAGCGTTGTACTACTTCATGAGATGCGAGCAGGTCAGTAGCCTGACTTGGGCAAAAAGATCAAAAACCGTAACCAGTGGGACTCCCTTTTATAGCAAAAAATATACAGTGGTCGCACCATGTCACTTGCGCCCGCTGCCGAGCGAGCGCTGTACTACTTCATGCGCTGCGAGCAGGTCAGTGCCTGCTACACGGGTATATAAATATATATAACTCAAAAGTGAGTGACTGACTGACTGACATAGTGATCTATCAACGTACAGCCCAAACCACTGGACGGATCGGGCTGAAATTTGGCATGCAGGTAGATTTTATGACGTAGGCACCCGCTAAGAAATGATTTTACAAAACTCCACCCCTAAGGGGGTAAGGTAAAACGGGATCCA
Organism: Ostrinia nubilalis; assembly: GCF_963855985.1. Lineage (NCBI taxonomy): Eukaryota > Metazoa > Arthropoda > Insecta > Lepidoptera > Crambidae > Ostrinia > Ostrinia nubilalis. The sequence continues at coordinate 570,671 of NC_087094.1, read as the reverse complement.
CGCGTACGAAGTCGCGGGCGGCCGCTAGTGTCCCATATGGCAGGCGGCTCGGGCGCGTCGGTGTTGTTGACCACGTGCGCCGCCTCCGCCGCCGAGTTGCGCGCCGTGCTGCGCCGCGCCACGCCTAGACATCCACCGCTCGCGCCCGCTGCCGAGCGAGCGTTGTATTACTTCATGAGATGCGAGCAGGTCAGTACATACTGCACCGGTATATCCCATATGGCAGGCGGATCGCTCCCTGAAAGCTCCCTGGCATCCAGGAACCGCCCGCTCGCTGGTCGTTCACTGGGCCTCGACCAACGTCGACTCACCCGGTGGGCTGGTACCGCGCCTAGGGCGGGACAGTGGTGCCAGGTAGAAGCCCAGGTCAGTCCGTCGCCAAAGCGACGCCTCAACCACCGACTGGCAGTAGCTAGTCGAGATGCAGCACGGGCCATGAGCACAAGCTCGACGCCCGAACCGGCCAAGAGGTCAAAGACCAGAGATAGATAGCCACGCCCCGCCACCCGCCGCTCGCGCCCGCTGCCGAGCGAGCCTTGTACTACTTCATGAGATGCGAGCAGGTCAGTAGTCTTACTCTACACCACCCATCTCTAGCGGGATGAAAAGGACAAAGATAACCCCTTGGGACTCCCTTCTTTGGAGAAAGTATACAGTAGTAGCGCCATGCCGCGCTACGCCTCGATACCCGCCGCTCGCGCCCGCTGCCGAGCGAGCGCTGTATTACTTCATGAGATGCGAGCAGGTCAGTAGCCTGACTTGGGCAAAAAGATCAAAAACCGTAACTAGTGGGACTCCCTTTTATAGCAGAAAATATACAGTGGTCGCACCACCTCACGCCACGCCCCACCACCCGCCGCTTGCGACCTCTGCTGAGCGAGCGTTGTACTACTTCATGAGATGCGAGCAGGTCAGTAGTCTTACTCTACACTACTCATCTCTAGCGGGATGAAAAGGACAAAGATTACCCCTTGGGACTCCCTTCTTTGGAGAAAGTATACAATAGTAGTGCCATACCGCGTTACGCCTCGATACCCGCCGCCCGCGCCCGCTGCCGAGCGGACGGTTTATTACTTCACGCGTTGCGAGCAGGTCAGTAGCTAATAGCAGTACCAAGTCACTTGACTGGATAAGAGGAACAGAAATTCGTGACGCTTGGCACTCCTTTCTATAGAATATTACAGTAGTCGCGTCACGTCACGCCACGTCCCACCACCCGCCGCTCGCGCCCGTTGCTGAGCGAGCGTTGTATGACTTTATGCGATGTGAGCAGGTCAGTAACATTGTTATAGACATCTGGAAACTCCAACTTAAAAAGGATTGATTGGGAGATAGCAGAGGCGGGAGTAAAAGAGCAAAAATTTGTGTTTTTTCTCGATGGTAAACATACAGCAGTAGACACGCTACGTTATCACACCATACCAGATTCCTTTTAACACTTTCTTACAAATTATGCAATGTTTTATTCCTGACATCTTATACTTTGACGAAATTATCTGCGCCGGAGCGTAATGAAACACCCAACCAGTTGTTATTGAATAATGTTGTGGTCCTCATCCCGTCTAGCCAGCGGCAGCAGTTAAGTTCTCCATATGCTTCTGATAAAATACAAAGGCTTATGCTCCTGAAGTGACCTGATGATATAATATTTTAAACTCGACCATGACTCGTGCAACCGAGTTGAAACGTCGGAAGGGAAACCTGTTTACTTTTATAAAAGTGTTTTGTTGCAAAATCCCGTAGAAGTGATAATTTATGACCTGATGATGATAATCATGATAATTGTTCCAGCTGGAACACAACAGCGGTGCGTCAGGCGGCAGCTGCGGCGCATCTGGCCTGTGGGGCGAGCGCGGCGCCGGCGCTCTTCCGCCGTTGGCCGAGTGGGTGCGCGTCATACGCGCGCACGCTGCCTTGAGACCACCGCCCGCTGTGCCCGATGCTGACGATGTACTACAGGCTGCGAGACTACTGCTGCCTCATGCCGACTGCCCGCCCAGACCTATCACGTGAGTGTTAAAACACTGACCTATAGGTGCACGACATCGTTGGTCTATGGGCGCCCGATGCTGATGACGTGCTGCAGGCTGCGAGGCTATTGCTGCCGCATTCTGATTGCCCGCCAAGACCTACGAGTATCACGTGTGTGTATTGACGCTGGCCGAGTGGGTGCGCGTCATACGCGCCCACGCTGCTTTGAGACCACCGCCCGCTGTGCCCGACGCTGATGATGTGCTGCAAGCTGCCCGGCTACTGCTGCCTCATGCTGACTGCCCGCCCAGACCTATCACGTGAGTGTTATCGCTGGCCTATAGATGCACGACATCGTTGGTCTATGGAAGCCCGATGCGGATGACGTGCTGCAGGCTGCGAGGCTATTGCTGCCGCATCCTGATTGCCCGCCAAGACCTACGAGTATCACGTGTGTGTATTGACGTTGGCCGAGTGGGAGCGCGTCATACGCGCGCACGCTGCCTTGAGACCACCGCCCGCTGTGCCCGACGCTGATGACGTGTTACAAGCTGCAAGGCTGCTGCTGCCTCATGCTGACTGCCCGCCCAGACCTATCACGTAAGTGTTAACACTGGCCTATAGGTGCACGACATCGTTGGTCTATGGGCGCCCGGTACTGATGACGTGCTGCAGGCTGCGAAGCTATTGCTGCCGCATTCTGATTGCCCGCCAAGACCTACGAGTATCACGTGTGTTTATTGACGCTGGGCGAGTGGGTGCGCGTCTTCCGCGCGCACGCTGCCTTGAGACCACTGCCTGCTGTGCCTGACGCTGATGATGTGCTGCAAGCTGCCCGGCTACTGCTGCCTCATGCTGACTGTCCGCCGAGACCTATCACGTAAGTACAGATTCTGTTTCGTCCTACGCTAAATGCTGCTACAGCTGCTGCATGTTGACTGCCTGTCACTATCTATCACGTGACAAAGACAACGCAAGCCGAGTGGGTGCGCGTCATACGTGCACACGCCGCGTTGAGACCACCGCCTGCTGTGCCCGACGCTGATGACGTATTACAAGCTGCGAGACTGTTGTTGCCTCACGCTGACTGCCCGCCCAGACCTATCAATCAGCTCAAGGCTCACGTAGCCCTAACTACTCGCCGCGTCCGTGAGTCACGTGATACGTTAATGTTGACGCTGGCTAAAGAGTACGCGTCATTCGTGAATGCAAAATACTCTCTTGGCCTTAACACCTATGGTGCTTAGTCAGCATGCAAACTGCCAGCCTAGGCCCATGAATATTCACTTAGACTTGATGCGAACCGTCGTCATTCACATAACTTCATAAAATCTCTTAATTATAATTTCAGTATCGAAGAAGCAATAGAGCCCTCCTGGTCCCGTTGCGCACGTACCTCCGACGAGCTCAGCCGCGCGGCGCTAGGGCTTGCCCAACGGGCCCTTCTGTCCGGTCGGCCCGAACTAGTGGGCGGCGTGCGGGCCCTGCTGCCTCCAGCAGGCTTGGACGCCATGGACGCATCTGGATTGACGGTGCTGATGAAAGCCGCATTAGCTGGAGACGACCAGATCGTGGCGGTGAGTTGATGACAAGTCTAATGATTCATCTGGAGTCCTGCTCCCTGGCCCGAACTAGTGGGAGGCTTGCGAACCTTGCTGCCACAAGCAGGCTTGGATGCTATGGATGCGTCGGGGCTCACTGTGCTGATGAAAGCGGCGCTGGCTGGAGACGACCAGATCGTGGCGGTGAGTTGATGACAAGTCTAATGATTCATCTGGAGTCCTGCTCCCTGGCCCGAACTAGTGGGAGGTGTGCAAACCTTGCTGCCACCAGCGGGCCTGGACGCTATGGATGCATCTGGATTGACGGTTTTGATGAAAGCTGCGCTGGCTGGAGACGACCAGATTGTAGCGGTGAGTGAAAAGTATAATGATTCAACTGGAGCCTTGCTCTCCGTCAGTCCGTTTTAGTGGGCAGCGTGCGGGCCTTGCTGCCTCCAGCAGGCCTGGACGCCATGGACGCATCTGGATTGACGGTGCTGATGAAAGCCGCATTAGCTGGAGACGACCAGATCGTGGCGGTGAGTTGATGACAAGTCTAATGATTCATCTGGAGTCCTGCTCCCTGGCCCGAACTAGTGGGCGGCGTGCGGGCCTTGCTACCTCCAGCAGGCCTGGATGCTATGGACGTGTCCGGGCTTACTGTGCTGATGAAGGTCGCGCTGGCTAGAGATGACCAGATTGTAGCGGTAAGTAAGAAGTCTAATTATTCAACTGGCGCCCTGCTCTCCGGCTTAAGCTAGTGGGCGGTGTGAGGGCCTTGCTACCTCCAGCAGGCCTGGACGCCATGGACGCGTCTGGGTTAACGGTGCTGATGAAAGCTGCTCTGGCTGGGGATGACCAGATCGTGGCGGTGAGTTGACAAAGACTATCCCGATGATTCTATTGAGTTATCTTAGTTTCAATATTTGAAACTCAATATGCTTCCCCTCGGTCTGTCTCTGATAAAGTCAAAGATTTTAAGTTTGATGTTAATTTTATTTCAGGGTAAGTTACGTTGAGACCCACTAATGAGTTTTAAACAGACTACAACTTGCCATATGTGCCTTCTGAAGTATGGAAACTCTTTAGCTCATCCTTTTTTTGGGGCCGGGTTCATGCTTCACCAAGGTGGAGAACTAGATGAAGCACGGGTTCGGACTCATAGGTGGGTTACGGGTCACATACATTTTATTATGTAATCGTAGTCTTTTTCACTGACTTTTCAACTTCGGGAAAGTTGGAACGAACATTTGTAATCCCTATAAGTTGGAAATAGAACTTCAAGGGATTACAAATGGTCGTTCCAGACCAGTCTTTCATCCGTATATTATTTCTTTAACCACTGGATTACGAAAGGTTCTTTTTCTTGTCGTGTCGTGTCAATAAACCTACACAGCGTCGACTCGAAACTTCGCCACAAAAATGGCGTTGTCAGTAGCGTTCGTAAAATCTTCCTCTGTGCAGTTGTTTGGGCACGCAAGCCACGACATCATGTGCTTCGTCGACTGGGGAACCCAACCAAATGTTCTAATCTATAGTCTGGTCCGTGAGCACGTAGAATTTTGTCCAATGACCCCAAGCTACCCATCCTTATTGCTCGCGCGTAATTATGTTGCTATCGCGCTCGCACACTCACTGCGGGTGCCAGTCACACAGTCGCGACAGCAATATACACTCAACATTAAATAAACCGCACCTTCCGTGACGCGAACTTTAAAGATTTTCTTCTGACACAATTATGGTACCCCAACAATATTGGTGTTATTTGAAAGCCCAATAAATATCCTTAAAGAAAAATACATTTCATTTCTAAATAAATGATTAACATATACCATAAATGTGACTTGAAAATAGACCTCACTTTGGGCTCACCTCTGGGATCAATTAGACCAATTTTTATGGTTATAAAACCAAATAAAGATCTCACGTGTCCTCTTTAACAGATGGATAGCGATTAATCCCAACTTAATAGTTTTATAGTCATAAAAAATGGCTATAGCGTAACTACCTATTTTTTGAAGAAGTGACTCTGGATCCTTGTAATGACACATTTTTGGGGTAAAAACCTTTCCTTTAATGAAATGAAGTTTAGAACTAGGCTTTCAAATGGTACCAACGTTGGTGGGAAGTGGGGATGCATACGTTTGATAAGTGCTTGTCGCGGGAGGTGCGATTTATTTGATGCCGAGTGTAATTACGCGCGAGCGATAAGGATGGGTAGCTAGGGGTCATTGGACAAAATTCTACGTGCTCACGGACCGGGCTTTAGTGGTGCTCCAACCCCTGGGACACAAAGGCGTTGTTAGTTTCTTATCTAAGTGTTGTTTCTGTCCAGATGCTGCTGGAAGCGGGCGCGGACCCGAGCGTGGAGTGCGGCGGGTCGTGCGGCGCGCACGTGGCGGCGGCGCTGTCCCCGCGCGCGCCGCCCTACGCGCCGCCCTACGTGCCGCCCACCGCCGGTCAGTGCTCACTTGTACAGGTGCTGCTGGAGCGGGCGCGGACCCGAGCGGGGAGTGCGGCGGGTCGTGCGGCGCGCACGTGGCGGCGGCGCTGTCCCCGCGCGCGCCGCCCTACGCGCCGCCCTACGTGCCGCCCACCGCCGGTCAGTGCTCACTTGTACAGGTGCTGCTGGAGCGGGCGCGGACCCGAGCGGGGAGTGCGGCGGGTCGTGCGGCGCGCACGTGGCGGCGGCGCTGTCCCCGCGCGCGCCGCCCTACGCGCCGCCCTACGTGCCGCCCACCGCCGGTCAGTGCTCACTTGTACAGGTGCTGCTGGAGCGGGCGCGGACCCGAGCGGGGAGTGCGGCGGGTCGTGCGGCGCGCACGTGGCGGCGGCGCTGTCCCCGCGCGCGCCGCCCTACGCGCCGCCCTACGTGCCGCCCACCGCCGGTCAGTGCTCACTTGTACAGGTGCTGCTGGAGCGGGCGCGGACCCGAGCGGGGAGTGCGGCGGGTCGTGCGGCGCGCACGTGGCGGCGGCGCTGTCCCCGCGCGCGCCGCCCTACGCGCCGCCCTACGTGCCGCCCACCGCCGGTCAGTGCTCACTTGTACAGGTGCTGCTGGAGCGGGCGCGGACCCGAGCGGGGAGTGCGGCGGGTCGTGCGGCGCGCACGTGGCGGCGGCGCTGTCCCCGCGCGCGCCGCCCTACGCGCCGCCCTACGTGCCGCCCACCGCCGGTCAGTGCTCACTTGTACAGGTGCTGCTGGAGCGGGCGCGGACCCGAGCGGGGAGTGCGGCGGGTCGTGCGGCGCGCACGTGGCGGCGGCGCTGTCCCCGCGCGCGCCGCCCTACGCGCCGCCCTACGTGCCGCCCACCGCCGGTCAGTACTGTTGTTTTTAGTCTCCACTGTAAAATATGGGCCACTGTACTATGAGGCCCCCAATCATCAAACTTGATGGCGCCTCGATCCGACAGGTGAGCTCAGGAACAGTGCTCGGCGTGGTGATCGATTCGGGTCTTTTGTTCACGCAGCATGCACAGGACATTGTGGAGCGCGCAGCCAAATGCTTCGGGAAGGTTTCGCGTGTGTCTGCGTCCTCCTGGGGCATTCGAAACCCCGGTCTGCGCATTCTCTACCAGGGAACGTTCGTTGCCACGCTTGTGTATGCTGCGGCGTGTTGGTTCGAGCGGGTCAAAGTCCAGTCGGTAGGCGGGATTGTCCTGAGGGGGCAGAGGCCGGCACTCGTGCTGCTGACGAAGGCCTACCGGTCTGTCAGCACGGCCGCGCTCTCGGTCTTGGCCGGAGTGTTGCCCGCCGACCTCGAGGTGGAGTATGCTGGACGGACGGCTGTACTGAGGACGCGCCAGCTCGCGACCCTGGACGAGATGAGCAGTCGAAAACGCGATATACGGGATTCGGTGATCGTATTTTGGCAGCAGCGTTGGGAGCAGGAGACCAAAGGTCGTGAGCTCTATCAGTTCTTCCCGGAGGTGGCCGGTAGGCTCAGCATGCGCTGGGTCCAACCGGACTATGTGACCTCGCAGATACTCACTGGAGGACACGGGTGCTTCAATAAAAGGCTGAGCGACATGAAGCTGCGAGAGGGGAGTATGTGTGAGTGCGGCGAGAGTGAGGAGGACAGGCACCACGTTCTGTGGTACTGTCCTCTGTATGAAGACCTGCGGTGGGAGATGCTGAGTGGGATAGCGCTCTCGGAGGGCTACGGTCCTGCGTGGTACCCTGATCTTGTCAGCTCGGAGGCGAACTTCGCGCGGCTGCGAGGATTCGCGCACGCGTGGCACAGAAGGCGGAACAGCCAGACGCCTAGCGGCCAGGCGCCGGATGGTGCCAACGTTTTAGTAGAGTGGGAGAAGGGGGAGAGTGGCAAGGGACAAATGGACAAAGAATAAAGAACTTGTAGAGAGTCAAGCATTGCGCGCGGTGGAGTGCAATCTGCCGTAGGCAGCCGCAATTCCGCGCGCATCTCTCAAGATTCGGCCACAATAACCGCGATTTTGGTATGGCCATGGGTGCAGTGGCGGCGTAGCATGGGTTGGCACCCGGGGCGATCACCCCCCTCCCCCCGTAATAAGTCCTAAGGCACCCCCTGGTTTTTGGGGTTACCTAACGATTCGAAGATTGAAAGACAATCCCCCCCCCCCCCCCCTGATCATGACATAGACCGCAGATTTGCCATGCAGATGTGCCAGTGAGTACTAATCTGCGCGACTTGTGTCACCCCCTGATGTTTGGCACCCGGGGCGGACCGCCCCCCCCTTACGCCGCTACTGCATGGGTGGCGGTGGGATTTGTACAATATGGGCAAGGACGTACGTCCGTGGAATGCGCGACCCTCCCCCAACTGCGATTAAACGCAATCAGTTAGTGAGTAAACGCAAGTAATGTGTCTTATTTTACGCAAATACACAATTTTTATCAATAATAATAAATAAAAAATATTTTAAATATAGTTTGATAAAGTTATAGACGCTTCCCTTCGAGTGACGTCATATCGCCAGCGGCAAACTTAAGCGAACGGATAGTAAATAAACCTTCCCTCCCGCAGGTTGGACAGCGCTAGTATTCGCGTGCGCGGGCGCCGGCGCGGGCGGCGGGGCGGGCGGCGGCGGCGCCTTAGAGTGCGCGCGGAGGCTTCTCGGCGCCGGCGCTCGGGTGGACGGCGCGCCGGCGAGGGGAGATGACGTGTGCACGCTCACGCCGCTGCAGGTAGGCTATGAACCTTACTTTTTTTTTTGAAGGGACGCGCGCTGGTAGCTTGAGGAGCTTTTCCAGCTTCACCGGGCAGAGTGGCGAGTACAGAAGATACTCTAGCCGTTTGGCGATCGTCGGTGCGCGTGCCGACGAGGCCGAGTGTGTCGTGTGTCGCAGACCGACATTCGCGATCGGGCCGTATCGAGCGCATAAGGCGCCCGATCAGTGGCGAACCCAACTAGAGGGTTGCCCACCGCGGTATTGGACCAAAGTCCAGCCTACGGCGGGCTCACTCTAGTGGGCCCGATCGAGGGGACTACGGACGCGGCCTGAGGGCGCCACGGTAGACTCGGACCTCGGCTCAGGCCGTGTCCGGGGGACGGGTAGGATGTAGGATGAACCTTACAAACCACCAGTATCTTTTTATGTAAAGCCCGGTGTGTGAGCACGTAGAATTTTGTCCAATGACCCCAAGCTACCCATCCTTGTCGCTCGCGCGTAATTATATTGCTGTCGCGACTGTGCGACGGGCGCCCGCAGTGAGCGCGACAGCAACATAATTACAAGCGAACGATAAGGATGGGTAGCTTGGGGTCATTGGACAAAATTCTACGTGCTCGCAGACCAGACTATAGGGCAAAGCAGGTCAGGCTCCGCAGTCGCACCTAATGTCAAAGGTGCCCCGGCGAGGGGAGATGACGTGTGCACGCTCACGCCGCTGCAGGTAGGCAGGTAGCACATAGTGCTTGTTCACGTAAGTACGCGCGGGCGCGGGAAACGTTGCGAGCTCGTGTTCACATTAACCACCAGGCGTTCGCGCGAGTGTGACGTACTATCGTTTCTAGCGACAAGTTCAAACTGGTTGAACTTACCTCACGTCGCGAGTGAAACGCGCGCGCCGCCGCTAGTTTGACATGAACACACACAAACATCTTCACGCGTTGAAATTACCGCGAGCGCTCCGCGCGCACCAGTCGCTAGCTTGCCCGCTAGTTAGACCGCACGTGCGTTTCGTACGTGAACACTTGGAATCACTACATATGTTTGATATTTCGTCACCGCGCCCGCTAGTCAACGTGAACAAGCACTATGAACGGCGGCGGTGCTTTAGAGTGCGCGCGCAGACTCCTCGGCGCCGGCGCGCGGGTGGACGGCGCGCCGGCGAGGGGAGACGACGTGTGCACGCTCACGCCGCTGCAGGTAGGCTTATACAACAGGATTTACCATTTTCTTTTGCGTAGTTTCTTAAGTGGAGAAGGTGAACTACAGTACAATCGACTGAAAAGACAAGGCATTCCCAGTCTCGCCCAAAGATTTGTAGACTGAGCCAGGAAGAGAGTTTGCTGGAAAAAGATCAGCAATTGATTGACTCAAACATAAAACTCAGGACATGTAGCTCCAGCCAAACAAGTGGCTTATTGTTTTCGAACAGATTGCCATAGGGCAGAAAATACATTAAAAAAAAAACAGTTTCTTTTGCAAAAAAAGGCAGGCATTTGAACGCAATTACACCTGTGGGCTGAGTGTGAGTGAGTAAAAAAGTGACGTTTAAATTTATGACGGATTATACAGCGCCCCTAGCGGAAACATTCAAGAACTAAAATTGTCATACATGTTTTTAACGCGCTCACTAGTGAGGACGTTTGATGAAAACTCACACTCAGCCTACTGATGTCAAAGGCGCCCCAGCTAGAGATGACGTCACGCCGCTGCAGGTAGGCAGGTAGCACATAGTGCTTGTTCACGTAAGTACGCGCGGGCGCGGGTGCGGGTGCGGGCGCGGGAAACGTTGCGAGCTCGTGTTCACATTAACCACCAGGCGTTCGCGCGAGTGTGACGCACTATCGTTTCTAGCGACAAGTTCAAACTGGTTGAACTTACCTCACGTCACGAGTGAAACGCGCGCGCCGCCGCTAGTTTGACATGAACACACACAAACATCTTCACCCGTTGAAATTACCGCGAGCGCTCCGCGCGCGCCAGTCGCTAGCTTGCCCGCTAGTTAGACCGCACGTGCGTTTCGTACGTGAACACTTGGAATCACTACATATGTTTGATATTTCGTCACCGCGCCCGCCACCGCGCCCGCTAGTCAACGTGAACAAGCACTATGAACGGCGGCGGCGCTTTAGAGTGTGCGCGGAGACTCCTCGGCGCCGGCGCACGCGTAGACGGCGCGCCGGCGAGGGGAGACGACGTGTGCACGCTCACGCCGCTGCAGGTAGGCAATGAACGTGGGTTGGGTTGCCAGGCGTCTGGATAAAGTCGGACATAGTTAGACTTTTTGATTGCGTGTCCGACCAAAATAACCGGTGTCCGGCTTGTCCGGCTTTTGTTAGGCCTTTTACATTTTGCAAAAAGCCCTCGCGGCTCGTCGCCAGATACACGACTCGCGCTCTGTCAGTAGAAGGGTTGGCAGGTGTATGGCTCCCCCCCCCCCTCCCCATCACATGTCCGGCTTTTAGGGTAAAATGTCCGGCCAAATGAAACACAGAGTCCGGCTTTTGTGTGTTTGGACCTGGCAACCCTAAACGGGGGCGGCGCTTTAGAGTGCGCGCGCAGACTTCTCGGCGCCGGCGTGCGGGTGGACGACGCGCCGGCGAGGGGAGACGACGTGTGCACGCTCACGCCGCTGCAGGTAGGCTATGAACCTTACAAACCACCAGTATCTTTTTATGTAAAGCCCGGTCTGTGAGCACGTAGAATTTTTTTTATTTTTTATCCAGAACGAGGAAGCTCTTGGCCTGTATCTAGGGCATGCAATTCGGATATCCGGATATCCATATTATTCGGATATTCGCCACATTTATTATTCGAATAGCATCTATACAATTATTCGGTCTTTTCGAACAATACGAATACGCCTTTCCTATTAAAAACTTGTAAAAATATCTGACCGCAAACTACATAATAAAACTTAAAACTATTAAAACTGCAGGCAAGAAGTTAGCGGTAAGGTTAGATGAATGGACAAGTGCGCGCAATCGCAGATATCCCTTCAAGTGCCAACCAATATTCGCGAAAAAGGTTAAAGTGCCAGACATATGGTTTCCGATGGTGTTAGTGTTATGCAGTGCCGTAACTAGCCTTTTATGCGCCCGGTGCGAGAAATATAAAAAAATGAAACCTTTTTGAATAAAAAGTAACCTTCTACGGGGGGGGGGGGGGGGGGGGGTGCGGAGCGATTGTGTAAGGTTGTTCATGGATGGAAAAATAAATACAATTGATCATCAATCATTTATACCTAAATTCGAAATTTTGACCATTCCATGAAGACCGAAAAGTGACCGGTCGTATAAAAACGTTTCATGGATTTGCGTTTCACTATCGAAAAACATTGCCTAAAACTCATTTTTTATAACAAATAAAAAATCAAATTCATGTTTAAATGCAGTTTATGACATAATTTTTAAATTGTCACTATTAATATTTTTTACTGAATAACCTGTAAAAGTTAATTCTACAATTTCTGAAAAATCACCTAAAAGTAACCTTTTCATTAGTAACCTAAAAGTAACCAATGCAGTTCAAAAGTAACCTTCTGGCAACACTGCGGCTATCTGAATGCGTGATTCTCGATGTATCGGGGAATCCCCGATCATTGGGTGGGACGGCGCGGCAGAATGGAACGTTTGTGAATCGTTTAGTTTTGTAAGTCATCCTTTTCACTCTTGTCGAACGATGAATTTTCTATCGATCTCTCGCACGCTAGTGCGTCAGTAACGCCGCACGTAGTTAATGAATAAAATCAAAGATAAAGGGAGGACCAATGAATGTGGCTGACAGCAATGACAGCGTAACGTGAACTATATGTACATCTCCTCAGCTAGATTGACAGATTTGCTTAGAACTTCTAAGTTAGAAGTGGCGCCCTCCAAATGAATATAGACAGAAATTGTCTCATAGTTACGGTATAGGTACTTTTGTTTGTGTATGTAATATTGCGAGCAAGACAAGGTGGATTTATATTTGTCTGATGTGTCGTGACGTGACGCGTCAGAACTGTATCGGTTCCATACATAAGCCATCACAACACAACACGTTACGCACTAGTGTGAACGTTACCATCCTACTAATATTATAAACGCGAAAGTTTGTATGGATGATGGATGGATGTTTGTTACTCTTTCACGCAAAAACTACTGAATGGATTTTAATGAAACTTTACAATAATATAGCTTATACATCAGAATAACACATAGGCTACAATTTATAAACATATTGTTCGAAATACTAATCCTACGCAGACGAAGTCGCGGGCACCAGCTAGTACTAAATGTATGAAACCGATACCGTTCTGACGCGTCACGTCACGACACATCAGACAAATATAAAACCACCTTTACAAGTGTTGTTGTTTCAAGATCGCTTGAAAAATGCCATATAGATATAGATAGTACAGAGGGCGCGTCTACACCATATTCGCAATAAAACAAAATGTACCTACTAACTACCATGCATGAAACAAAACTAGATACTGGTCTGGTCATTTCTGCGCCCCTCCAGGGTCTGCGCCCTGTGCCTGGGCACCGCTGGCACCGCCCTAGTTACGGCACTGGTGTTATGGTGTAGTTATCTCCTGTTGTAATGAGATTTTTTGTTTGTAGTAAATCAGCAGGAGTCCAGTGACTCAGTTGCCCTCAGTGGTCATGGTTTCTCAACTGTCCTGGAATCTACTAAGGAGACTCTTGACACTAGCTCTTTGCAGTCTGCTGAATAGGAAGCCTTCAATGGTCATGAGTTGTTGGTCTGATGAGTTTGGATGATTTAAAAGTTTATCCTTGTAGCGGAGTGTGTGGCACTTTATTTCCTCTCTGACTGTGGGCAATGGCAAGTCCTGATAGATGAGCCTGTTGCTAATATACCACGGGATTTGGTAAATCAAACGTATGGCTTTTGTCTGGAAGCGCTCGATTATGTCGAGATTGGAGTTGGCAGCTGTTCCCCACAGCTGTATCCCGTAGGTCCAGATAGGTTTGTAGACCATCATTTTGGTACTGGTGTTCAGCTGTGACTGGCCTCCGACAAGCCACATCATGTTTCTTAGTTTGGCATCTAGGTGCTTCCTCTTTGTCCATATATGCTTTCTCCAGGTTAGCCTGCGGTCCAAGTGCAAGCCCAGATAACTAACGTCCTCAGCGGCTCAGCCTGAGGTATTTGGATACCATTAAGTTTAACCGGTGGGCAGGAGTTTCTTCTGAGAGTGAAGGTTACATGAACATGCACAGATTTTTCTCCATTCGCTTTAATACGCCATGAATGGTACCATTTCTCCATTTCCGTCAGGCTTTCCTGTAGATAGAATGAGGCCATGACTGGATCGTCGTGTGTTGCCATTGTTACATTGTCGTCAGCAAAGGTTTCTGTGAATGTATTTGCAGTTGTTGGCAGGTCTGCGGTAAACAATAGGTATAGCACGGGCCCCAAGACATTACCCTGGGGTATACCGGACGTTATGTTGCATAGGGCAGAACAAGATTCTCCAGATCTGACATCTGTCTTTCAAATACGACCTAAGTATTTCGTAGAACGGGCATGGGAGGTTCTGTTTCAGTTTGTACAAGAGCCCTTTATGCCAGACCTTGTCGAAGGCTTGACTTATGTCCAAGAACGCAGCTGAGCAGTATCGTTTCTTTTCTAGTGCTCAGTTGTGGAGTGTCTTTCCCGGAAACCAAATTGGTGTTCAGGTATCAGATCACCGATCTGGGGCTTCATTCGTTTGAACAGTATTTTTTCAAATACTTTCGATAGCAGCGTTTTTTTTTTCAAGTAGTTATTGAAGTTAGATGATTGTATTAAGCAAAATTGATCCTTATTAAAATGATTATAGACAAAAAAGTGTTTCTTTTAATTTACATTATTTTGAAAATAGCAGTATTCGAAAAAATCGTTTTATCCGAAGTATTCGAATACCATAAATTTTAGTATTCGAAATATTCGAATACCAATATCGAACGAATAATGCATGCCCTACCTGTATCTCATCTGATGGTAAGTGATGATCAGGCCGAAGGTGGAAACGAGCTTCACCCGGAATCCTCAACCACGGAGGAACTGGCTATCTTACCTCTAACTGCCGGAACACAATAATGCTGTTAACATTGTTATTATGGCTACAGACTTAGGTAATATGGTGGTAGCTAGCCAGGCGGACTTAAAACAAGCCCTACCACCAACCAAACCGAACAGAAAAATCTGCCCCCACTGGGAATCGAACCCGGGACCTCTGCATCTGAAGCAGGTGGTCTTACCACTAGACCACAGAGGCGGTTGTCCAATGACCCCAAGCTACCCATCCTTGTCGCTCGCGCGTAATTATATTGCTGTCGCGACTGTGCGACGGGTGCCCTCAGTGAGTGTGCGAGCGCGACAGCAACATAATTACAAGCGAGCGATAAGGATGGGTAGCTTGGCGTCATTGGACAAAATTCTACGTGCTCGCAGACCAGACTATAGTAAAGCAGGTCAGGCTCCGGGGTCGCACCTAATGTCAAAGGCCCCGGCTAGGGGAGATGACGTGTGCACGCTCACGCCGCTGCAGGTAGGCTATAAGAACTACTCACTTGCCACATAAATATCCTCGTGGAAACTTGAGCTTTACCTCTTTAGCAAAAAGTTCAACATTGAGCGAATATTTGAAGTAGATTGTAGGCCTGATGCATTTACAATACCATTTAAGCGCATCGGGTGGCGCCTAATGCTGGTTTTTTTTATATTCAATCCAAATCCGTTCGTTAACTGTCAAATTTAAACGCATCGAAATTGTGGATAATTAATCTAAAACTGAATTAAATTTGACAGTTGAAATTAGGATTTGGACAAGAATTGAATATGGGAAATGGGCGTATGTCATTATAGGTGACAGGATCATAGGATCTTACTCCAGAGTGGCGTCTATTGAATGCACTGTAATAGCAGATGGACTATCGGTCATGTGACTCACCAATGCAGTGGCTCTGACTAGTGAGCACAAATAGTTCTAATTTATTGAAATTATTTTAGAAATCATTTTCATTAATTCCTTTTCAAATGTTTAGGTCGCATGTGGCGTCGGCAATTTGGAGTTGGTCCAGTTGCTACTGTCTCACGGCGCCGATCCGTTCCTGTCCACACAACTCAACGACGCCTTGTGCTACTCGGCGGCCGCGCAGTACGGGTGCTATAGGTAAGTCAGAGAGTAGACATAATCATCATCAACCCAATGATTTTCAGGTTGGCCGATTAGTAGCGACTTGCAACCAGCGCCTTCCTGCTACCTTTATGATGATTTTTTTTGTCGAGATAAATGTATACTGTTTCTTAGTGGAATCTATAGGAAATTAGTTTCCCGTGGTTTGCAGTATATGAATCATACAATAATGAATGATTGGGAAATAAATGAATGGTGAATGTTACCATCAATCACTAAATAATAATCAGTCAGCAAGCTAAACTCACTAAAAGGTTACAGACACGCTTTGAGTTGCTAAACTCAAGCGGCTGACCTGTAAGTTACAATATTTGATGTAGGAATGGTAGGGTAAAAAGAGTATGAGACATGAAAGGCTCCATAAGTTTTTTTTCTTATCTTTCATTTCCTTGAAATATTTGACAATTTGCAAGCACTAGCTAAATCGAACACTAAACATAAAATAATGTAAAACATAAAATAAAATATTGGGTCAGCCGCGCATAGCTCTATTGCTGATGTTTGCAATTGTACGGTAACGCACTGTACATAATAGCTAGTCCTTTAGAATAAATACATTTTTGACATTGCTTTTCAACCGACTTCAAAAAAGGAGGAGGTTCTCAATTCGACCCGTATGTTTTTTTTTTTCTATGTTTGTTACGCGATAACTCCGCCAATTATGAACCGATTTGAACAAATCTTTTTTCGGCGTATAGGTAATACCTCAAGGGTGGTCCCATTTAAATTTAATAATAGAAAAAACAACCCCCAAGGGTGGAAAATTGGGGATGAACTTTTTTATACGCAATATCTCCGCCGATTATAAATCAATTTGAACGATTATTTTTTTGTTGAATAGGTATTATCAAAAGGGTGGTTTCATCCGAATTTGAAGAAAATATTTCACCCCCAAGGGTGGAAAATTGGGGATGAACTTTTTTATACGCAATATTTTTAATTTTTAGTTTTTTTTTGTGTTCACGCATTTGAAGTCGGTTTTATTTTTTTTTAAAGTTAATTATTTTAAAAATAAGTCTGTTTGTCTGAATAAGTGTTTATCTTTCACCAGCGCGGTAGCAGTATGCTGTACGCACGGACGACGCGCGTGCCTCCGCGCAGCCGTGCGGGGCGGCGCGCGGGGCGCGGGCGCGGGCGCCGTGCTGTCGCTGGAGGAGGTGCTGGCGGAGGTAGGGACAATGACACATGTGTGGGCTCCTTACGAGCATTAGGCTAGTTTCCTAAAAAAATCTTTTTAGTCCGTCATGTTTAATATCAAAAAATATTGGACACATTATATTTTTATTTGTCAATCTAACAAATAATTACATAGTTATGGTGCGTTGAAGTTCCGCACGACGTCAGAACGTGCGGCACTTTTATGCACGCATTGACGTCACGGGCCTCTTCTTATGAACTTTGGCGCGCTTTATCTCTTTAAATTTTCATTAGTTTGAAAAAATGAAAAATACGCGTAGAGTATTTTTTGATAAGTTAACTGACGGACTAATTAAAACTCTTGCTTTTTGACCCAGGAAACATCCCTTTTGACGATTTGTAAGTACTCATTTAATTAGTCTATCTACAGGGTGGAAACTTTAAGTGATCTCACTCGATTATTTCTAAACTATACAAGATATCAAGAAACTGATTACTGATCCTGAAAGTGCTTCACGAACTCTATTCAATGGTACCAATAATAGGTTACAAAATAAACTGGATCTATCCGAAAATTCAATGTTTCCAGCTTCCATACATTTAGTTCAGCCACAGTTATGGCACTCATGTCTTGATAATATTATAGCAAGTAAAGCCTAAAACCAACATTTTCCAAGAATGTTTTTGAATAAGAATACAATTTACGAGTTCATTTTAAGTGTTCATTATTTAATATTAGTATGGAACTAAAAGCGCAGTGTTAAAATGTCCAAGGATATTTATTTATAATAAAAAAAAAATAACATTTCTAATATTGTTTGGCTGGCATACATTTAGTATGGAGGCTGAAAACATTGAATTTTCGAATAGATCCAGTAAATTCTGTAACCTATTATTGGTACTGTTTGAAAGAGCTCGTCAAGCACTTTCAGTAACCAGTTTTTCGATATCTTGTATAGTTTAGAAATAATCGAATGAGATCACTTATCGTTTCCACCCTGTACCAATAAAGACTGAGTTTGTTCCGGCGTTTCTTCTCAGCACTTGCCATATGTTTGTCTCGAAGCGCTGGTAGGGCCCAAAAGATAAGGAGACATGTAAAGTGCCCCATAAGGGCTACCTTTTCTTTTTTTATTATTTTCTATTGACGTTCATAAGTGCCACTTGTGGTCTAAACTGAATAAATATTTTTGATTTTGATTTTTGATTTTGATTTTGACAATAATTTTGACTTATTGTTTTTTTTGCAGGGCGCGGCGGGCGCGGGAGCGGGCGCGGAGCCGGCGCGCGCGCCCTTCAGCAAACAGCAGCAGCGCGCGCTGCAGGACGCCATGTACTGTGCCGCGGAGACCGACCACTTGGGTGAGGTTTACACTGGTTTCTCTGAGGGCCAATGTGCCGGTCAGCCTTGAATAGACAGTTTGACACCATACCTCAATAATTCACAACACAACTTTTTTAAAAAGACCCTCATTCTGGTCTTAAAAACTCAATTAATTTTAAATTACCTGTAAATTACGATTTTTGTTCGCATTGTGATTGAAAAAAGTAGTTTAATTGAGTTGAAAAAATAGTGACGTCACTTGTAGTGTCATACAAAATCTATGGGAGAGTTTCGTTTCGACAGTTTTAAAAAGTACGTCAATTGATTGGTGGTGTCAACATGTCTCTCTGTAAGCCCTATGCCGGCACGGTGACTGGCGCACTGCGAGTGTGATGGCGATACAGCATCAAAGAAAACACCGTTGTCCTAGGAGAGGTAGGTTTTTAACACTTTCCCGGACAGTAACCCAGGCACAATAGTAGTTTAATTGTTATGAATAAATGCAGTTCACTATCCATGAAAGTGTTGAGAAGCTATATTGAAACTCAATACAGTTGACTTACTTGAAAAAACACGGTATACGTAAAGATACTGCTCATAATAAAACGAAAGCGAACACATACGATTTCAAACCAATACATATTTTAATTTTAAAAAATGAGGGTAGTTTTAAATCTTACCCTGGCAAGACAGTTTTTTTTAATATAGGTGTACCAGAATCTCATGGCAAACAAAAATATTGGAAAAGTGTGTTTTTCATATGGCCATTGTCTATGGCTTTATTGTCACCTGTCAAAGTAAATCAAGAGATCTGTCAGCCGCTGCAGAAATTTTGTAATCTCTTCATGCCTATTTGTTATTTTTGTGAAAAAGACGAAAAAACTCAAGCAGGTCATATTGTTTTCAAAGTGTATTGTAAAATAAGGCATAATTCAAAGTCAATCTTTGATATTAAAGCGCGTCGTTGAGTTGACAGTAAGTTGGAGTGAAATGTTTTGATACTTACCTACATTTAGTTTATTACCTAACTGCGTCAGAAGGAGGGTTATGTTTATTTTTATATTATTCTTACCTAATAGCTGCTTTATCGGGGTTTTCAGGTGTATTTCATGCATTGGTGCAGAGGAATGGTGAAAATGTTATGACCATGTAAAGAAAATTGAAAAAGATTTCATCAAGCAAGTTTGAGTAATTGAAATGCTGAAAAAGCGATTTATATTATATTAATACCTCTTTAACTTGATCATCTATTTGAAGAACAAGAAATGCAAGTGGAGTTCTTAGAATCGTTTTCTAGTTCTGAATGAAGTGATAAGTTATAAGTATGATACTTAATAAAATTATTTACAGCAATATACGGTTTACTTATTTTTCAAGACATGTTCCGATACATGTTATGTTAAAAACCCGATGTATAACAACATTCTTCATACACATACTATTACATAAAATGTATATGTAGGCATTCGTACTTCATGTTCATTAATATTAGTCATAAATAAAAATTAAACAGTATCAAGATCGTTTAATGCAATTTCCCCAGTATTGCACTCAACAAAGTTTATTTTCCCCATTTGCCATGAGATTCTGGTACACCTATAACTACTATAAATAAAATTTAGGGCGTTTAAAAAAATCCTAACTTTTGATGATTTTATGTTTGTTTGGTTCCAGATATAACACTGGAATTGCGCGCGCTAGGAGTACCTTGGTCGTTGCACGCGTGGACGCTGTCGCTCGCGGCTGCCGCCGACGCCTCACTAGACCACGTCATAGACCAGCTTTTACAAGATTTCTTACAGGTTTGTTTTATTTAAATGTTAATATAAATTATTATTGTCGTTTTAACTTTGATAAAAATTCTATTGTTATGTGAATTTTGTTTCAGGTGTGCCCGTCAGATGACAGTCATTACAGCAAACAGTTCATTTACGAGTGTCTTCCTCTGCTGTTCAATATTTTAAGATACAGCAAGGTAACAAAGTTTATTACAACTATTTATAGGTCGCTCAATAGGAGTTGAGACGATCAATAACGATTTCAAAGATCAACATTAGCAAAAATTTGTGCTCCCGCTAACGTCTTGTGTATTTTGAGTTATTAATGTGTTCTTAATTTAATATTACATCAGTGTGAGTATGTGTTCGCCTCAACTTGCGTCGTGCGACCTATAACGCTTGAATTTTTTGATATGATTATTTACCAAACAGTAGCGTCTTCACTTTTGTTCGGTAAACAATCACGGCTCTGGGTGCAAGTCCTTTTAAGCTAATTGTTCTTCTACACTAATAGATATTATAAAGAGGAAAACTTTGTTTGTTTGTTTGTTTGGTTGTAATGAATAGGCTCAAAAACTACTGGACCGTTTTCAAAAATTCTTTCACCATTCGAAAGCTACATTAACCACGAGTAACATATACAAAATTTTATTTTGGAAAAAAATAGGTTTCCGTAAAATATGTAGATAATGTAGTGCCACCACGCGCGCGAAGCCGCGGGCGGAAAGCTAAAGCCCGGTCTGTAAGCACGTAGAATTTTGTCCAATGACCCCAAGCTACCCATCCTTATCGCTCGCTCGTAATTATATTGCTGTCGCGACTGTACGACGGGAGCCCGTAGTGAGTGTGCGAGCGCGATAGCAACATAATTACACGCGAGCGATAAGGATGGCTAGCTTGGGGTCATTGGACAAAATTCTACGTGCTCACAGACCAGACTATAGTTGTTTATAAAGTCATGAGTTGTTTGTGTGCAGAAGGAGGGCACGGTTCTGCTGCTGGCAGACATACTGTGCGCGTGCTACGGCTGGGAGCCCGTGCCCGGCGTGGCCGAGCCGCCGCCCGCCGCGCCCGCGCCCTCGCGCGTAGACCCCTCCTACGTCAACAACCCCTCGCTGGCTGACGTCACCTTCAGGTAACATGGCCTTAACGAAGGGCGTTTACTGCTGGATAAAGTGCGTCAACACTCAACAACCCCTCGCTTGCTGATGTCACCTTCAGGTAACATGGCCTTCTTGGGGACCGAAGGACGTATACTGCTGGACAAAGCACGTCAACAATCCTTCGCTCGGTGACGTCACCTTCAGGTAACATCCTGGCGCGTGCTACGGCTGGGAGCCCGTGCCCGGCGTGGCCGAGCCGCCGCCCGCCGCGCCCGCGCCCTCGCGCGTAGACCCCTCCTACGTCAACAACCCCTCGCTGGCTGACGTCACCTTCAGGTAACATGGCCTTAACGAAGGGCGTTTACTGCTGGATAAAGTGCGTCAACACTCAACAACCCCTCGCTTGCTGATGTCACCTTCAGGTAACATGGCCTTCTTGGGGACCGAAGGACGTATACTGCTGGACAAAGCACGTCAACAATCCTTCGCTCGGTGACGTCACCTTCAGGTAACATCCTGGCGCGTGCTACGGCTGGGAGCCCGTGCCCGGCGTGGCCGAGCCGCCGCCCGCCGCGCCCGCGCCCTCGCGCGTCGACCCATCATACGTCAACAACCCGTCGCTGGCTGACGTCACCTTCAGGTAAGGCCTTCTTGGGGTACGAAGAACGTCTAATGTTGGACAAAGTGACGTCACCTTCAGGTAACATGGCCTTTTGGGAAACGAAGGACGTACCTATACTGCTGGAGAAAGTACGTCAATAAACCTTCTCTCGATGACGCGTGACGTCACCTTCAGGTAACATGGCCTTCTTGGGGATCGAAGGACGTTTACTGCTGGACAAGTCAATAACCCTTCTCTCGCTGACATTACCTTCAGCTAACGAGGCTTTTGGGGAACGAAGGACGCTTACTGCTGGATAAAGTGCGTCAACACTCAACAACCCCTCGCTTGATGATGTCACCTTCAGGTAACATGGCCTTGGGGAACGAAGGACGTATACTGCTGGACAAAGTGCGTCAACAACCCCTCGCTTGATGATGTCACCTTCAGGTAACATGGCCTTGGGGAACGAAGGACGTATACTGCTGGACAAAGTGCGTCAACAACTCCTCGCTTGCTGATGTCACCTTCAGGTAACAAGGCTTTGGGAACCGAAGGACGTTTACTGCTGGACAAAGTACTTCACAATCCTTCGCTCAGTGACGTCACCTTCAGGTAAGGCCTTCTTGGGGTACGAAGAACGTCTAATGTTGGACAAAGTGCGTCAACAATCCTTATCTGGCTGACGTCACCTTCAGGTAACCTGGCCTTCTTGGAGAACGAAGGACGTATGTATACTGCTGGACAAGTCAATAACCCTTCTCTCGCTGACATTACCTTCAGCTAACGAGGCTTTTGGAAAACGAGGGACGTTTACTGCTGGACAAAGTACGTCAACAACCCTTCTCTTGCTGATGTCACCTTCAGGTAACATGGCCTTCTTGGGACCGAAGGACGTCTACTGCTGGACAAGTCAATAACCCTTCTCTCGCTGACATTACCTTCAGCTAACGAGGCTTTTAGAAAACGAAGGGCGTTTACTGCTGGACAAAGCACGTCAACAATCCTTCGCTCGCTGTCGTCACCTTCAGGTAACAAGGCCTTCTTGGGGAACGAAGGACGTATACTGCTGGAGAAAGTACGTCAATAACCCTTCTCTCGATGACGCGTGACGTCACCTTCAGGTAAGGCCTTCTTGGGGACCAAAGGACGTATACTGCTGGACAAGTCAATAACCCTTCTCTCGCTGTCATAACCTTCAGGTAACAAGGCCTTCTTGGGGACCGAAAGACGTCTACATGTGGACAAAGTACGTCAACAACCCCTCGCTTGCTGATGTCACCTTCAGGTAACATGGCCTTCTTGGGGTACGAAGAACGTCTAATGCTGGACAAAGCACGTCAACAATCCTTCGCTCGGTGACGTCACCTTCAGGTAACATCCTGCCGCGTGCTACGGCTGGGAGCCCGTGCCCAGCGTGGCCGAGCCGCCGCCCGCCGCGCCCGCGCCCTCGCGCGTAGACCCCTCCTACGTCAACAACCCCTCGCTGGCTGACGTCACCTTCAGGTAAGGCCTTCTTGGGGAACGAAGAACGTCTAATGTTGGACAAAGTGCGTCAACACTCAACAACCCCTCGCTTGCTGATGTCACCTTCAGGTAAGGCCTTCTTGGGGAACGAAGGGCGTTTACTGCTGGATAAAGTGCGTCAACACTCAACAACCCCTCGCTTGCTGATGTCACCTTCAGGTAACATGGCCTTTTGGGAAACGAAGGACGTAACTATACTGCTGGAGAAAGTACGTCAATAACCCTTCTCCCGATGACGCGTGACGTCACCTTCAGGTAACATGGCCTTCTTGGAAAACGAAGGGCGTTTACTGCTGGACAAAGTACGTCAACAACCCTCCGCTCGCTGACATCACCTTCATGTAACGAGGCTTTTGGGAAACGAAGGACGTTTACTGCTGGACAAGTCAATAACCCTTCGCTCGCTGACGTCACCTTCAGGTAACAAGGCTTTTGGGAAACGAAGGACGTCTACTGCTGGAAAAAGTACGAGTACGTCAACAGCCCTTCGCTCGCTGACGTCACCTTCAAGTAACATAGCCTTCTTGGGGCCGAAGGACGTCTACTGCTGGACAAGTCAATAACCCTTCTCTCGCTGTCATAACCTTCAGGTAACAAGGCCTTCTTGGAGAACGAAGAACGTCTAATGCTGGACAAAGTGCGTCAACAACCCTTCGCTCAGTGACGTCACCTTCAGGTAACATGGCCTTCTTGGGGACCGAAGGACGTCTACTGCTGGACAAAGTACGTCAATAACCCGTCTCTCGACGCGTGACGTCACCTTCAGGTAACATCCTGTGCGCGTGCTACGGCTGGTAGCCCGTGCCCGGCGTCCAATTCTCGATTGGTCCAATTGTAAAAAAAAATGCAAATTCGTAATTAGTCCAATTCGCTATTGGTCCAATTTGCGATCGGTTCGCTATTGGGCCAATTAGTTTTTGGACCGATCCGCTTTTTTCTGCATATAGTAAAAGTTGATTTACCTCCTTTTTTTTCATTTTGGATATCCTTTTTTTGGACCAATTACGAATTGGACCAATAGCGAATTGGCCCAATCGCGGATTGGACCGATCGCGCCTAAACGCGTCACCTTCAGGTAACCTTCTTGGGAAACGAAAGACGTTTACTGCTGGAAAAAGTACGAGTACGTCAACAGCCCTTCGCTCGCTGACGTCACCTTCAGGTAAGGCCTTCTTGGGGAACGAAGGACTTATACTGCTGGACAAAGCACGTCAACAATCCTTCGCTCGGTGACGTCACCTTCAGTAACATCCTGGCGCGTGCTACGGCTGGGAGCCCGTGCCCGGCGTGGCCGAGCCGCCGCCCGCCGCGCCCGCGCCCTCGCGCGTAGACCCCTCCTACGTCAACAACCCGTCGCTGGCTGACGTCACCTTCAGGTAAGGCCTTCTTGGGGACCGAAGGACGTACCTATACTGCTGGACAATATTCTCGATTGGTCCAATCGTGAAAAATAATACAAATTCGCGATTAGTCCAATTCGCTATTGGTCCAATTTGCGATCGGTTCGCTATTGGGCCAATTAGTTTTTGGACCGAACCGCTTTTTTCTGCATATAGTAGTTAAAAGTTGATTTACCTCCTTTTTTTTCATTTTGGATATCCTTTTTTTGAACCAATTACGAATTGGACCAATCGCGCCTAAACGCGTCACCTTCAGGTAACCTTCTTGGGAAACGAAAGACGTCTACTGTTTGAAAAAGTACGAGTACGTCAACAGCCCTTCGCTCGCTGACGTCACCTTCAGGTAACATGACCTTCTTGGGAAACGAAGAACGTCTAATGCTGGACAAAGCACGTCAACAATCCTTCGCTCGGTGACGTCACCTTCAGGTAACATCCTGGCGCGTGCTACGGCTGGGAGCCCGTGCCCGGCGTGGCCGAGCCGCCGCCCGCCGCGCCCGCGCCCTCGCGCGTAGACCCCTCCTACGTCAACAACCCGTCGCTGGCTGACGTCACCTTCAGGTAAGGCCTTCTTGGGGAACGAAGGACGTATACTGCTGGACAAAGTGACGTCACCTTCAGGTAAGGCCTTCTTGGGGACCGAAGGACGTACCTATACTGCTGGAGAAAGTAACCCCTCGCTTGCTGATGTCACCTTCAGGTAACAAGGCCTTCTTGGGGACCGAAAGACGTCTACATGTGGACAAAGTACGTAAACGAAGGACGTACCTATACTGCTGGAGAAAGTAACCCCTCGCTTGCTGATGTCACCTTCAGGTAACAAGGCCTTCTTGGGAAACGAAAGACGTCTACTGCTGGAAAAAGTACGAGTACGTCAACAGCCCTTCGTTCGCTGACGTCACCTTCAGGTAACATGACCTTCTTGGGAAACGAAGAACGTCTAATGCTGGACAAAGCGCGTCAACAATCCTTCGCTCGGTGACGTCACCTTCAGGTAACATCCTGGCGCGTGCTACGGCTGGGAGCCCGTGCCCGGCGTGGCCGAGCCGCCGCACGCCGCGCCCGCGCCCTCGCGCGTAGACCCCTCCTACGTCAACAACCCGTCGCTGGCTGACGTCACCTTCAGGTAAGGCCTTCTTGGGGAACGAAGAACGTCTAATGCTAGACAATAGTCTCCCTCGATTTCCAAGGGACATCCATTGCTGGACAAAGTCTGGCCCAGAGGATTTCCACAACGATGGATTCTGCGCTACCCGCATCCAGGTACTTTCCCCGATCTTTACTAATTCATCGCCCTACCTAGTGGGAGGCCTGCCTGTATTGCGGTACGGTACTGTGGTCGCTACTCGATTACTTCTACCTCAACGGCCATCAGTTAGTAGCCCGCCCATTGCCTCTAAAGTTTGACAATTCTGTGGGTTATGATTGTTTACTTTGGTTCTGCTATGTTCTTACGAAATTCACTGTTTCTATCCGAACAACCATACTAGAAGTATTTTATGTACGATATCTTACAGTGATGTTTAAATGGCCTAATTTATTCCCAGGGTGGAAGGTCGTCTGTTCTACGGGCACAAGATAGTTCTAGTGTCGGAGTCGCCGCGCCTGCGAGCCATGCTGGCGCCCGCGCGGGCAGGCGAGGCCGGCGCGCCTCCGCTGGTGCAAATCAATGACATAAGATACCATATCTTTGAGGTGAGTATCATAGCGTAACATCTCAACTCAACAAAGTGTAATTGACGTTTTTAATAGCTCTTTCTTCTCAGTCGGTACACTCTTGTCAGAGTGGTCGTGGTCATCATTTTGAATCACGATTCAGAGTGATGTTCCTCGTAATACGGCGCCATTCCTCGCGGACTGCAGCTTTCCGGGTACTTTCGCTAACCGAGCACTTAGTTGCGGCCTTGATCTGGTCCGTCCATCTCATTGGTGATCTACCACGTGGTAGCTAAATAATGTGAATGAGGGCTAATGTTTTTATATTTAACAGTGAACACCAAGGCGATTGACATGACTCTACAGTGGCGCCATCTTGGTGGGCGCTAAAACGATAGCCCTCGTCTATTTGTTAGGGCCTTGCCACACTGGCGGATTACAAGCGTTTTCAAAGCGGAGCGGCGACGCAGCGAATACGCTGTGTGATCGCGGCGAAGACGTCACGGCTGCGCGACGAACACGTCGCGAATTCGCAACGTTTCCGCTTAGAGTCTCGTGTTTCTGCCACGCAGCCGCGACGTTTTGAACACGCTTGCAATCCGCCAGTGTATAGTTCCAAAATACTGAACTGTCCTATCCATGACATTGACAGTGTGGCGCCACCGTCAATACCGGATCGCTGGTTCCGATTTTTGCCATGTTGGAAACCATATACCTAGTTGAACGAGGGTAGCGCCCCCCTGTCATTGAGTTTGGTGGGACAGTTCAGCGTGGGTCATCTATACCCTGAGAGCCAAATTATGTTGCCATCTTACTGTTTTTCAGTGCCCTATTCTACTTCGATTGGCAATCTGTTAATATCAAACTTCATAGTTCGTTCGTTCGTTCGTTAGTTCGTTCGTTTTAGTCAAAGTCAAAATGTGTTTATTGCATTTCATGAATGTTTACAAGATGTGGTTATCATTTTATCCAGTACATCATGCTACCCATTTAGGCTTAACAATTCAATGATTGATTTAGTAATCAACGTGTAACGGATACATACATATATAAGATAGAATTTTTAATTTAAGTTTAAGTCTTTGTTTTGTGTTTGTCTTTTTGTTTTGTGTAAAACTTAAATATTAATGTCTACCTACTTGATATGGTTGCCACAGAATACCAGCGTTATACTCTAGGTCTTGACCTAGGGCATAACACATGCTGAGTGGCTGCCATTTTGGTTCAAATTTAACTACTTAGTAATTATATTGTTGTAAGTAGTCTAAGGATGTTTGGACTAAATAAAAATATTTTTCTTTCTTTTCTTTCTTTCTTTCTTTCAAGTCACTGAAATGTCAAATGACGTCCACTGCTGTTTGTCCAGCAGGCCTCCCCCTTGTGGAAACGTGATAGTATTTTAATTTATTTCCAGCTAGTGATGAAGTACCTGTACTCGGGCGGGTGCGGCGGGCTGGACATCCCCGACGGCGCCGTGTTGGAGGTCCTGGCGGCCGCCGCCTTCTTCCAGCTGCTGCCGCTGCAGAGGCACTGCGAGGCGCGCGCCGCCCGCTCCGTCGCGCTACACAACCTCGTCTCCGTCTACATACACGCCAAGGTAGACCAGGCCCCTCCAACCTCGTCTCCGTCTACATACACGCCAAGGTACACCAGGCCCCTCCAACCTCGTCTCCGTCTACATCCACGCCAAGGTACACCAGGCCCCTCCAGCTGCGGCCGCTGCAGAGGCACTGCGAGGCGCGCGCCGCCCGCTCCGTCGCGCTGCACAACCTCGTCTCCGTCTACATCCACGCCAAGGTACACCAGGCCCCTCCAACCTCGTCTCCGTCTACATCCACGCCAAGGTACACCAGGCCCCTCCAACCTCGTCTCCGTCTACATCCACGCCAAGGTACACCAGGCCCCTCCAGCTGCGGCCGCTGCAGAGGCACTGCGAGGCGCGCGCCGCCCGCTCCGTCGCGCTGCACAACCTCGTCTCCGTCTACATACACGCCAAGGTATATTTAGGCCTGTCTTTTCCACTGGGCACTCTAGGCACGTGCCCAGGGCACCGTAATCGTCTGGATTCCCCGAGGATTTCCACAACTACCGGTCCTGCGCTGCGTTGGGGAGATGGTAGTACTCGCTACACTACAACCCGTTAGAGTTAACTATGCACCTGGCGGCCGTGACGTCACGTCAACGCTCGGTACGGAACGGGGCGAGGGCGAGGTGTGGGCAGTTATTTAGGTATTTTTCCTTGCCTTGAGGGTTTATCTTGAGGAACATTACCATTTTTGGTGACATCAAAGCTGATTCTTTCTGTCGCAGGTCTACGGTGCCACTCAGCTCCTCGAGTATTGCCAAGGATTCCTCCTCCAAAACATGGTGGCGCTGCTGACATACGACGACTCCGTCAAGCGCCTGCTGTTCGGCAAGCGCCTGCCCGGACACAACGTGCTGGGAGCGCTGCTCACGACGCTCCAGAAGCGGATCGAAACCAGAAAGTCCCAAGCCAAGTCTAGGTAGCAACGGTCGTCCACTCCAACATCATTTTGTTTGTTATAATATTATATTTAATTCGTGTTAGGTACAAAAACATTGATAGTAATCGAGAAAATTCTAAACTATATTATGTTAATAAACGTTGGACTGATTGGAAAATGATACCTTTATTTTTATGTAGATACATGATAGACTACAGATAAAGTACAATATTATTTAGACTATTGTATTAAATGTAATAATATTTCATTTTGATTACATTTCTCTATACTATTTAGTGAATGGCAAAGTATTATGACATTGTAACAAAAATGTAATTATTGTTGAAATAAAGCTTTATGTTGTCAAAAAAGTTGTTTGACGTAATTTTAATGTTGAAGGACTTTTCTTATTTTTATTTCGTGTTCTAATAAATAAAACTTGACCTTGGGATTTTGACTCAATAAACCCTTCTGTATACGAATTAATCCAAATTCGTCTATTTGTTAACACCCAATTTCACACACAAGCGAGTTTAATAAACAGATTGTTTGCTATCCTAACAGTGAAATGCAATAAAGATTTGAGTATTGAGGGAATATTATTCCCGTTTATAATTTGGATAAATAATGCAAAAATCTATTAAAAAACCGTTAGGCTCTAGCTATTGACGAAAGATTTTAATATAGTTTATGTCTACGCATCGTCTCGACTCGCCCTCCTGCTGCCCACATCACTACGTGCGCCGGAAGCCGAGCACAGCACTACAGCGGTCTGCGCGGGCAGCGGGAGGGGCGGCTCTCGGGAGCCGACCACTTGGACTTCCGCCCTCCGCGAACGCGCGTCGCGCAGCCTTGCATTTCTTGATTTCTTGTAATAACATGAAGAACTACCAGTAAACGCCTATAAAATATAGTCCACTCCTTTTATTGAAGACCCTACGCTACAGTTTATTTATTATGTAAATTATTATCTAAATCATTTTCGCTTGTAATCGCAAATAATCCGTTACCATGCCAAATACAACTCATTAATTTAATATTACATAAAATTGTGTCTTAAACGTAAAAACGAGTAACAAACATCATGCATTCATCCATTTTTAATTTTATAATTTGTTTTATTCAATAAAATTAATTATGTTGGCTTATTTACCCTTTTCCTTTTTTTTAGAATTGATGAAAGATATGAAGCGATTTCTTTCTTTCACATTTACCTTTAATGTGGGTAAAATTAATAAAATGGCAACATTCAATCAGCTGTCACCTAGAGTTTTGTCTATGACTCTTTTGACATTGACAGATAGCTGCCATGTTGTATGGCTAAATACCGAATGTCATTGCCAGCTAGATTTTAAGCTGATTTAAAAAGTAATTTAAACTTCAAAAATTGTTTATGGCGCGTGGTTGTGATGTGCCGAAGGAAGGATTTGCGAATTTTTTTGGAATAAATTCGCTTGCAGTGGCAGTGTAGTGTTTAATAATTTTTCAAGTATTAATGTCGTGACAGTGGATAAAAATGCAGTTCTATAAAGAGAGAATTCTCAACGCTGCACAGTTAAAAAGACTGAGTGAACACAAGTATTCGTGTGTTAGTGCTAGTTTATTGGATGCATGGCTCCAGCCATGGTGGTGCTGGTTGGTGTCCAAAACGCCGCTGTGGCTCGCTCCGAATCTCATTACTATTTTAGGTCTAATAGTCAACATAGTTACCACATTAATTTTAGTATGGTGAGTACCCATTTGAAGGTTACATTGCTGCGAAAAACTGTGTCATGATACGCCAGCGAGCGTAACGACTTTCATTTTAGACTTCTTACCTTTCTGGAGCTTACAAACTGTGCTTTAGGTGGTCGTTGGCGAAATTAAATAAAAATTTTGAAGCATGTGATAAAGATGTAAACTATGAGCAATTTTTGTTTACGAGCGTTAGTTGCGTGAGAGTTGTCTGATTGGTCGCAGCTGCTTCGTACCACCAACTTCTGATAAGATATCAATCAGAATTACAACTGTCTGTCAAGACTACTACGTATGTAATGAAGGCCATTACCACGAAAATACTATACATAATAATTTGGTACTATCAGACATTCAGTGTAAACCTTCACTAGGTTAGCCATCAGAACTATTCCAATTGGAGACAAATGACTCGCATCAATTTGTTATCCCTTATTGCTATAAGCTAAAATATCTTATATTCTTGACTCATTTCAAAGCAAAACATCACAGAACAATGCTAAAACTACAAAAGTTTACATCACCGAACATAAATATTTGTCATTTTTCTAATAAGTACTCTTCATCATGGCACCTTGGTAAATGGTAATGATTGATATGACGATTCTTGTGTTATTCTCAGACTTTATAAGGTAAATCAGGCTTTAAATAATGATCATTTTTGTTTTTATAATGGCATGTCCTATGTAAACTTTTTATGGTTTTGATGTAAAAATTTCAAGAAATCTCATTCTAATTGATACTATTACTATTTTTTGTGTGATTATATGTCTGTATCAAAATTGTTTGTTTCCCCAATATAAATAAATAATAAAATTCTACATTCTATACAGATCATGATGGACAGATGGGTTAATTATTTGTTATTGTTTTTATTGTTGCTACTTAATATTTAAAATTAATTAATTTGGGGAAAATGACAATATTCTCTCCATTATCCTATTAACTGATTATGTAATCACCAGCTAATATTAATTCTCCTGATAATTTTGCACAATATCATAATGATTTTTCTGTATACAGGCTATTTTTAAATAATTTATTTAAAATTAATTTAAATGAGCATTTGTATTGTTGAGAATTTGGAAAACTTCAACCCTTAATTTGAATCAATTCTAGAAGAAATTCCAGACACAAAAGTAATGTGTTGTGTGCTTGTGCGTAAATCTGCATCACCAGTAATTTATGAATGTCATTGTTTAGAACTTTAGATGATTATTTAAAATAAAAAATTAAAATTCATAAAATTCATTTATTTTTGCAAATAGGCTTTAAAAAAGCACTTTTTCACGTCCCAATATTAACCCTACCACTGCTTCAATAAATGGGCCAGTGCTGAGAAGAAGCAGCGCAAGAAACTCAGTCACTATTGTTAGCCTCCTTTTCAAGGGTTTACAGTCTTTAAAATATACAAATTATAGTCATAAGTATTGATGCAAGCTAGGTAGTTAAACATTCCAAACATTTTTATCTTTTATATACAGAGTGTTAGGTATAGAGATGTGCCGCTGAGAAAGTTCTCGTTCCCGGCAATATTCCCAGTGAGAATATTCTCGAGAACCGAGAACGCTCCCGGGAATATTCTCAGTGTTCTCGATAGAATACATTTAGTTTTAGTTTTAATTTTGTTGTTTATGTGATATTATTTGTAATGTTTCGAAACTGGGCGTTAAGACTAGTCGTTATAAACAAGGCATGACACGTGTGAGTGAGATATTGCTGTCTTGCTCACTCTTTTCGTGGCGAACGCGTACCGCGGCTTTAGGACTCGCCTACGGTATTTGAACATCAGTGTGCCTCTGAGTTTTAAGGCCCTTGCCACCCTAGCGGATTGCAAGCGGATTCAAAGAGGATTTAAAGCGGAGCGGCAACGCGACGGAGACGCCGCGTGAAAATATCGTGAAGCTTCCCGAAGGCTGCCCAGCTGAGCTGGATTCGATGATTGACCTTTTTTCGAAGTTGAACCTACCTAACTGGACTGTTTGTCCCAGGTATACATTATTGTCAACAACTTCGAGTGTAAAGTCTCCAGCTTTTAGAGGAGTGAGTGCAACACGGTCTTTAGACATGATTTTTAAATCTTGTCCATGTTCATTTTGAGACCCACTCGTTGAGAGACTATTGAGGCCATCGAACATTGTGCCTAGATCGTCCACGATCTCGGCCATGACTACGATATCGTCTGTTGTCTGAGTGATGTGCTCGCCGTTGATATTTATGCTGAATCCGCTCTAGCCTAGAAGCTTAAAAACATCTTCCAGGGCGATGGTGATGACGTCTCCCTGTCTCACCCCTCGCTGCAACTGGGTAGGTTTCGGGTCCTGGTCTTGAAACCGACTGTCACCGTGGACAAATACGCCACAGTGACAGTCCAAGCCTTTCAACACTTTAATGTATCGATAGTCAATTTGGCACAGTTGGAGAGACTGCAGCACTGCCCATGTCTCAATCGAATCGAAGGCTTTCTCATAGTTCACAAACGCAAAGCGGCTGATTATACTCCTTGATCTTCCATATAATCTGCCGTAGCGTATATTATTATGGTCTATCTATGGTACTAAAGCCTTTTCGGAAACCGGCTTGTTCGGGGGGCTGAAATTCGTCGAGCCTGCTAACGTGACAATTCGTAATGACTATAGAAAACAGCTTGTAGACATGGCTCAGAAGCGAAATGGGTCTATAATTCTTCAACAAGGTCTTGTCGCCTTTTTTGAAGATGAGTATCATTATACTTCTTTGCCATACCGTAGGCGTTATTCCCTCGAGGATGACGGAATCGAGCAGCTTCTGAAAAGCCTTTAGTGCCGGCATTCCGCCTGCTTTCAGAAGCTCAGCCGTGATTACGGTGCCTTGCTGTTTTTCAGCTGTTTGAGAACCATTCTAATCTCGTACAGACTAATGTCCGGGATATATTCGGTAAGTGTCGGATCAATCTAGCTAGCACGTATTTTATATAAAAATGTGTCAAATGATCCGTCAGACAAGCTATCCACAACTTATCCAGAAGTGGCGAAACAGGCCCTTACTAAGCGATTGTGAAATATGTCCTTAATTTCAAATAAGAATAGTTTAAAAAACTAAAAACACGCTTTTAATTACTAACAGCACTAAAAGGCCAAAAAACATCAGGACCCTGGACATCATCTAGCATTAAAGTGCTCAAAAAGACAAATCCAACGAACCCAATTCGATGAGTTTCCACCGTTTCGTTTAGGGAGTTCCTATGGCCACCTCCTGACTCCATCATTAGGACCCTGGACATTATCTAGCACTTAAAGATCTCGAAAAGACAAATCCAATGACCCCAAACTCGATGTGATTCCGCCGTATCGTTTAGGAATTCCTTTGGCCACCTTCCAGTCCCATCATCAGACCAGCTGGTACCACAATATTGTATTGTCATCTAATCTACATTATAATTGCCAAGTTTCATGATGATCCAAGACTTAGAAGTACGTGTAATTTAGATTCTACGATTCCATTACATAGTTAGTTACATACACGACGACCTAATAAAAGCATGTTAAAAACGAAAAAATGGACAGTTACATTATTTAATTATGTGTAAAAAGAAATTTCTGTCATCTTACATATCATTAAAACGACATTTCACGACGAAAAAAATAAAATATAATAAAGGTGCAGTTGCCGAGAATATTGCCGGGAAAGTTCCCGAGAATATTCTCGGGAACACTGGGAATATAGCCTTTCACTGCAAATAGAGTGTATTGTTTAATATACACTTATCTGTCGACTTAATTTAATACTAATTTACTTAAGAGAGTTTGTTAATTTCCATTTGATAAACATGATTCTCAACCTTTCTCACTTAGGAGAACGCTCCCGGGAGCGCTCTCGAGAATATTCTCAGTTGGGAGAGCGTTCTCGGGAACGGCACATCAATAGTTAGGTAAATGGGTATATGAGCCGACACTAGCCCATGTTAACATGGGCATATAAATGGTATGGTGAAGTCAGAAATTTGATATCATCATTTTATTTTTTTAAATTTTCATACAAAATAAATTTTAATAAATCCGATTTGTATGAAAAATAAAATAATTAAAATGAAGGTATCAATTTTCTGACTTCACCATACCATTTATATGACCATGTTAACATGGGCTAGTGTCGGCTCATATACCCATTTACCTAACACCCTGTATAATCATCAACTTTATAGTAGCCCTTTTTTAAGTTTAAAATATTGAAAGAATATTGAACCATAGTAGGATAGAAGTTTTATAAATGTAAACATTGATATACAAACTGAGAATTTACCTACTTTAATATTTATTTTTTTATTATGAAAAGAAGGCATTTTATAGTACCTAACTTGTGTAAGTTTCAGAACTACTCACAATATTTAGTGTAATGTAGTCACTAGACATCTGACTACACAGTTTTGTATTCAAACTACCTTCATTTTCCTTCATACAACATGATGATATGTCTAAATGTTGATAAGGTGACCTAGCTCTTAGAGCCTATACAATATCAATAATTAGCTTTACATTTGCTTTCGATTCTGTTCGAATTCTTATCAAACTGTTATCAAAAGTCAAAGTCAAGTTTATGACTGACTTCCAACTTGCGTCCACCAGGTATAGTCCCGACGCGCGTCAAGACCCGCCTCGCTGGGCGTGCGCCCTGTGCGCTCTCGGAGTGTTCGTATACCAGAGCCTGGACGCCATCGACGGCAAGCAGGCGCGCCGCACTGGCAGCCAGTCTCCGCTGGGAGAACTCTTCGACCACGGCTGCGACAGCATATCGACGGTGTTCATCGCGCTCGGCGCCTGCATCGCGGTCAAGCTTGGCGAGTACCCGACATGGATGTTCTTCCAGGTCAGTCTTGGTTCTTTGTAGAATAGGCCATTATAAGGCAATGTTGTTGATGAGACATTGACGGTTTTGGACAGCCCCAGAATGAAATTCAAATGAAGGTTATGTGGTTCAGTGTAGTTAAGAAAGATGCGGGCAGCGCAGGACTGGACCGGTCGTTATAGAAATCCTTGGGGGAGGCCTTTGTCCAGCAGGGGATGTCATTTGGCCTAGACGTAAAGTGTAGTTTAGTTCAGAGTGGACTCTGAAAACCGACACGACCAGCTACGAGTAGTTAGTTAGTGGACAAAGGTTGCAAGGAGCCAGTAGATCAGTCAGTGAAAATCTGACGCAACTACTGTTCTTATTGTGTACATCTGTGTTCTATACTCTGAAAGTGTGATGATTCATTTTATCACGTAATATTCCAAATTGTGTGCTCCTCTCCTCTTCCATTGCAACAATGTAATGCACGTAGGTAAACTGATTGATAAATATTTAACCCACTGATATTTTAAACAAGCAAGTTCTGTTTAAAGAAAGTAACAAATCCGAGTTCATACATGACTCAAGCATCAACAACGTTAAAATATACGTAGCAAGTGTTCTGCAGCAAATACCGGTTCTCTGAAGTAAACAGTCTCCGATTTAGTAATCGTAAGTCGGATATTTCCCGCATTGCTGCGTCATTGCCATATTCGTATTGGAACGAGCGCACATTGCATATAAACAGTACCTGTGAACGCAAACGACCCACCAAGATAGGATATTGCGTGTTGTCAGAAAGTACTGTGTCCAATATGCACCTTATGGTAGGAAATGCGATTTCGTAGTAACCCGTCCAGCTTACGTGCGGCAAAGGTTATGCCACCTAGAGCGGACGCCACCGAGCAATATCCGAGGAAATTGAATTTCAGCGATAGATCCTGTGGATGTAGAATATTGATAAAAGGTGCAGCGTTTTACTTTATTAGGTACCTAGGCAAAGACTAGCTGTCTGAATTTAAATTCATGTTCCTAATAATAATTCAGCTTTCTAGATTTAAAAGACTTTGCTTTTTATAAGGTTCGTTCGTATTTCTCTAACCGCCAATAGTCATTGCAAACCTACTTTCCCTTTTCAATGCCCTACATTCGCCTCGCATAATCTTACAAGCAGACTGTCAATCGAGACTGCTCCAGTCTCCTTTGCTGTATGCTGCTGCTGTTATATGCTTAAGATTTTATTTACTTCAGTCAGTATGTGTGCTATGACGTCGACAAAACAGGCGCGACTTGATGATCGACCATTGTTCACGCCTGATGTACCGCTCTATGTGGTATCGATTGTCGATGACGCGTGATTCCGCCAGCTAATAGAATGCGAGGTAATTTAAATGAAGCGAAATCAACCAGTCGGACAGTTATGACTGACGTACTGCCCTATATGTGTTCTAAAAATAGCTAATTAGTGTCCGTTGGTCCCCCTTCTCCATGACCGTAAGTTGATCAAATCTAGAGCACTAAGAATGTAACCGATTTTAACAGTCTAAACTTCTGAAAAGTATGTCATGATTCCAAACGTATTTGGATTTATAAAACAAAGAAATTGCTAGAGACTGACCCATTTACCAGCTCTACAAACCCACCCATTGCAATCTAGTAGTTTGTATAGCAAATGTCAATTAAAGGACTCGATATTTCCACGGTACTTTTTCCAAGTAGCCGGTAATTAATTGGAGGACCTTGTGGCGTATTGCATGCCCGGTAACGAGCATGGCCCCCGTGACGACTGTGAAACGCCGGACGTTTCGCTGGAACTGATGAACACATCAACTGTTGCAGTTCACTAAACTATGACTCACTAACTGGATCGGCTGACCAGTTAAGACTCCCGTTCTTAGTATTTTCTCCTTTTATACTTTCTAGAATTATTCTATGCTTTTTCTGTATATTTATAATGTTTAAATCAACCAAAAATATACAACAAATGATTTTAATTTTGAATTTAAAGGACAGTGCCAATCCATGTATGGAAGTTGGACCAAGTGCTGCTCAGAATGAAACTATAGTGCATTTTGTTCCTCAGGCCAATACTAATTTGTAAACCAGAGCGCACTGAAATCTATCCCTGGAGTTAAGAG
Source organism: Ostrinia nubilalis (assembly GCF_963855985.1). Classification (NCBI taxonomy): domain Eukaryota; kingdom Metazoa; phylum Arthropoda; class Insecta; order Lepidoptera; family Crambidae; genus Ostrinia; species Ostrinia nubilalis. The sequence continues at coordinate 533,151 of NC_087094.1, read as the reverse complement.
AAAAAAAGAGTTTTGTTTTGAATTATTTACATATAAAATATCATCGATGTATACCTACTACGCATAAGATTTGGCGATTTTGGCATTAAATAACACTCGCTATGTTGAACTTAACCATACTGCATCCGTACACCTTACTTTAGTACGACTTCGACATTATTTATAAGCGATCAAGCGCTGTTTCAGTAGTTTAGTTAGTTGACCGAAATTAATTATTTCCAAAATGGAGCAAGAAGTTTTAGCTTACAATAACTTCAATAATCGATTGCAATACACCAATAAACTGATTTTTCGCAAGGATAGAGAACTAAAACTTCTTGCTTCATTTTGGAAATAATGATTTCTGTCAACTAACCAAATTATTGCAACAGCATTAGATCGCTTATAAAGAATGTCTAAGTCGCACTAAAGTAAGGTGTACGGATGCAGTATGGTTAAGTTTAACATAGCGAGTGTTATTTAATGCCAAAATCACGAAATCTTATGCGTAGTACCACAGAATAATAATAAGTACTACGTACAGAAGTTTTCCTTCGCGAAGGTATTTTAAAAAATGTATGCTCAATGGCATTAACAATATGGTGTAATTTAGCTTGTCTCAAGAGTCAAGCACCATTTTGTTGACAAACGTCAGTGATCGGCTCTGCGCCGAAGCTATAGGGCTGACTTCGGTAAAATGATGTGACGTGAGGTGCCAAACTGCAGAAAATGGCGGAGGAAATACATGATTTAGCTTGAATTATCATGAATAATATTAACTACTTATTTACCTCTCAGTGTTTTCAGGCAACTTAAAAAAGTACATTCTGTGTTTTATTATTATTTAGGCAGTTAAATACTGCACAGTATTTAGTACACCATTTTCTTTATTTTTTTCCATCATACACAAGAATACGCGTGCGTGAGTCAATGTTCGCTCGTATGTGAGGCCTTGTCGAATAGTAATCTTGTAGGTGGCTATCGTGCGTGTTTTGTTTTCAATGTAAACTCGCGGAGATGAACAGGCCTGGTAGTACGTATATATCGATGATATTTTGTATGTAAATAATTCAAAACAAAACTCTTTTTTTCTCTTAACTCCAGGGATAGATTTAAGTGCGTTTCGGTTTACACATTAGTATTGGCCTGAGGAACAAAATGCACTATGGGTTGATTCTGAGCAGCACTTGGTCCAGACCCTGGCACTATCCTTTGAACCTCTCAACTTAAACGCTTTTTCTTTCCATTGTTGGTAAGACGTAATACGTCATAGTATATTAATATTCAGAACACGTCTGTTGTACGCGGAGCTTCATCACGTAGGAGCTGTTAAGTAATCTGTGATAACACTGTGCAATCATATACCATCCACGCAGGACCATCCTTCTTCCATTCTTCAGGATATGTTTCTGTCGGAAACATGAGATAAAGATAATGAGTTTCAGAACACGCAGATAATCGAAGAGGTTCATGCATTGTTTAGTAACCTCGGTTTACTTAAAAATGCCTACTGGTTTATCAGTCAAACAAAGTGAAAAACGCAATCGTTTGGCACATAGCTAGAGCAAGGAACGGGCGCCAGCCTGCCGTCATTGTGATATGGGTTAATGTCATTAACATTTCAGCCGAGCGCTGAACGTTGTGGACACGGCGTGTGTACTCAGAATTGTGAGCATTTCACATGCTGTTATGTCTACGGGGTGAAGGTTTGTTTGACGACGTTACGAATAAGTTATTGTAGCGTTGGCTTTTTGTGTACAAAGTTTAGCGTAAATATTTCTGTATGGATACATGATTCATCCTTATGGCGGAACTGCTCCATTTAACCAAATACTAGTAATCACACAATGGCTTATAGCTTATCAATTACATATTTACATGTATTTAATTTGCACAAAAACACAATCAAACTTCAGAACCTATTAACTTATAATTCAAATACTAAGGATTTCAATAGCTCGTTACAGCCTATTTCCACATGTGTGATGGATGCGTTCGTTGAACTTTGGATTGGCCAAAACTCAAAGTGCGCGTCGCCTTGAGAAAGATTGTAAATCAATGTATTTGCGAACCGGTTTCTATAGAGTACTATATTATCGCGACGATTGAATGGCTTTGGAGATTCTTTTGGGAATATTTCCGTGTATCAGTTGCTAACGTCATGACATCGCCCACGTTCATTTTGTTTTGTGAAAGAAAGTTCCATGTGTGACTCACAAACAAAAACAGGGTCGCAACATGTGAACTTTACATTTAGATTTATATTTAAAAAATCGAGTATGTTCGCTTAAAAAATAAAGAGCATTAAAAGTGACTCTGAAAATTACCAAAACAAACACATTTTCCACTTACAACTTTCTCGGGACTACTTACTTGGACTCAGTATTTTGACACAGTTTAACCAAAAACCTGCTGATATCGCTCAATCAGCAATTTTTGTATATGTATTTAAAAATTATGTAAATAGTGTACAATTAAATATTCATCGCGTACCGACCTAGTTGTTTATTTTAATTTAAAGTTGCTTTGAAGAGACTCGAATCGGTCGAATGCCAAGTTTAAGAGCAAGGCCGTTGCTCCGCAGAATCGCTGCGGACTCGTTTACAGTTATAACTTATCAATCTACGTGCTTCAATGCTTTAATAAAGACTCTCTCATCAGGATTTTTTCATAATGAAATAATCACTTCTATGTTAATACTATCCCCATATTGTAATACTATCTCCATATTTCCTAAGGTCCATCCAAGGGTCAATATTAGTGTGATGAGATCTGGTAGGTTCCCCACTAGGTAGACCGACGATCTGGTGAAGGTCGCGGGAAGTGCCTGGAGGCGAACAGCACAGGACCGGTCGTTGTGGAAATCCTTGGGGGAGGCCTTTGTCCAGAAGTGGACGTCATTCAGCTGAAACGAACGAGCAGGAGCATTTAAATCTTTTTTTAAACCCCTGGATTTCTTACAGACTTAAAAAATAACCCAAAGCCATCGTGCTCTATATTTATTTATTATGTTTAGTATTTGGCTACTTATACCTAGACTTGTTTGGGAAGGTAGCGGAATATGCGGTCCAGTTGCCGGGCGAGTGCCCAAAAAGTACCGTTAGCATCCAAGTGAAAGTCTTGAATCTCGCTGAGGCAAGGAGCGACGCTTCTGAGCTTTAGTGATTGCTCGCCAATTTTAACTGATGTTTATTTATTTATAGGTACAACAACAGAATACAATCTCAAACGTTGATTATCCAAGATATCAATTTGATACGAAAATATCAATCGACTGAATACCGATACGAAAAAGGAAATTCGTCTTTCTTAATCAATTAATTACATACACGTTTTTTTTTATTTTTGAACATTCAGTCCATTTGATAATTTTATTGATTTATAACGATACGCAGAAGAAATTGTCTTTTTGAATTCATAAAATACCTGCACTAAACTTCTTTTAAAATTCAGTTGATAAATAAAAAAAAATGATGTGATTGGTATGTAGAAATCGTATTAGATAATTAATTATTTCTAAACTCGTAACTTTTTTGTTTACTTTTATGTAATTTATATTTTAAACGTATCTTAAGCACGTCATCCCATTGTCTTTTTTATTTCACTTTATAGGTAGAGGTGTTGTTGCTTTATTAACGTTAAAATTAAAATGCGCACTTACGCCAACTTTTTTTTTGCAATAGGTACCTACTTAATTTAAAAATTTGCAAATTAAATAGCTATTATGAATTAAGCAGCACCTAAAACACTCAATAAGTTTTTTGGTGTATGGCGTGATGACGTTATCTACCAACGTAAGTTATCTGTATGACCATGAATTTGTATTGTAGAAGTTATCTTGCCGGTTAGCGCGTACGGTGTAATCAGTCATGTCGCTCGACTTAACTTTATTATTTTATTCATGTCATTTTATATCTTGTATTGCCTTCTTCCGTATCGCGTAAATCTTTGTAAATTCTGTTTGTCATTTTACGCTTTTTAAAATGATTTATTTCTTGATAAGAGCTTGCCTGGTATTACATTATATTGTTATCTTAGAAAGGGTTTTAGATGAAACAAAGAAATAGTACACATACAATGTTATTTGTTGGATTCTTTTACGCTTTAATTTTAGCAAAAAATGGTATGGATAAAAAACACTTACAGTTGCTAGTAGAAAGAAACAAAGAGTTTTCCCTCAAGGGCAACCTCGTATCTTGACCTGAGAGAGAAGTGTCTGAAACGTAGCAAAGACTGCAAAACGGAGCACGATGTCACCGGGGAATCGTTCGTTTTGATCTAATCAGTTCGAGTACAATCGCTATCGGCTCCTAACAGCTACTACTACGCATTTCTATTATTTGCTTCAGACTGGGGGATTTCAATGGTAAAAAGCTATATTATCATGTCAATAAGTATATCAATATAAGATATTATTTAAAACTAGTATTTGTAAGAACCTACATGTTCACACAATAGGATGGCTGAAGCTGAAAAAAACTACTTATTTCAGTACTACAACGTGGTATCAGCTTTAGAAGTAATGTTACCAACCCATTTAAAAGCAATTTCTAAGCCTGATGATACCGAATTTCAGTAACAGAGAGCTTTTCTCATAATGCCTACTTTCTTTTACTTTACTTTTTCTGCTGTGTGGGTTGAATTGTAATTTGTAATTTTGTAAGTAAGGTAACAAACGGCTGATGTGACAATCCAGGTTTACTGAACATGATTTATTTAATTACCAGAAAATGTAACTTTCTGATACAGTATGAGACACAGTTTTATAATACCGTTTTGCTGAATATACCCGCCACCTACTTGTACCAGCTGGTTCTGGCGCTAACGTTAGTTTATTGGATGATCGCTCCTCACGTCAAAGACAATCGCATTGTCCTTTTCAGCTAAACTGGGGAGGAGTCGCTGAACTTTAAAAAAGTCCTTTCACTCTTCACGTTTTTAATACGTTTCGGTACGTTTATTTTTAAATAGAAAGTATAAACTTTCGCCATTTCTAATTCAGTTTCTGACAATTGTTTATTTTTTGAGATGATTAAGTGGAGCGGCGAGCGTTAGTTATTTCGCACATCTCGAAGTAGTACTTGCAAATTCAAACCAATGACTTTCATTAATAAATTCCGTATGCCAAGTTAGTGTCCAAGTTCATTATATTCGGTTACTAGGTATGGTTTTCCCAAATTCAAAGCAACAATATTAACATCCTGCCAATCTATTCTTAGGCCGCCATTGGAGGCGCAAATGTCTTTATAACAAGAAGTTTTGCGCATTCAATTCCATTTCATTCGATAGCTATAGAGTATTGTTTTCGTTTAAACCCCTGTTCAGGATGTCACGAAGGCGAAGCTAGAAGTCACCGTGCGTAAGACTGGGGTCACTTATTATGCAAGGCAAATTGACGTCACCATTAGCGGGTTACCATTTGAAGGCCGCACGGTCGACGCTATAGGAATATTCTTATTCGGGATACTTGCCAAACTGTCTCCGCCGAGTATCGCGGATCCTGGACCCCCGCCAGCTCGTGAATCATCCCGCTTTACCCGAAACCGTCCCATCTTTTTGATGGATGCCACCTGTACCAACAATGTGGTATAATAGTTAGCCTGCCATGTGCTAATTAAGGTTTGTTTGGCTTATGATCTTCAAAGAGATATCGATTTTAAAAACTTCCCAAGAATAACCATTTTATTTATGCAATATTTTTAACATCACGGATTCACAGACCATTATTTTTAAATAAACCGTCCAGTTTCCAAGCTTTCTGATTATAATTCATGAATTATTGACCGCTTTTCGGTCACGTGCCAGGGCACTACAATAGCGCGCTGGGAACGCATTCTGTTTGAACTAGACTTTGAAGATTACTAGGCACTTCACGTCACGACGTTAGTCTACGCCCCAGGGGTATTAACAACAATAGAAGAAAAAGCAGTGTTCAATCAGAATCAGCTCAAATATGCACGATGAAATTGTTTTTAAAACGCACTACATTTAGGTACTTACATGCAATCATTAGAGGAAAATCGATATCAATATATTTTACGATAAGATACATTGAGAATTGTTATCATTCAATAAATCTATGCCTTTGTTTTGTCTTTATTATAATTGCTTGTATATTTACACACCTTCATGTCGAAGCAAATACATCAAAATATTACATGCAGGTCGCACGGAGTTCACGTACAGGCATTGTTCAGAGTATAGGTAATATGAATATGCATGCACACAGTTTTTATGGTTTGTAAGAGTAGGTTAAAGATTTTTTATCTTGTTTTTTTGCTTATAGAACCCACAGCAACAGCTAGGTGAGAAACGGCTTATGATTTATGCGTTGCAGTGACGTTCTCTAGGGAAGGCTAGACTTCCATTGGCTGAAGTGATATTGATGAAGAACAGCTAGATGAAAAACAGCTCGTGATATGCGTTGTAATGACGTCATTTAGCTTACATCTAGACTGCCATTGACTGAAGTGATGATGAAGAACAGCTAGATGAAAAACAGCTAATGATATGCCTTAGGCCTCAGCCTCGAATTCAGCGGGCAGCGGCGCGGGAGCGGGGCGGGCAACGCAGACCCGTTCTCGAAACAAGCGGGCAGCTCGCGCGGCGCTTTAGCGGCGAAGTGTTGTGTTCGGGGTTGTATTGTCGAGATATTTGTTTTTATTCGCAAACGAAATGTCTGAACAACGGCGACAATTTTATTTCGATTCAAATTTATTTCTAACGCTCGATTTATTGTGGGCAAAAGAAGGAGTGCGCTGCCCGCTCGTTGCCCGCTCCCGCGCCGCTGCCCGCTCGTTGCCCGCTCCCGCGCCGCTGTTTTCGAGAACCGGTCTATTTGATTTTACGCATAAGATCCTGCCGCTCCCGCGCCGCCGCCCCGCTGCCCGCTAAATTCGAGGCTGAGGCCTTATAGTGACGTTTTTTTGGAAAGGATTACGTCTAACATTAGACTGACATTGACTGAAGTGGTGATGATGATGAAGTAATGTCTAAGTAATAATTTCTAAACCAAAGTCGCTGACATAGCCCGACGGATTAGCAAGCTGAAGTGCCAATGGGCAGGGCACATAGTACGCAGAACTGACGGCCGATGGGGCAGAAAGGTTCTGGAATGGAGGCCGCGTACCGGAAAACGCAGCGTGGGACGTCCACCTACAAGGTGGACCGATGACATCGTAAAGGTAGCAGGGAAGCGCTGGACGCAGGCCGCTACCAATCGATCAACATGGAAAGCATTGGGGGAGGCCTATGTTCAGCAGTGGACGTCCTATGGCTGAAATAATGATGATGAAAAATTTCTAAATTCCAGTGCTTCTGCGCGATGACGCTGTTTTACTGCGCGCACTGGCAGGCCTACGTCACGGGCACGCTGAAGATGGGCCGCATTGACGTCACCGAGGCGCAGTATTCCATCATCGCCATCCACCTCATCTCCGCGACCCTCGGGCCAGACTTCTGGGCCATGCAGGTAATGCTACCCTTCCTGAGGCCACCTTAGCCTCTGGCAATAGTTCTTTTAAATGGTTTACTCGAATCATGTGCGTCAAATAGATGATAGTATTCTTAATCTAGCGAACACAGGTGAATCTGAATATTGTGAATTAATCACTTCATTGTAATTTTGTAAAGTGAGGTCTAGTTTATGAGTGCCTTTGTTTAGGCGATTTAAAAGGAAATAATGAAGTATTGTTTCAAGAGGAATTATTAGTTTTAAAAATACCCACATGAATACTTAAGGTATTTAAAGAAAAGCTATGTGCTACTATGTATTTGTATGTATTTAAATAAAAATACTATTGTTTGTAGGAAATTGTAAATGCTAATTTCTTATAGCGTGATCATAATTTTACGTCATGTAAAAACTGGAAATATGCCAATGTTTTAAGTAGATTCGAGAATATTGGAAATTAAGCAATACCAATACGAAGTCAGTCATTAATTTGCTTGCAAATACATATGATTTTATTTTCAAAACAGTATATACTTACGTGTATCTATTCACTTTATATGTGTTCCCACATCAACCGTAGTTGTGATCGTTTCTCATACCAACACCATGCCACGTTACCACCAATACCACCCCGTGATGTCACCGATTTGAACCGGCGCGCGCACATGACGTAGGTTGGCGGTGCCATGATAGAGGCGCGGTACTCGCTGGCGCTGGCGGCGGTGGCCGGCGCCTGCCTCACCATAGGCGCGCTCGGAGCCGCCATCGCCACCGGCGGCGTCGGCAAGAACGGCTCCACAGTCGCAGTGAGACCTGCTTGATTCAACATTTACATTGGTCGACTTAGTCGTAGACTTAGCGTTGATGCGCCAATTGGCAAACATCTGTCGCGTTTGAAGCACACAGACGATTACCGCACACACTGAATTCGCGAAATGTTATCAATTAAGACGTGATTTTTGCCATGAGGCGTAATCTGGTGGCGAAAATCGGCACGTGTAAATTCTTTACTGACGTAGCTTGACTGGAGGTTCGGGAGAATATAATCAAGTCGTCCAAATAAAGTAGTTGACAGTAAACATTTGTCAGATAACTTAGTTAACTTAAAAAAAAACGCTGTGTGTCTGACACGATCACTGTTGATGACATTTGTGATAAGTTTATTCATGTGAATTTTCATATTTTTCATAAATAATAGTTACGACTTTCATATCTGAGTTTATTGGGACTTGGCAAAGGGCATCACTTAACTTTAGTCTAATTGTTAACATACTTTAAAATGACTGTTCGAATAATTATTTTTCCTAACAATATTCTCCCGCTCCGCCAGACAGGTGTTAGTTAGGATTTTCGAATGCGTTGGGCTTATTCTTTGTAATGAAAGTCGTCATTGATTATATCTTCATTTATTGTTATACAATCTAGTTATAATTTAGACATGATTGGCATATTCGTCACATAACTCTTACACACGATTTTAGGTTAATTAATTAAATAAGTTTGATGTTAATATGATGAACTTTTGCAATTATTATTTAATTTAGCTTCAGGTGATAAAAGTGTGTAAGGGTGTGAACAAATACGTCCGCTTCCATTTGGTTATTCCTCTGACAATATTGTTTTCATTGCTTATTATCATGTGGGTTTTTTTAATAGCATGTTTAGTTCACGACTATCTTTGATTTCTAGGTTATGCTCACTGTTTATTCCAATTTATTTTTGTAAATCGAGCATGATCTATAGGGTCTTGATAGTTTTAAGTATATTCATTACTGTTGCTCTTATGTGTAGGTTTATTGGTATTGTCAAGTGTTAGAACTGTTATTATAGTATCAATGTGGCTGGTTCGTTCCCGTATACAATATATTTTGTTGTCCTTTATCATGTGGGTCTTCACTCATTTGTACTATTACAATCATTTGTTTTTACTAATATTATTTTGAGGGGCTAACATGGCGACCAACTAGCTCTGGTATGTGTTTGTCAAAATATGGTGATTTTTGCATTGTAACTATCTAATTGATATACATTTTTGAGTTGTGTCATGTAGGTAGTTTAACTGAACTAATTATCGTTGTCGTTTCATTATTTTGGGTTTTTAAAGAATATAAACAGTCTAAATGAAGACTGTACACGCTAATAACGTATTAAATGGTTATAGTACTATTTTCGCCCTTGACAAATGTGGTTTAATGAAATAGTTAAGCATAAATTATGAGGGAGGTTACAATGTCAGCACTTGGCACTTGTCTTAACATGTTTACATCTGGGAATGGTGGAACAGATCCCAGTGCTGGGAGTGCCGCTGTGCCTGGGCGCGAGCCTGATGTGCTACGCCGCCCAGTTTTACTTTGTCACCAACTTCTCCTCCACCTTCCGCGTTAGGGGCTGCGGCAAAAACGGATCCACAGTGGCCGTAAGACAAACATGAGTATAACGCGATGGGCGCGACGATTCAGTCATTTTCTAGCTTCTGAAGCACGCTGTCAGAAACTTAGTCAGATAATTAAGTATCTTCCAATATAATTTCCAAACAAAGTAATATAATTTCATCTAAATGAGTTTCGGGCAGTTTGCTGGAGGCGTGTTTACACTTTGAACTGTACGGCAAAACAAATTACGTTGGCCGTACAATCGGTATAAGGTTATCTTATTGTGACTGGGTCGTCGATTAATCTTACGATATGACTAATCTCAATTGCATTCATTAAGACACGTAACCAATCATCCGCACTCGGGGTACATGTATAATACACGGCAGACGTTGAAGGAAACCGAGCACTGCTTATGGTCCTCCGGTGGGATGCCACTATATTGATGAGTGAAGACAGCACATGGATTCTATTGGAGCGGTTCGTTAGCGGCCATCGTTTAGAATGTACCGACAATTAATGGCATGTTATTTTTTTCTCTGATATGTCGCCGCTGCCGCCCACCGGCCGCTAACCGCATGCTGACATCGCGCCACCATATCACGCCGCATGCCACCGACTAACACCACAGTTGCCGACTGTAAACGTCAGTCTGATCATGATCTCGAACGTGGTGGTCAACCTCCTGGCGTTGTACCTTATCTTCGGCTACGTAAATGTGATAATGAAGGGTGGAGTGGGGAAAAACGGCTCGACGGTCGCAGTAAGGACATAATGATATACGCATTGTGCCGTTAACACTAACATGGCCGCACAGAGTGTCGCGTGACTAACGACTGGCCTCACGAATGCCTTAGAACGCTGGCGGACAGATGCTCACAGTCGTCGGGACGATCGTTTGTGGTTGTGCTGTGTTCATGCATTTGTTTGATCACCCCTGGGACGCTTCGCATGCTGTGTTTCGTAGTAGTTTTGTATTGCTCGCTTTTTGTTTGTATGTGCAGTCGCTTTTACCGTTTAGTTTTTGTTGTGTTGGTTGTAGCAATGTTACAGCGAGTTTTGTTGCCAGGGAACGAGCATCCTCTCGCCGGTGATTCCGTTTTCGTTCGTGGTGGTGCCGGCGTTCATCATCTTCCAGAAGAGTGAGTCGCAAGTGTACGAGAACCACCCCGCTTTGTACATCTTGGCCTTCGGTATGGTCGCTGCCAAAGTCACCAACAGATTAGTGGTAAGTATTACAAAAAATGAGCTATGTTCGTTGTAAATAGAAGACATAAGCACTAATACGTTCTACATACGTAACAAAATTTAAAATGAGAGTTAGGCTGTTTTAAAATTTTTCTCTTTCATTTTCTCTGCAGCACCAAAGCACCAAACTTTATCCGTAAGGCCCAGAACACACGGTAAAACGCAAACCTTTTGAAACCGGTTTGAACTGGTCAAACTGGTCGCGTCATGTGTGGTCTCTCAACAGAATCTATGGCAGAAACTTAGATGCAACTCAAAAGTAACTAGAAGTTGCAGTTACGTAGCAGTTGCGTTTCACCGTGTGTTCTGGGCCTAACTGTAAATAACCGAATTTTTGATGATTTTTGACGTTTGTCAAAGTTAAAATAAGATGGTGCAACCCAACCTAACTATTCTAACAACAAATGCCATAAATAATTTAAATTTACTTGGAGATTTCTTCCTATATTAATATTCTCATCGTGCGTTTCAGGTGGCTCACATGACCAAGAGCGAGATGGAGTACTACGACTGGTCGCTGCTGGGCCCGGCCATGCTGTTCCTCAACCAGTACTTCAACAACGCGATACCGGAGTACTACGTGCTGTGGCTTTGCACGGTAAGTTCTTAAGATTAAGTATGAACCTAAAGACTCGAATTAGTTTTACATGTTTTAAAATAAAAGTATTGTTAGTCGATTAAGTTGGCGAAATAGTGTCGTCATCGAATGAGGGCTATCGTTTTTATATTTACCAGTTGGCACTTATGAAGAGTAACAATATCTTGCTCTACGGTGGAGCCAACCTACTGAGTGCAAATGCTACAGTGCTCGTACCGATTCAGCGTCCCTGGCCGGCTCTGTCTTAGTTACTAGTTGAATGATAGTTGTTTCCTAATTTTTGTCTTAAAACTTGTCAATTTTAACTTACCAAACTTAAAATTTGCATGGAATTTATTGTCAGAAACTTAAAATTAGTTAAATAATTTCTTCAAACGTGTGCGACCTTAGTAGCTGTTCTATTTGTTATTTTCGTGGATAACGGTGCTGGTTGTGCATTTATTTAAGATATATCTGTAAGACTTTTTGTAAAACCGTTTGTACAATTGTTTGTTGTCCCTAATAAAATAAAATAATAGTACCTTACTCTACAGCGGTGCCATCTGGTGAAGGCAAATATGACAGCCCTCATTGTGTTGCCATGCAAAAAGAATCGTACTTTGACAGCTCATAAAAAGTATACCAATATATCAGCGTCAACTACAGCTGTAGTGTTGTAATCAAAATGTTTTCCAGATATGGGTGTGCACAGACCTGGTCCGGTACTGCGGTCAGATCTGCCTGGAGATCTGCGCGCACCTGCACATCCGACTCTTCCGGATCGCACCCGCACCGCCCGCGCCCGCGCCGCTGCCGCCCGGCCTCAACGGTACGGCGCCGCGCCGCGTGCCACGCCACGCGCGGAGGCATAACTCGCAGGCCTAGGCCGTCAATTATACTGTATTGGACCGCCCTAATACTCCCTAAACCAGGGATGGCGAACCTTTATGTCTCAACGTGCCACTTTTCCGAAAAAAATGTTTGATGTAGTCATAGACGTGCCATCAAATAACACCTAATGCTATCAATGAGGGGTATAGATAATACAAGTTAAATTTTGTGATTGGTGGCGTGCCCTAAATATTGTGGCGCGTGCCATCGATGGCACGCGTGCCATTGGTTCGCCATCCCTGCCCTAAACTATAGGTGGCTTGACGAAACTTGAGGCACTCACTGATGTAATATTTGACCGCCCTAACGCTAAGAACTTATGGCGCGATTTTCACCGCCACGGACGCGGTTGAAAATCGCGCCGTGAGTTCTTAGCCTAATACTCCCTAAATATAGGTTGCTCGACGAAACTTGAGGCACTCACACTGATGTTATTTGACCGCCCGAATACTCCCTAACTATAGGTGGCTCAATGAATCTTGAGGCACTCACACTGATGTTACTCCCTAAATATAGGTGGCTCGATGAAGCTTGAGGCACTCGCGCTGATGTAATATTTGACGCCCGAATGATGCGTCCATATTGGGCGAACGGACTCGCGCAGCACGCTGGTCATCCTACTCACCCTCTTGAGTGCGCAGGATGTCGAGTTTGCCGCGCGAGCCCGTTCGCCCAGTGTGGACGCACCATAATACTCCCTAAATATAGGTGGTTCAATGAATGTTGAGACACTCACAGTGATGTAATATTCGACCGCTCAAATACTCCCTAACTATAGGTGGTTCAATGAATGTTGAGGCAAACGCACTCTCAGTCTCTCACTGATGATTTGAATACGGATCGCAGCCGACACATAACACGTTCAAGTTCATACAGGGTGTGGTTTTGTAAAACAACGCTTATCTCAGTGGTGGTTGTATATAGGGTATGCAAAACCGAAAGTTTATCAAAAACCGATTTTTTTTTCGGTTTCCAAGTAAAAAAACCGGTTTTCGGTTTTTAATCGGTTATTGTTCTATTTTTTTTTTTTCAATCAACTAGTATAGTTACATACAGCGATTTGTTACGTCCTGTCCGTTTTGTGTTAGATTACATTATTTAAGAGAGGGTTATAACAGTTTTGATAAATTTAGCTTATTCATTAGGCATTATAGTAGTCCAGTCAATGAATGCTTTAACGACGGTGTAGAGAGAAATCCGTGAAACACAATTTTTGACCTCGGGACTTTATTTAGACTAGTTAGGAGGTGAACATAGCAAAAGTCCCCGCCCTTAGCCCTTGAGCCGGCGGGGAGAGGGGGGTTTAAAGGTACTTCTTTTCGGTTTTTCGCTTAATCCTCGAAAACTATGCGTCCTAGTGACATAACTATTATGAACCAAAAAAAGCTTATTCAATTTGCTACAGGTGAGACAATCAAGTTTTTCTATATCTTTTATAGTTTTCACGGCATCTGCTCTAGAAGGTCTGCTATATTGGAAATTTTATTTTTGTCTTACATGTTCCCATCAGGAGAAAATCGACTAAATCAACATTAAGCAAACATTTAAGACATGCGGGAGCATGTTAAGCCTAGTTCCAGGGAGGGGACTGCACTGTGCGTATATTTAGACGACCCAATTGGAGCCACTTTTGACTCTTCATCACTCAAAAACTACTGTGCATTAACACTTCATATTTGGCTCATGTGTTAAGACTTGCAAGATAAACATTAGCTTCAAATTTCATAAATATATCTCAAACGGTTATTAAGGTATTGACGTTCAAAAATCGACATTTAGAACACTAAAATATATCTTTCACCTGTGAAATGTTAAAATTTACTGGTTTTTTATTTGTTCCTTTGTATTTACACATCTACCTATCTGGATGCCAAATTTGAACCTTCAAGGTCATCTGGAAGTTGTTAGAATTTGGTCTATAGGTCAGATATGTAGATTTTTGGACGTCAATACCTAAAGAACCGTTTGAGGTATATTTATAAAATTTGAAGCTGATGTTTATCTTGCAAGTCTCAACACATGAGCCAAAGGACAATGACCAAAAGTGGTCCAAATGTCCACCACTAATGAGACCTATATTGGCTTATGGTCCATTAAATAGAGATAAACTTTCAGTATGGGACGAAAAAAAAATAAACTGTCAGTAAAAAGTTATGACTGTATGAAAAATTGTAGTAGTTTACGCGCTAATCTCAGAACCTACTGGTCCGATTTGAAAAATTATTTTTGTTATGGATAGCCCATTTATCAAGGATGGTTTTAGGTTATATAACATCACCCTACAACCAATAGGGGCGGAGCAGCGACCACCCGACCATAATTCCAATATTGTTATCTTTCTTCTGAGTTTATTTTTTTTTCTTTTAGCGAGAATCTAAGACGGCACACTAAGCGACATGACATAACATGCATAGATTAATCCAAAATGTGCGATGGATAGAATGATATCAAGAACATTTTTCAGATGAAAAGGTAAAAAACATGACTTTTCATTCAGTCATAACTTTTTACTGACAGCATACTTTTGATTGCGCGGTTTGGTTATAATGAATCAGTATTTAGTAGACTATTTTACTACATAGGTCTCGTTAGTGGTGGACATTTGGACCACACTCCATACATTTTTGGTCATTGTCCTTTGAAGTGTTAATGCACAGTAGTTTTTGAGTGATGAGGAGTCAAAAGTGGCTCGAATTGATTCGTCTAAATATACGCACAGTGCAGTCCCCTCCCTGGAACTAGGCAACATGCTCCCGCTAGTCTAAAATGTTTGCTTAATGTTGATGGGAACATGTAAGACAAAAATAAAATTTCTAATATTACAGACCTTCTAGAGCAGATGCCGCAAAAACTTTACAAGATATAGAAAAACTTGACTATCTCACCTGTATCAAATTGAATAAGCTTTTTTTGGTTCATAGTAGCCATGTCACTAGGACGTATAGTTTCCGAGGATTAAGCGAAAAACCGAAAAATGGCACCTTTAAACCCCCCTCACCCCGCCGGTTCAAGGGCTAAGGGCGGGGACTTTTGCTATGTTCACCTCCTAACTAGTCTAAATAAAGTCCTGAAGTCAGAAATTGTGTTCCACGGATTTCCATCTTATAATGTTTTATTGACTGGACTAATAGGCACATAATGCATAATGAATAAGCTAAATTTAACTCAAGGGATGGTGGTTTATCTCCATTGTATGTAAATTGTCAACGAATACGTTTTTAAATTTTGTTAATTACCACCATGTACGGTCAACAGCACGTCAACGTAAACACTGTGGTATCTTACGTAGTTGCGATAGGGGCGACTTTGCAACGAAAATGTATAGCTTGATGTGCTGTCGACTGTACGTAATGTACATCAAAAACGTATTTGTTTACAATTACGATTGATTTAAGCAATATCTTAAATTAAAAAGTAGAATAAAATGTAAAAAGCTTTATTTGTGAACGTTAGGTGGTATTTCTGTCAAATTTCAATACACTAAGTATTACAGTAATAAGCTTCTGCAGATATCGCAAATAAATGAGATTCAATGTTCAAAACAATTCAGAAATAAAAACTGTTCAATTCACTCACACATAGGTTAATTATTCACTGCAATAATCACCAACTATCTGAATCGCGGGGTGGGTCATGTCAGGTGGCGGGCGCGGGCGGTACGAGTCCTAAATAATTATCGGGGATTCCCCGTTCAAAGGTAAACGACGGAGTAACCAAGTGACAATGTTGCCAAGTTATAAATTGTAAAATAACCAAATATTCGTCAAATATCAAAATACCCAGGTTATATTATAATAAAATGATATTGATTATTTATGGAATTTGTTACGTGTATACAGATAGAAAAACCGATTTAAATCCGGGTTTCGATTTTTAAAACCGGTTTTAGAATTCGTCGAAAAAGGGCGGTTTTTCCGATTTTTCGGTTTCCGATTAACCGGTTTTGCATTCCCTAGTTGTATACATGAAAGTAATTACAAGAAAAATATAAATAAAATTTTAACTATTACTTTATTAGTAAAAAACCTTGTTCAAAAGTCTCTCAAAACTTTCAAGACGGCGCTTGTTACCGCCCGCACCACCCCCGCGTGCCCCGCTACATCACCGAGCACATGCGGCCGCCACCCCGAGGGAGCGGGGGACTGACCGATAGCTCGCCCGCGTAATAATACTATTTTCCTGATTTCATGGACTTTTCCATGATTTTTTTTTATATTTTTTTAGCACCCGTGTCGCTTATTCTACCACTCCTGAGATAAGCGTTGTTTTACAAAACCACACCCTGTATATCGAATACACTAGCCACCTCAGCTCTTGTTAATGTCTGCAAGCGAGACGGAAAGCACTTGTCAGTCCCACTACAGCACAAACAACGTATGCAGATACAAATCTTTGGTCGTGTTGATGGCCTCAACTCTCGTTGCGCGACCTACACCGACTCGTCGATTAACGTGGTTATGTAGGCCCGTGTATGTGACGCTCAAAATCCGATTCTTACTCAAAAGCGCGTTTTTATAAGCTGTAACAGTTAGATGATTAATATTATGATTATGCCTCTTACGAACCACTTCGAAAATCATGACACTGTTCATACATAGAACAGAAAGGGTTGACAATAGTACGAAAACTTGTGACCTTACGTGACAGTGAGCACATTTAATTTGTCAGTATTGTGGCATCTAACCCCTTACTCTCTCTTTCTCTATGGAATTCTCTAGCTGGGACTATCTTAACGTCACGACGAGATAACTATAACAACAACAACCGCACCACATTGGTTATTGAAAATAGTTCAAAATCCAATTATGGACTATACTTAAAAGACAATGCCGGAAATTGGCGTCTTTTTTTTTTCGCGCGGCCATAGACCAAACCTTGTTTTTTGATTACAAAATAGTGTAATAAACCAAACTTACTACGACATGTATACCTCTAAACTCAGTCTGAACTGAGTTACGAGCATTAGAAGTTTGATGATTTTCATACTAGATTTGCTTTTTGCGCGCAAGTTTTGTAAGAAATTGCAACAAAATAGTGACATTGTATGTGTAAACAAACAATACCATCCATTAAAGGCTCCAGACATCAGTATGCAGCAGAATCAGCGCAATAAAAAAATAGCGCAATATTTTGTTGCAATTTCTTACAAAACTTGCGCGCAAAAAGCAAATCTAGTATGAAAATCATCAAACTTCTAATGCTCGTAACTCAGTTCAGACTGAGTTTAGAGGTATACATGCCATAGTAAGTTTGGTTTATTACACTATTTTGTAATCAAAAAACAAAGTGTGGTCGATGGCCGCGCGAAAAAAAAAAGACGCCACCTTCCATACAAAATCTGGCATTGCCATTTGTTAAACCTTACGTTTCTTGCCATTAATTAACCTCATTATTTATTGGTTAATATTATAGTAAAACTACGTCATTGTTAAGACAAATTAAGATTGTTGGCTATATGGAATTTTGCATCACCAATGGGGTATACCGATGTGACCGTGTACTCTATCGTATTGCTCTTCTGAAATGCCTTCTTCAAGATATCTTTAAAACATCACGACCAGTGATTTGAAATAGTCAAATACCTGCCTTGGCTAGCATAAAAAAAAAATGATTCGATTATGTCACTTTTCAAATGATATTAATGAAAAACACGCGTCTAAACATAAAAGAGAACAAATTGCGATCTGTATTAGAGTAAGCTCATTAAAATGTGACAAGATCATTTTCATTTTGGGTCATCCATAAATGCCATATATTTGGAGTAGTAAAGTGATACGTGTGTGTGACTATAAGGGAGTTAGCGGTTTACTTGACAAAACTGGTTAAATCGGTGGGCGTGGCGAGGCTATGTGTACGTTATGGTTGGCCCGTACGTGCGGAGTAAAAAGAATGGAACATGCCCGAATGCGTTGTTGCTGTTAAGTTTGAAATGTTCGTTACTCTTTTATTATTACTAATATGTTTTGGTTGTCAAATTTTCACCTATCTGGGCTACGTCTGTGAATAGCTTTGAACTGTTGTTTTGAACGCGCGTTGTATAGAAAATATATTCTCTTGTCCAAGTTGTTGTATGGTGCAAATATAAGTTACTTTTAAAAGAGGTATTATTTTTATTAAAAACAGTTATGTTCAAAATCCTTTTACTAATTTATGGTACGGTTTAAATGTGTTAGTATATTTGTATGATAAGTGTGGGCTATGTTGGTCGCCTTGTGTCGTGTATTTGATTTCGTTTGTAGTAATAATGTTCCATTCCTTTTAGTCTTGGCTAAACGTAAAGCTAGCACTATCTATCTTCTTCCTTCCTAGTCTATTGCCTATTTTATTATAACAACATTAAATGATATTTAAGTATACTTTAGGACTTGTAGGGACGTGAAAAATAGATTTGACCTTTGTCCTTTTAGGTGTGAGGAAATAAAACTAAGTGAGACAGGAAATAATACACAACGATGTATAGAATATGACTCGAGCAATGCTTTTTACGCACCGTCGCGTCTTTAGTTGTCTCTTTCTATATATCGAAATGTATTACATCTTGCCAAGTGTTATTATTAGTGGTTATTTGTACAAAATGTTCGCAATAAATGAAGACGAAATAACTCGGTCCAATATCGTTGTCGTTGTAATTGTTTAACGCACACTTCTGAGCTGTAAGTTAAGTGTTTGTACTTAGAACTCGGTCGATGTGGAGGATAGGATTGGTGACTTAAAAGCTGTAGGAATTCAAAGTTAATTCGTCAAATTATTGCAACTTGAATAGTAATATAATTACTACTATATTCTTAATTGACTCCCAATGACTACATGCGAACAATGAATGAATGATCTCACGATGAAATTGTTACTCTGTTACAAAAGTTAAATTTTACACATGAAATAACGTCCGCAAATGCCAACTAACAACAATTAAATAAGCATTTTAGATAAATTTTAGATTAATATTTGTTTAAAAAATGAAATAAAAATTTAAAAACTACAATCTCGAATAAATAATGCAAAGTTTTATGTATATTCGTTTTTCCTGTAGATTGTGAATCCGCGGGTAGTTTCCGAATATTCATAGAAGACTACGATCAGTAAGTCGCGAGTGGCGCTAGTGTTGTCAGTCGATAAATAATAATCGATTGATTTTGCAGTGATTGCTCGAATGTCTTGTCTCTTATTTTAGAGCGGTGTCGTCTATTCACAAACTCTTGCGATGGATTTCTTCATGAAATATAGTTCGTGCTTTGTTACTAATTAAAAAAAAATTGCATTGAAAATTGAGATATTTTGTAAACAGACGATGTTGCTTGTAAAGTACCTAACCGACCATAAAATTGCCAAGAATAAATCGGCCGACAAAATGAGCAAGCCTTTGATAACATCTAATCAATTAAATGTAACTTGAGCTAGAATAAGAGCCTAATATTGCACAAGTTTTCGTGTTACAGCACAAAATCATCATAATTCAGTGCTAGATTTATCGAATATTGGACAGCACTAGGGTAGTAGGCGTACGACAAAATAAAAATGTGAGACGTCAAAAGACAAGATAATTAGCCGGGATGTACCGAAAATTGTTAGTAAATTTGTAGTGGTTCGATTAGCTATGAGCTAGAAATTTTTCACTTTGTTAGACTAGTATTTATGTGTATTCGTTATTTTAACTGAAATGTTTCTAGTGCATGTCGCGAAGAAATAGCTTAAAAAGTTATAAGTAATTTATTGAATTACATTCATTAGCGAATAAGGTGCGCACTGACACAGATGTCGAGACTTTCACTACTCTAAAATTAAAAGTCAAAGATTTTTTGCTCGGAATGAGAAAAGGGCTGCTGTTCAATCAAAATGTTAAAGATAACCATTCAGAAAAGATACATTGCTACATGACGTGTCACGTACGTCACACGTGTGATATTTGTGTTGTAAGATAGACGTCTGCTCTGGGTAAGCGTTTGTCGCCCCAAAGACGTGACGGTTAGAACTAATGAGATCGACTGACTTTTAATTCATGAGGTGGACATTTCGATATCGAGTGCATTAATGTAAGGTGGTAATTGAGAAATGTATGTGGTTTACTTTTTGATTTGTTTTATCCATTATTGGTATTATTGCTACCATCTTTCATACTTCATATCATGTTACAAACCCTGATAGACTCCACGGAATATGGATTAAACAAAATCAAACTCCACATAATGTTTCCTCGTAGATATTACCAACCTTTAAAATTGATTAATCTTAAAGTATTGGAAATGACGTATATTTTAATATATTTATATTATTAACATAAGCGGTGTTGGCTCGTTCGTGACTAATACTTCAACCTCTGCATTCTTCTCTATGCTATATAACGTAAATATGTGTATTTATCCAATGTATATGATTTTGTTAGCTAAGAAAAGTGCTTCTTGATAATATTGAGGGGTGTGAGGTGTAATCTTCATACACATTCATGTGGTAATATTAAGCATAGCAGCAAGTGTATACTTAATTACTAATAATACTCGACTTCTTGTAATTTGAATATGAAATTTATCAAGTTGTGAAGGCTTGACATGAAGTAGGACTTCACACTCAGCTGCAGTCGAGTATTAGCACTATATCACGTTTAACACTACACAGCCAGCGATCGTGGGTTTGAATCCTGCAAGGGGCAAATGTTTCAGTATTTTGTTCCCGAGTTATATGTTTTTTTATGTGTCTATGTAATGTTTATCGCTTGTTCAAGCTATTTGGTGTGATTGTTGGAAGATATTTTGTTAGTTTATCCCCTCAATATATTCAATGTCCCATATTTTTGTCTGTAACTTTAAAATTTGAAACCGTAAGTCTAGTCTAAAAAGAGTAGTTTTGTTTGCCACCACTATATTTTTGTACCACATGTTATAAGTCCGCTCAACGGTAGAGTCTGCGTGCGTAGAGTAGGTGCCGCGTAGAGTTAAGTTTGTACATACAATGTGTTATACATAGGACAGAACGCAAGCTGGCTGTATCATATACTGTGACATGTGTTTTTTATGTGAAATAAATAAGCATTTTCAAATACTTGTTTCATTCAACAAAAACAGAATGAGATGTTTGAAAAATATTTGTAGTTTTCTGGGGAACACAAAAATTGTTTCATGTGCCAGTAATTAAATCATTTATGTTTATTATTCTAGCATTATTTTGCTTATTATTGGGTTTTCGACGACTATTTCGCTCAAGTATTTGTAATTTTGTACTCATTTGTTTATAAAGTTCAGGGTAATAAAGGTGCGGGTTTCATGCGTCCTCATGTCACGCCAGCAGCAGGCTAGATGTGTAAACTAGTTTCCCAGTAATAATGCTACATACAGCGTAAGGATGCTAAGGTTAGTGTCACCATAACATTGGCGTGCTTTATATTGGTGTTTATATTTTATGTTATTCATTACGATGCTTGGTGTGTGGCTATGAAGGAATATTTTAGAAAGTTAAAAGTTTTGCGTTTACTTAGTCGATATTTGTATTTCTCAGGTTGTATTATCTTTATGACACTAATAAAACATGTAAATTTTATATCTGCATGCTGCTATACTAACCTTTTCAAAGCTCGATTAACTTTCGTTGTATTAGTTTAGTTTGTTTGTTCCGTATGTGATTTGATTTGTGACGTGTAATGTTGCCGTTGTGTTTCCAGCGAGCAGTGACAGCGAGCCGTCCGACACTGAGGACACCTCTCCCTTGGCGCCAAACTCTCACAAACACGCGTACGCGTATGACAATGTGTTAAACAACAATTTGTGATTTTAATTATTCATTTAACATTGTTAGTTCATTGTAGTTTTCAATATCTCAGTGTAGCTGAAAAGAGAATCGAAGTTGAGGATATGTTATTTCTGTCTAGTAACATATTGCTAGTTTGACGTCATAGTAGGATACAAGTTTTTTGACAAACATTGACAGAATAGCAGATCCTTTGCTCTCGAATTTAGTTTAAGCCGCGCTAGCTGTAGAAGAAACACATTGTTATTGTTGAGGATAACCGTATGAACAAAAACTAGTGCATTGAGTTAGCAGGTACATTAGTTTATCAGCAAAACCATTTACGGGATAATTTATGTAATTAATTAGTTTGATACACGTGTGTATGTAATAGATAAAACTATTTAATTACATAAAAAAACATGTAGAACAAAATAGTAAGAATTACACCGACACCTACTGAGTGTCAGCAGATTTTTTTTACAATTCTCGAAAATCTGCTGTCCTCAATGAACCTTGATCAAACTCGAATAAAAGAGCGATAATTAAATTCAGAATCCATATTCATCACTAAGATTAGTAAGATTATTAATCTCTGAAGCACCCAGTAAGTAATAAAAACATGGGACATTACAATAAACAAAGAGTAGGCTCTATTTACTATGTTTTTCACTATCCCTGTGGTGAGTGCATGGTAGAGTACGAATATTCGCTACATATTATTTGTAAAACTTGAAGAGGCGCATTTAATTAGATCATAAATAATAAATATTTTCAATGGGTATTAGAGCATGTCTGTATTTATGGTAAATTCCTTTTTGTAGTTCAGTATTGAATGGTTTTAGTTAATTTTAATTTATGTTACACATTAATAAGTACATTGTATTAAATATCAGGTGTTTGTTGAATTAAATAAGCTGGATGGCTTACGCTAAATAACAATGTGTTTTGTTGTACTTTTTCCTAATAGCATAATTTTTCATGTCTTCTTTCCTTATAAACAACATAAAAAGCAATTGAACAAAATTAGAATTACTTTTAAAACGTACGGTGCGTACATTTTTTTTCCTATACTCCAACCCTTTTTTCATCATCATTTCAGCCATAGGACGTGGCCTCCCCCAATGGCTTCCACAGCACACAATATGCAAGCCGCTACCAACGGCCTGCATCCAGCGCTTTCCTGTTACCTTTATCAGGTCGTCGTCATCTTTTTTATTATGAATATAATTTGAAAAGTATCTACATAATTATTTTACATCTAACAGCAATACTGCAGTACTTACATAATAGTAAATCTAATTTTTTAGACAATATAATATTATGATATCTGTACCTACCTACATTGTTATTTTGATTTAAGGCGACTGATCTATTTGGCTTGCTTTTTTTAATTCCCTCAAATCATATCATAATTAATAATGGTCATGGTAATGGTAACCAACAGTTTTCAAAATGCTTTGCCAGTCAAACCATCCCAAACCATCCCTTCTCCAATTTTATTGTTTTGATCCACTGTGCAAAGCAATTGAAAAAAAATGCTGAAATGTTACCAGGTAATTTATCAATTTCCCCCTAAATAATTTTAAATGTGGGAATTACAAATTTTACGTCTGGTAACACTAACCTGGGCAGTTTGTTTACCAACACGGCGGGAAGTTCGGCTTTAAAAAAATTAAATAACCTATAAAATGTGGTCATGGCGCTCAAGGTCTGGATACGAGTTTCTCCAGACAAATGGTGAGTACTTTATTGAATTAATAATAGTAATAGGAGTTGTTACCCAGTCAAATGCGCTTTTAATCGCCTACAGACACGATAATTGCTGTTATCAGTTCGATGTCGATTAGGGCGAGTATGTTGTTAGTTGTTTTGTTGTTATTGTCAATTAAATGCCTTAGTTAGTTAGATGATAGAATATTAGTGTAGGCTTAGATTGTAGGTATGTGAAACAAAGCTTAAATCAGTACCTAGTTTATAATATTACCTAAAGTACCAAACCTACATACCTACAAACTTGCTCAGACTAAGTAGGAAGCAAAAATTAAGCGATTGACCAAATGAGGTTGAAAATTGGAAAATATTAGGAAGGTATCTCACAACATTATTAGTATTATTTTTCAATTATTAAACCACAGAGTCACCGTTACACTAGCTAATCTTATCGTGCGGTTACAGGTAAGTAGGTATGCATCGATTTTATTTATTGACGCAGTAAGGAACTTGGAATCGTCAGATAAGGATTATCTCTTCACACCTACCTACAGATAAAATCAAATACCTTCATGACAGAATCCTTTCTACTTTTTACAAAAGATAGGTAGGGCCTGAAATGACAACTTGAAGATTGAAGATTTCACATTTCAAAGGTCCATCTTTAAGACTAGGCGCACACCGCCGATTTTTAGTTGGCCGATAGTTGTGCCCGATTTTAAATTGTATGAAGAATCCGGCCAAATCGAATCGGTGTAATGTGCGCACTTTCATACATGCCCATACTGATCAACTGCCCGACTAAACTATCGGCCGACGAAAAATCGATGGTCTGCGCCTAGGCTAAAGAAATAAAATTCATGATTGTGACGTTTTGACGTCTTTCTTGTGTGGGGGTAGTTTTGTTTTTTAGAAGTTCAGCAGGCATGGCGGTGTAACAACCTCTTTAAACGAGTGTCTAATTTAAATTTAATTTTCCCCGTGTTAGATCACGAAGACAACGAGAGTGTCACAAGTTTTTCGGGTCTCTGCGCCAGCGCAGTGGTGCGGTGGAAACGCCGCCTGGCTGAGTTCTATCGCGACTACACTACACCCTGGACCAGAATATGTAAGTACCTAGCTTAAGTACCTACTTATATTATTTTTAGTTGAGTATTAAAACAATTACTTACCTAATATGCTTGTTGAAGATCCCACAACTCTGGGTTAAAACTAAAACTTGATTATGCTTTTAACGATCTCGTGCCAGACGCAAAGTTTTTAATTTTGTATTTTAAAACTTGGTAAAGTAGCGGAAGTGCTTGCTAAGTTTTTCTCGCTTGAAGTATAAAAGTGCAAAAATATGACTATAAAACGATCTACAGCTCGCAAGTTGCGTCATAATGTCAAATGTCAATCAGGAAGTAACAGCGCCCCGCGGGGTGGTCAATCAAGCCGCGTCCCGGTTCATTGTGTCCGACTTTTATTTCGGCTTTAATTAATGGACACACTACTAATTGTTTACGGCGAGGTCAGCTAAATCTAGCCGATGAGTTCACGAGCAATTCATTAGTTCAGTTTAAAGATACTCCAAAAAATACTGAAACTGAAAACTAAAGTTTGAGCTCTCGATTTTGTAATAAGTATTTAATCACCATCACTCACCCTAGAAGTCTAGTGGAATAAATCCCTGTTTTCTATATTTATTTTCCAGTAACTTTCCAGTTTTGTTAATATTGTACGTTCTGAAAACATACTTCCAAGTATATTTTTACTGATTTTGACACTTGTACGAGTATTACATAAATTATACTCGTAGTAACAAACAGCCATTCCTGAACATAAACATACCTATAGTTGTTGTGTGAGTTCCGAATGTCCGGTGGTTGTCCGGCGGCCGGAAGCTTTTAGCGGGTCGCGGACTCGCATCCGGCTGTTAATTTGTTTGCACCTCAAAAGCGAGCCAGCTTTTCAATACTCTGATAGTTCGGCTATTTGGTATATTACACTGCAATACAAATTATCGTTTAATTGACTTGTATTGCATCTCTACAAATCAAGTCGGTAAACTTTAACATGAAAAATTTTCGTCAAATAGGAATAGCGAAAAGAGGCTCCTGTTTCCCTATCATATTTGCCAAAGACACGTGTAGCAAAACTGTACACCTGTGATAAGCCAAGTGAGTCATGAAAGTCGGCTAAAAGTGAAACTTCTTGGGACTCCAGTAAGTCGGGTTATGAATTTCCGCTTGAGTAACTGTGAAACTTGCTGCAAACGAAACTAGGAGGGTGCGTAAATTACCGAAATTAGCCAAGCGCCTGGCGCTCCAGCCGCGTTGATACTGTGCTGGGAGCATAAATATGCCAGCAGCTAGCCCCGACTTGCAATTGGGAGCCGTGAGTTTCCTCTTTCATAGCTGAATTAGAACATCCGGGTCGTTGCATTGAACATTTAACCGTCCCTGACCTAGGTATAATTTTGGTCAACTGGTACTTCCAGTCGATATTTTTGATATCGCCTATTACGTGTTCCTCCTCCCTGTGATTAAAATGAACAATTTACCCGTTTTCCTCTTGTCATGCTTTACAAGGCTGCATTTATAACAAACATTATGATGACCTTTTCCTTTACTCCTTCACCTGGCTGCGCTTTTAGTCTGAACTAGTAGATTTATCGCAGATAATTCCGCTTCCTCCAAGTAAACTGGCTTATCTTTCTTGCTGTGTATAGCACAGGGTGTCTTCTGTATACGGCAGCAGGTAGTAGGTAACAAAGCACCCATTGTTCTCGGGGCTTACATCGCGCGAAACTTAATATCTTAAAACGGTGTGTAAGACATGTCGAGTACTTACCTATATTAAAAGAAGGATTAGATGACGTTACGTCTCCTCCTCATAAATAGATAATATCTTTTGGTTTATACGAAATAACAATTTAGTAACTCAAACATAATATAACAACACTAAAACTTTGCAAAACACGTGGCCCGAGATCGTAAGACGACAAGCTTAGAACAGAGACAGTAGTAAAAAGAAGTTCCCTGTTGTTTTTATAACCTTATCTAAATGTTAATAGTCCCACTCGGAACGACAGTGATGCTCCGTACAAAGCTAGCTTTTTTGCAGTGGCCTTTCCTTCGCGGCCAAAAATGCCGCCCCACGTTGGGCGCCAAGTCCGGCCTTGATATTCACTGACATTTGAGAAAAATAGGAAATACTCGCGCTTATTGTGTGGAAACGTAGATAAATTATGTGCTGCCACTTCAGTTTTTATAGCTAGTTGTGTTTGTGGGAGCCTACATTGATATGTCAAGTAGCAGTCTTACCATTATGTTACATGAGATGCAAAATGGGATGATCTTTTTCTTAAATGAGTCTGGGGAACTCAATAAATATTGTTCTCCATGAAATAGCTGAAGCATGTGTGCACTGAAAAAGTTTCAGAATATGCACTGTAAAACTGTGGATGCATAAAAACTCCAATCTAATAAAGTGACAGCACATGCAATCATAAAAAATACACGTAAACATACGTAAGAGTATGCTGTGTAAAACTAGGCTGTTTATGAGGTTTTAATTAGTTTCACAATTTACCCCCCCCCCCCCCCTTCATATTAATAATGTTCTTTTGTTTCACCTATCAGTGGGATATGTATATTGTACATAATCTTATCCAGTAGGTAGAGCTTTATATCGATATTTTACAGTATGAAGTCGGTTAAAAATAGACTTCCTTTCCATTTGGCGTTTTAGATCATATTGTTTCACCGGCGTAGGCTTTTGCCCAGTTATTGAATGGTACCTACCTTAATTTTTGCTACATGAATTCTCCAAAAAGTATCCCGTATGCTTTCACTGACAATAAAGTTGTTACTCCTGTAAACCGTCGCGGCGGGTAATGGGCAAATTCTATTAGAGGCGCGGGTGCGCCTTTTGTTCATTTTTCATGCATGAAACTTGAACGCAAAGACTAATTTTTAAATAATCACCCTAATTCTACTTTGTCGCTACATCATAAATAACAAATAAATTAATAAAAATATTACATTTTAATGTCTCATAAACCTTATTTATTTTTTACGAGAAGGCTTTTAAAAAGCTCTTTTACTCGTCTCAGTGTTACTTTAACCCAGCCACTGGTTCGGGACAATAAATGGGCAAGATCTATAAATCTGGCGTCAAACTTCAAAAGCTACCAAATATCTGATAAAATTGCCTATCAGCCCAACGGCTAAGCGTGTGGCCACAACACGACCACTGACCTTAGTCACAAAACAATGCACGAACTCCTGAAAATTTAAAGCAATAGACACCCCAAAGCGTTCGTCACGCAAATGGCCGAGCTTCAAAAAGCGGCGCTAATGATATAAGTCACGACATAGTAGTAATATGAAGACTCCCTGTGGGCATTTTGTTGGTTGTGACTTCCCGACATACATAGGTTTTTTTTTATGCTTAACAAGATTAACATGGCAGGTAGGTATTTGACCACAATCGCACCTGGTGTTAAGTGGGATGCAGTCTAGGATGGTACCTAACTGCCACCCTGTAATTTTGAATTTTGTAGTTTGAATTGTTTTCAAGGAACCTCTTTATCAAAATCTACTAACGGAAATCACAGAGAAACAATTATCCTAAATATTTTCCTCTTTTTATACAAAGTATGTGTAAATACAACTTAAAGAAAATTAACAAAAACAAAATTCAGGATCGAAAAGTTCGGGAGGAAGGTAAACACTTCTGTAGTTTAAAAACCTAACTAATAAATAATAACGAAAATAGGTAGGTAGGTAAAAGCCTTTTGTAGGTTTGTAAGTTATGCAGCCCCCTAAAACGTTGTCAATTGCAGTAGTAATCAAACAGTCGTTTATAAACTCAAACTATGAAAATAGCCATATGAATATTTTATTTTTTAAGCCCTTTCGTTGCTTCAAAACAACACACCTATCTTGAAAGTTAAGTGTTAAGCAAGAAGCAAATCATGTTTAATGTTTTCTTTGAAACTATTTCCTTAACATGCTTAAAAACAAAGCAAAAATTTGATATTTTTCAAGGCAGGATATGCCTTTATTTACTTACTCTAATTAAAATTGATTAATTTAGTACACTCGTTTAAATGGATTGGAAACTAAGTGATAAATGATAAATTGAATACAGGGTGTAATCATTGGTATCCTTTTAGAATAAGACTTTACTCGTGATACGTACCATTTTCCAAACATGAGACAAATCTAATATAAGCAATGATTAACCTTTTAAGTCATTTTAAACACCTTTTTAGGCACACTTAAACAGCCTTATAAGGTCTTATTTTAAAAGGATGCCAACAATTTCAATTTCACCCTGTATATTATCTTTGACTGAGTGTGCTATTACGGAGGTACCATTAATCATTGAATTTGTAGATTAGGGCTAATTCGTGTTGTGACTTTTGGAAATTGATGACCTACATGTAGGACTGTCTAAACTTTGGCTCGAGCTTTCCTATGAATTTTTAATTTACAGGCAAATGTACTTAGTTACCTAGTTACAAAAGGATGGGAGTAAAACTTAGTTTTCTTTAAATGTATATTTTAAAGGTTTTCTTGAACATTGGAAAATTTTTTTTTCGTTTCTTTAGGCTTCCAAACATAATTTTTTCACGACCTAATACAACGGTAAAGCTATATTAGTGATTTTAAGTACGCAATAATGTGATGTGTTCCCAGTCCTGAGTATAAGGTGTAGAGCCAATTTTCTCCAAGTAAAGCCAGACAGCCAATATTGCTAGATTATTATTGTTTACGCATATTTGGAACACTTTACTAATTTAATTACATTTTATTTGATGAATAATGTTTAAACTTAACATTCTCGTAGTTTGTTTAATTTTCTATAGTTCTTCTTACATACTAATAGTAGAAAGTTTCTTTCTGGCTAGTAACTTCTGACTTTAGTAGGTCAGTAAGGGCGCGGCGGAAGGGCGACCCAACCCTCGCCGGCGCTACCGGGATTCGCAAATTGATGTTTCACTACCTTACTTTTTATGCTACACTGAGTAGCGGGTACGGCTAGTGGATATAAATTGGTAATTTTATTTGTCTGATTTCACGAAATTACATCTTAAGACCCTCTCATAGCTTAGTGATCGGTACTGTAATGCCAGTTTTCTGAATGATCCCCCTAGATTATACTCAATACATTCACTTTATTGTAATTTGTAGGCTTCTTTGTAAAAAACAAACTTTATTTTGTAACAAGATTATAACGTTTCCTCTCATAATAAAGTATACGGGGAAAATTATCATTATAGTTAAGAACTGTTAAGGTGTTATTTTTTTGGAGTTACCTACCTGAAATTCAGAAGCTACAACCCCATGCGTAGAAATCTAGATTTTAGAATTTCCCCATTGTAAATTGCAATTCGTAATATTTTTTCTCCATCGTTTTGTTGTGGGACATTTTATATTGTGGGGTTCATTGTTAATTTTGGTGTCAGGTGTTATACCTACATTATCGTCATAAGCGTATGACATTTGACATGGCAATACCGACACAGATTAACTCAGACCAAATAAAGCTTTCCCAATCATAAAATAACCATTTATCAAAGCTTAAATGAATTATTAATCACTTAGTAGGTAAAACTCTTCAATTCATTAAAAGTATTGCGGCGTGCGTGTTGACGGACAACTAATTAAATATGTACGTAATTGAATGTGGCTAAATAATAATTTGTTGTACATTAAACAGATTACTGTTCCTGTCCTGCCTAGTTTTTGCGTGTTGCTCGGGTGATTATGCATGACCTGAATGTCCTAAAGGCTGATAACAAATCTGGATATGTAATAACAATGAGCAGCCGAAAAAATATTTTTTGTAAATTACGACCTTTTCTGCGAATTCATTACTTGTGTGTGTTGTCACATTCCGCCATATTAAGTTTAACGTAATTATTTATATTTAAATGTTTTGCTACACGCGCTTTGACTATTCATATTTACAACTCTCATACATTAAATATTTGTACATCAAGTTAAACAATCTTGCAATTACATTGACTGGATATCTCTTTCAAGTTGCTATTTATTTAAAAAACTAATTTTTTACTTATTAAGTAAGATGTAGCATGCCACTTCATCTCAAGATCGACATAATTTGTAGCGCAAGCCCTTACTAAAGTAGTTCCTACCGCTACCTAAAGGTCTCGGTAATTTACAATTTTTCGTCCTAACCCAGTTCGGCAACGAAACATGGAAGCTACAACGTTTAACAAGCAAGTTATTTCCGCGTCGCGTTAATGGCCATCGATATCGATTGGGCTCGTGGTTGCTTTACACATTACGACTTGCTAAGATATTTTATGTATTTTTCCCATGTCATCTGTTGGTTTTTTTCCCTGGAACGAAAACGGTTCTAACGCGTTTCGCAACGGAACGTTTTGTAGAGTCCTTCAAATCAGAATATTTTATTATTACATTTTTTCATAAGTCTTTCTCTTCACATTTACACACTAACGTTAATTTTTAACAAATTACGTAGAATACATGGACTGGCAATCGAACATCAGACATTCGAGTCGAAATATTCCAGTCCCCAACTACTCGTATAATCGCTAATTCCATTACAATCTACGATTGTTTACGAAACGATTGCAATGCGATGCGAGATGCTCCAAATACAATTTTCTCAAAAGTCAGCGGGTGTAGAGCCCCATTTCCCGATGGTTATTGTTTTCTATTTACATTCATCCGATAGCATCGAAGATACCAACCGTTTGCTTCTAAAATAAGCCCGCTTAAAGGCTTTGTGCAAACAACGCGGTACGTGGAGAAGTTTTTTTTTATTTTGACTGAACAGAACGATGATTCACACGAATGGATTAAACAGACAGAAGTATTATTTTTTTAGCACTCTTTTCAGTGTTAGAATTTTGTGTCAGATCTTTTAATATTTATATCACCATCAGCATCATTTGCCTTCTTCAAGAACGGTATTCGTCTGACTCCTTCCAATAACATATTATGCTGCATTAGTGCATTATAGCGGCTTTAGCATTTCACTTATTTACTTGAAAACGATTTTGTATCCGTTCAGGCGGTTAGGAACTTACTCGTAAGTACCCATTTGAAATAGTGACCGAATGGCTGAGTAATATTTTACCTGGCGACGTATTTTTAAGGTGTTCGAATTCCAATTCGCATACGAAATCGCAAAATCGTTTACGAATCCCTCTGCGTCTGGTGCAGATTCGTAAGCGAAATTGGAATTCGAATGTTCAAAAATATACCTACGTAACATGTCATGGAAATGTATTTATTTAACGTTAAAAAATTACTGATCGTGTGTGAGTTACTCATACTACCATCATCATCTCAGCCATAGGACGTCCACTGCTGAACATAGGCCTCCCCCAATGCTTACATGTTGCCTGGTTGGGACGTCCACCCACAAGGTGGACCGACGACATCATAAAGGTAGCAGGAAGGCGCTCAGGCGCTGGACTTGTACTATTATAATCTAATAAATAACGCTTGACTAAGTTGACGGATAAGTATCTATTTTGAGTATTTTGATGTGGTCATAATAATTAGAACCAGGTTTGCATAAAAAAGCGAGAAGCAGAACAGATAATCTTACAGTGACTGAAATAAAAGAAAGTCTGTTAAAACTGATTTAAGATTTCTGTAAAATAATAAAGTTTGCAATCTACTTACAATATCAAAGCAAGCAAGTTTTGTCTTTGTTCAGGGACGTCGCCGCGAACTTCTTGAATAATCTGAAAGATTCATATTGAATTTAGACCGAGTTGTAAAACGAATGAACTAATTACTTAAGTCAAAGGTAATAAAACATATTAAGTACTTTTATGTCATTTCATTCATCCCTGGTGGCTTTTACTCAAATCCGTTTTAAATTAATGCGTAATCAGTTGTTGTTGTGTTCCGACAGTTAGATGTAAGATAGCCAGTTCCTCTGTGGTTGAGGATTCCGGGTGTAGCTCGCTTCCACCTTCGGCCTGATCATCACTTACCATCAGGTGAGATACAGGCCAAGAGATTCCTCGTTGTGGATAAAAAAAAACTAGTAGTTACCGAAGTCCATTGAGTTTTCATATTTCATACCATTAGAATGGTTAGTCATCAAATTTTATTTCACCTGTAGTTTATTTTGGGTGCTTCATGGGGAAAGTTAATCCAGTAGTTAGTAGTAGTTACCTTACTACAATGGTCATAATGATGGTGATGATAAATAATTAATACTATTCAATTTACATGAACTTTCGCTTACCCTGAGTAAGAACATAACTTTTCAGTGCGTCCTAACTTCTACTAGAGTCCTTCCGGTTTATAATCTCCACTGCCCACTGCAGCAGACAAACAGTTAAACACAAGTTTTATCAAGTTACAACTCCAACAACACTCCTCAAGCAAGTGCGCTCGCAGCGACAGAATCCCACTGGACCTCTAAAATGGACATTTAACTAACTAAGTCGGTATATTAAATAGTTAGTATTATGACCTTTGAAATCTTAATTTCGTATGTCTGGAACTTTCTCTGATGATAAGAAGACTTAGATACAAACATTACTATGGTTACTTAAATATTATATTTAAACTGAAAAATTGTCACTAAATGCATTGATGTCATTCTAGATTTTTTCAAACGCGTATAAACGCGTAATAATAAAAAGAAAATATTGGAAGTTACTATAACTTTCAGGTTTAAAAAAAAACTTGAATGACATCAATGCATTTTTTAAACACTTGCCTATTTTCATTACAGCATCATAATTTCAATTTAGTAGGTAGAAAGCAAAATGGCTAAGACGATGTATAACAATGCTAGAGTTTTGAATGAAGCGCTAATAAAACAAATGATTTATCTAAACCAATGCGTTTATATGCATAGAGCAAACCAAAACTAGCATTCAATTTCGTAACTGGCAAAAATTGAAATGTAAAACGTGGCGTTCGCGCGCTTTCGTTAAATATGCAGAGCGCATTGAACCGAGTTTTTGTGAATAATACAACGTGGTAATAGGTATGCATGCATAGTAGGTACATACCACAGCATCCACATACAATATGATGGACGTCCATTGGACGGGTGTTTATGTGAAATGTTTTCGATAGCGCCTCCAAATCGCAAGTAGCCATGGGCTTCGCCCGCGTAGGTTCTTATCCACCATAAGTCTTTGCGGATCAATATACTTACTAATAAATAGGTAATAAATATCTCATTAATGTCATAAAACTAAATATGGAACATTATAATAACAATATTTAATTCATCTACACTCGCGAGCAAAACTATGGAATCACTTACATGAAGTTGTTTCCACGCGATCTTGTGTACTAACGAATTTGTTAGTAACAAAAAAAGTGGCACCATTTTAAAGATTAAACTTTTATCTTTAAATTGATACCAAATTCATTTAAATCACACCCGTATTTAAAAAGATATCCCGGCTGATGTGAAGAAGTAACGAAAAAGACATGTATGAACTGTTTGATACGTCGCGAGTTGCGGCCTATTTACCCCCTATAAAAGCACGCGTTTTCGGATTTTTGCTTTCACACGTTGATTCATACACATCTCCGCTTCTTTTGACACTTTACCTGGGATTCTACACCTTCAGAAGCAGCACAAATCGTTGCACTATTGCAAGAAGGGCTCAGCCAGCGGGCTGTCGCACTTCAGCGCCACATAAGCCAGTCCTGGGTTTCGAAAGTTTTAAAGACGCTTTCGGGAGA
Organism: Ostrinia nubilalis; assembly: GCF_963855985.1. Classification (NCBI taxonomy): domain Eukaryota; kingdom Metazoa; phylum Arthropoda; class Insecta; order Lepidoptera; family Crambidae; genus Ostrinia; species Ostrinia nubilalis. The sequence continues at coordinate 498,489 of NC_087094.1, read as the reverse complement.
CTGGTGGCTTTATCCCGAGACCAAGTTCTGAACAGCGCCGGCGCACATCGCAGAGGGAAGACCGTTTTTTCATGTCAACCTCTCTATGAAATTGTCATTTGACTGGAATCGATGTCCATCAAGAGCTCAGAAATGTTCGTAAGATAACTGTTAGCGAGTGGACAGTTCGTCTAAGATATAAGCAATAGAATTTGACTCCAAAAAGGCCTGCCACAGGCTCGAAACTGACGGCAGGTCACCGATAAGCACCCTTTCAATTTGCTCGTACACATTTCGATGGGGAGGCGAGTAATGGAGGCGAGTTCTGTTCTCCGATGAATGCAAACTGTGTTTGCAGGGCAGCAGTCGAAGAGGTCGGGTTTATAGGCGGCCTGAGGAGCGATTTGTGCAGTGCTGGTTCGCTGACCTGCCATCAGTTTCGAGCCTGTGGCAGGCCTTTTTGGAGTTAAATTCTATTGCTTATGTCTTAGACAAACTGTCTACTCGCTAACAGCTATCCTACGAACATTTCTGAGCTCTTACAGGACGTCGATTCCAGTCAAATGACGATTTCATAGAGAGGTTGACATGAAAAAACGGTCTTCCCTCTGCGATGTGCGCCGGCGCTGTTCAGAACTTGGTCTTTGGATAAAGCCACCAGTCTCCCGAAAGCGTCTTAAAACTTTCGAAACCCAGGACTGGCTTATGTGGCGCTGACGTGCGACAGCCCGCTGGCTGAGCTCTTCTTGCAATAGTGCAACGATTTGTGCTGCTTCTGAAGGTGTAGAATCCCAGGTAAAGTGTCAAAAGAAGCGGAGATGTGTATGAATCAACGTGTGAAAGCAAAAATCCGAAAACGCGTGCTTTTATAGGGGGTAAATAGGCCGCAACTCGCGACGTATCAAACAGTTCATACATGTCTTTTTCGTTACTTCTTCACATCAGCCGGGATATCTTTTTAAATACTGGTGTGATTTAAATGAATTTGGTATCAATTTAAAGATAAAAGTTTAATCTTTAAAATGGTGCCACTTTTTTTGTTCCTAACAAATTCGTTAGTACACAAGATCGCGTGGAAACAACTTCATGTAAGTGATTCCATACTTTTGCTCGCGAGTGTAGAACTTACTTTTAAATTTTAAAAATAACTAGTAAAAATAATTTAATTCATCGTTATAAAAGTTGTGTGTCCGTGTTAAGTTGTTTCGAATGAATTCGTTAATTATTCTGCTACGAGACGGATTGCATATGAAACGAACCCTTCTGTAGCCGAAACTCTGAAACTCCTGCAAAAACACTGACTGACGGCCGATAAACGGTAGAGCAACATTTACTTTTAAACCAGTTAATTAAACCTCGTGTGCTTCAACCAACTGTAACGAACACATGAAATACTATTTAAACTGTAATGAGATTTCGTACTTCATTAAACTAAAAGGATATTTTTTAAGTCGAAATAAATGTTTACAGAGAAACGATAAAATATGATCTCACTCGATTATTTCCAAACTATACAAGATATCGAAAAACTGGTGTTTACTGATCCTGAAAGTGCTTGATAGAGCTCTATTAAACGGTGTGGTTGTGCTTATTTGAACCACCCTAGGACCACCCGTGCGTTTGATGATTGAACTGTTGTCAAACATCCAACCTTGGTTAATTTTCCGTTGGTGGTTTGCAGATTGGATTATTTTTTGAAGCGACGCATGGAGGCCGTATCGATTCGCCGTCATTTCCCGAACGTCGGTTTTCAGGTTCAACGTTGGATATTCGACAGGGCCATTTACATACAGTGTGAGTCACGTTAAAGTGTACATATGAAAATAGATGAAACTAGACCTGTTTTTATCGACAAAAAAGAGGTAAAAAATTTTTTGAGATTTTTTTTTAATTTTTTATAGAATTTTTTTTCTTCCAATTACTTATTGTAAAGAAAACGTAATAACTTTTAAACTAAGCGGTATATCCTGATAAAATAAAAACAGTAATAATGCTAAATAACAGGCGATACTAAAAAATACGTAAAACACACAAAAAAGGTCAACAAATAATAAAAAATGATACTTTTTGAAAAAAATCTCCTAAAAAATTCGTGTATTTTTGGTTATTTGATAAATTTCTACGAAAAATGCCCCTATAACCGGTGGTTTTTATTACTTTGTATTGTTCTCTATCGTATTATCTTTGTAAAACGAAAAATCGCATGTCTCTATCCCTATCACAACATTTGCTATGATCGTTTGAATAAAGGCCTGCCCACAACATTATTCTCCGCTACAGGTAGAGACAATTTTAATTTTAACTAAAATGCTTATTTTACTTCGAAATCTTTTGTTTTTATTTGAAATCTAACTTGTCTTTATCAAAATTACAAATCTAGAGCCATTTTCAGTTTTGTTGTTAACGAAGCATCAGTTTAAAAGTTAGTACGTTTTCTTTACAATAAGTAATTTGAAGAAAAAAAATTCTATAAAAATTAAAAAAAAATCTCAAAAATTTTTTGACCTCTTTTTTGTCGATAAAAACAGGTCTAGTTTCATCTATTTTCATATGTACACTTTAACGTGACTCACACTGTATTATTGCAAATTTTAATATATCTTTATATTGTGTGAAAGGCAAAATTTCGATAGAAAAACACAGAGGCAGTGTGACGATTTGGAAGAGAATGCGATACCACAGATAATAATCTAAATAAATCGTAGGTGATACTGAAAATGGCAATGTTGGTTTTGGATATTTAGAGCGGTGATTTCCAAGGGTCTTCTCTCAGCGGCATAGTGCAGAAACACTTGCCCAAAAATGGAGTAAAGCCAAGATTAAGTAATAGTAATTTGATTTTTAAATGTGTTGGGAACACGAGCAAGCAAAGCATTAAGAAAATTTCCTGTTATGCGTTAGGATATAAAAACAGTCGACTAATGATTCAGTTCTTTGAAACAGATACGAGCGTAGTAGAATGGTGTCGGTGTCACATCTGGCCGTCAGTACACCTTGGTTTAATTTGGATCTTCGTAAATCACGCGTTTGACGACCGCTCGTAAACTGGCCCAGTAACGTCATGCTCATCTCGCTTGTACTACACAGAACTTAGCCGGTTTTAAAACATAAAAATAACAATCAAAAATGATCGGCGTATAATATAACCAACCATGACCCACAAAACATTAGAGTATCAGCTTTTAAAATAGAATGTTATTGTTATATCGTTCGTTTCAGTCAAATGACGTCCACTGCTGGACAACGCTGGGGGAGGCCTTAAGGATTTGAACAACGACCTATTCATAGGTAATGGACTGAAAGTTCGTTTTTGAAATGTTTGAATCAAAAAAGTTCATAAAAGTGGCATTTGATATAGAATAATAATATTTATTTTTAACCTTTAAGGCTTGGTATTTCTGCTAAAGTAGGTATTTCGCGCTGTCAAAATCTGCGCGCGCAATACTTCGCCGAAGACAGCGCGCCAAAGAGCTCTCGCGGCTACACAGTATAGAAATACGCAGTTTGGAAATACGCAGTTGGATAGGTTAGGTTGACTTCCTTCCGTTCAAGCGTCACACTCACAGCACTTTCTAATACAAATCATATCCAAGTGATACAAATTAAAACAACTTTCAAAATTTTTGGGAATATATTTTAGAATCGAATATACATAGAATAGAATATAACTGCCAAAGTAAACACGGTTCAAAGAGGCGTGGCGTCACCCGACCTTCCGGAAGTTCCGCGCCGGCTAAAAGAATTTCAAGATTACGTCACCCGACCTATCGGTAGATCCTCGGGAACTTGAGCGATTGGAAAAACATTTTATGATCAGTTACTCGTAGTAGCGATTATTTAGAGCTTGGATAATAAATTATAGTTGTTGCAATTCACAAAGCTTTGCATGTGGTTAATTACATTAATCAGTACACGCATCAATTTTGTTCAGTCTTTTTGTTTATTAATAAATAAAAATATCATACTAAAATTGCATACATATTTGTTTGTATTGGTCTGGGTGTTTTCTTTCCATAATTTATGTATAACGTATGTACGGGGCTCTGTATCGAAAATCACTATGAGCAATAAGCATCACACACGGTTACCTGGAGTGCATTACCGCAGCAAAAAGCTTGCCATCTTAAATGAACGGTATAATATCGAGGTTTTGTCAGTACAGTTGCGAACAAAGGTGTTTGTGTAGTGTAGTTGAGTTGAGAGGTCAGATTATTGAAATAATAAAACGAACATTTTATTTTTTAAATACATTTTAAAAATAATTTACATTACAGATAACAATGAGAGGATGACATTGCAAGGTGGTGCCAGTCCAGTCTTAAATCCGTTGATATCTGCTGCATCTGCCATGTTTTTGGCTATAAGATTCTTCTATCTTACGGCTTAGACCTTTAGCTACAGACCTTAGACAGTATTTTTGTGAAAATTCTTACGCATGGTGGAGGAAGGGACGCTCTAGACACTCAAGTCTATAAGGAGTCACATCAACTCCAGTTTTAAATCCGTTGACATCTGCTGCATCTGCCATCTTTTTGGTTAGAAGATTCTTCCATCTTGCAGCGTAGACCTTTAGCTACAGACCTTAGACAGTATTTTTGTGAAAATTCTTACACATGGTGGAGGAAGGGACGCTCTAGAGACTCAAGTCTACAAGGAGTCATATGAACTCCAGTTTTAAATCCGTTGACATCTGCTGCATCTGCCATCTTTTTGGCTAGAAGATTCTTCTATCTTACAGCTTAGACCTTTATAGTAGGGAATTTAGTGCAATGATTTGTATGGAGACCCCTCCACTTTGGTATAGAAGGCTCATTTTTGTACCAGTTGTTCTTTGGGTGCTTCTGAGTAGATTTCCGTCGGTAGACATCGGGAGCCCCCCCTGTGGTAGCAAGGGGAGGGGGGGCAAGTTTCCTTCTGCCGCGCTTCACTTTAAGGCCCATATCTTCAAAACTATGAGTATTAGGACAAATGTGGTGTCATTTTCGGATAATTAAAGGATGGCGAATTCATTTCTAGAACAAACTTTTTGCCTTTTCAAACAAAAAAATAGAAATATTGAGGAAAATTCACAAAAACCAAAAAGTATTTTTTTAAATAAACGTCGTTTACTTTTAAACCATTGAATATAATCTAATAAAAAAAATATGTACTGAAAGCCACATTTACCAGAATTATAAATATATACCATTGTATGGTACTTTTTTCGAAAAAAGTAGGTGAAAAAATTTTTTTCTTCAGAACACAGCGGGCGAATTTTACTGCGCGTCGGAAAAAAATATTTATTTTATCCATGAATTCATACTATTTGGTTCATAAGCAAGTAAGGATTATTACTTTAGAATTTATTTAGAGTTCCTGGCACATCAAGCTAACATGATTTGTATTTTGTCTTCAATTAATTTTGAACTCTATGTGTAAGACATAAGGTTGAAAATAGCTTAAATACATTTTAATATTGAAAATATCATAAGAAGAAAGCACTAAATAAAGAACTTGAATGTGTCTAACTAAATGTCTAATGATTATTATTATTTTAATTAACACTTGTTTCTACATACTATTGTACCAGTGATTTAACGGAAAGGTAAGTGTGAGGAAAGTGAGGATTGATAATCATAGTACGGGAGATTATTTTTGGCACAAAGGCTACGGCTGTGACCATTATAGTTGTTTGTTCAGACAGCACCAACTTCTGCACTACTTCTTGCACTTACATCTCACCATTTCCAGGCAAGCTTCGGCAGCTACGGGCAAATCGATCCATATAGGCTCCATGTTGCTATCGACTCTGGTCCACCCCTAACCAGTCGGGTAAAGGGAAGACTGAGTCGGTTGCTTGCAAGTCTTGCAACTGACCCTATACGCGAACCCCTTGATATACTGCCCGTAGCCAATGCTGATACAAAGCTGTCTGGGTTATCTTATGTAGGGCCACACCTAAGCGTAGTCCACAGCGACCCATTAGGATCTTTATTCTCCCTTTTTTATTCCCTATCATCCAAAAAAATCCTATCCATTAGTTAGGTGAATTAAGCGTCTGAGTGAAAGCCAGCTAATAGTCTTCTGATGCCGGATATGCTGACCCAAGCAGACCCATCCTTACAGTATTAAGTGTTTCATGGACCCCACATTTATTATAATGCTCGAGAGCTTCTGTTGTTAGGCCCATTTTGTGGGACATGTGGTTCATTCCCCAGTTTGCGTACTTGTAATTGCTTGGGCTTACCTTTGATGAGTTTTCTCCATGACCCTGTATTTCCCTTTAGGAATGATTTGGAGAGGCTTATATCGTTAGAGCTTTCCTATTCAGCCATGTGCTTCTTGGATATGGCCATATTATGGCCATGAGGTATGCTTTTAGATAAAGATACTATCAGTTCTGACCCAATAGGTATCGTCTCTGACCCTTGTCTCGCTAGACTGTCGGCTCTCTCATTGCATTCGATCCTCGTATGTCCAGGTATCCCACATCAGGTACACTTTGTCATGCCTTCCGAGTTAGTTCATCTTTAAGATTGCATCTAGAATAATTCTAGACTCAACCTTCACTGAGGCGATGGCTTTGTTTGAGTGCTGCCTGGCTGTAACGTGGCTCAGGATGTAAATATTGCGTTTTTTACACCCCTGTTTTTTTAGTGCACACATAATTATAGCGTAAAATTCAGCTTGAAATAATACTGTAGCAAACCTCCTTAAACGTTCACTGTGTTCGTGTTTACAGTAGACGCCCGCTCCCGTTCCCAAGGCCATCTTGGCTTAGAGCTGTCAGTAAACCAAATGAGGCTGTCCTGTTGGGATTTTGGTCCTCTTTTCTAGTCGTCCCTTGTTCAAGATCTATCCACTTATTAGCTCAATCCACTGTTTTTTTTCTCACTTATCATATTAATCCACTGGTATTGTTTTAGATCAAGTAGGTACCTCCTACTATTACTACATGCTTGACTATGAACGAGTGCTGTAAGTGCCCACAAACCTAGGCAGTTTTGTATCAGAATCGGCTACGGGCAGTATATCAAGGGCAGTAATCATGTCCTTGTGATTTTTTCAAGTTATTTAAAATTTAGTAGGTATATCAAGGGGTTCGCGTATAGGGTCAGTTGCAAGCAACCGACTCAGTCTTCCCTTTACCCGACTGGTTGGGGGTGGACCAGAGTCGATAGCAACATGGAGCCTACATGGACCGATTTGCCCGTAGCTGCCGAAGCTTGCCTGGAAATGGTGAGATGTAAGTGCAAGAAGTAGTGCAGAAGCTGGTGCTGTCTGAACAAACAACTATAATGGTCACAGCCGTAGCCTTTGTGCTAAAAATAATCTCCCGTACTATGATTATTAATCCTTACTTTCCTCACACTTACCTTTCCGTTAAATCACTGGTACAATAGTATGTAGAAATAAGTGTTAATTAAAATAATAATAATCATTAGACATTTAGTTAGACACATTCAAGTTCTTTATTTAGTGCTTTCTTCTTATGATATTTTCAATATTAAAATGTATTTAAGCTATTTTCATCCTTATGTCTCACACATAGAGTTCAAAATTAATTGAAGAAAAAATACAAATCATGTTAGCTTGATGTGCCAGGAACTCTAAATAAATTCTAAAGTAATAATCCTTACTTGCTTATGAACCAAATAGTATGAATTCATGGATAAAATAAATATTTTTTTTCCGACGCGCAGTAAAATTCGCCCGCTGTGTTCTGAAGAAAAAAATTTTTTCACCTACTTTTTTCGAAAAAAGTACCATACAATGGTATATATTTATAATCCTGGTAAATGTGGCTTTCAGTACATATTTTTTTTATTAGATTATATTCAATGGTTTAAAAGTAAACGACGTTTATTTAAAAAAATACTTTTTGGTTTTTGTGAATTTTCCTCAATATTTTTATTTTTTTGTATGAAAAGGCAAAAAGTTTGTTCTAGAAATGAATTTGCCATCCTTTAATTATCCGAAAATGACACCACACTTGCCCTAATACCTATAGTTTTGAAGATATTGGCCTTAAAGTGAAGCGCGGCAGAAGGAAACTTGCCCCCCCTCCCCCTGCTACCACAGGGGGGGCTCCCGATGTCTACCGACGGAAATCTACTCAGGAGCATCCAAAGAACAACTGGTGCAAAAATGAGCCTTCTATACCAAAGTGGAGGGGTTCTTGCACTAAATTCCCTACTATTAGCTACAGACCTTAGACAGAATTTTTTATTATTTATTTGTGTCAGTGTGCTCTTCTAAAGAGTGTAAGACGATTGTATGTAGGTACTATTAAAATGTAATTTTAACTCATTGGTTTTGTCTCATATTTGAGGAATGTACTATGTATCATGAGTAGAGTCTTCGTTTAAAAGGATACGAACGATTTAAATTTCAATAGGTAGACAAAATTGAATTGAATTTAAGCTTTCTCCAGTTACACTGATATTATTATACTGTGACTCATCAAAGTCATCATTGTCAAAAATATTGACAAATCGCGAACTGTCACGGCCAAAAAACTGACACGCGTCCGTCCTCCGTATAGATGACCCACGCTGAACTGTCCCACCAAACTCAATGACAGGGGGGCGCTACCATCGTTCAACTATATGGTTTCCAACATGGCAAAAATCTGAACCAGCGATCCGGTATTGACGGTGGCGCCCCACTGTCAATGTCATCGACAGGACAATCCAGTATTTTGGAACTATAAGCGCCTCCGCGCGACTGATTGAGATTGTCCAAGCCGTCATGGACGATTTTTTCCACATTTTTTAACATAGTAACTAAATAAGACGCAATATAAAAATTTCATCCGTTAAAAGCCCTCAAGTTATTTCTGAACTTTAGTTTAGTCAAAGATTTAGAATCTCAAATCGCTTATTTTAAAAATAAAACCATAAATAGAAAACGAATAGAGGTAACTTTGGGAATTTATTCTATCGAGTCAACTTCATCAAATCGTGTTTCCATCCGTTAATAGCCCTAGAAAATATCCTCAACTATGCCCAATAAAAATCTTAGCCTTTAATTTTACTGTTTAGTACCTCAAAAATGAAAAATGAAAACCTCATTTTCGCCATTTTCTCTGCTACCCGGCCTTAATGTAAGGTCTTTCTGAACATTAATTGTTTAATGCCTGAAATCAAATTACGAATGAAATGAGTCGCACGTATCCTTCTATAGTGCTTCGCATTAGGCGGGTCGGGTACATTTGCACATTTTCTTCGGCCAGGGATAACAAGGTGTGGGGAGTGCGGTGCATATAAGCTATTAGTAGTGCCTACCTGGCCAATGGCTTTTGTAAGAAAAATGCTCTGATTTCGTCTTTGCAATGAAGAAATCACGGTAAAGCGTCGCGAGTTGTGCCCCGTAATTCAAATTATTCACTTGATCCAGGATTATGACAAAATTTTACCAATTGAAAAGATATTTGGTTAGACAAAAACATTGAAAAAAAAAGATTAGTGACATAATTTTTTAAATTTAGTTTGAGAAGCGACTCTAATCGCTTTGAAATTTTAATTACCAAAGACATACATACTGGATATTATTTACTTGTACTTGAAGTCTAGCTATTGGTTTGCTGTCCGCGTAGTTATTATATCGTTATTTCTAATATCTATCAGGTTCAAGGCCACACACGGACTTGTGCGCTTTAACGAAGGCAGGTCATCAATCAATACTGCTTATTATTTCACCAACCGCTGCAACAACAAAGAGTTAAAAAGAATCGGTAATGACCATCGATATTACGGTTTTGTTTCACTGCCAGTGTCTGTGACAGCTTTATGATACCTCTTGTGTACAGACAGCACATAAAAGGCTTAATAGGTTTGTGGAAAAATCACATCTATTAGTTAATAAGGGGTCAAAGTGTTTAACTAAGGTGTACCGCCTTCAGTGCTTTTGCCATCGTAATACACATAAACTATTTTCAATAGAAAGACCTAAAGTTAGTTATAAAAAAATTGAATATGGCTATGGAAGAATTAGCTGAATGGCGACCCAAAAAAGCCTCTTTAGATCAGTCTAAGTTTTCTGAAAGGAACTCCAAACCAGTAACCATGGCGTGAGAATCGTAGCGTAATCATTTTTATACAAGTTGTGAGCTTTCGCAACACTTAACGATACAGAGAATACGAAGTAACTACAGCTGACAAATATACGTAACTAACATATTTCTAGTTACATAAACTCTACTATTTTATATGCACATATATCATATATCACCAAAAAAGCTGAACACGAAAACTGCCCAGAATATTGGCCCGGAAGCTTATCTAAAAACCAGAACAAAAATAAAGCTTCAAAACAAAATTTATGCGAGCTTAAATTTTGTATTTCGGTCGGAAACAAGGCGGGGAAGTTGCATTGTAATATTCCGAGCTTTTCCGCCTGTGAGCGACGTGACAGACAACCCTTACGCGGACATTCCAACTTGTATATAGATACACAGCAAAGTTATTCATAGACTGCTGTTATGAAGTATGTAATAGTTTTGACTTGACTCTATAATTTTGTAAATAAATGGAAACTGAATTTGAGTTCAAAAATAAATTCATACCACAGCAATGAATCATTCTTGTCACACCTCCATGCAAATATGTGAAAATAATTAAGCGAATTATAAACAAAACGCTTTGTAAAACGTAATGCACGATTAACTTAATACAAGCTACTTAATTCCTTCTACAAAAGAAAATTGTTGATAAGACGTAACTGAACGAAATGCCTATAATGCATTTCGATACAAAACGAATGTTTAGTTCAATAAGTTCACGTATTAGAAACATTTGTAGCTTAATCTTGAGCGTTTCCAAAAAGTTAAACTTTTAAGTGTTGACCCACAAACGGGATACGTCCAAAAGTTGTCGGCGAGCTTATTCGGGCTATCACAACCAGTGCACACCCGCGGCGCAACCGGAGCGCCCGCTGCGCCGCTCCCGCGACAACTTCTGACAACACCGCGCCAAAACACAGCCTCACATACATATCAACATTTTAATCGTAGTCTTAGTGATCTATCTCCATAACCAGTATTCCACATTGTTTCCAACTTTTAAGAACTCTGTGCGCATGAAAAATTAATAACAGTGGTGACATCGTGTTTGTTATCATGCGTAAAAATATTTGACCGTTCCTTTAGGGACAGGTTCTGTAGCGGTATGTATTGTATTTTAAAATACCTGTTTACGATCGTGGTTATTTATTCTTTAAACTATTTATAAGCCACCAGTACAAGATACCAGTTATCTTTTGTTTTAGAATTTGTATTCATATTTAAAAGCTCAAAAAAAACACCCATAAAGTCCATTTCCTATTTCACTCATTTATTTTTCAAAATATGTCTGCCCCTGAACACTAAAACATTTCTAAATTTTACTACATTTTTTTTTGTTGCATTGCCTTGATAGCTTTTCCATTAATATAAATAACGCGGCTTCACCCGCGTGAAATTTAGTTTGTCACAGATCGACATAAATTATAGCCTATATGTTATTCTGGGTTATAAAGATTAATACAGTAAAGTTTCATCAAAATCCGTTCAGTAGTTTTTGCGTGAAAGAGTAACAAACATCCATCCAGACATCCAAACTTTTGCATTTATAATATTAGTAGGATTTTATTAAAATACACAGTTATTACAGTATCTTAACGGAATCTACGATGGAAAAACAAACATACTTCCGGTGAAATATTTATGTGTTTCTCTAACTCAATATTTTCCTTGTCTATTTGTATTCTTTGTAAAAATAGTACCTGTATTTCTCTCTTGCTAGCCTCGTGTCGTATAAATATTAAATACTATTTACAAATATACCAGCCCACGTCAGCCCGTCGTTGGACATGTTACTTATTATTTAAACAGCTCCTCCTAGCAATTTTCGTTATAATATCATGGTTTCAATTTATTCAGCCATTTTTCTATGTCTGACTTCTTAAAAATAACTTCGGATTTCAAATTGAATAATCTTATTGAATAAAGGTCTTTCTCTTGCATCTTTTTCTGAGAACTCGCCCATTGTTGTACCAAACGTTACCAAACCGACGTTACCGGGAAGGTAAAAGTAAAAAAGTTTTTATGGAGCAACGTACTGAGAATTTTGTGAAGATATTTTCATGATAATGGTTATTACATCAAAATAACCTTATAATAAATTCGAGAGCCACTATAGTCTTTTTCACGTAAGATGATCCGTATGACACTTCAAGGTTATCCATATTACGCATACTACATTATGCAGAATATTTTTGAAAAAATATTTGTATTTTATTAGCAATATAATAAAAAAAAATTAACTACTTGTCTTGAAATATATAGTAAAATCTGAGTCTATTGATTATATTTTAATTAAATACGATGTAAATATATTTTTTATTTAATGTACGCAATGTGTGAAACGGAATAGATTTAGTGCTGGGGTATTTCTTGTATAATAAAATCGATTATTTCCGCGGTTCATTAATCGATTGCAGTGAATACTTAGTTATTAAAAACATCACAAAAATCAACTATATTTTTCGATTATTGACTTTAATAAACGCATTGAAAATAAATTAATAGTTTTTAATTTAAAGAAACAGAACCAGTACTTTTTAGGAATCGTTTTTTTGAACACGAACCATGAAATTTGAATATTATCAATAAAAAATTGTTACAATAATATTTGTAATTAAAAAAAAACATGTTTTTTGTTAAATAACACCTATACAAAATATTTCTCTAAAAGTAGGTTTTACTAACTCTTCGAAAAAAATCGATAGATAAATCGCTATGGTTTAGTTATGTGACATCTCTAAATCTTTCAAACTCGAAACGTCATACGGATCATCTTAGGTGAAAAAGACTATAGAAGATGTTTTTGCGTTAAAATAATTTCCATTGTTTATTTCATAGCCCGTGAGGTGTTTATAAGATGGAAATTAACATAACTTGAAATACTAAAACAACAAACTCTACAAGCAAGACTCTCTACATCAAAATAAAATAAATGAGTTTGCTAAAGGACTGAGGCATAATTCAGTCCTCGTTATTTCAATTGGGGTATAATTTGGAGGAGTTTACAGCCAGTTAGAGGAACGTAAACTTTTTGGAATGGGATCTAGTGACGCCTCGAATATTGCGGAGGTACATTAAATGTGTACATTGGCTGAATAGCCTGAGTTAGACAATTAGTTTTGTATCTATTGTTGACTATAACGATGAATCTGGATTTAGAATATTATTATACATTGATTGCGATTTGTGAGACACCTTGTAAAAGCAATCAAATAAGAAGTTTGTCATACACCACACTCAAATGTTTGACACACTCGCGCAGCCCTTGGAAAGTGGTTTAATAATCTTGCTTGCCATTCTATTTTCTAATTGTCATATGGTATCCGAAATCAATAGTTTAACTAGAAACAGACGGTATACTACTATAATAATACCTGCATTCGCGGCATCACTATCCACCGCTGGGGCGGTTTGTCGCTGCATGAGCTTTATCGAGAGCTTTATTGGCTCGGGCGGCGCAACCGCTCGCCCAAACTTTTGCCAAGTTAGCTCCAGGTGTGACGCTCTATTTTTAATATTGAAAAATGTTAATATTTGACTAAATGGCAAATAAACTCCTCCATTCCAATTTTGAAGGTATTTTCTGTTGGTAAAAAGAAACTTATAATGCAAATTAACTTAAATCCAAGCCTTTGTATCTCTTTAATTACTTATTTGTTATCTAAGCGAGGAAAATAAAATATGCCTGGAGGGAGTTACGAACTTACGAAAGAAAGCATATTTACGTGTTTTCTTCCGCATCTTGTTTTCTTTTACCAAAGGGGAGATGGGTTATCCATTATTTACAGAGCCCGGTGTAGCCGGGGGCTTTGAAGGTAATTCCGGGATAGTAATGAAATATCCAACGACCTTATGAATTGTCTATAGTCAAGCTCTACTTAGTTCTAAGTAATCGAATGAAAATGAAATCAATCTAAAGTTTTATTCAAAGCTCTTTCAATTTGAATATCAAAGTAACTACGAGTAGCATTCGATAAAACATAGAAACATTTTGCGCGTGTTGTTTACCTTAGTGCTTACTACAAACATTAGCGAGCTACTTTAGGGCTTTGGAGGAGCTTAATCCCTTAGGAACTAGTCGTAAGTGCTAAAGTGTCCACTGCTGACTTTTTGCTATACATAGCTCCATTAGGACACAGACGCACTATAATAAGACTCGTTCGCTTTATCGTAATATCTTGTACTTATTACTTACGTTCAAAGCATGTTTCTACTGTTTCTCCCTGCTACTACATATACTTCAGGTATTAATATATCAAACACTTAAAATTTCCCTTCTTCTTCCTATTGAATTTTAACGTTCCTTTTTATTTACACTCGCCCCGGATAAGACTGTTTAAGTGCATGCTCCTGAATTTATTTATCATATAAATACAAAAAACTTGACCAAGTTTTTTTGACTATCGGTGCTTTATTATTTTGAAATTTCAAGGTAAACTCGTACTAGTTCTAATATTTAGGTGGGTTACATTTGCGGGTAATAATGTTCAATGTCATTTAATGACCCTCTTAATTGTGTAGTGCCAAAATGTAGTTTTTAAATTATTTTTAACTTTCGTATTCAGACTTCATACAATCGATCAAATTCATATGGTCACACCACAAAGACTTTGGAAGTGCCTTCGAGTGTGAAACGAAGTGGCTTAGAGTAATCTAGTTCTTCTTTATTACCTTACGCCTTATGATCCAGGCTTTAAAGCTCAGAATCCAATCTCCTGATTACGCGGCAGCCTCCGAGTGGCGTTAGAAAGATTCTTTTTGCTCCAGCAATATCTGAGAGCTTGATTAATTTTAAAAGGCTACAAAAGTTCAGCAAATACGAAGGCTTTTTACCATTAAGGATTATAAGAGCAATAAATCATCTTCCCAACCGAGAATTCTGCTTTTGTAACCACTTTACCACTTCTTCAGTGGTTTTAAACTACTTATTTAGAGCCTTGTTCTGAAACAACACTCATAACTCCGTGTATAAATGCTTGTGCTGTTTATTACATTTATATTTGCACGAACAGGATTCGCTTTTACCTGATGTAAACTACGAAATGTACCTATATCGATACCTACTGACGGGCAGCGTCAAAGGTAGATAATTTGTTAACGTACAATATTTATTGTTTCATAGTAAATTCGATAATAATATAAGCAATCTTACTCAAAAGAAACTTTGTTATTCTGTTCACGAGCTCTTAAGAGCACTTATTATATTCGAGCAAAATGGATAATGGTTTATACTTGAAACACAAAAGATTCTGACTGAAATATAATTTTCCTCCTTTGTCTCCTTTGAACTATGACATAAGTAGATCTAAGATACTAAGAATTGATACTTCTCACGTATAGCTCATATACCTCGGTCTACGTGAGTTACATAGAGCCTAGAACAATTACATGGAGCATAATTAGCTAAAATGGCCCGCTACGCTATCCCAGGCGAAAGGGCTGTCACTAGTCTAATATCAATTGTAAAATTACCTACGAGATAGATTATAATACTATGTTACTTCACAATAAAGTAATATATGGCTGTGATTCGGGTGTATTGGACTTCCACTAGACATTATTTTTTGGCACACTCTGTATATAGATTTGCTCGCGGCATTTCCTCGTATGATTTAGCTGGATAAAACTACCTATACCCGTTGGATAATATGTTAGCTTTTTTGTAGCCTTCTATCATAGTTGGATTTAGGATGACATGAATACAAACAGAAGAGAATCCAATCCATATATCCTGGAAATAAATGCGCTTTTCAATAAGCCCTTTATTTTTCTCTACCAGAGCTCTGTCACCCAAAATTACTCTGATCCTTTCTGGCCATTTTTTCCGATTTAAGCTGATGCAAAAGGCATTTTTTTTAGTTTTAGTTAACGCTCATCTTCGCTTGATCCAAGGCTAAAAACTAAAAACCTCCAAAGCTAAGTGAACGCAGCTCAACTGTTCCAGTGCGGGCCAGTTGGCCGGAATCCAGCGCATTAGCCGGCTACACTTAAGCGCTTGCTGCGCTGACGAGCGCCTCTCTGCCTCTATTGGCTCACAATTATAGGTGACTGGGTCAAATCCCAGTACTTACTGATTTGGATTTAGAGTTTGGATTTCGTATGAGTTAATTAATTTGACGATAATGCAGATTCAATTAAAAATAAAATGCCGGTTTGATACGCTAAAATGCTGTCTAGTTTGCATGACATAATTTTAGTTAAAGTTTTGTTCTTCTTCATGAAAATTAATTTTTCAATTTAAAATTTCAATTGTTAAGTTACCACGCAAATATTTCGAAAATAGTATTATCGTACTTTAGAGAAAGCCTAAGGTTTGCCGTGCACCAACATGGCTTCATTATTAATAGATAAGGTTTAACCATATTAATTAAGTTTAAATAATTAAGTTTAATTACCGAGTAGACTTTAGAAGGTTACGTTTGCGTTCATTAACTTCCACTCTATCCTTAATCGAGTAGGTATCTAAGTTCGTTTTAACGTAATTAATATTTTACAGGCGATCGATGGGCGCCGTAATTACTGCTCGTTGTCTAAAAGGCTTCGTCTATTTTTAGAAGCGTTT
Source organism: Ostrinia nubilalis (assembly GCF_963855985.1). Taxonomy (NCBI): domain Eukaryota; kingdom Metazoa; phylum Arthropoda; class Insecta; order Lepidoptera; family Crambidae; genus Ostrinia; species Ostrinia nubilalis. Next base: position 481,906 of record NC_087094.1, on the reverse strand, counting down.
TATATTTCATGAGAACTAAAAGTTCGAAGAAGTGTGTGAGATTGACGCCCGTATTCACAAACATTACTATGAGGTCTCACAGTGCGCGTGGACGCACAAGGTGACAGACGAACCAATCACAGAGCTGTATTCAACGCTGTGTATGCGATTTACTGCTTCACAAGCAAGCATCGTTTGTGAATACGGGCGTAAAAGGCTTTACGTACCTACAACACAAAATATCAGAAGCCAATATTTTTGATACGCACGCCACAAACTTATTTAAGTACGCTTGTAAGTTTTAAATTGTTAGACTAAAGTAAACTGGAGCCAATATGCACTACTAACCTCAGCTTTCCTTTCGAAAAGAATTTTCTCTTTCTCCTTATATAAAATGCGAGAGAGCGGTCGGTCAAGCAAAAGTTTGCGTATGGAATCCTAGTTCCGAAAAGTGTAAATTTATTCGCCGGCTAAGCAAGGATAAACTGTGAAAATGGCTCGCAGCGCGAACTTATATGTGCGCTATGAATATGATGAATATTTCCGGGGTATTCACCTAGTTATTCTCCATTCAAAACTGAGAAAAACTATTTGCAGATTCTGGAATAAATTGTAGGTACTTTTTATATCCCATATTTTTTAGTTGTTGTTGAATCTGAGCAATCGTAATCATTTGACGCGTACGATTATTCTGTCAAACGCTTTGTTTAACTGACTTTATTGTACATTATGAACTGTCAAATGATTACGATTGCTTTACACAATTCCACCTCCGATGAGACTGCTCATAATGTGGTGAGACTCAAATATAAACGTGTTGTTATTGTTCCAAAGTGTTTATTCACCAAAGTAAGTAGCAACTCGTCTTAAAGCTTTTGATCTAAGTATTTGCCCTCACAGTGTCCATTACAATTCACAATAAAGTTATTTCCTCGCATTATAATATCCTACTCTCCTAGGGATTTCTAGAGAATCAATTATAACTTGTTTGCAAACATTCCACTGTTGTCCTCCATCCAGCAATTAGTTCGGCCTACATTCCCAGCTGTAACTGTCGAAGCTCAGCCTTTTCTATCTGTTTGCCTGTCCTCCGGCCATTACGGCGATGACACAAGCCGGGGCCGTTGGTTAACTTAATCGCCGAAAACTGCCCTGGGAGCGCCGCCCGCCCAGCTCGCTAGGGTTGCTAGAATGTGATTAGATATTTTCTTCGGGCCTCTCAGGGCCCGTTCATAAGTTGCCTTCTAAGTTGCTGTAGATTAGCTTCTTTGGTTAGCTGCCGCAAAACAAATACAAATTAGAAATAAATTAAAAAAACTGGCCTTGAACGAAAACTTATGAAAACTTTCTGGTTTCATGAAAAATACACGTTTTACATCTCCTCAAGGATAAAAATTCCCATTAAAATATGCCTAACTAACAATTTGACTGAATCAATAGTTAGCAGACTGTTATTTTCAAGAAGAATTTGCTTATGCTAATATTTGGTACATCCCTGCCGGCCAACGGGCGCGGTAACTGCGCACGGATTCAATCAAACATGGAAGGAAATGTAGGCATTTATGAAGTGAAACTGTTGCCACTGTGATTGAGAGGTTTATTTTAAGGTATTCAAAGTGGCAGATCAGGTATGTGTTGCAATTGTGTACCTAGCCACTATAGTTTTAGCTTCAAATGACGCAGCACTAAAAACGACATTATTTAAGAAGAACGAAATAACACAAATTGACTTTCTAACTAAAAGCAATTGAACGAGAAATCTGATAAGAATTTGAAACACAAATGCAGCTTTCGATTACACGAAGAGGGCTAGCTGTCCGACGCAGAGCTTGCGACGAGCTTTCGCGAAGCTTTTGAAGCTCTGTTGAAAGCAAATTGATAAATGATATTTATGACCCACTTACTTATTTCTAATAGGAATAGAGGTAAATCGGGTATAAATATATTTGTTACGGTCACCTGGCATAGTGGTTTGCGATCGAGCATACTTTCGTAGCACCACGAAGTAGCGAGCTCGAATCTAACGTGTGGCAAAAGTTAATGTAATGAGCACGAGCATTTTCTAGTAAAGCTTTGATTAATTTGGGGTTATTGGTACCTACGTTGTTGTGTGTCTTTTGGAAAATCTCATAAATAATATTAATAAAAATTCCTTCAGTTACAGACAGACGACATTATGTATTTGGTATAATACTGTATTACAGTAGGTACAGTTAACAGAAACAAAAAGTTGCAGTTTTCGTTAGGTCCCGCGGCCTCCAAATATTTGGACAATCGCTTGACCTGCGGTTGCAACTCTCGAAGAATTGCAACTCCTAGGAAATACAATTTGGTGGGCTGGCATTCAATTGGGGACAGTTTAAAAGAGTTAAATCAATGTATTTGTCTAGGAGTGGACGTCATTTGGCTGAAACGAACGAACAAAAAAAAGTATTTTTAATAGATTAGCGAAACACAAGGCTGAAACTAATTTCAACTCGATCTCACTTGTCTGATGACCATGAGTCTGGCTAGAAGCCACATACCTATAGTTCATTCAACTTATGATGGTGATTTAGACAGTTGAAACGTTTCGTTTCATGAATCCAACTTTCTACGAATAAAAATATTGAGTTGTAAAAATTCATCACTTTTGTGCGTTTTCATCCTTCCAAATTATCAATTGAGGATTCCGGGTGAAGCTCGCTTCCACCTTCGGCCTGATCATCACTTACCATCAGGTGAGATACAGGCCAAGAGCTTCCTCGTTGTGGATAAAAAAAATACTAATCTTTCTCAAATTAACCTAAACAAGAATATCAAATACTTATTAGTTTATTATTTAGTAAAATGCGTTAGTCGGAACTTTTGCTCATAGGGATGGGATATACACATTCGCAATAAATCAGAAAAATCAAACAAATAAAAGGCGATTTGATTTCGCTAGCTCACATCACTTTCACAGATTAGGTAATACGATTTCAGGGCGTGTCCAAAAATAAATCAACGTCCGCACAATTGACCTATCACTGTTATCAGCACGTCAATCGCACCTGCCATCACACACGCAGGGAGCGGCGTGACGTCACGGGCGCGGGAGCGGCGCCGCGCCCTCGTGTGTGGTAGGCTGCTAAATGTCATCTGATTCGGAACTAACTGCAATGCTGCTTTGGTTTTATTTGCTGATACTGCCATTTTTTGGTTTGGCTCTGGCTTTGGTACAATAATGTGCTACCTAGCTCCAAACCACAAGATAGATAGAACACACTTTATTGTACACCACACAAGAAAAGATAAAGAAATATACAAAAGATACGGCACAATTTAGGCGGTCGTCATCTCTTTCAGACAACCTAGAGAACTTTCTAAATTATGAAAGAGATTGTAAATTGATAGACATAATATAAAAAAAACTTCGTTACAGCCAAATGACGTCCACTGCTGGACAAAGGCCTACATAATATTAATATACTCCGGTTAAAAATGATCGCGTTCATCACACTAACATTTACCACTATTTTCAACAAGATACGAATACATTGCCATTTTGATGCACATTTGTTAAACACGGCAATCAAGCAAGACATAATTTGGCTTAGAACAACATAATAAATCAAGTGTAACGAAATCGTATAGAAGGAACAATATAAACAAAAAGTTAGTAATCAGCTTATTGTTCTTTGTGTATTGTTAAACTGTCTTTCAAACGTAAATAACGAAGTGAAGTCCGAAGCAAGATTTAGTACCTCTATTACGAAAAACTTTCGAGTTCGTTTCGTTGCGTATTCAAAGTGTCATCGAAAAATTTTGTATGAAAAATTAAACAGCGCCCCCTATATTATAGCCGCCCTAGGGGGCGCTGTTTAATTTTTCATACAAAATTTTTCGATGACACTTTGAATACGCAACGAAACGAACTCGAAAGTTTTTCGTAATAGAGGTACTGGCGAACCTTTTATCCTTATCTGGATTGGATTATAATATACTTTGCTTTACTTGTAAACTCCGTAAACGAGATAAACAAGTAATTTACTGCTAATTTGCTTTATTCGAACAAATTCAGTCGGTATGAAATTATTTTGTTTTGATAGAAAAAGATTTTTATTGCTATGGGCCCACAAAATATTCAGTATAACATAATAGTCTAATAAGCCTTCAACAGCCGTAGCGTCGTAGCTACGAAACACTATTATCATACTACGACTTCGTCTACGCCGCCGTAGTTCGTAGCCACTTATACGCTTCAAGCAGCTACGCCGTAGTTAAGTACTACGAAAGTTGAACTTGCGTGTCTTCATTATAATTTATGAACTGTGTAACCGGAGTTTCAGCACTACATGAGTGTAGGAGTTAAGTAGAAGAAATAATTTCGGGTCAAATTAAGTAAATTATTAAATAAGGGTAGCTCAAAAATATTGTAGTCAAAATTCACTTACGAGCTAAATATTATGAATACGCAATTATTTACGTAAACCGTATTCGGAGAGGGATAATTAAATAAAATATTTCAGAAGAGCTTTTATTTTCAGATAATAATATCATTTCGTTCGTGTTTTATGGACTCATCCAAGTTGAATTACAGCATCGGGAATCTGTATTAACGTTGGTTCATTATTTTATAATTTTCACTTCATTCTCTTTTAAATTGCGCAGTATGAAACAAACAAACACCTAGTAGGTAATAGGATTATTATACTGTAGTAATGAGTGAACATTAGTAGAAGCTTTTTATATTCTGTTATTATAGCCTGACCAGGAACATAAAAACCCTGGCATAGAGGCGCGTCAATTGCATTTTATAGTGCAACACTGAGTACAGTCGTACCTGTGTTAAATTAATAGGCTAACTTTATGTATCAGAATTCAGGATTACGGGCTAATTTGATATTTTCATAAATTAACGAAAAAATATTATTATAGGTAACCTGGTTTAAATAAATTAAATGAAACCATCAATCGAGCTAGTAGGATTTATTTTATTATTCATCAATAATCAAATTCAGAACTTGAATATTCAACTGCAATGTTTGCTTATGAACGCTTCAAACTCGGTACTTCTTTCCCAATTCCATAAAATTCAACACTTAGAAATTGAAAAAAAAAAATTTAAAATAGTTAGTTGAAACAAACCACAGCTAATTTTCATAGTGGACTGTACTATGCGATAAACATGTCAATCAATTTGACAACCTTTGTCGGAAACATTATTCAATGAAAATATTGTCCGAACCCTTAGTATTTCTCTTCGACAAATACTTTAACACATTGTGAACCACTTTTCTTTCACAACTAAAAAAGATTTTAGCATTTTAATTCACAAAATCAATTGCGCACATTTAAAATAAAGTTTGTTTACACTTTGACAGCAATAGACTGACATGCAAGGTGACATGTCAATGAAGTTTTCAGTTACTGTTGCCATTAAAAGAAATTAGTACCATTAGTTTTCCGCAACATGGCGAGGGTTTTTATGTTCCTGGTCAGGCTATATATCAAAACACAGACTCATTTTCATTTATAATGAGCCTACTTTAAAATTCGAATAACTAGATCATAATATTTCTTGTTCAATGTAAAAAAGTTGTACTTTTTTCTTACTTGTTCATGGCAAATTCTCGAACAAGTTTTGAACATTCAAGTTCACCTGCCGAAGTTGTGCGGCGAACTTGAACAAGTTATATCAAGCAGAAGAAAGCTCGCCCGAGCTTCCAATCATTAAAAAGCTCCTCTATTATAGCATTATCGACGACCTCTGTATGCGATGCACAAAAGCGAAATATTGTTGGAACTCTTTTGAAAACTTGCACATTTTCTGTATTTCGAAAGATAGTTTTAGAGATAAGATATTTCATTTTAGAAATATAAGACCCAGGTTCAGGTATTTAAGTCATTAATAAAATAATTCATTTAAATTGACAATGTTTTATGTACGTTTTAATTATGTTCTAAGGCACACCTTTTAAACACTAATTATTATTAAAAACGAATCTTATAAAAAACTTACGTAATTAAAATTCATGCTCTCAGCGAACAGTAATAAGAAAGTTTTAAAATTTTCAGCGTTTTAGTTGAAGTAAAGCAATCTAACTTGTAATCGTCTTATAACCTCATAGTCTATGGGCCGCACCTAGGCGGTGTCGCTTTATGCGTCGGACCGCAGAGAGTATCTTATCAGTGTGGATCTTATCACTGTCCTACTCGGAAGTGCTCAGTCTGATCGGGCCCATTGCGCGGGCGACGCGCTCGGAGACGTATGATAACTTGTGAAAACTTTCGTGATTGAACCAAGTGACTGCAGTACTGCAATAAATATTAAATGTACATACTAACAGACTTCATTAATGCCAGTAATGATTCTTAAAAGCATATGAAAATTGTAATTTAATATTTTTTGTGTTATTATAAAATGCGTAGGATTATATTTTTATAAAGTGACTTTAAATTGCCAGTACCGTAGATGACATTAGACTTTTTTATGTTACTTGTTTGCAAGGCATATTACTTATTTATTTTAATGAGTGATTCATAAACCGGCTCTTTGTTTGATCGACTTTTAATCGATTTTGATCAAAATCTAATGAGCTTCTCGGTAAATTATAGCTAAAGACATCCATATAAAAGTTTTCCTAATCCATCTTAGCCAATGGGAACCTGATAAACTTACTCTTTGCTAGCAAACTAAAGTTCTATTACTCAGCAAACTTCTTAAGTCGCAATCGGGACATCTATAATGCGATGGGAATTAATCGGTCCACCAACTAAGCTTCAACATTCCCAAGCAAATTATTTTACCAATACTTAATAGCTTTGGGATTGAAAACTGTTTCTCTATAACCACGAAAGTAAACATGGTATTACTAAAGATATAACTGCTTATAGGTAATAGGTACCGTACACTTAGCCCTTTCGGACCGCTCCAATACAATTGTGCGGGTTACAAAATCGAGAATATCTCATTAGTTTTACATCGGAAGTGGATGGGCTGAGTATCGTACGATTGTGCGGGATGTGTTCTTTCACCTCCCGTGCAAATTTCGTCCGAAGCGCAGTTGGTGAGCAGGTTACAACCTGTACAGTTCATGACTGATTGCGCTCCCCGACTTGGCGAAAGAAAGTACCTACTATGGTTTTATTTTGTAATTGTAGTAATATACAAGTTAATGATTGGACAAATTGTTAAAAATAGCATATTTTTGTGATAACAGTGACTACTTGTAAGCAAAGGCTTTGGCGTAGCAGCTTAACGAACTTTACTGACACAATTGTATCGACGTGGGCCCTACAATACCTTATGCGTATTTTAAGTTTCTCATAATTATTAATTTTTCATGGTTTCCATACCATGTTTCCGATTTTAAACGACGCTACTATCGCAGAGATGCTCAATGCATCTAGGGATGAGAGCGGTGACAACGACAAAAGCTAGTTTAGACTACTTCAGATGAACTACTCCTCTTCTTCTGATAAAGGCTCAGACATTCATGACGATACATACCTCTGAGTATGCAAGCGGCATATCAGACGAAGCTCTTCAATCGTCAACATCTTCCTGGAGATGCTGTTCATGATCCAGGAGATATTAAAACTCCATAGGAATTATTTCGAGCGCTATGTTTACTGTTGAGCTCATGGAACAGATGGTTTTGCCCACAAATCAATATTAAATGGCAAATACTGGTATAAAAATTAAACCTGTTTATTCCTTACTGGTTATAAATACGTTTTTCGGAATACATGCCATTGATAAAATTCCCAAAACCCTTACAATTTTGACCCTCACAATTGTACGTAGGAAGTGAAGGGCCCAGTTTGATACAATTGTTGGTATATGAATTTTCCAAGATGGCGGCGGAAAATCTGGAAAATTATAGCAGATTCGTAATCTACGGCCCCAAATTACCTAAAATTCATGTCCAAAATTACAAATTTCTTTCTAGTTTAAGCGCGGGTCCGAAAGGGTTAGACAAAATATAATCACATTTACGAACCAATTAGAAAGTATGAAATATTAATATCAAGAAAAACGTTGGTGCTACAAGTGTTCGCGTTACCAAAGTGTTCAAAGTGGTACGGCTTGTTCGCGTGTTAGTGCCAAGTGATGTGCCAGTGATGAGCCCGGCATGGCCTGGCCGGGAGGAGGCGTGGAGCTGCCCCAGGGCGCCCGCGACGAGGGCGACCGGCTGGCAGTGCCGGCCACCACGGTGCTCGGCGGCGGCGGCAGTAAGTACTCGCTCGCTTGTTGCTCACTAATGCCGGTGATGTGCCAGTGTTTGGCATAGAGACGTAGACCTGCCAGTGCGCCGGGAGCTATCGGTGTCATTGCTGGCCACTTTGCTTACGTGTTCCAATAAGTAATTTTCCTATTTATCATAATATAGCTGCTGACGGAGGTCTTCTTCTGAGGGAGATACTTGCAACAGGATACACCGATTTTATCTTATCTAAATTATTAGTTGTCAAAGTGTAAACAAACATAGCCATAAATGCTTTTATGGCATGCCTAATAACTTGCCTTAAAATCCACTGCCTAAAAAATTATCATGACATTTTTTTTTTCTTTTTATAAATTAAATAAAAGTAGTTATCTATGAAAATCCTTCAGGAATATTCCTAATATGTAATTTAGCCTGACCTGCGGACGTCTGAAAGTATAATTTAATGTCTACCTATTTCCGTACGTCATCGTAGGTTAGTAACTTTGCTGAAAAACACTGAAAATATAATCCCATTAGCTAACTCAAAGCCGGGGCCTTTCACTTGACCTAGCAGGTCTTTAGTCGCCTTTTCTATTCATACGCCACCTAACGTAAATGCTGTGTCGCCAAAAATCATTAAAATCCTAATTCCGGACAGTAAATAATCGCAGTGCGTATCTTTTTTGACAGAATTTCTTATCAAAATTTTATTGTATTCGAAAATTAGCAAAATTACTTAGTAGTTGAAATTAGTGTTCAGACCATGTCAATTAGTAAATCTAACTTTAGTTATCCTGAAGCACGTGTGCCTTGTAATTTACTTCAATCACGTGTACCTATAAAAGGCACTATAATTGTTTTAATCACCTCCAAATCACTTCAATTAAACCTCAATTTGCTGTCAAAAAATATACGCAAGTGATTAGCCGAGTCGCTTTACGCAACGCCAATTTTATAAGTAGTTAACATTCACCTTGCCTCGCTAGGGCTTCGCCCCGGCTCAGTAGTGGCGCAGCGCTCCACCATGCTGGTGCAGATCCTGGTATTCATGTACATAGGCACCTGCCTGTTGTTCTATGTGGCGCATGTGATAGATTACTACTTTACGGTGTTGAACTAGTGATGAGATGGTGAGGGTGGTGAGAGCTCTCGTCGACAACTTTAGGCGGCTTGGTGAGTCCTACTTTTTTTAGACAAGAGGGTGTTTGGAATGAAAGTTGACTAATTTGACGATGGTAATCAATAATGAACTTTTCAAACGACATAAACCTCGAGTGAAATAAATTATACGCGATTTATCCACTGTCTAGACACACGCACGAACAATGAAAAAAGCCCACACTTGTTAGTATCCGTGACTTCCACTCGGCATGGGGCACCATGAAAACCAGTGTCGTGGCCTTCCCCACTGTGGGCCACGGCATATGCTGAGTGAAGTCCCATTGCGATGGGCATCGCTGTTGCGACAGGATAGCACTGCTCAGTCCACTTTTTATTTCCTTGTAATATTTATGTGCTATTACTGTCTTTTTTTCCGTATACCTACGTTCTCTGTCCTTGACTAAGTGATGTTCATCGTAATAAATGTTTCTATCTTTTTTTCTTACTTGAATGAATAAGAAAACTACTCAAATTAATGTGCTTGGTTATCAGAATACTTACTCAGATAGTAATCACATACGTCACATTAAGTAATGCAACTCGATCCCCAATCAAATTCAGTGCTAGGACATTAGGGTAATGGGTCTAGTAACCGCTAAATCAAAGGATTTGCATTCGCGCCGGAGTACATAGTTAATTAGTGTGGTGGTTACATTAGTTTGCTTTGCGGACAGTCCATGAAACCCGTCTAATTATAAAGTTGCTTTGCGAAACTAAATACCTAGGTATGTTTCGTGGTTTTTGGATAACTTTCTATCTAGTTGATGAGCGTCTAATTAGGCACGCGGTGCTATTTAATTTAAAAGTTTTGTAAATGAACTTTTATTTACATTTTAATAGGTCGTTGTGTCGATAACTATTCGATGTTCGATGGATATTTAATTAAATACCTAGAGCAACTTCAATTCACTGACACAATTTTCCTAATAGTATGTTTTTAACAATACCTTTGCTTTTGCTATTCATAGAAGGTCAAAATGCTACAACAAATAGTACCAACATTACTTATTTACTCATACAAGTTCGCATTAAAACATGCAATCAAGTGCTTCTGTTTTAATATGAAATGGAATATCCGCAGATAACGAGTGATCGGACGCACTCGCAGAATTTGCGCGAATTTCGCAACACGCTCGTATTCCGCTGCATTTCGGCAGATGGGCTCGCTTTACGAGCTCACTGCCGTAAAACCTTTATTACTGTGTGTGAGGCCAATCAGGCCTCTGATAACCACTAATAGGTTGTGTGTTTGGGACCAGTCTAAACAAGACTCTACAATTAAAAATTTTACGTTGTTTTAAACGTAATAAGTAGTATCTGAAACATTATTGTGTGCCTACATGTAGGAATCCATACATTTTTACACATTGGATGGAACCTTTATTCGTCCAAGCTTGGAACTCAATCAACTCAAATATCACGAAGGGTCCATGTTATGGGTCTATGCCTATATGTAAGAACCTTTGCATACCAACATTGGAGCAATAAAGAATTTGAAATTGAAATTGAATTTAAAATTAATTTACTACAGAGGTTTTTTAATTTTTTCACCTAAGTAATATTTACCTACAAACCTACAATAAAGAGTGATTCCTAAGCTCACTCTTGTAGATTTACCTGCATACCTAATCTTTCGAAGATAACTCGACTTAGGGATTGGTCAATTCCAATCGAAGCACAATCCCATAAATCCTTGGCATAAATCGAAATTATCCACGCGTCCAAATCCGTTCGATAGCGTGGGCCGCATGCTAGCCGCCGGCGACTCCTCTTTGACATAATCTCTATGAGACAATTGAGACTTGTGACAGTGCATATTGCACTGTAAAATTGATCACTTTATTGAGGTGTTTGTTCAATGTGTACATGATTCGCGCTCAACTATCTGCCTCTCTCCAGAGGTAGGCCGTAGGTAAGTACTCGAAGCCCCATTAACCGCAGCAATCCAAGCGGTAATCCTCCCCCAAATACCTATTCCTTTGATAAACACCGCAGTTTCCCACGGGAAAGTGAAAATACACAGAAATACTTTATCGCTAATCGCAAGTCCAATTTCGCTGTAGGATTATCAATTTGATAAACTGACGTCTCATAATCATGATTCAGCTTATCTACTTATCTATGTGGTGCGATGCGATAAAGATATGTTTACGTTTGCATTATTTATTTTCGTTAGTCGGTTAACTGTTATTAAATTAAAATGGCAGCTCCGATGACTTAATGAAGTTAACCATTCCAGCTCCACAGCTTTGCAGCCAATCAACTCAAGTTTACCCAAGCTTCGGTACCGGAACAATAATCTACGGATTTAATCAAAGGTTGTCAAAAGGTAGTTCGACCTGCTAAGTATTTCCTGGACCAATCAAGAAATATTTCTGTATAATTTGATATCGACGAGCAATTATTGTCGCCGCACCTTCAACTCCCGGATTTTTTTTTCTGATTTTCCTTATTTTTATACTTTTTCCGATATTATGCATGTCGCTAGATCTGACTCGTTTTTTTGACGGGACATCCACCATTTTATTTCACCCCGGGAGTTGCGGATTTTCTCTCCGCTCTATCTTTTAGGACTATGCAAAACATTGAACTGGCAGCAGTGGGCCGATCACATGCCCGCTAATGGGATAATGAGTCGTCTTGGCCTTGCGAAGCCCCGCATCGATCCGCCGCGGTGAGTGCCATCACCTGTGCATGCCAAATGTTCACCGATACGCCCAAATCTCCAAAGATTTAAAAATCTAGCGTGAATTGAGCAAAATATTTTAGACCGAATTGTGATGGACGACTCGGGTGTAGCCACAGGGTGTAGCAATAATTTTAGTAAGCATCGTACTTACTTCTTACTTTAACGATTAGTCATTAATTTTAATCGACTTATCGACCGAAATCGATCGTAAAGTGCCCGCTATCAATTATCTTTCTTGGATATTGCAATGCGATACGGATTAAAATGATTAAGAAAATTACCTTCATTTTTCAGCCTTTATAAAATCGCAGTACCTTAATTGCCATGATGATTCATATCATTAGCTACCAGTACTCCTAATTTCCAAATCACTTCACATCCCCGGTCTCGGGGACACAACTAGACTTAGATCGCAGAAATAGGTCAAGATTAAAGACTTGGTAGACCGTATATTTTTTGCAACACCGCCCTTGTTTTTGATACGTAAGCTATCTCTTTGCTATTTTATTCAAGAAAAACGAAGCGAAATTAAAGCTGAGTAAACGATTAGTGACATAAAGACAGTGCCTTATATTAGCAAAAACGTTGAAATTGCTCTATTCAGTTTGAATTCAGATTCAAGTCGGAATACAACATTGTAACGGTCATTAGCAAAACACAGCATCAGAACGTTTCTAATTACAGTGTCCGTTCGTTCTCTACGCCCCGGTTACATTTAGGACCCAAAATGACTGCACGTTTGTGCGTTTAATGTCATCGGAATAAGGTTTACAGTAACTGTAAACAGGTAAAATAAATACAAATCCTAGCGTATTGACAGAAGCATAACATTAACAGTTGAGGGTCCTGTTGCTCTTAGAATCAGGAATTCAGGACACATTACAACAGTTGTACCTATTTGGATTTGTATTTATCTATGCCTCCGTTTTACTCAAATTGATTAACATTTTACATTTGTTATAACCTTGGTTTTAACATACAATTGAGCAGTATGGATCAATAAGAAGTAAAAAGCAATAGATATTTGTCAACCACTTTAATTAGAAAAGCTATGGAGCATAAGATGGGCAGAATCTTCTTCCTAAACTTATGGTGGAAGAAGACGAAAAGAGACAGAATAAGTAAGCCGAATATATTCGAAATATAACTGCACAGACGGCATCTATAATAAACAGTGCAATCTGCTCGTTAGCAAGCTAGTGTTAGCTTTACGGCAGTTAAACCTGATTCGATATAATATTTCTTATTTCGAATAGCACACGTACGTGCTGGCTCGAATACTAGGATACAGAAAATAACGTACGGAAACCATTAGAGAGAAAATAGAAAAAGGAATGACTGATCCATAATTTGTGGCAAGAAAACACTGCATAATATGTATATGTGTGTGTTTAAACTTACTTTATAAGTTCTACTAATCAATTTCTGTTGTTTCCCGGAAATGATCACTTCAATTCATAGCGATAAGACCCTCTAAATTGTTTCATCCCTTTATGATTGACGATGTTTTCCATAAATCCGACGGCCCGCCACAAATCTCTAAGTATACCATAGAATCGTGCGTGCTGCTGATAGGATGAATTTTTAATTCAACTATCAAACGGTACTTATGATTTTAGATTCGTTTTCTATCTACTGTCATCCCAACTTCTAAACAGCTGTCTCCGGCCCCAGCTCGGCGATCAAAGCATCATTAGCCCAGCGGGCCGGGAACGAAAAGCGCAGGATATATCATTTTTATGCGCAGCGCCGCAACGTATTGCATTCACTGCCGCCGCTGTCAGGTTTATTACCGCCGATAAAATATTTTATACCGAATGTACCTACTTAGATAAAGAGATAATTCGCTCTACAAATAAAGATAAAAATGGAATCTATCTATTTGAATTGATAGAGTAATCTATTAATACACAACCAATTTAATAATTTATTAGAATTGCGTCCTGCAATCACAAACAAAATCGATCTTACGTGTAGTAGGTAGGTATAGGTGTTTTGAAAAACTTCATTTTTTCACTTCATAATATTTAACCCGGCAATGTCGTAGCTGTTCAAATATTGTAATCTGTACCTACTTAGTTTATTTATTTGTAGCGAAACTCTCAGTAGTCACGTAGTCGTATATCACACATTTTATTCAGCACGCTGTAAACAGATTAAACTATTAAAAATGTAATGCAATGAAAGTCATAAACTGAGCAAGCAAATGTCATCAATTCACAGTTGATTGTTTGCGCGTGCCGATAGCTCCGCAATTTTAACAAATTAACGAACGTATCCAAATCGAGCCGAGTGCGAGGACAATCGCGGTAGTTAGCGGGAACTATCAGGCAATAATTAAATGAACGCGCTTCGGCCGCACATGATAGGGAAATACGGTCAGCACAGCATAAACACAGGCAGAATATACAAATAGTACTGCCATAACACACAAAATGATTTTGAAAGTAATAATTCTATAACGAGAAGGCAAATTATTGAGACTTTGACAAACATTAAAACCACGCAATTGGCGCCCAACATGGTGCGTTATGAATTTCAAAGCCATCGGTGTTTGTGTTTCACTGGTTACGAGGACTAATATAGATTTATAATGATCGTAAATTAACTATATTGGATTCGAAAATTAACTTCAGTGGCAAGTGCAACCAAGGTTCGACCTGTTAGGCAACATACAGTTCATATAATATTTCATTAGCTTTAATTAAGGTTACACAATCAATCCAAATCAAGCACAGCTTTTGTATGCTAACCAAGTGAGTGAACTTAATTAAATAAAGCGCTGCAATCAGAGCGCGATCCCAGCGCGAGTAAAGTCAATCAGCTCACCGATGCGACGCGCTGCTACACACGTGCCGGGTGCCACGTGAGGCTTTGTACATTCAACTTATTGAAAAAGGTATAATAGAATAAATTAATATAAAAAGCAAACCTTAAGTGTGCCCCTGGAAGTCTTTAAATAGACTTCGGACGCAGGTCGGCCTTAGTAAGGATCATATGTTTAGGTGGAGATTCTTGTATGGCTCAAACATGGAGTGCGGGTGCGGTTTTGTTCCCCGGTCGATGAAGCACATGATGTCGTGCCCTGAGTGCCCGAGCAACTGCACGCAGGAGGATTTAATGAATGCTGCTGACGACGCCACTCTTGTAGCGGAGTTTTGGGCTGACACTGTGTAGGTTTGTTGTCGACACGATAAGAAGAAGTGTGCCAGTTTTCGTTTGCGTGAAATGGTCTGTCATACGTGGAATAAACCAAGACTCTACCAGTCATTATAATTTTCAAGATATACCTGTTAGGCAAATTATAAATCCATTTAAGGACAGATTTATATTACATACCTACTCGTAAATAAAGCACTTACAGACATTGATGGAAAAACTCCATAGCGAGTATGAACTTTGCCGATAAATATTTTATCGGCAAAGTTCAACAAACTAAATAATTTATCCAATATATAATTTACTGTGCTCTTTTCTAATAGAAATGTATTGTACTCAGTCCTAAGCACCCAAGTAATACGTTTCAATCATTACGGAAACGATAAAGGAAACGTTCTAGATTGCTCTTAAGAGAACTAGCACTTCCTATTTTACGGTAGGATTCTCAGACTGATTAAGCTACTAATTTAAAATCCTAATTACTTTGTGCTAGCCCGCTTCGTACTTAATTACGAACCCGTTACACTATAATTTAGTGGGCAAAGAAATTAAACCAAAGTTTATGAGCTTGCATTAAATACATATTTCAAACAAAACATTGATTACTTAAAGTACTTAATTATTTAATTTTATCAGCATCATCATCGACGACTTGCACGATACACTTGATAAGTTCTTACCTAAATCTAGTTCGTTCGTTTCAGTCCAGTGACGTCCACGTCGTCCACTGCTGGACAAAAGCCTACCTTACCGAGTACCGAGACATAGCGATAAAATCCTCAAAACTTAGGGGAGACTGGCCCAAAGCGGGCACCTTAAGGTAAAGTAGGAAAAAAACACACAGAATAAGCAAAACGGAATAAGTTTTTATCGTGATCAGTTACTACATTTATTGTAGTTTTCAAATCATTCATTTGTCTAATATATAAAAAGCAGGCACTCAAATACGAAACACTATCACTTGCTCACTTTGCCCGAGGGGGTGGCCTAAAGCGAGCACCGGCACACGGGCAAAACGGGCATGCAGAGGGCAATAGTTTTATTTTTATTTTTTTGAATAATAAGGAATGTCTCTATTCAAACACAGAATGAGAATCATACTTTCTTTATTGCGAAAAAATAGATTCTAGACATAAAAATTCATCAAACAACATAAAAATTAAAACATAAAACTAATTAGAAGGAACTCTCTTTGAATAATGCAGTCTTGAATCATTACACTGGTCAACAGTGTTTTTGTTGCCCTTGATATTTAAATGATTTTGTGTCAATTGAGACCCACAATTAACGAAACTATTATTACTTTTAGCAGATTGGCTCTAGTTTTTTTTTAAATCGTCTTTTTCTGTTTACACTATAAATAGTAGAAAATTAAGCAAGTACATTTTATAAAATGAAATTTACCTAAAAAGAACCTCAAATTTTGTTCTGAATGGTTTTAATTAATTTACAGAGAAGTAAAAAGATTTAAAAAATGCATAAATAATGTTAGATTTCAGAGAAACACCTTTTATAGAATTTTCTTACTCAAATGTTGTGGGTCAATTTCGCTATGTGACCAACATTACTTAATCAGTCAGGAAACGATCTTATCTACCTTGATATCTTTATTCCATCACTCTTACGTCTTGATTGATCATTATACCTGCTCGTCACTGCAATTTCATAAAAATAAATAAACATCTACCCACGTGACTGCGAAGAAAGTGCAGCTTATTACGCTCATATTTGCTTCGACATATTTTGCCCCATAAACTGTGTAATTTAGTGCTTTCTAGTTACCTAAAAAAGATTACAATCAACACTAAACCTCTCCAAGCTTCACATACAGAATAAGTAATAGCTTTTTATAAGTTTGTGCATGTATATTCGAATTTGCCCACACATCTTGTTCCCAGTGAATTTTCTTTGCCCTATAGTTCCATATAACATACAAAATGGGTATTAGACGTATAACACAGCTCAACAAAAAAAAGTTTTTTTTTGTTGCCCTGGTTATTTCTTCGGATTTATATACTTTGAAGCATACTATTTACGAATGTATTAACGAAAGTACTGAATTGGCTCTAGTTTTTATGATATTAATGTTTAAGTGATAAACAATTTTATATGGGCTCTTTGAAACATGCGTTGTTAATAAGTGACCAGAAACCTGGACTAAATTAGTTTTTCTGCACAATTTTAAACGTAATGGAACCAGATACTATCAGTAACAATGATATTACGATAAAAAAATGTCATTACCACTGACAATGTGGTAGCTGGAATCAAGGAATGGCGGTTATAGTGCGACAAGGCTATTAGTATGTGGGGAGATTTAGAATGTCATTACCGAAGGAAGTAATGACAGTAATATTGATGTCATTACTTGTCAGATTGTCTGGACGCCTTAGATTTTTACTTCGCCTTACATCTTCTAGTATTTTGAAGCTTTTGAGCTGAAGTATTACAGCTTCACTCCAAGAACCTTTTTGTGATTTTCTTTTATATTTATTTACCATCTAAAAAGTCAAATAATAAGAGATTCATGTCTACACTAAAGTCTGTTTTTCTTTGCTTGTCCAATATTGTAAACAATCTTAATATTCCCTTTTAACGAAATAATTCATTTTAAAATAAGATAAACACAAAGCTCACAACCTACATAGGTAAGTCATCGTTGAACACCGATATCTTTTCAAATCATATAATTTATTATTTTTTTTTACTGATATTACTTTAAAAGTTATAAAAAGATTGTTTACATTGTTCGACTAGCAAAGAAAAACGGACTATACCTACACGATAAATGTAGAGGACTAACAATAAAAGCAAGTTAGTTTATATGGCTATGAAGAGCGTAAAGTGAGCATGCTCATTTTGCCCTGCTCACTTTGCCTTTTGCGCCACACCACGTTTCATAAAACATAAACTATAATTCCTTTTTAATAATTTTCAAGTAAATATCCTTAAAACACGGTTAAGTAGGTGCAACACATTACGCATACATTGATAATAACGTACTATCGGGGACTCGAACGCCTTGACACCTTAAGGGCCTAAATTGTTTGCACACACACGCTCGATTATGCTCCGCCCCCGTTCATTCATGTTTCGGGTCTAAGCAGCGTCGGCGCACCACTGTAGATGTTTGCCCTAGCAAACCAAGCTCTATGTAAAGCAATTAGGATTGAGTATTGCTTATTACCCGCATCCGTAGCGCTCGTTTGGCAACGTCGCATTTTAGTCAATTTGAAACCCAATAAAGAATCGCTACAAAATATTATATGAGGCTTCGTGTAAAATTTAAACTAGCGATTGCCCGCTCGGGTCACAAAATTGCTATCGCACATTCCGAGGTAACTTCCCGAGAAAAAAGTAGCCCTTTCTACAATTATTGTTGATATTATGAGTGTAAATCTCATGATATTAGTTTAGCTAGTTAGGGCGAGAAATACAAAATCATACAGTTGCTTTCGAATTTTACTTATTTAATAGGTATTTAATTTATTCAGAACTAATTTAAACAATATGTTATTGAATTAATTAGTAAAGAGTTAAGGAATATTTGTGGCTTAAAACAATTATTGTAAGATCTGGCTATAACTTTCTTAAATCCTTGAATGTAAATAAAAACTTATAATAGGTTTCTATTTATTTTTAATGCATATTTTGTTTTCCGTTTTAAAGAAACACTTATCTTTAAAACGGAACATCTCACATTCAGGTAATTATCGTAGGGTCAAGGAGGCAACAGTGACTCGGTCGGCTACAGTGGCTCAGTCATGTTTCGACCTGAAGGCATAGGAATATATATTTGTCTCTTTTACCGATTCAAAGGTCTTGGTACCCGAACACATTTAAACCAGTTTGCTCGCCGGTCAAGTGCCGTGCGGAAGGGTGAGGGAATGTTTTTTGTTTTCGCGCCCACTAAATTACATTCTAAGGTGAGTTTCGATTGTTTTCATATCTTTGTTTGTTGCTATAGGTAATAGCCGTTATATTTATCGGATAGTAGGTCTTGTATCAATTGTCTTTAATCCGAATTTTGACTAATTTGTTTTACATCTTGGTTTTTTTGATCAAATATTTACATTATCCTGCTTTCGCCTCCGAGATTTATTTTACCATGTAGTACCCCTGTACGACAAGCCAATCCGCACACAATATTCAGCGCAGTAGTAGTAAAAAACAAAAGAGCGGGCAACTACCACGCTGTGGGCTCGGTGTCCGAGCGGTCTCATTCCTTTGTGCGCACGCGCAACGACCGCACGCAGTATAAGAAAAATGCTTAAGTGACGTCACCAAGGACGTTTTTACCGACAAAAAACGTAATTATTTTAAGTTGTGCAGTGTAGTGACGAGAATTAGACCCAACACAAGGTTGGTTGTAACAACTATTTTGTGCAAGTGCTCGTACATTTTTATTATAAGCGTTGTGACACGACGCGTAACTTTGACCCATTTTTAGCTCCAAGTTAACGCGCGATGTTAACTAGTAGCCATTTTTTGCTCCGAGGTAATGCGAGATGTTACCCAGTAGCCATTCTTTTGCTCCGAGGTAATGCGAGATGTTACCCAGTAGCCATTTTTTTCTCCGAGGTAATGCGAGATGTTACCCAGTAGCCATTATCTGCTCTAGCGAGTTAATACGAGATATTAACCAGCAACCACTTTATATTCGGTCATATTTGCGGGTCATTTTTTAACCAGTAGCGTTAATACGAGATATTAACCAGCAGCCACTTTATGTTCGGTGATTTTTTAACCAGTAGCCGTTTTTTGCTCTAGCGAGTAAAAACGAGATATTAACTACCGAGATAGCCAGGTATTGTAATATTATTCACTTTTACGAGTTTTTAAGTATCTTCTTTTCGGCCATTTTTAAAAGCCGTAAAAACAGAACATAATGAGCTCATACAGAAAAATGTTGCGTTTGTACGAAACTACCCACATTAAGAGCTTGCCTTCTTGGCCTTACACCTTATGAACCATCAACCATCTTGGAGCATGATGACCCGGCGCCGCGGACGCACTCGCCCCAGTCGAGCCTCCGCCTGCTTTTATAACGACCGATGACCCTGTGGCCATACACATTGTTCAATGCTACAAAGGGTAACTGAACAATTTTGTTGTTTCGTATTTTTATACATTACACCAATCGATATTGGTCTAAATACAAAGGCTAGTAAGAAAGAAATAAGTATCAGATCAAAATTCAAAGTGCATTTATGTAGATTCGTTACTTGCTATTATAAGGTCAGAATAAATGATCCTAAATAAACCTTAGGCCGGTTTGTTGACCGAACCGAGTCGAAGTGGAAATAAATGCCTACTTTATATATGAAGTATGACAATATGTCGTTTTTTCTATGCAACGACTCATATTAACTGACATTGTGATTGTGAGTACTTATCAGTCTCACATTTTTTTGTTGGAAACTTACAAAGATCTTTCTACATTTCCGGTCGGTCGACCAATTACATCGACGGTCGACAACTATAACTCATTATAATCCTCTAAAACGGGAAAAGAGGTATTTATTTGATATGACAACTAATCCAGGCTGCTGCACTGAATATATAATTTAAGCTTTAGCCGTTCGCATAACTGTGTGAATCGAGGCTTTATACAGAGGCCGTACCGACAAGCTACGCCCTGCTGTATGGTATGATGGGCTAAGACCTATCACCCGCCCGCGGCGCAACCACGCCGCCTTCCACAAGCGCAGGCGCCGTTATTTACGCCGCAGCGCCGCGCCGCCGCCGCCGCATGCCCAGCGCTGCCAGAGCACCGCGGGAAGCGCCATTAAAGACCGACCAGAACACCAAGGTAACCCGCGTCCCTAGACGACGCGCCATCTATGTACAGGTATGTGCTGGCCGCTTAAAATATTGTTATTTTAAATGCAATGTACCTAATATTCGGTTACAGAATTTATTGTACCGAGATACCTATTCGATTCCCGATTCGAACCCAGATGTTTTTTTTCATAATCATCATAACCATGCGAGTAAACATAATTAATTATACATAACAAATAATTATACACGTCGGCGCAGAGACGTTGATATTAAGAATATTCTTAATCGCATCCGTCGACACGAGTACATTCTGAGATTACCCACTTGTTAAAAAAAAAAAAATGTTCCTAGATGGTGGACTTAGATAGCGTTTATATAAGATGCTAAACAAAGTTTATGTGGTTTAAGCACTTCAAAAGGGATGATATTTTAACCGCAATTAAACTTTTAACAAAAGATTCATTTATGGTTTAAAGAAACTTATTTATTATAAAATATTTTATGTTTATTACATAAACACGATAGCCACTGAAAAGCAAATAGAATTATGGTCTTATTTTAACGGATGTTTGTTTTGTATCTGAACAAACAGGCAACATTTTTGTTTGTCTCTTTGCGGCCTTTCTTTATTTAGCCCTGATATTTTTACAAAGTTTATTTTTTTATTCATGACGTCTCACCAGCTTGTATCTATAAATAAATAAAAGATAAAATCTAAGAGCTTCCTTAAACTGTATCGGTATCGGTACATAAGATGACGTCATTTTTTTTCTTGTATTGAAAAAACATTGTTATGTAGGTTTGTACCTACTAATCAATGTATGATTAATGCTAATAATACTATTGATAGTCTTACGAAGTAAGCCTTCATCATCATTATTATTATTTATTTACTAAAAAAAAAAAAAAAAAGAGGTCAGTTTTAACTCCCATGTACTGTTTTACAATTGGTTCGTATAAATTATTTATGTTATAACGTTATAATTCTCATAAGAAGAGATGCGACATCATGAAATACATTGAATCATTTCTCTTGCTAAATCTTTTAGACAAGCAAAGTATCTTATTATGCGTTAAAGCGATAATAACTATGCCTTTATAAATTTAATTCAATAATAATTACATTGTAATCAATGTAATAGAAAATTATTGACGCATCAAAAAAGAAATCGGGCCGCTTGTAATAACAACCGGACTAGTGGACTTTGGTCAGTCAAAGAACGAATCAACCACATAAAATAAACTATGTATTATGTAGGTACCTACCAGTACTACCACTACTTGTAACCTTTAGTTTAGATTAAGGACATTTTTTAATAATACCAAAAAATAATGCGATATTATTTTACGAATCGATAACGCTGCCACAAACTCATAATAATGAATGAGTCTTTCTTCCCTTTCTATCCCAACTAATATTATAAATGCGAAAGTAACTCTGTCTGTCTGTCTGTCTGTCTGTCTGTCTGTCTGTCTGTTACGCTTTCCCGCTTAAACCTCGCAACCGATTTTGATGAAATTTGGCATAGAGATAGTTTGAGTCCCGGGAAAGAACATAGGATAGTTTTTATCCCGGTTTTTGAAACAGGGACGCGCGCGATAAAGTTTTTCTGTGACAGACAAAATTCCACGCGGGCGAAGCCGCGGGCGGAAAGCTAGTGAAGTATAAATTGAGAATTAGTATTTGTTATTTTTTCTTAGCATGATTATAAAAATTCAATCATCACAGTCATAATACTGAAGCTGACTGAATCAAGGTGTCTGAATAAAGACACGGAGTAGGAGCTTGGTTCAATATTGTCTCAGAAAATGTTAGACGCTTTGGTTTCAGTACATGACATAAACCTATTTTTTGTTTCTTGAACTTTGTTTGATATTTAGTCATAATTCATATTTTATCGTCTGGCGTAGAGATTTCTACACGATTAACATGAATTAATTCCAATTAATTCGCCTTAGAATGGCGACCATTTTTTTTTAGACGTTAATACGTTTTTTCACTAAAAAATAAATAAATAAAAAATAAAAAAAATAAAAAAAATTGAATGCTGGGGCAACAGGTACATCAGTAGTACCATATTGCCCATTTATGCCCATTTAAGCTTACCTTTTCTTTGGCAGTGAGTTTTGTATTTGGCAGTCGCGGATCAAACAAAACGTACCAGACTCCGCTATACACTCCGCAAATAATACATAAATATCCTTCCTTCGACATTTTACACTACGCTCCTAGTCCCAAACTGAGCAAAGCTATGGGTCCTAGACAACGGATATAAACATACTTAAATACCGTTTTTATATACATAAGTACATATTATACATAGTAACACCTAGACCCATCACAGAAATTAAAATGTATCAATTCAATTTCTGCCCGGCCGGGGATCGAACCCGGGACCTCTCGGCATAGTAGTCCGTTTCGAAACCACTACACCAAATGACTGACAAATAAATATTTTTACAATGCTCAATTACATCATTGTACCTACCTTACTCTATTTTCTTAGCATATTCTAAAGTCGGGTGCATCCTATAATAACATTAAATAACCACCGCTTAGCAATATCGTTAGTGAAATCATATAATTTATTGAAATATATAATTATTTAAATAAATATTATAATTTATAGGTCAGGTTTCAAGAATCAAAAGATTGCTATTAAAAGGTGCTATTAAATAGAAACCAAATTTTTTCCTCGCAACAGTGTTACTTGGAATCCAAATTAATACTGTTTTGGAATACTGGTCAAACTGTATCCAAATAAATTAATAAGTTTTAATTAACCACATTATTTATTTATTTAATTAAAATGCAAGTGAGCTTATGTTTTACAACAATCAGAGTGTTAGCCTTGCAATCACTGTGATCGATTCGGTGTTAACCACTACCGTCGTCAAGCTCAGTTCTGAGATGAAACTGGATAAATATAGGAAAGGAGTGTCGACACGAGGGTGCTCGGCCCACACAGCACGCGACACGCGGCAGTATTGCCTGCGGTTTGCGCCGCTGTCAACGTTGATACAATTAGCCAGTGTGCTGGATAGACAGGATGCTCTGTCAACTGTCTTGGCAACTTTTTACAATCAGTAGTCGTACTTAACAGTTAATAGAAGTACAAATAAATGTATATAATAATACTCTATAATGAACAAAATCTTGTTGAGACCGTGATACTTGTTATTGTTACGAATAAGTGATGCAATACGATTATAATACAAAAATATTGCTTTATTATGTAATTAGTACATTGACATTTACTCTCTTAACCATTTAACATGGACATTGATCCATGCTCTAAACATCTACATGGTAAAATAAATCTCGGAGGCGAAAGCAGGATAATTGAATGATCAAACGAACTTGCCTAGTGAAGTTCGATCTAAATTATCCTGTTTTCGCCGAAGAGATTTAAGGTCCCTCCCAACCCGAAGATTTCTATATCTTCTTCCCTGGAGGTAAACGTCAATGTCATCTCTTCTCTAAATATAATGAGACCGCTTGGACACCGAGCCCACAGCGTGGTAGGGGTGGGGTTGCCCGCTCTTTTGTTTTTTACTACTACTGCGCTGAATATTGTGCAGGGCCGGATTAAGCATCTCAGGGCCCCTAGGCACAGCTCGTTTCGGGCCCCCCCTTTTTCATACCACAACAACGCAATTTGGAAATGTTTACTGTCTACATTACGAAATAGAATGAAGGTACCATTATCATCAACAACAGGCTTCAGTCATCACATTGCAAAGGTATACGCCCCTAGTCCTTCAGTGAAAAGACTTTCGCCACAATCTACAGGACGAAGTATCGGAGTCATTTAAAAATGAAACAAAGAATAGGAAAATCTTGCATATTATTTTTATAAAACTAACATAAACATTAAAAAATTAAAATGTACATTATAGTCATGTAAACCAAAGCAGTAATGCCAACTAGGCCAGTAGAGTAAGACATGAAAATCAATCACATCGGAAATAATTGTTACAAAAGGTTTTATTGTTTTAACTAGCTTTTGCCCGCGGCTTCACCCGCGTTAAATTTCCTTTGTCACAGATCGTCATAAATTATAGCATACTATGTTATTCTGGGTTTAAAACAATAATACTTTAAAGTTTCATAAAAATCCGTTGAGTAGTTTTTGCGTGAAAGAGTAACAAACATCCAGACATCCAAACTTTCGCATTTATAATATTAGTACTCGTAGGATGGCTTCATTTGTTGCTCTTTAAGACTATCCTAGGTTTTCGACTTTGACGGAGGTGTGCTTAAGTGGTGGGAAATTTTTGCGGTTTTACGGATATACCGTGTAAAGGACTTGCAGTATCGAAAACTGATCTTCATGACGATTGAAGGGCATTTAATTCTGCATTGAATAATACCAAATTCATATATTTTGAACAAACCGTTCCCGTGCCTATCTTCGACAAAGTAGAAAATAAAAAATAGAAAAGGGCCACCTTAACCAGCATATTCCTGTCAAGCCTCGCGAGTTGGATTCGTCTATCCTTATTCATCCCAGCCGTTCCTTTACTACGATTGCTGCACCTCTTCCTGGCACTCTCTTGAACGACTCTGTGTTATCTACTGTGGTTGCCCCTCTTCCTTGCACCCTCCTGCACGACTGCGTTGCCAAGTCTTACAGCTGGTCCAAGGTTCGACTCCAAAAATCAACGACAACTGGTTCATATTAAAACGCTGAAAAGTTTGTTTGTTAGTTTGTTTGAACGCGCTAATCTCAGAAACTACTGGTTTGATTTAAATAATTATTTTTGTGTGGGATAGCTCGTAAATTGAGGAAGGCTGTAGGATATCTTGCGATCACGCTACGACTGATAGGGACGAAGCAGTAAGGAAAATTGTTGCAAGCACGGGAAATAGTATTCAAACTATTTTCACGCGTACGAAGTTGATTTTGTGGCGTCGAACCTTGGACCAGGCGTACGGCTAGGCAACGCAGTCGTGCAGTAGGGTGCAAGGAAGAGGGGCAGCCATAGTAGATAACACAGAGTCGTACAGGAGAGTACAGAGAAGAGGTGCAGCAACCGTAGTTAAGGATGAAGGAGGGACAAGGATAGGTAAATCCAACTCGTGACTTCGTGAGGCTTGACAGGGATACGCTGGTTAAGGCAGCCCTTTTCAAGGTTTGGGACCCTGCGGGTGACAAGCAATTGGACGTAGAGAGGGTCATTAATTATACGTATATTTTCTACTTTGTCGGAGATAAGCAAGCACGAGAACAGTTTGTCCAAAACATATGAATTTGGTCTTATACAGGGTGGAGTTTTGTAATCCACCTGGAGGAAAAGTAAGTACTCTTAATACTTACACAAAGAAAACATTCCTTTATTTTTGAAAAGAAAAAGAACTGCATTCACAGATTATTCAATGCAGGATTGAATGTCTTTCAACTGTCATAAAGATCAGTTTTCGATACAGTACAAAAAAAAAGTTGTAAGGCCTTTACGCGGTATAACAGTAAAACCGCAAAAATGGCCCTTTCGAGGGGCCCCACCACTTAAGCACAACTCCGCCGAAGTCGAAAACCTAGGATAGTATTAATGGGCAACAAATGAAGCCATTAAAACAATAAAATCTTTTGTATGAATTATTTCCGATTTAAAATCTAATTCTACTGGCCTCAACGTTACGAAAATGAATTAAGTTCCACAATATCGAAATATGACGATTGAATGTGTAAACCAAAATAAGGCGAAGTTTTGAGGTGGTTTTAGTTTTGTTGCATAAAAATAATCTTTGTTTTTTTTTTTCATTTTTTAAACGGGAGTGCTGGGCCCCTTGTCATAGTGGGCCCCTAGGCACTGGCCTAAAGTGCCTTATGGATAATACGGCACTGATATTGTGTGCGGATTGGCTTGTCGTACAGGGGTACTACATGGTAAAATAAATCTCTTCGGCGAAAACAGGATAATTTAGATCGAACTTCACTTGGCAAGTTCGTTTGATCATTCAAAAATGGCGTAGAAGTACACAGTGACTCAATTTTAATACTTTATACGAATTCAATATTTTATAACTTTAAATCGAATTTTGTTTTTTATTTACAGAATGCCACGGAAAAAAACCGACAGAAAAATAGGGAAGAAATAAATAACGAAGAGATTGAGATGACTTAAGATCTTATAGGTAGCAATAAAAGTACTAAGAGTCGTGTTGAATTGTTGATTATAATAAGAATAGCTTGTGCAGTTTTGTTATTATTTCTAATAAAAAACTACGCGGAATGGGCATTTTCTTTTCATATAAATACTGCCGTACCACGTTAATACTGTGTACCACGGTAGTGAGTCAGTGTGTACACCTAGTAGTCCACAGTGGCTCAATTATCATTTTTTTGTTTTAGGTTCCTACTTTGACATAAGTAGTAAATAATGTAGAATCATGAGTGCTCAGTTACAGTTCAATAGTGTATCTAAAATGTGAGCAAATTTTAGGCCAATATTAAAGCGATATCTATTTTTATTAAGCTTCGAAAAAAAAGTGAGTCACTGTTGCCTCCCTGACCCTAAATATTATAATATTAAGTTAGTTTTATTTCAAATTCAATTTTTTATTGCACATTAAGTGTCTTTACACAAGGTCTTAAATCAATAACAATTAAACTTCAAACTAAATAATACTTAAACAGTTAACAATGTATAGATAAGTTTATAAGTAAATATAAGAATTATTTTGAGAGGCATGGTTCAGTAATCGAGCGGAGGTCAATAAAAAGGCAATCAAACAGTCCAATTACTAGCACGGGTCAACACAAATCAATCGGTTATTGATCACGAAACTTCACAAAAAAACAAAGGAGAGAATATGTCGACAGATCGCCAAAGCAATAATATTAACTTTTTAAAAAAATAAAACCGACTTCAAATGCGTGAACACAAAAAAAAACTAAAAATTAAAAATATTGCGTATAAAAAAGTTCATCCCCAATTTTCCACCCTTGGGGGTGAAATATTTTCTTCAAATTCGCATGAAACCACCCTTTTGATAATACCTATTCAACAAAAAAAGAATCGTTCAAATTGATTTATAATCGGCGGAGATATTGCGTATAAAAAAGTTCATCCCCAATTTTCCACCCTTGGGGGTTGTTTTTTCTATTATTAAATTTAAATGGGACCACCCTTGAAGTATTACCTATACGCCGAAAAAAGATTTTTTCAAATCGGTTCATATTTGGCGGAGTTATCGCGTAACAAACATAGAAAAAAAAAAAAAAAACATACGGGTCGAATTGAGAACCTCCTCCTTTTTTGAAGTCGGTTGAAAAGCAGACAGACCTCGTATAAAAACACAATATTAAAAAAAATACATATCTATTTGTTATATAGTAACCAAATTCTATTATTAAAATTCTAAGGCTGAGTTGCACCATCTTACTTTAACTTTAACAAACGTCAAAATTCTGTCAAACTCCATACAAAAAGCACCGGTTACCGTTATAGTTACGGTCAAAGTTAGGTGGTGCAACTCAGCCTAAAACTAAGAAAGATTGAAGAAAAAGAAACATTTCGTTTTAAACCTTAACCGTATGACAATAAAGTGCACAATGGTATTTCGTATTGCAACCTAAGCCCTGATTGTCTCTTATTGGTCGTAGTAAAAATATAGTAAAATGCGTAACCAATTAGAGACGGGGTGAGCACGTGACCGGAGCGATGCGCTTACGCTAAAATTTCTACAAAGTGGTCAGGCGGAAGAGTCCCCGATAGTACGTCACTCAGTTTAATCCAAAACACAACGAACATACCTTTGTTTTTTTCAAATAAAATTGACGAAATTCGTTTATCGCTGTCCACGCGTGGTGTTGTCACTCGGAGGTGGCGCACACGACTTCCGCGGGAGCGGCAGGGCGGGGGGATAACGTTAACAAGACAAGACAACAAGTCGAGCAAATGAGTGTAAGTTTAGAGGGGGGTGCCCGCTTTAGGCGGAGTGCCCGCTTTGGGCCAGTCTCCCCTACTTCATACTACATAACTACTAATACAGATTTATGACACATTAACTCTGTTTAATCTAAAGTAAGTACTTAGTCGTAATACTTAGGTCAAATAGGTGTGCTAATGTGCTATTTTGTTACAAAACCATGCAGTTTGTTTGTGTGATGTGCCTCTCGACTGCACATAACATTAATACATAGTACGAGTACTTATATCATGCACCCTAATGCCCCACACTGGCAATATTTATGGCTGAATTGTGCCAGAACTGGCCATTGTAATTAGGCAAACAGTTTGAACCCAAACCGCCACGAATATCGAATAACCGTATGTGCTTGTTGAGTTGTTCATTTTCGAATGCAATTAATTTTAATTAGTGCTCATTAATTTTACATCGTGACGGTTTTCAGTGTTCTCAATATCCAATGAATCCTTTTTGCATGACATCATTCTACTTAGTGCTTAAAATAATTTTAATTGGACCAAGCTTAAGTATAATATTTTAAACTATTATGTTGCATTTTTTACACTTAAAATTATCACTTCACGGGATTTATTGCAACAATATCTATTTTAACGGTAAATAATATTTACCCTCCCGACGTTTCGGCTCGGTTGCACGAGTCATGGTCGCGGGCAGACCATGACTCGTGCAACCGAGCCGAAACGTCGGGAGGGTAAATATTATTTACCGTTAAAATAGATATTGTTGCAATAAATCCCGTGAAGTGATAATTTCAAGCTTAAGTAAGTCTATAGGTAATCATCATCACCAACTAACATATTAACATCAGGTGCGATTGCGGTCAAAACCAGCCTTGTTCTGCATGAAAAAGTCTAGTGAATCAACCTAACCTTGCACTTTATAGTCACCACCGCCTGAATTGAATCTATGTAGTTACTCGTAGTTCGTAGCGTTTATGACATAAGTAGGCTGACCAGCCCACTCTGCCAATAACATCGGCAGGTAGATGCCTTGGCCTAGGAGTGTCTAGATACCTACACACGTACGCCTTCCCAGTTACTTAGCATCAATTTGCACACTCAAAAGAACATGGCAACATGCACCTAACATTACCAAATGTTTACGATGCCTAAAAACGCGCGCCGCGCTGCCTGAAACTCACATCACTGCGGCTGCGGTCACTATTGCGTATGAAGGCGCATCAGGATGAACAGAACATCTCTGTAGTCTCAAAATATGCGCCAAGATCAAGACTGAAAAGTACAAAATCTTGCTCTGCTTTGTTTGTGACATAACGAAACCTACAAGTCAGTTCCATAATTTGGGAATCGACCCAATACTTACTTACAGGTAAAAAAGCCACCTAATACTATAAAAAAATAAAGTTTAACCTGCGGCTTTGGTTGCACAAAAATGACCACATGAACTAGATAGCCCCCACAGGCTCTTTCCCAATGTAATAAGGATTTGGCATAATATTATTGTGCGTCCGTGGCCCGTGCCGCCCCAGCCGCCAGCCGGCCGCACTGCCAACGGCGACCTGCTAAGAGTGCCAAGAGCACCGCAGTAACCGCGATTGTAAGGGGTAGTATTAAAACGAGTGACTGTAAATTAAAGTTTTAAGTGTCAAAAATAATTAATTTAGGTTATAGATAGTATTACTAAGTGAGCGACTGACTGCGAAAGATGAGAAATCAACAGAATAGCAACTAACAAACATTAATTTGAGGTACTTAAAATACACAATGAGATGCTTCTTAATATTTGAGCGACCTAATATTTGTTTGAGCGCCAACGTTACGTCCTGCATTATTTTCAATATTTGACAAATGTTTTTTTTTTTATACTGACCGGCATTTTATCTTAAATGAAGTGTTTCAAATACAAAAACCACTGAAACATACTACAATGAAGTATTATGAGCTCACATTAAAAATGATATTTGAAGAAACACTAATATATTAGCAAAGTAATTAGGTATTAAAATTTAAGGGTAGGTAATGAAATGAAACAAGTAATAATAATATGCATTTACATAAATCGAAATAACAAAACAAAATAAGTCACTTCAGTCAACTACAAAAAGTAATATCATTAATTGTATGGAACATTGATAGGCATGAGGAGCCCTACTATTATACCTACTCATCTTCATTGGCAAATAAGTGCTGGCTTGGACTTAGCAGGCCGACCTTGTTTTCTTTTTTGTCCAATGGGAATCATTTTTGCTTCTAGTGGTAGTGCTGTTAATTTCAGCCGAATTGCTAGATCCAAAATCCATTGTCCAAGCTCGATATTAGGTGCCTCAGGTAACGTAGAGTATTCTAATGATTAATGGGCTACCATATAGGTAGCAACTAGGGTTTCTGATTTCTCGACTTATTTTTTTTCTCGAGTTTCGAGAATTCTCGAGGCCAAAGTCTCGAGTTTTCTCGGGTCTCGAGTCTTTTAATGAAAACTGCTGAAATCGGTTGAAATTTCATAAAAACACAGGTTTTTTTAATCTAATATACCTACTTTTATGCACAACAATCAATATTAGTATTTAGTACCGCTTATTTTGGTAAGAAAAGAAACACAAAATAAAATCTTCTTTCATAATTAATATTTACTAATAATCATAACAAAAGTTATAAAGTCGCGTGTACTTTAAGGATAAATAACAATAAAAATCTGGAGCTACAATTGAATCACTTGTTTTCTAAAGAACACAAGTCCAAATAGCAAAATTACGATAAATAGTTTTTTTTATGAACAAAAAAACTATTTAATATTTTTTTAAATTTCTTACAGATAACGACTTGAATAAACTTTACGAGGAGGCACGAGTACCTAACCTAACGTCTGTTAGGTAAAGTTACTGTCTAGTTAACAAATTTTTCAGTCTTTAAATCAGTCAGAGTATTTACTCTGACTGATTTAAAGACTGAAAAATTATTATTACTTAATTTCGATTGAGATCATTACTTGCAAATCAAATCAGTTAAAAAAGGAAAGATTAGGCCAGTCTAAAAGCAACGTTGACCTATTAAATAATTTAAAACTTACTTTTGTCTAAGAAAATAGGCTTTCAAGAATATTAAAGCTTCAAAATCGAGACTCGAGAATTCTCGAGCTCCGGTAATTTTTTTCTCGTCTCGAATGAAGCCAAATTTCTCGAGTTTTCTCGAGTTCGAGAAAGCTCGAGCAGAAACCCTAGTAGCAACAGACAGAAATCGCGACAGAGGAATTATCTTATTATGAAGTTACTTCATTAGAAAACATATCAAAATAAAGAACATACTTAAGACCTCACATAGAATATCAGTAACCAATAATTATCATTAATAATGCAGCTTACAAAACTTTGCTGGAAGTGAACTTTTTAGTTGTTCGTTGGAAATAACTTCAATTGAGAATGTTACTAGGTATGCAAAATCACTTGAAACCTATGTTACAGCAGTTAAGCTTTTACATTTACAAATACATTAGTTTTTATTTCATTCAAAAATACCCAGTAGTTATGATTTTATAGGCATTCAAAGTTCGCTTAAATATTGAGTCCCGCCGACGGTCACGTGACCCCGTGTGACGTACATTCACAGCGTCCGCTCACTAGAAAACGGATATAAACATACTTAATTTTTTTTTTTGTAAATACAAACTTATTATACATATTAACACCCAGACCCATCACAGAAATTAAAATTGAACCAAACCCAAACTTGATGCGATTGTGTCGTTTTATTGCGAATTACCTTCCAGCTCCATCATTAGACCCCGATTACTATATAGAATTAAAATACTCATCAATACAAAACGAACGAGCCCAAACTCGATGCATTTAAGTCGTTTTATTATAGAGTTCCTATGGCCACCTTCCAGCTCCATCATCAGATCAGCTCCATGTCATCATAATATTGCATGGTCATCCAAATCACATGTGTTTGCGAAATTTCAGCTTAATCGGTTGCCTGGAAGTGGGTCTTAATTCAGTTTGCAAGATTCCACCCATACAAATATGAGCCAGTCGTTGTAATATGACGTCACGCGCATAAAATGGCGGCGGGCCGGCCGCCGCCCGCACTTTTAAAATTCAATATCTTGGAAACTAATTAACGTATCGAAATAATTCTTTCACGTGTATTTTTTATTTTTAACAGAGAATACAGTAAGCTAAAAAACAAAATTAGTGAACATTCTTCATTGGAAAAAATCGAATCTACCTATCTTAATATTTAAGTTGCCCTCTTTGTATTCTAGTCGCTCACTTAGTAATGTAATCGCACGGACAGAATTTTAATATCTAAAATGGATTAAACATAACCCACTTTTTGTAAGCTCGTTCTGCATTTGATTGTTAATCAATATTCGTCGTTAGTTAAGTTAATTTTTCGCTTACTCAAATTCATACCGCTCAATTTATTAAAACAGTAGGTATGCCATCATCAGTCGCTAAGTTATTTTTTAGTCGATCGTTTTATAATTCCCCGATTGTAAGTAGGCATAGCTGGGTTAACGGTTAATCAAATAGTTAACTTCAGTAAGTAGGTGTCGCTAAGTAAACAGAAGGTGCCAACTCGCAAATTTAGAGGTGCGAGTTGACGAACAAGTTAAAAATTTATGTTTCGGAAGTTCTGGTAGAAATAATAATAATATAAATCTTTGTAAAAATACAGCGTGACTCGCTCGCGCATCCTGCATCGTAGCAGCCATTGAGTGAGTGAATAAGTTTTCTGGTTAAGTGAAGTGTGTAGTAGTAGAAGCTTCGCTTCTGCTATCATCCACTAAATCAATCGTTATTATGTAAGTACATACTTAAAACATTAATTCGAATGAATTTATTAAAACAGTACAAGTCTCGGGTTCTAGTTATTTTCCTCAAGTAAGGGGAAATCTGTATATAAACTGGCAACTCTTTTGTCATCCGAACGTCAAAAATAGTTTTCAAAGTTGCCGTAGCACAGCGCTTGTGTGAACTTGTGAAGTATAAAAATAGAGAGTCCATGAGTCGATACGCGGTATATCGAAGTAACAAAACTTTTCGTTATTTCAATCCAAAAGATAATAAAACATTGTTCATGATTCATGATCGTACACAAAACTACAGGTATCCTTCCGTTTGGCCAAATTACTTTTCGCCAAATTTCACTTCGCAAACAACTTATCGTCAAAGTTTCATTTCCCAAATGAACTTTTAGCAACTGTACTTTTCGCAACTAATTAATTTGGTCAAATTATCATTTGGCAAAATTATACTTGGCAAATGTTTATATAGCAAATGTTTTATTTTGCCAAATATTATATCCCAAATAATTTGTTTGGTCAAATTGACACTTCACATACTTACCCACCGTTACCCACAAATCAAAGCATAAGGCAGATGATCATGGTTTTCACAAGAATTTTATGTAAAACAAAGAGATTGCAGAAAATAGTATGGTTGCAGAAAGTAGGTAACAGTGACCCTTAACGCGCGAAGGCGAGCGAAGCGTGCCACGGCAGCGGCCGCCGAGCGCTAGAATCAACACTATTGTTTAATGAATCATTTGGAAATTTCAATAAAAAGAATGAAATATGAAAATTAATTTAGAACAAATTTTATATTATCTACCCACTAAACAAAATAATAACCACAAGCTAATTTGTAGTCCATTCTATGCGACAATCAAATTATTTTGTAAATAGTTTATCGTGAAATATTTTTGCCAAATGAAACATTTGGCAAAACATACTTTGCCAAACAATAATTTGCTAAACAATAATATGCCAAAAACGACATTTGCGAATTAAAAGTTTGCAATAAGTTGTTTTGCCAAATGAGAATTTGCCAAATGAAAATTTGCGAAACGTTGTTTGCGATGTGATAATTTGGGAAACGTTTTTTGGCCAAACATTAGTAATCCAAAACTACATTAAGGGTTATGAAATGATTGATAATAACCATTTTAATTTCGATTTGTCAAAAACATAATCAAATTCTTTTTGATTCAAATGCCTAAAAAAATATTTTACAATATTTTTTAAAATATTTTGTATATCGTCAAAACAAAAATATTTATAAACGATGTACAAAAATATTTTCTTTACTTTATTATTAGGTAAATAAGCATTTAGTTTATTGAAATAATAGTAAATATAATAATGCCTATCCTATTCTTGTTTGAATAAAATAATTTCAAGAAAACTGTTAATACCGCAAAGTAACGCCTCCTGATATTAATTATAAAAAAAGTGAATACTTTTTTACAAACTTTATTTTAAATGTAAGAAAACTGTATGATTGCTTAAAAACTAAAGGTTCTTTTTATAATCTTCAGAGATGATAGGTACATAATTTACAACTTAAACCGTATAGTCGATATCGAGCTTATCCATTTGACGGCCCGGTGCACTAACATCACTAGTGGTGTGGGCGGAGAAAGAATCGATCGTGGAGCTCGCGTAGCGGTTGTTTGTGATGTCAACATGTAAAAACGCCTCTAAACAAATTCAGAATTATTTCATTTAGCCTTTAATAAATGCCAAACCAGTAACAGAACATTCGACAAACCCTGTGTGTCCCAAAACCACGGAAATGTTGAATGTTTCGAATCCAGAAGCTGTGTGTTTACTTGTGATTTTTTGCCAGTAAATTCGCAATATATTTGCGGTGATAATGTGTGTCAAATTTAGTGTTTTATTAGGTTCTAAACAAAGTGAAAAGTCTTAGACTTGTTGCGTTGTGGACCGAGTTGAAAAGAGTGAAGTGTCAGCAATGGCGTGTGCGGAGTATTTTTCCCGTTTCTTTCACAACCACAACGTGATGGCGCCGTTCTCACGGTTCTACCGAGCCATGGTGCTCAAGATGAACCAGCGTGAGTATACCTTCAATCTATAACAACTGTCACTGGGATTTGCCTAAATAAGTATGCTCTGAAAGCCTGGCACCCTATTACCTACTACTAAACTGTGTGAACTACTCGACATGAATGAGGAAACCTTCAAAAAGGTTGATAAGCATAAAAATCCCTGGTAGTAATTTTTCTAGAAGTATTCAGTGATTCATTGGGGAGGCCTATGTCTATGTTCAGCAGTGGACGTCCTATGGCTGAAATGATGATGATGATGATTTGGTGATATTATGTCCTCAACATAACTTAATTTCTGATTAAACTTTTGAAATTGGTACTTACTGCCTATGAATATTATTTGAAAGATCTGTCATGATTTAACATCATAAGCTAGTCATTAAAAACATATTTAGTTATAATTATTACAGCTATTGATTTAAAAATAATTAACAGGATATATTTTATAACCTGCTGTGTTTTTCCAATTACCTATTCTGCCGTGCTAGTGATATTAGCAATAACTCTATTTTTTGGCAAAACTATAATGAGCTCTATTTCAATGAGCTGATGGGAGTTTTTTTAAAGGCAAAATATTAAAGTAACTGCTAATATCACTAGCACGGCAGTATTGGTAGCAAGGTATTGTAGTGATTCATCTCAAAACTTTTCCATCCACAAAAAAACTTATTGAAATAAGAAAATAATTTTTACCCGACAACTCTAGTTAGAACTTGAATAATCAATCTTACTAGTAATGTGTGTAAATAACATGAGCTTGCAACTTTTACTAGACTATATTCCACATTCCATTACATAATATGGTATTGTGTGTGTACCCTCAAACCAAGACAGTGTCAAGGCCGCGGCTCGACCTTCATACTGCTGATTGTAATCAACACATTATTAATTCAGCCCTAGCCCTTGAACGCCGATTCCCAAAGTAGGGGTGAAAAGTTAGCTGTTGTATTAATAATAAATGACTACAATATTTGATGATTAATGCTCTCAATCTTATGATAACCTTCTGTTAGGACAATTATAACCAATTTTTGGTATCCTTCCGTTTGGCCAAATTACTTTTCGCCAAATTTCACTTCGCAAACAACTTATCGCCAAAGTTTCATTTCCCAAATGAACTTTTAGCAATTGTATTTTTCGCAACTAATTCATTTGGACAAATTATCATTTGGCCAAATTTTACTTGGCAAATGTTTATATAGCAAATGTTTTATTTTGCCAAATATTATATCCCAAATAATTTGTTTGGTCAAATCGACACTTCACATCTTACCCACAAATCAAACCATAAGGCAGAGGCAGATGATCATGGTTTTCACAAGAATGTTATGTAAAACAAAGAGATTGCAGAAAATAGTATGGTTGCAGAAAGTAGGTATTGCAGAAAATAGTAGGTTAGGTTAGGTTAGAACAGTGACCCTTAACGCGCGAAGGCGAGCGAAGCGTGCCGCGGCAGCGGCCGCCGAGCGCTAGAATCACCTCTATTGTTAATGAATCATTTGGAAATTTCGATAAAAAGAATGAAATATGAAAAATTAATATAGAACAAATTTAATATTAACTACCCACTAAACAAAATAATAACCACTTGTTAACTTGTACTCCATTCTATGCACCAATCAAATTATTTTGTAAATAGTGTATCGTGAAATATTTTTGCCAAATGAAACATTTGCCAAAACATACTTTGCCAAACAATAATTTGCTAAACAATAATATGCCAAAAACGGCATTTGCGAATTAAAAGTTTGCTATAAGTTGTTTTGTCAAATGAGAATTTGCCAAATGAAAATTTGCGAAACGTTGTTTGCGATGTGATAATTTGGGAAACGTTTTTTGGCCAAACATTAGTAATCCCCAATTTTTACTAACTGAGTGTTGCGTCTAACAAAATTAAATATCTATTAATATTGCCAGTGCCAACAATTTTGAGGTATTTAAATACATTGTCCATCGTGGCTGACTAGGTAGCACTTATTGTACAACGTTTCCCTTCTTTTTGTTATTTAAATAACACACAAGGAAATATTATTTTCTTTATGTATTATTTTGGCTTTTTCTTGGCTATTTATTTGTAACTGGTTACTGGCTACAACAGGCTACAATGGCACCTAAGGTTTCTATTCTATATTCTATTATTAATTCTAATTAGAATACTTAAGAATTCTAATTAGAATTCTATTTTTGTAAGTTTGTGTAATAATTAATCATAGCACAAGTAAGGTTAGTTTATTGGCCTAACTAATTAGTGTGAATGATTACTAAAATAATTTATTTATTTTTATCTTTAGCTTTATTTAGGTAACCTCTGACCTTTATGGATTATAGATTGATGCCACAATAAAATTAGATACAGTAGGCTATTCACACCCAAAACTAGTTGTAACTGGTTGGCTGGTCATAGGGTATACCTACCTATATATTAATTAATTATACAGTAATGGAAGTGGACATAGCTTAGTATTCATTTTACACAAGCTGAGATGCTGAGGTTTTAAACCTTTGTTTGTCACCTGTCATCCGTTTTGCAATGGAGGGAAGTCGAACCTTAATTTCTAACTCCTCCTATATCCTTCTGATTAATTTCGTTGCGGGTCCAATGACAGTTTAACTTTCCCCCGGGACAAACTTGACCTTCATTGGTTGGGTTTTTGTGGCGGTCAAGCTGTAGATCCTGGCTACACAGGAGTTGCAGTGGTGGGAACGAGAGGTGGGAATAGTCCCGTTTAAGCTGAGATGGTGATCAGAGTTTGTAGGTTTGCGTACTTAACGCGATACCGTCGATACGTGATACTGCGTTAGCTTTTTGCTGTGGCGCCGCCTGAGAGTCGCCGCCGACGAATTAAATATAATATTTTTCCCGGCGTCAGAGAAATAGGCTTTCCGGGAATTTTGTCCTTGATCCATGTAGAAGGACATTGATTTGTCACTTCTTTCTTAAAATAGAAATGGCTGTCTCTATAGGTACTGTATAGAATGTTCGTGTTCATTTAGTCAATTGATAAAATTAGTCTAGCGTACGAACGTTTATTGGTCGACTGTGATTTAATAGCTCAATCGATTTTAGATGCTATTGCAATAAAAGGCTGACTACCTATACTCAGCGTTTTGTCTTTGGTAGGATTTTTAATCTTGTTTGTTACTCTGCAAATCAAATACCTACTTAGTTAACCATTAACTATTAAAACCAAGTAAGTAATTTGATTAAAATCTAATTTACAGGAATCACTATTAACACGCAAACTATAAAGCCAGTTTAATCACGCGAAAAAAGAAAGTGGTAGTCGCAGTTCGCCACTGCCTTTTCTAGAAAAGCCCTGTGGCACGTACACTGAAGTCACCTCTAGTGGTCGCCATTGACATTGGCTGACACGCTTCAAAGCAGCGCCGCACAGTAGTTTGATTTTAAAAATAGGTGGACATACGATCGAAAGTCATAATTTCACCGAAACAAAAATTGTTTTGGATAGCATTTTGAATGCTGATCAACATTTGTCATTATACATTTTTCGATAAAACGAGCCTTTCATGCTTAAAAAAAATATGACAAGAAAATTTGTATGGAGAAAAATCATTTTTATTTTTTTTCTGGCTACTGTTGCAAACTGTAGCGGTCAAACCTTATGTAGTCGTAAGTACCTATGGTGCCGAATATTACTACATAAATACTTTTTGCGGGCACGCGCGGCGAAGCGAGTAATGGACATGCAAAATTTTAAATATTTTTATTTATGGATTATTGATTTTAATGCACTTAAAGTAATTATTAATAGAAAAATATACTTAGTCTAACTTACTACAGCCCCCTATTACCTCATTTCACGCCAAAACCTTTCAAACTAGAACCTACGTTTGTAGGTACTAGGTAGCCTAAGTCGAATATTGACAATAAAATATTCACTACTAGTCTACTGGTTATGGTGTAAGGTAGATTAGGTAGATATCTACCCTTTACCTAGCTATATACCTACTTCTTGGCACTTATAATACCGACAGACATGATTAAATAAGTCTTCAAGCAAGAACCCTTGACTTCAATGGTTATGAAAGATTTTTTTACTTTCTAGAGTAGTCCTGAATAGATCCTTAAATCATTTTGACTGTCATAATCGATTACAGTAGGTAGCGAGATAGTTTCAATTTTGATAGAACTGTAATAATTTCCAGTTCTTCTGTTGAATAGTCTTGTACTTTCGCAAAAATATTCTTTTTTTTGGCTTCTTTAAAGAGGTGTGAGTTCCTTTCCCTTTATCTTTTTAAAAAGATAACGTACATAACACCTTCATCAAGTAGGTCACCTTCTTTTCAAACATAAGGTTTGAAATATAACACCTTTATCCAATCATCAAACTGAGAAAAATCTGAAATCCGACATTAATCACCTTCTTCCATTCATGTCTTCAATTATTATCTTCGTTCGAAAAAAAATCAAAAAAGATATTTTAGCCTAATTCACATAACTTGAACAGAGTGTTCAAAATAATCAAAGACACTCACATACTTACTTTTTCCGAAAGAATCCAATAGGCAGTTATGCAGTACACCAAAATGTTATCACATTATCTGCATCATGTATCAGCAGTTTTTGTGTACGTTAGTTGGCATATAAAACTATAGGTAGATGTGTACATAATGGATCTGCAATACGGCTCGGAAACGTGACCTCTCAATATAGGCCTTATAAATAAGCTCAAAATTGCACAACGTGCTATGGAGAGATTGTTCGATGTTTATTTACGAGATCGAATCAGAAATGAGGAGGAGATCCATAAACGAACTAAAGTCGCTGACATAGCCCAACGGATTAGCAAGCTAAAGTGGCATAATACGCAGAAGTAATGGCCGATGGGGCAGCAAGGTTCTGGAGGCCACGTACCGGAAAGCGCAGCGTAGGACCCACAAGGTGGATCGACGACCTCATTAAAGTAGCAGGAAGGCCCTAGATGCAGGCCACCACCAAGCGGCCATTGTGGAAATCATTGGGGGAGGCATATGTTCAGCAGTGGACGTCCTAAGGTTGAAATGATGATGGATGATGAATAATGTGTGGAGGAGGGTTACGGATATTCCCATTTATGATGGAATTATTCGACTAACTTGAATAAAGAGCCATAAAAATGTATTGTTTACTATATGGGTTGAAACTCTTACTGAACCCACTACCTACTGTAATCGATTATGTCAGTCAAAATGATTTAAGGATCTATTCAGGACTACTCTAGAAAGTAAAAAAATCTTTCATAACCATTGAAGTCAAGGGTTCTTGCTTGAAGACTTATTTAATCATGTCTGTCGGTATTATAAGTGCCAAGAAGTAGGTATATAGCTAGGTAAAGGGTAGATATCTACCTAATCTACCTTACACCATAACCAGTAGACCAGTAGTGAATATTTTATTGTCAATATTCGACTTAGGCTACCTAGTACCTACAAACGTAGGTTCTAGTTTGAAAGGTTTTGGCGTGAAATGAGGTAATAGGGGGCTGTAGTAAGTTAGACTAAGTATATTTTTCTATTAATAATTACTTTAAGTGCATTAAAATCAATAATCCATAAATAAAAATATTTAAAATTTTGCATGTCCATTACTCGCTTCGCCGCGCGTGCCCGCAAAAAGTATTTATGTAGTAATATTCGGCACCATAGGTACTTACGACTACATAAGGTTTGACCGCTACAGTTTGCAACAGTAGCCAGAAAAAAAATAAAAATGATTTTTCTCCATACAAATTTTCTTGTCATATTTTTTTTAAGCATGAAAGGCTCGTTTTATCGAAAAATGTATAATGACAAATGTTGATCAGCATTCAAAATGCTATCCAAAACAATTTTTGTTTCGGTGAAATTATGACTTTCGATCGTATGTCCACCTATTTTTAAAATCAAACTACTGTGCGCCGTAGTGTGATACTTGACCCTGATGCCTTTGCCGGTAAAGTAGCGTTACGTTTAAGGTAACGTGTGCGCATATGCGTGGCTTCATTATCCTCTACTAGATTTGAGACTAAAATATTTATTATGTCATTGTTATTAAAGGTTTGTTCCCTTGTAGGAAAAAAATGGTGTAAAATAGGCTCTCCCTATCGGGTTAATTTAGGGAAGTTCCTGCAAAACCATTTGACTTAGTCCAAGGTCGATGGATTAGATGGCATTATTTTATGTGCGTCTCCAACTCCAAGCAAGGACTCGACACAAGAAATGATGCTATTTCCATCCACCGGGTCACTGTCGTGCCGGATGCGAATGTCCGGATGCCGGTCGCTGATATGTTGCACGTGGCTTTTGCTTACTTCTTGGTTGATGTCGTTTTTCCTGTAAGGTTATTTGTGAAGCAGCAGGGTAAAGCGGCAAGAAACTTAAGTTGACAAATGAGTTGGTCATTGAAGATTGCTCAGCCAGCAACCAGTTTCTTTTCGTAATCTCTAAGTTACATAGGTCTAAAAATACGTGGATCTTAGCACTACTATGTCTGCTTCGCAACACGGAAACATTTATTTCCTATCGAACGTTTATATTGCTTCCCTCGATTTTCTCACCAACTTGGAGACCACCATATTCTCCACCAAATCCCAAGACTACCACCAGCACCAGTGGATTCCTGTGATTTGGAAAACTTTCTCAGATGTTATTTAAACCGTAGCATTATTTTTACAAGAATTTCATTAGTGTCTTCATTTCATATCAAAAACGTCCGTTAAATGCTCATGTTTTTATGCAAATTGTCTGAGGCGGAGTAACGCGGCGCCTCCCAGTGCTCAAGGCAGCTGAAACGAGGTGTAACGGCTTCGTCAGTCCTTGTTAATTTAATAGTGAATTTACCTACTTACTAAATTCGTTTCTATTTTAAGAGCTTGGGCGTTCCTAAATATTTTCTTCTGAACTTTGCTGTCATGTCTGTAATAGTAATGAAGGTCTAGCCAGAAAGTTTAATCGGTTTAATTAGTTGTTACGGAACGATCTCAAAACTCATAAACCACACTAGGAGTTACATGTACAGTTATCGAACGTGGTTTATGTAACGCTTTCATGTATTTTACTAGTTACTCTCGCGAATAAAACCGCAAGATCTAGGTATTCAATCTCGATTCTGAAACGCATACCAAAACATAATGTGTCATAATAATAATGTCACAATTAACTGCATTAGTTATGTGAGGTTCCACCATGACTCACACTTATCGCACACGACTAGGAGTCCCCCGGGAGTCCCCGCGTGATATCAATTCACTGAACGAGCCATTTCCTTATCAAACCGCTCTGCGAGGATATAACGAGGTCGGTAATTAAGTTTCAGGGGTCTATCTCGCCAAATGACTACCATATTTCGACTCTATCTTGCTCATGCCACGCGTGAATATGAGACGGGTAGAGCAGAAAGCCGAATGCAAAATTTTTGCAGAACGAATTCTATACATTCTTCCTTTAAATTCGTGAATCCACTGACTCATGACAGTGGCACCTTATTAATTGGTGACGATCGCGAGGAATTGTGTATTTGATTTTGAGAGGCATCAAGCTACAACATGTTTTTTGTTGCGATGTTGAAGACGTTTTTTCATTATTCGGTTAAATTAATTGCGAGTTTTTAAAATAATATTAGAACGGTTCTACTGTATTTTATTCCCTTTTTTATCACAGAAATATTATAGTTGCCAAAGAATCAAATCAACGGGATACTTTTCCTCTAGAGTTCGTTTATGTCTTATTGGTTCCTTTTTTAATTTACGTGTTAAACTTTACTGACTACTTTCTTTTTATCAGTAATGGCGTAATTTCTACTGAACAGCCATGAAAACTGATTACATTAATCGTGGAGGTCAGCGCAGGATACATTCTTCGGCCTTGGCTAGGGTTGCCAGGTCCAAAATAACAAAAGCCGGACTTTGTGCTTCATTTGGCCGGACATTTTACCACAAAAGCCGGACATGTGACGGGGGGGGGGGGGGGGGTGATTAGTGAATTAGTGTCAGCTCATGAGTGAGTACTATCATTATCGGTTGCTAACCAACATCCTGATGCGTGCGCTTCATATGATTCTGTGGCTCGACTTTGGCCTGGCGCGGCAAAAGCCTAACAAAAGCCGGACAGGCCGGACAAGTCCCTAAAAAGCCGGACGCCTGGCAACCTTAGCCTTGGCTCAAGCGGGCGGCTTCAGCTAGATACTAATCTACGACGGAGCCGTGCGCTGTTCCCCAAAGTGCATTTTTATTTTAAGTGTTCCAAACAGTAAACGGCCCGATTAAATATAATGCTGCCTTTGTTAGAATCGATTTAGTTCATCCTTAGTGACTAGCTAAAATGCCTTCTATTTTAGAGAGCGAATTTTAATCTAGACTATGATTCGGGGATCACGTAAAGGTCCCCAACCCCATAATTGCCTCCAATTCTGATAGTTTTGTCCAACAATATTGAATACCCATGAATCAGTTCACTTACAATGTTACGGGAAAATACCAGCAACGTCCAAAAACATGTTAGCAGTAGATTCACGTGTCACAGGTGCATCAATGGACATGCTTCGTTATTTATTATTGATACCTGAGTAATTGATGCAGTTATAAGTTCTAATAGTTGCTATAAAAGTTCATTTCTTGCTCCAAGGCATACTTACTTTAATAATAATGAATGTTTCACGAAAGATAAGCCCTACTAGCTATCGCTTGCAGTCACCTAAATAAACATTTGCCGTGATAGCGGTTATTATGACTGGAATGGTTACGGCCTACAAACCTGAGTAAATAATAATGTCCCACGTGCCCTTCAATTTTATCAAAACGGAGTTTGTATTTTTGTTCTGAACTTTACCAAGACTGATTTCGCCAATGGACCATCCATTTCCATATAATGATCATCATCCCTTTACTTTGTCTATAATTAGGTACTTGAACTCAGGCCTTTTTGAATGATGATTACTTTTCCTTTCTCCGTCTAGTTGTACAGTAGTTTTCACTCTGGTGGATCTAATGATTACAAAATAGATTCACGGAAAGATCTACCGTGTGCGTTATTCTTTTACTATTTTACTTACTTTTACTATTCCTGTTATGTAATGTAATGTTTCATTGACTGTTGTTGTAACCTTTAACCGCCAGACTGATTCTGAGCTGCTGTAGGCGGCCTTTCATGGTACACAAATGAAGGCCATGTCGAATGTATTGATGTGTCAGAGTTCGTTAATAGCGGTGATCGATTTGATACGTCATTATGATGATGTGATCC
This sequence comes from Ostrinia nubilalis, assembly GCF_963855985.1. NCBI lineage: Eukaryota > Metazoa > Arthropoda > Insecta > Lepidoptera > Crambidae > Ostrinia > Ostrinia nubilalis. Next base: position 436,996 of record NC_087094.1, on the reverse strand, counting down.
AGGAAGGGCAGTCATCAGTTTTCGGCAATTGACAAAAAATAAATGTCATAAGTACCTACCTACATAGGATGCAATATGATCGATTAGATTCCTCAATGAAATGAACACGAATATTCAAATCGATGTGATCCCATATTTTTAACCCAGTTAAACCGGTATTTTAAAGGTCTCTCTTGATGTCTGGAGGTCACTTGTGCAAGCTGCAATTAGTGGCGTCAAGAACGGCAAGTTTTTGATCGCCAACCAAACCAATTCCAGGTAGATGACGAGGATCAACAGGTGTCTGGATGAGTTAGGAAATAGCTTACTCTCGGTCGCTGCAATTTCACATTTTATTTTAATAAAGAGTGATTGCCTGCAAATTCACTTATCACGTCAAGGGTAGGGTGTTCAGAAAGTCGCTGATGATGTTAATAGAGATTAATGATTATACATCATATTAGGCTGTTTGATAGAAAAATAATAGCTTTATCAAAATATACTACCTACTTAATCACTTAATTGTCGGGCGTGTGCTACAATCTTATCAAGTTATCATCAAAGCAATCAATTGGTGCTTCAGATAGCGAATGTTGTAATGTCACAACTTTAAGTAAATATAAATCTTTATTGCTTGTATCTAATCGTTTTATCAAACAGGCATGACATTGACACCCGTTTATGGGAAGAAGCGTGAATCAACCATGCTAAGTTCACCTTATTTGATCATGCATGGAATGTTTTCAATGACATATTCGGTTTCTTGTGCAGATGCAGTTTTTTTTTCAAACAGGATTGTGCTCCTTATTATTAGTCGATATTATATTGGTGCACCAAAGCTAAACCCGAGTTTTCACAATTACATACAAATCGGCTGTGCGTAGCGATCCGCACTGACAGTCCGCGTGATACTAAAACCAGCCTATGAACTTCTAGGGAGCGGAGCGGTTCCTCCGGACCGCATTACTCTAAAACGCTCCCTAGTAGTTCATACAGATTGGCTGTGCGGAGCGGGTCCGCACCGGACGGTCCGCGTGACACTAAAACGAGCCTTACGAATATGTATTATGGACGATGTCACATCATACCTACTCACACTGTGGCACAGTCATAGGTGTAATTTTTCCACAAGTTTTATGTGCTGTCGATCGTCTATTCATTGTACAGACATCACATCGAAAGCAGGTCAAACTGTCTGAGCGCCACGTCATCAGTTTTCCATTGCAACGTCAGCCGAGCGTGTCGCGATCCGCATGAATGGTAAAATAGTAGGACCAATGACAGCGACAAGGCCGATGGTTGCATGTCGCATGCTATGCGGGAGCGATGACTGATAGCCGATTGCAGGCCAAACTATCACTATCAGCTGATCCGTATCAGTACAAGTTCAATCGATACTTAGTCTTGTTTACAAACTAGTAAATTGCTTTTGAAACTAATCGAAGTTCTAAGAGTACAATTTGCATCATGGTACTGTAAATATTGTACTAATTAAAATGAAATGAAAAGTTACAAAATTCAGATCTTTCCATCAGATTATGTATTTTTATACTTGTTCGATGGTCGACGCTACTTTTTAGTGTGCTGCAGTATACTTGAAAGTACATAATAGGAAACATAAATAAAGTCTTCATTAGGTAAATTACACCCGATGTTACAATATTTAAAGTAAACTCCATTTGCCTAGTATTTTTCATTTCATTTATTCCAGTACCTTGTTATTATTTCACTTCGGTTGCGTAGGTTATTCATTCTGCTTTCAAACATGTAATGATAGGTTTGCGTTCAAGCTATTGTTGGATAAAAAACTAACTAGAAAAATGTTGTTCGATATTCATTGAGCTTTTGGATTTGTCGTTGAATTGTCGCTAGCTTACTAACTTGACTGTAGCTTAAACATTTTCGAAATGAAGTCAAAAGGGATCAGCAGGCGAAATCAGTCAATTTATCAAATTCTGTGTCACTATTTACGCTATAGAAGTGATAAAAGAAGAGTCATTTTTGTATTTCCTCGAGGTAAGTTAGTTACCGGTGCAGGTGCTGTGAGGTTCAAGAACATGCATATTCGGCTGACTATAATTAAGCATAATACTAAACATTTAGTATTGTGGTTCGTTCGTTCGTTCGTTTCAGCCAAATGACGTCCACTGCTGGCCATAGGCCTCCTCCAAGGTTTTCCACAATGCACGGTCCTGCGCTGCCCGCATCCAGGCTCTTCCCGCGACCAGTATTGTGGTATTGCTCAAAAACAATTAGTAACAGACCTGTTTTAGACAGATCTACTACGCTGAGTCTGATTTCGTTTTCGATTAGACATATTTTTAGTTCCTTATCAGACTGGCCGTAGTGTGGAACTTCTATACTATAAACTCTTCATTCCAAAGCCAATGTCTCCCATTTGAAATAACTTTCCCTTTGCCCCCAGACGAGGACGAGGCGACGACCTCGGGCGTGACGGACGGCGCGCCCGGCGACCAGAACCGCGTCATCTTCATCAACCACCCGCAGCCGCAGAAGTTCGTCTCCAACAGCATATCCACCGCCAAATATAGGTATGGAGTCCGCGGTACTTAGCGAGTTGGAGTTGGTACCAAAGAGGCAACTGCAACTCTTCTAATATTCTTTTGACACCTTATAGTGCTTACTTATAACGTCCTTTTACTGCATGAAAAATACTAAATTCGTCGCGGGTTCCAAACTAGCCAGCTTTGCTTTGCTGCGCGGATCCAGCCCTCAAAAAAGGTAGTGGGTACAGCCACCAAAAATTAGCAAACTGAGAGTTGGATCACTACATTGTAACTGCATGTAACATGCCCGGACATACATGTATGTATACATGCCTATCGATCTTATCAATAGATCATAATTAAAACAAGCAAATTAGGGTTGTGGGCATGCCCAGACAGTGCCCACAACGGTGGATCCGCGCCTGGCTTTGCCCCGGTACCACTCAATCTTCAAAGTTTGTCGTGGATATGTGAGCAAAGACGAAAGGCGGAACTTATTTATTTTCTGGAGAACTGTACAGAAAAAAAAACAAACTGTAAACCTACTGACAAATGGTCAGAAAATAACTATGACAAATGCAAAAATGCAGTCATAATAATTTAAGTCAAATTGAATACAATAATAATCGAAACTTTATTAACTTTGTTGTCATGAATACAATGTTGTCGTCATGTCACACGTCCATACAATCATTCTTCCCTAGTGGATTGAAGAATTTGTCTTACGGGAGAATTGTCTTCATAATTAGAATAATCACTTATTCGCTGGGTGCGAAGTACTAGGTGGGGGTAACATAATCTATCGCAGCGCTCATGGTGGTCAAAAGTAGAAATAATGTAAGCTCTGTCATCAGATGTATCTGTCAATGGCAAAGCGATTCTACATAATACATTTTAATATCATTAATTAATCACATGAAAAGGGTCCTTAAATAAAAGAGTGGACTGTATTTCGATAGGGCTGGTTTAATAGCCGTTTACAATTTGGAAATAACTAGACTATACAACGTGGTAGTACAAAAATGAGTCACAGTAGTTGTTGTGCACAGATGTTTGCCTTATGATGAGAGCGTGAATTATTGAACTCTGCCCTTGTTTTGTTCTTAATTCTTCTACATCTCGGACTTGGTCCAGCCAATACCAACAACTTTCCTTTAAATACGGTCTGTGGTTGGAATTTGATATTGTAACACTCACAAACCCGGTCTTCAAAACAATACTCATTTCGATCTGAAAATGATATTTAATTTATTACTAGCGATACAGGAACATTTAAATATATTTACTGTTATATAATGAAACCGTTAAAGTAGCTTTTTCTTTTTGTTTTACTGTAAAACTACAACTATAAATGAAGTAAACAAACCCTGACTCAATCAAAATTAAACACACTTTTTGGACTTACCTCATTTGATTTGAATGACCAAAATGATTTCAAAACCTTTTTTCCACCCAAATCGTGGTATCACAACAATTTATTAGTCGAAAATATTTGTTATTTTTTCATTTCGATATTTTTTCACAAATAACGACCTAAATGTCAATGTGACAGAGCCCACAAAGTTGTGGACGCTAGTTGGCGCTGTAATCGTGCACAGAGCCAATAGCTGACAAGAACAATAATGCTGTTAGTCAATAATAAGTCCGCCAATCGATAAAATTTGACGTGAGTAATGTGAGCATACAATGGACGCGATACGGATTTGTACAACAAATCAAACTGAAAGTGAAATGCATTTTAATTACTCGTCGTCGATTTTTAAAGAATGTATTTAAAAGACTGTGAAAGTGGTAACGTCATAAAAACTTTCACACTGAATTCTAAAGTATCATTGAACTGAAACTCGTGTCATTATAATCACTTGAGATTTATCATCATAAGTAAGTATTGTCAATGGTCCCAACTGAGTAAGTTATTTTGAGGATCGCCAAGTATTCAATTGGGAGCTATATCGGGCACAATAGCTGTGCGTGTCAAAATTCGTGTCATTGTTTACACTGGGCGCATTCCCATATCCATACATCACGATGAGTGGACTGGCAGCGCGCCACGCATGCGTCTGCGCCCGGCGTCCCGGCTGGCTCTATGGGGGTGTTTGTAAACATAAGGGAAAGGGTTTTCTACGGTGCCACGTGTTCCCGAAAGCTAGTCAGTCTTGCTAAGATCTGCAGAACTTTCTATGTGCACGATATTTTTTTTCTTGTGTTATGATACTACTGCGGTAATATTAACCAACAAAACTGTCTTAGAGTAACCAATGCTAAAGTGTGATGTTGCCAATCTGACTGCAAAACTTAACAAAACTTTACACTGCAAATTAAAATGGTAACTTTCGTTGATTATGTAAGATTTTATCGGTTGTGATCGTTGTAAAACTTTGTATAATATGAATCTGCTCTAGTCACTTTATGAAACTACAAAGTCGCCTGGCACCGTGCCATTCCAGATGTGAACTATCTCCAAGGGAAACCATGGCCCGTTTTGTTTGTAAACATTATTATAATATTATCTGTGACCTGTTAACATGTGCTCCATTGTGTACTAATAGTTTTAAAAGCAAATTCTATTATTAGTTTGGATAAACAACATGTACAAAGTTAGTTTTAAGGGAGAAGTGTAAAAAATCAATTTGTTTTTCCCATAAGTTGACTGTAAGAGGAAGGTAAAGAGAATATTAATTTGAGTTTTGTAAAGTATACGTATTGGCTTATTAAACAAAAAAATGTAAGAAAGAAAGAAATAATCTTTAAATATAAAATTACATGATCAGAATGTCTCTCAAACGTTTGACTTCTGGCATGACTGTCCTCGTCATGCAACCGTTAAAACGTTTTAGAAAGGGATTGAAACGTGTTTCTCCCGCAGCGTCCCGTCGTTCATCCCGCTGTTCCTGTTCGAGCAGTTCCGGCGCTACTCCAACTGCTTCTTCCTGCTCATCGCGCTGCTGCAGCAGATCCCCGACGTGTCGCCCACGGGCCGCTGGACCACGCTCACGCCGCTCATACTCATCCTCAGCGTCAGCGCCGTCAAGGAGATCGTGGAGGACTTTGTAAGTAGCGCTGCTCGTCTGTTCCTGCTCGAGCAGTTCCGGCGCTACTCCAACTGCTTCTTCCTGCTCATCGCGCTGCTGCAGCAGATCCCCGACGTGTCGCCCACGGGCCGGTGGACCACGCTCACGCCGCTCATACTCATCCTCAGCGTCAGCGCCGTCAAGGAGATCGTGGAGGACTTTGTAAGTAGCGCTGCTCGTCTGTTCCTGCTCGAGCAGTTCCGGCGCTACTCCAACTGCTTCTTCCTGCTCATCGCGCTGCTGCAGCAGACGCCGACCACGCTCACGCCGCTCATACTCATCCTCAGCGTCAGCGCCGTCAAGGAGATCGTGGAGGACTTTGTAAGTAAAGAACTGGCTAAAGCAGTACCAACGGTACTCTGTTTCTTACATCCGAAGAAGTTGCTACTGCGAAACCCTCATGTGCTTCTAAAGGCACGTGAATGATCTGTTACGACGCGCTTATGCGCTGTTACTTAGCACCACCTTGTTTTTTTAAGTAAATAATCATGTTCTAGATTTGTATGCTGGTAGGGTATTTCCTATGACCTTGAAACGAGAAACGAGGCTGAAGTTGTTTGCTCGGCACTTTAGTGCCATAAAGTTGAGAATAATTCCTAATCCATTGCTTCTTTCAGCATTTTAAATTTTCAACCCAATAAAAACGTATGTTGTATAATCGGTATGTTACACGATAGACGCGAGAGCGTATTTTTGTTCTAATCAGCCTCTAATTAAATTAAGCCAATTAATATTATTACTGGAGTACGGTATTAACAACGTCCTCTCTGATGAAATAGATACACGGCGTAAAAACTCAATGTATTTATTAATTTAATGCTAGAATTAAATAGTTGAAATTGTAATGACTAGATTCGCTAAGGGCATTTGAAGTTGCGTCATATTGTCATGAGATGTACACATTATTTGGTATAAATATTCACTAATTGCATCCTTAACAGGATGATTCATGCTACTTTAATTAGTTACGCTGCAAGAGGTTCGCATCGTGTCAAGGTTAGGAATCGCATTGGATTCAGCTTTGCTAAAAATATCAGAAAACTTCAGAAGCTTTAGTGTGCAGAATTTCAGAGTTATTTTAAATATTTTCTCGTGTGGGACGACATCCAACATCAATCTTCAGTTTATAAGAAAACCATAAAATATTTTTTAACGTCTGAAAAATTCGATTTTTCTCATAACCTTGCGGACAGAGTTTATTGCTCGTTAGGATTTAAGCTGCTTTACAGCTTAAAATATACTCTAAGATTTCTACTGGTGTACCTACCATTTTTTCAATAGTCAGCCGGTAAGCGAAAGGTCAAATCCCACCTGAGGCAGTCGATGTTTTCCTAATTTAACTCTTGACTAAATAGTATTATAAGCGTGGTGCCAAATAGAAAGAAAGAAAAAATGTTTATTTGACAACTGTTCATAAAAAAAGTACAAAAACAATGGAGAGAAAAGAGGGAAAAAAAATGTTGCCAAAGAGGTCGCCCACTCAGTATCATCTTGACAGTTGACATTTTACTGCCAAGTGCCAAGACACTGGTTTTCAGTGGGTACCTTGTACGCAGGAGCAAAAAGAATGTAAATCAAATCTAACATTCTGGTAAATTAGAGAGGGTCGACCAGCATCTTCCTGCAGTGGAGACTAAGGCTGGGATCTCATATAAACACCGTCATAGTGTTTATTATAGAAATGTACTGTTGTGGTCTCTTTAAGACGTTGACATAGGCGTATGGCGGCGATAGGAACGTTTGTCGCTGACGTAGTACGTCGCCCACAGTATTACATAGGAGACCGTAGGTAAATGATCAAAGGTAAATAGTAAATTGTATTGTTTCCAGAAACGTCACAGAGCAGACGATGAGACAAACCGGCGGAAGGTGGAGGTGCTGCGCGACGGCCGCTGGCTGTCGCTGCGCTGGGAGAAGCTGCTGGTCGGCGACATCTGCAAGGTCGTCAACAACCAGTTCTTCCCCGCCGACCTCGTGCTGCTGGCCTCAAGGTAGATAAAACTCATTTATTTTTTTATATAGGCTTTTAAAAAGCACTTTTACACGTCCCAGTATTAACTCTACTACTGCTTCGGAACAATAAATGGGCCAGTGCTGAGAAGAAGCAGCGCAAGAAACTCAGTCACTATTGTCAGTCTCCTTGTTATATGTTTCGTTAGTGTCAGTCAAATGACGTCCACTGCTGGATAAAGGCCTCCCCCAACGACCAGTTCTGCGTTGATCCGTATCCCTATACTTACCGCGACCTTCATCAAATCGTCGGTCTACCTAGTGGAAGGCCCACACAAAGTTTTGTCCAACTCGTGGTCGCCACTCGAGAACTTTTCTACCCCAATACTTATACTTATCTTTCCTTTCATTATTTCATCACCAAACCTCCATCTACGACCACCGCAATTCTTTAAATTCAATTTAAGTTTTAATTAAAATACACGGTAATGTCTTTCCCACATGCTTCATTTGGAATTTCCCTTCATTATTCGTCGTATATTTTATCATAATATCTACAGTGTGACTGCACACATTTTTCCTCTTCCAACATAAATTGTTATCTGTTCTTGCTGAATTCTATAGGGGCTCTACTATTAACGAGACGATTCGCTGCCCTGCCACGGAATGTCTTTTGTATATTCGCCGCAAATTAAAACATTTTAAAATGTATTTTGTAATAAACAAAAATAAGTTGCAAGCAGTATCTTTAGCACTGCAGCCCACACAATGACTCAGTTAAATAATGAGGTAATGCAGCAGGTATTAGCGTATGATAAAGTATCTATTTTAGTTCAAAACAAGTTAATTTATTTATATGACAAACCTCTAAATATGACAAGTACCTGATAATTCTGTTATTTGTGTCATGGCAGAAAACAATTGAAATGACATCTGTTTGCGTTACCTACGTCATTCCTAGCCACAAAAAGTGATATTGACATTGATTTGCATTGTATTTTCTGAAATGCATTTTTTTACAGTAGCGTACGTATGTAAACACAAGAATGTCGATTAAAGTAACTGAACGCTAATGAAATATTTATTAAATTTTAGGTAAAAGTATAAGCCGAGATACGAGTACATGGTCTTAATTAGTATTCATTCGCATCCGCTGGTTTACTCATACTGTATTTCCGCATTTTTGAATTATCGCTTCCTAGCGATAAGACCGCCTAAATTGTACCGATTCGTTTTTTATTTGTGTGCCGTTTCGTTGTATGTCTATTTTGCGCCGTGTACAATAAAGTCTATCTATCCTGCAAGCTTCCTTCAAAGCGAGGCAACGAAAATAATTTTAGTAATAATTTATTGCCAAAAGAAACTACGCTATTCTGTTTCTATCGATATTAAACTATGAATAACATTTAAAATATACTCCTTAACCCCATTTACCTAGTTTAGAGTCTATGTGTCACTCTTTCATGCTGTCATCTCACTTCAAAACATTAAACTGTATCCCGCTGACTTGAATATATCTTCGCAGCGAACCACAAGGCATATCGTTCATCGAGACCTCGAATCTGGACGGGGAGACCAACCTGAAGATCCGCCAGGCCAACCCGGAGACGGCGCGACTGGACAGCACGCGGCAACTGGCCGAGTTCCATGCTACTGTGCAGTGTGAATCGCCTAACAGACACCTTTACGAGTTCAATGGCATGCTGAAGGAAACTAACGCCAAGTGAGTACCCGGGGTCTATGGTAGCTGGAGCAGCTTAAGTTGTAGTCCTGAAACCTGGACAGCACATGGCATCTAGCTCAATTCCACGCCACCGTGCAGTGCGAATCGCCTAATAGGCACCTCTACGAGTTCAATGGCATGCTGAAGGAAACTAACGCCAAGTGAGTACCCGGGGTCTATGGTAGCTGGAGCAGCTTAAGTTGTGGTCCTGAAACCTGGACAGCACATGGCATCTAGCTCAATTCCACGCCACCGTGCAGTGCGAATCGCCTAATAGGCACCTCTACGAGTTCAATGGCATGCTGAAGGAAACTAACGCCAAGTGAGTACCCGGGGTCTATGGTAGCTGGAGCAGCTTAAGTTGTGGTCCTGAAACCTGGACAGCACATGGCATCTAGCTCAATTCCACGCCACCGTGCAGTGCGAATCGCCTAATAGGCACCTCTACGAGTTCAATGGCATGCTGAAGGAAACTAACGCCAAGTGAGTACCCGGGGTCTATGGTAGCTGGAGCAGCTTAAGTTGTGGTCCTGAAACCTGGACAGCACATGGCATCTAGCTCAATTCCACGCCACCGTGCAGTGCGAATCGCCTAATAGGCACCTCTATGAGTTCAACGGTATGCTGAAGGAAACTCGGGATTAGTGGTAGCTAGCTAAGAGCAATGGTTCCGACTTAGACACTACCCTGCCCGTTTTTCCTAGATGTCAAGTTTAGCTATGTGATTACAGGAGAATACAATAGAACCATCCCCACTCTTCCCGTGTCGCAAGAGGCGACTGAGGCAGAGATTTGCGAATATCAGGCCTTCCTAACGAGTCTGGGCAGCGTGAAGAGTATAGGACAAATCCTCCATTTGCTTTTGGTAAATTAGAGAGGGTCTTCCTCTTCCAGTGGAAGCTGATTGTCCTCATGATGATGATAAGACAAAAACATTACTGCCTGTAGCGTCTTACAGTTACAGGATGAGTGCCGACGATTTGTATGGGATATTTAGTGTACGAAACCTAACCCAATGATAGTCGTAATAACACTGATTTATTTCACATAACACAATTATTTATAAAATGATAGAATAGCAGAAGTACGAACGTACGTGACGTATATAAGTGTTCCAAGTGACCATTAGGCATGTCGTTGACATTAACATATGTGCGGTAACCCGTACACTGCCCAAATTCAGACAAAAAAATTCTAAAAAATGTCTCTTTTTTTTCTCTATAATAAGCTACCATGACTTTTCTTCCAATTAGTTGTAGAATGAGAAAAAAATAATTTATTTATTGTTTTTAGGACGATACCACTGGGTCTGGACCAGATGTTGCTTCGTGGGGCGATGCTTCGGAATACCTCGTGGGTGTACGGTGTGGTGGTCTACACGGGCCACGAGACTAAGCTCATGAAGAACTCCACTAAAGGTATGTCGATCGATCAACATGGAAATCATTGGAGGAGGCCTATGTTCAGCACTGGACGTCCTATGGCTGAAATGATGGTGACGATGATTCGACTGAAACTTGTAGAAAAACCGATGTTTGTGACGTGTAATGTAAGCTCAGCATTCCGAGAAGTCGTCTGGCAAGCGACAAGTCGTGAATCTTTTTGTCTTGACTTTGCATTTGACCTCAACCATACGTCCCGATATTTTATGTGAGATGGAACGCGCTTGCTTATGACACCGTGCTCTGTTTGAAAAATATTCTTGAACTTGGCACTCGGCACGCGGTCCTGAAGCAGTGTTAGTTTAACTGGGACGTGCAAAAACGCTTTCTAAAAGTATAATGGCAATAAATAAACAGCCCGTAGTTTTGAAACAGTGTTGGTTTAAACTGGGACGTCTAAGAGCCTCCGCTAAGTCTGCTCGTATGCCTCCTGTCAAATAAAAAAGAAATTGCGCGGGCGCACGGGTCGGGTATACACCCGCTACCCGCCATCCGCCGCGCATTTAGCATGCCAGCCCGGTGCCACATACGTGCATTTTAGCGAAGGTCTTTAAAGAGCTTTTGGACTTCTTGGCGGGAATCTGAAGCGTGATGTTAGCGGTTTTGTTTTATTTCCTCAAATTCGTGTGTGAGCGACTATTAATCTACACTAATATTATAAAGAGGAAAACTTTGTTTGTTTGTTTGGTTGTAATGAATAGGCTCAAAAACTACTGGACCGTTTTTAAAAATTCTTTCACCATTCGAAAGCTACATTATCCACGAGTAACATAGGCTAAATTTTATTTTGGAAAAAAATAGGGTTCCGTAAAATATGTAAATAATCTAGTCCACGCGCGCGAAGCCGCGGGCGGAAGGCTAGTGTGTAATAATGGTGGATTATTAACCATTGAGTGTTCGTGAACGTGCATGGGTGTGGGCAAGTGAAGCAAAACAGTGCATCGTGATTCTTCTGGTTCTCTCAAGTTGTCCATAGGAGGTCTCAGTAAAGCACCACAACTTTACTGAGACTCAAAGGGTGGGAAGGGGTATCATCTATCATCCTTCATTATATCATTACTTATCTCATTTTGTAACTCGTATCACTTATATACTTGAAAATGGCACAAATCAAGTCGACCTCGACGTGTATTGCCAACATCATCAAAAAAGTCTTACATGCCCTTCGTTCAGAGAAATTCATCTTCGCGTCAGGGACTCCAGGCACCACTTAATAGGCTAGTGACTAATTATAATAAAGTACACAAACATGTCACAAACAACATGGGTTCGCTCAGTGACTCATCAAGCGAACTGATTAATGTGGATATATTTTCAAGCAATATATCAAAATTCCGTAAAGGACTAATTTTGCTGCCTTGATTGTCTTTTCTAATTTATATATTTAACGCACTATAGTATGATCATAATTTAATTTCATAAAAGTATTTTTTGTGCAAAATTATTGTAAAATTACTAATTTATTGTTATTTAACTTATTTCAATTTAAAATTTACTAATGTTCTGTGCTACGTTAATTCAATTTCTTTTGTGTAACGCCTATAATTAAGATAGCACTTAACCTATTATATAAGCATGTATAATATTGTCTAAAATGGTGTATGTCTTGTTGGTGTTAATAAATAAATAAATAAATAAATAAAAAGAAGAAGAAGAAGAGCTTTTTAAAAGCCTAATCTCTATTATCGCTTGCAGCCCCGCTGAAGCGCTCGTCGATCGACCGGCAGACCAACACGCACATCCTGATGCTGTTCATGATCCTGCTGGCGTTGTCGCTGCTCAGCGCCGCCTTCAACGAGCTGTGGGTGCGCAGCCACAGCGACTGGTACATCGGCCTCACGGGTGAGCGCACCATCTACCCACTAGAGCAGGGTTTCCCAATTTTTTTTGCCAAGGAACCCTAATTGATTATACTTTTCCTAGCGGAACCCCCGTACTACTCCGCCCGCATGCCCTGCCCCTCCCTTGTGCGTAAACAAGTCGGTGCGAGCGAACAACGTCGGTCACGAAACGTGGGATAATATTTTTTACGGAACCCTTGCGGCCTTTCCACGGAACCCCAGGGTTCCGCGGACCACCATTCGGGAACCGCTGCACTAGAGCAGTGGTTCTTAACCGGTGGTCCGCGGACCACTGGTGGTCCCTGGAGGCATTCCAAGTGCTCCACGAAGACATCGTAATAAACAAGTGACGTAACGTAACAGTGGGCGAGAAATCGACCACCCCATTCATAGGATTTTGAAAAAAAAGTGTTCCCTGACAAGACAGGGTAAAATGGTCCCTCGTGACTTAAAGATTAAGAACCACTGCACTAGAGGCTTGGGCTAAGGCTCACTTTACTTAATAACCCAAGCGGGCGCCCACCTTAATAGAAATTTAAATTTCTTCTTCTTTGCCCTAGCTCTTATTCCCATTTATTTGAGGTCGGCTCTCCTCGTTCTGCGGGCTTAGTGTGAGTTTACATCAAACGTTTATAGATTTTAGTTCTTAAAAGTTTCCGCTAGGGGCCCTGTACGATCCGTCATACATTTAATGACACTTTTTTACGTAGTCGATCCCGAAGTGCCAGAACAGTCTGTCCTGGATTATCGAAATAATTGTCTGGGCACGCTCTAAGTCCTTGGCCACCGTGGACCGCCGGTGGCTAGTGGACGTCCTTATTATTTGACATTGTTAAGGCATATTTTACGAATCGGATTTATGACGGGAATCATTATTTTGTCTAATTTATAATTTTAAAATATGTGTTTCTTTGTTACAGAGGCGCAGAATACACATTTCGGATTTAACTTTTTGACATTTTTGATATTGTACAACAATCTTATACCTATATCGTTACAAGTTACTGCTGAAATTGTTAGATTTTTTCAAGTAAGTAATATTTAATTCTACTTCCAAGTAATATTAATAATTGTTATCAAGTTTTCATGTATCCATTATATTTTATTTTTATCTTAAATATCCTGGTAAAACAGAAGGTCTACATTATTATGGATAAAAAGTGGGGCAGTCCGATATTGCGTTTGAAGCAGAGCCACAACAGAATGTCTAGGCTGTCTAGCTCAGACGATAACTCGCAGTTCCATAGCAATAGATTTTGGAGGACACCGTCAGTGAGTAGGCCCGGCCTTTTAGTGAGTAATAGGCCCGGCCTATTTGATAGGGAGGGGACTCTCCCACAAGTCACTTTAATGCATTTTCTAACAAAAAAAGTCACTGGTTCCTCCGGCAATTTAGTACATTTCTTGAAGATAAAATTCTGGCGAAGAAGTCTGGCGTTTCGTAACTTGACATTTATTTATTTATTTAATGAGCAATATAATGACTTACTTGACTTATGGTCCTATGTCCCCTAGATGGGGCAGAGGGCGTCCACAACAGTCCTCCATCTCGTTCGGTCTTGAGCTTCTCGCTTGATCTCGCTCCAGGTCTTGCCGATCTTCTTCGCCTCGTCCGCTACAGTGCGCCGCCAAGTTTGCCTGGGTCGACCACGTTTGCGTTTTCCTTTGGGATTCCAATCCAGAGCCTGCTTAGGGATGTGATCGGGGTCCCTTCGGAGCAACATAATAAGCTTACAGAAAACCCAAAGCGCTTACATGTTTAGTCACTAGAGATGAGACGTATTTACTAGAACAGATCCACACACTAGGTATTTTACAGTACTAGGCGACACCTATTCCAATTTTTTAAATACTTGATCCACCTAGTATTTTATAAATTACACGATTTCCGACCCTATCATCAAAGTAATAGAGGTTATTATTGCGTAATCCGTAGTCGTATATTACGCGCACCTAGTATTTCTCGCTAAGCTTATGTGCGAACGTAGAGATTCACTCCGTCTCTGTCTGACCAAACAAATTTGAGCGCGACGAAGCAAACGCACACAAACGTAGTCAAACCATATTCATGTATTAAATAAGAAAAAATATGTAAATATTTTTATGAAATTGATATCTTTTAAATACGCCAACTTTTAAATTGACAGTCCTCCAATTTCAAATTGCATTATTCATACTACGGTTGTATCTTTAAAAAAAAATTTATTTTAAAGTCATGTTACGTGGATTAGTCCGCACTAGTCGCGTCAAGTATGCTAAATTACTACGTACTAGGTGGAATAGGTATTTGGATCGAGTATTAATAAATACTAGGAATAGGTGCACCTAGTATCAAATTTATCTAGTATAACCCATCTCTATTAGTCACCACATCGATTACAATAAAATTATATAAAAGTCAAAAATATTACACAAATTATTAAATAAAAATTAAATCGTTTGTTTCCAGGCGAAGTTCATCGCGATGGACAGCGAGATGTATCACGAGGCGACAGACACACCGGCTATGGCGCGCACGTCCAACCTCAACGAGGAGCTGGGCATGGTCAAGTACGTGTTCAGCGACAAGACCGGCACGCTCACCTGCAACGTCATGGACTTCCACAAGTGCTCCATCGCAGAGGTAATCATCATCATCATCATTTCAGCCATAGGACGTAGTTTTAACCGCCTCTGTGGTCTAGTGGTAAGACCACCTGCTTCAGACGCAGAGGTCCCGGGTTCGATTCCTAGTGGGAGCAGATTTTTCTGTTCGGTTTGGTTGGTGGTAGGGCTTGTTCTAAGTCCGCCTGGCTAGCTACCACCATCTTACCTAAGTCTGTCGCCATAACAACAATATTAACAGCATTGTTGTGTTCCGGCAGTTAGAAGTAAGATAGCCAGTCCCTCCGTGGTTGAGGATTCCTGGTGGACCTCGCTTCGACCTTCGGCCTGATGGTCACTTACCATCAGGTGAGATACAGGCCAAGAGCTTCCTCGTTATGGATAAAAAAAACATAGGCCTCCCCCAATGATTTCCACAATGGCTGCTTGGTGGCGGCCTGCATCCAGCGCCTTCCTGCTACTTTTATGAGGTCGTCGGTCCACCTGCGCTCTCCGGTACGTGACCTCCACTCCAGAACCTGGCTGCCCCATCGGTAGTCAGTTTCGAGTAAGCGATTAGTTCTACTATCTTCTCGCTGCAGAAACGTACAGACAAAGGCACATCAAGGTAAACACTGAGATCTTATGCAGATGTAATAGAAGAGAATTTGCAACAAAAATGTGTAATCTAATGTCTGTACAATATGTTATTTAAACTTTATCTTAAGAAATAAGATTAATTAATAAGTATACATAAGCAACATTAATAATTTCGTCGCAGTCTTTTTATATTATATCGTAGTATAAGAGATAAGGGCAAGTCAAATACTATAATATTTGCTATAGCTATACTTACTTCGGGCACTGAACAGTCTCCAAAAGACCATTCAGTCATCAAACTACTTTATAGTGCCAATCGCCTGTTGCATTCGCACACTCGTGGCTTCACGACTTAATTGTGCCTCATAAAACTGACTAAAACTCATGGGGCCTTATTACAAAAAAGTTAAACCCGGGACGAACTCTGGTTTAAAATGACATTTCCATACTAAACGTCAATTTAAACCAGGGTTCAAACTGAGTCTAACTTTTTGTAATAAGGGGGATGTAGTCTGTTAAATTGACGTACTTGTCTTTGCCATACAAAATCTAAGGTAGATTCTCATTTTGACAGCTCATGATAAGTACATCAGTTGACTGATAGTCCTATCAACCTTCTGTTCCAGATGATCTACAACCGTCCCGGTGAGAGCGAGCGTCTGGAAGACACGCTTCTCTACCAGAACCTGATGCGCAGCGCCGCCGCGCCCGTCATCCGCGAGTTCCTCACCATGCTCGCCATCTGTCACACCGTCATTCCCGAGAAGGTCAACGGGAAGATCAACTACCACGCCGCCTCGCCGGGTAAGATCCAGTCGATGAAGCACGATGTCGTGCCTAAACAACTCAAAAGTCAAAAAAAGTCAAAAGTCAAAATTTCTTTATTTGTTTAGACTAATAAATAGTTCTTACAAATCGTCATTTTGCTCTTAAGGAGCCTCTACATGTCTCATAATCTTTTTACCCTACCAGCGCTTCGAGACCAACATTTGGCAAGTGCTGAGAAGAAGCGCCGCAACAAATTCAGTCACCACTGTCTGCCGGTTAATATAAATAAATAGAAATAGTAGTAGTAGGTACATTCGATTCAGGAGCAGTTCACTGAATTTACCATGCATTCTTGTATGGTGTATCTTATAAGAATGGGTATACAAGATTGCGTGGTATATTAAACAAGGTAGTGACGTGCTAATATCTAGACTTATATATTAAGATACTAGTAGAAATGACTCGCATACATAAATTTGAGTAACTTGGATTGACCAGTCCCCGAAAGCAGCGCCTGTTCACAGACATGACGAGTGAACCAGCCATCGCTTCACTCGACCATTTAGAGGGAATCTAACTGCACGCAGGAAGATTTCATGAATGCTACTGACAACGCCACTCTTGTAGCGGAATTTTGATCTGATACTGTATAGGTTTGGTGTCGACACGAAAAGAAGAAGACGCGGTAAGAACTGGTTCTAAGTAACGTCTTGGCCTCCGACAAAAAGAATCTCCATTCTAGTTTTTTCTGCGCCACTTCTCACTAGTTATCGACGTGGGAGCTTGCGCAGGTCCTTTGCAACTTCGTCTCCCCACGAACTTGATACCTGGGAAGACGACGGCCTGATTTACTGGCGAGTTACTATTGCGACTAAATTACCAACCGAATACAATGGATAATTTTTATATGTTACATAACTTTACCCTTGTTGTTATCAATACCCATTGCAGCGTTCTTATTAGAAAGAAAGAAAGAAAGAAATATTTATTACGATGAACATCACTTAGAGAACAAATAAAGTATACGGAAAAAAAAACAGAAATAGCACATAAATATTACAAGGAAATAAAAAGTGAACTGAGCTGGGCTCCGCTGCGCGTGTTCGTTTATGCTCAGAATGCCAACTTCTCAAAATGCCAACCGCTCGCAAAATGACAACTTCTCAGAATGCCAACTTCTCGAAATGCCAACTTCGCGAAATGCCAACTTCTCAAAATGCCAACTTCTCGAAATGCCAACTTCTCGAAATGACAACTTCTCATAATGACAACTTACAATTATAATGAATGCAGGAGCAGTGAATGCTACCACAAATAATAAAAACAATTAAAAAGTCCATATACATATTTACAATATCTTAATATCTTTATTTGTTACTATACAATCAATCAATACACTAGGGTCGTATCGCATCAATCTCTCATCTCATTGAATGACATACACCTATATAATTGTTACAATCATTGTCAAAATCAGATAAACAAAAACCAGGTACGGTCTGTAACAGCAAAACAATAATTTTACTAGATAAATTAACACATTACAAGGGCGATATACAGGGTTTTAGGTAAATGGGTATATGAGCCGACACTAGCCCATGTTAACATGGTCATATAAATGGTATGGTGAAGTCAGAAATTTGATATCATCATTTTATTTTTTTTAATTTTCATACAAAATAAATTTTATAAAATCCGATTTGTATGAAAACTAAAATAATTAAAATGCAGATATCAATTTTCTGACTTCACCATACCATTTATATGACCATGTTAACATGGGCTAGTGTCGGCTCATATACCCATTTACCTAACACCCTGTAGTTTTGACCAGTATAACTTGTAAATTTTTTAAAACTACCCTCATTACGTAACATTATTTTCGCCATACACTAATTTATGATTTAAATTAAAGTGTACTGTGATCTTATCTGGTTTTTGTTTATCCGATTTTGACAATGATTGTAACAATTATACAGGGTGTTAGGTAAATAAATCAAGCCACGATAGCCGAACGGTGAAGGGGTCGGACTGGCCGACTCGTGATCCGGGGAACGCGGGTTCGGTCCCCGCCGCCGCTCGACTATTGTGGTGAGCTCACTCGTGACACAAGCATATTTAGCTTAGTACGAGGGGCTAACGGGAGTATTAGTAATTTGTGTAATAACAAATTACTAATAATCTTTTTTAAAAAAAAAAAAAAAAAAAAAAAAAAAAATGGGTATATGAGCCGACACTAGCCCATGTTAACATGGGCATATAAATGGTATGGTGAAGTCAGAAATTTGATACCATCATTTTAATTTTTTTAATTTTCATACTAAATAAATTTTATAAAATCCGATTTTATTAAAAATAAAATAATTAAAATGAAGATATCAATTTTCTGACTTCATCATACCATTTATATGACCATGTTAACATGGGCTAGTGTCGGCTCATAAACCCATTTACCTAACACCCTGTATAGGTGTATGTCATTCAATCGACATTTGAGATGAGAAATTGATGCGATACGACCCTAGTGTATTGATTGATTGTATAGTAACAAAAAATAAAGATATTGTAAATATAGGGACTTTTTAATTATTTTTATTATTTGTGGTAGCATTCACTGCTCTTGCATTCATTATAATTGTAAGTTGTCATTATGAGAAGTTGTCATTTCGAGAAGTTGGCATTTCGAGAAGTTGGCATTTTGAGAAGTTGGCATTTCGCGAAGTTGGCATTTCGAGAAGTTGGCATTCTGCGAAGTTGTCATTTTGCGAGCGGTTGGCATTTTGAGAAGTTGGCATTCTGAGCATAAACGCGCGTGTTTCCTGGTCTCCCTCGAGCTCGGGAGGTCAACGTTGTCGCTGCACGGATGGATACGTCACCGGCTCTTGTGGTCGCCGCCTCTGCCCCGCGACAGCAGAATCGTCGCCAATCGATCAATGATTATGTATTTTTGTAGGGATGTTTTGAATAATATACGTTCAGGTCACATTATTAAAAAAAAACTCTAGAATAATATATTTAACATATAACACAAGCATTAAGTTGCTTACTTTGGGGCTAGCTGGCGCTGTGTGAAATTGTCCAAAGATTTATTTTTATTATTATTATATTGTTTCTTAATTTATTTTCTCTCCTAAGAGGCAAATTTTAGGAGCACGGGCCGAAGCCAAATGCATCCCAATTACTTTAGTTTAAGCAATATTCAAAAACTTTCTTACTATCCTGCATGTATTCAGAATGGTCGCTTTCTGTATTAATTTATAAATAGTTGGGGCTATGTCCAAGGTGCGTAGGCTAGTGTGTAACTGTCTAGGGATGACTCCCGTGGTGGAGATTATAATTGGAATTATTATTATTATTTCTTTCCCCAGACGAGCGCGCGCTAGTGATGGGCGCGGCGCGCTTCGGCTTCGTGTTCGAGACACGCACACCTACCTGCGTGCGAATCCGCGTGCCCGCGCCCGCCACCGCCACCGCCGCCGGGCCCACTGCTGGGATGGCCACGCAAGAAGAGGAGTACGCCATCCTCAATGTTATAGACTTCACCTCGTCTAGGAAGCGGATGTCTGTCATCGTGAGGACGCCCACTGGTATGTATTATTATTATTATTGGTTTTTTGGACCTTCATTTGCGCCAGCTCGACCAGGTTTGATCTATTGTGGCAGCCCTTGTGTTTAGAGTTCACTGCTTAGTCCCGTTGAGTCTATAAATTTGGTATGTAGCTTCCATCTCAGTATGCGATGATTTACAAACTAACAACCTAATTCAACCTATATTTTACGGAAGATAATTTTAAGATGATGTAATATTTTACATCGTAAACTTCTTAGCTGCACCTAATTGTCAATTTCTTGCGAATCCACATGAATGAAGGCTATCTGTAAGGACATTGTCATTTGCTAGAGGCGAAAATAGTGGCGCCAACTGTACCTGGTACTGGTAAAATCTGCACATGGACCACTATAAACTAGGCATGTTATGGATATGTAGTTTCGGTTATGGATACGATTACGGTGAAGTAATATTATACCGGTTTTGATTACGGATATTTTTTATTTCGGATATTCGAAAGTTTCGGTTACGGTTATGGATTACGATCCCTGCTATCAACAAGTGATACTGATAGATTGCACTTATTGTTCCCCAGGCGAGATCAAGTTATACTGCAAGGGCGCGGACTCGGTAATCTACCCGCGGCTGGCGGGCGGGCCCGCCGCGCCATACTCTGCCGCCACGCTGGCGCACCTCGAGCACTTCGCGTCCGAGGGGCTGAGGACGCTGGTGTTCGCCGTGGCGGACGTGCCCGAGGCGCTGTACCAGGTACGACACTTGTCTCCACTCGAGCACTTCGCGTCCGAGGGGCTGAGGACGCTGGTGTTCGCCGTGGCGGACGTGCCCGAGGCGCTGTACCAGGTACGACACTTGTCTCCACTCGAGCACTTCGCGTCCGAGGGGCTGAGGACGCTGGTGTTCGCCGTGGCGGACGTGCCCGAGGCGCTGTACCAGGTACGACACTTGTCTCCACTCGAGCACTTCGCGTCCGAGGGGCTGAGGACGCTGGTGTTCGCCGTGGCGGACGTGCCCGAGGCGCTGTACCAGGTACGACACTTGTCTCCACTCGAGCACTTCGCGTCCGAGGGGCTGAGGACGCTGGTGTTCGCCGTGGCGGACGTGCCCGAGGCGCTGTACCAGGTACGACACTTGTCTCCACTCGAGCACTTCGCGTCCGAGGGGCTGAGGACGCTGGTGTTCGCCGTGGCGGACGTGCCCGAGGCGCTGTACCAGGTGCGACACTTGTCTCCACTCGAGCACTTCGCGTCCGAGGGGCTGAGGACGCTGGTGTTCGCCGTGGCGGACGTGCCCGAGGCGCTGTACCAGGTACGACACTTGTCTCCACTCGAGCACTTCGCGTCCGAGGGGCTGAGGACGCTGGTGTTCGCCGTGGCGGACGTGCCCGAGGCGCTGTACCAGGTACGACACTTGTCTCCACTCGAGCACTTCGCGTCCGAGGGGCTGCGGACGCTGGTGTTCGCCGTGGCGGACGTGCCCGAGGCGCTGTACCAGGTACGACACTTGTCTCCACTCGAGCACTTCGCGTCCGAGGGGCTGAGGACGCTGGTGTTCGCCGTGGCGGACGTGCCCGAGGCGCTGTACCAGGTACGACACTTGTCTCCACTCGAGCACTTCGCGTCCGAGGGGCTGAGGACGCTGGTGTTCGCCGTGGCGGACGTGCCCGAGGCGCTGTACCAGGTACGACACTTGTCTCCACTCGAGCACTTCGCGTCCGAGGGGCTGAGGACGCTGGTGTTCGCCGTGGCGGACGTGCCCGAGGCGCTGTACCAGGTACGACACTTGTCTCCACTCGAGCACTTCGCGTCCGAGGGGCTGAGGACGCTGGTGTTCGCCGTGGCGGACGTGCCCGAGGCGCTGTACCAGGTACGACACTTGTCTCCACTCGAGCACTTCGCGTCCGAGGGGCTGAGGACGCTGGTGTTCGCCGTGGCGGACGTGCCCGAGGCGCTGTACCAGGTACGACACTTGTCTCCACTCGAGCACTTCGCGTCCGAGGGGCTGAGGACGCTGGTGTTCGCCGTGGCGGACGTGCCCGAGCCGCTGTACCAGGTACGACACTTGTCTCCACTCGAGCACTTCGCGTCCGAGGGGCTGCGGACGCTGGTGTTCGCCGTGGCGGACGTGCCCGAGGCGCTGTACCAGGTACGACACTTGTCTCCACTCGAGCACTTCGCGTCCGAGGGGCTGCGGACGCTGGTGTTCGCCGTGGCGGACGTGCCCGAGGCGCTGTACCAGGTACGACACTTGTCTCCACTCGAGCACTTCGCGTCCGAGGGGCTGCGGACGCTGGTGTTCGCCGTGGCGGACGTGCCCGAGGCGCTGTACCAGGTACGACACTTGTCTCCACTCGAGCACTTCGCGTCCGAGGGGCTGCGGACGCTGGTGTTCGCCGTGGCGGACGTGCCCGAGGCGCTGTACCAGGTACGACACTTGTCTCCACTCGAGCACTTCGCGTCCGAGGGGCTGAGGACGCTGGTGTTCGCCGTGGCGGACGTGCCCGAGGCGCTGTACCAGGTACGACACTTGTCTCCACTCGAGCACTTCGCGTCCGAGGGGCTGCGGACGCTGGTGTTCGCCGTGGCGGACGTGCCCGAGGCGCTGTACCAGGTACGACACTTGTCTCCACTCGAGCACTTCGCGTCCGAGGGGCTGAGGACGCTGGTGTTCGCCGTGGCGGACGTGCCCGAGGCGCTGTACCAGGTACGACACTTGTCTCCACTCGAGCACTTCGCGTCCGAGGGGCTGCGGACGCTGGTGTTCGCCGTGGCGGACGTGCCCGAGGCGCTGTACCAGGTACGACACTTGTCTCCACTCGAGCACTTCGCGTCCGAGGGGCTGAGGACGCTGGTGTTCGCCGTGGCGGACGTGCCCGAGGCGCTGTACCAGGTACGACACTTGTCTCCACTCGAGCACTTCGCGTCCGAGGGGCTGCGGACGCTGGTGTTCGCCGTGGCGGACGTGCCCGAGGCGCTGTACCAGGTACGACACTTGTCTCCACTCGAGCACTTCGCGTCCGAGGGGCTGAGGACGCTGGTGTTCGCCGTGGCGGACGTGCCCGAGGCGCTGTACCAGGTACGACACTTGTCTCCACTCGAGCACTTCGCGTCCGAGGGGCTGCGGACGCTGGTGTTCGCCGTGGCGGACGTGCCCGAGGCGCTGTACCAGGTACGACACTTGTCTCCACTCGAGCACTTCGCGTCCGAGGGGCTGAGGACGCTGGTGTTCGCCGTGGCGGACGTGCCCGAGGCGCTGTACCAGGTACGACACTTGTCTCCACTCGAGCACTTCGCGTCCGAGGGGCTGAGGACGCTGGTGTTCGCCGTGGCGGACGTGCCCGAGGCGCTGTACCAGGTGCGACACTTGTCTCCACTCGAGCACTTCGCGTCCGAGGGGCTGAGGACGCTGGTGTTCGCCGTGGCGGACGTGCCCGAGGCGCTGTACCAGGTACGACACTTGTCTCCACTCGAGCACTTCGCGTCCGAGGGGCTGAGGACGCTGGTGTTCGCCGTGGCGGACGTGCCCGAGGCGCTGTACCAGGTACGAGAACTGAAAACTATACTACAGGGCTAGAACTCAGTCAGTACTTGAGGTATGGCGATACAGGAGGGATAACCTTGACATACAGGGTTTTTTTATGTGACAGGAGGCAAACGAGCAGACGGATCACCTAATTGACGGGTGTGGTTTTGTTAAACAACGCCCATCTTAGGGTTGATAGTATACAAGAAAAGTATAAATAAAATTTTAACTTGTTACTTTATTAGTAAAAAAAATAAAAAGAAACCTTGTTCAAACGTCTTCTAAAACCCTCGAGACGGCGCTTGTTACCGCCCGCAGCACCCCCGACTGACCGATAGTTCGCCCGCGTAATAATACCATTTACCTGATTTCATGGATTTTTTCCATGGATGGGCGTTGTATTACAAAACTTGTAATATGGCGTTACAGAGTACAAATCTGAAGTCTCGCTGATGTTTGACGTGTCTTAATTCACTGATACTTGAAGAGCTATGACCTGAGGACGCCGGCGTTCACTGTCGTTGACACACTGAAGCGGTATACCCAATAGTAGAACGCCAACGTAAATTAACTACGGTAACATGTTATTAGGTAGTTTCTGTCCATTCAAAGCGCAATAGTGTGGCACATACAACAAGTCGACTTTACTATTAGGCAGTAATAGTCGTTTTTAGATAGATAGGTATTTTTTAGATACTAATGTCTTGAATACAACTTAAAGAAGTAATTTGTCTATCGCAGGAGTGGTCGAACACATACCACAAGGCGTCGATCGCGATACAGGAGCGCGAGCAGAAGATCGAGGAGGCGGCGCTGCTCATCGAGAACAACCTACGTCTACTCGGCGCCACCGCCATCGAGGACAAGCTGCAGGTACCGTACAAGTTACAACACTCGGGCAAGAAGCGCGAGTAGTTTTGAATATTCACTCTTTCTTCCTACTACATATTTCTTACTTACACAACTTAAAAAAACATTACCTATGGTTACTTTTGAGCGTCACCGTCTTTGTCAGCGCTCGCGCAACGTTGACGCGGCGTTACTAAACGCTAACAAACTGCAGATATCGAGCATACCCGGGCAAGCGCGAGACTCTGAATATTCCATACTCTTGTTTAGAGATCTTTTCTTACTAAAACTCTTGCTTGCGCTTGCGCAGCGTTGATGCTAAAAACGTTATGTCCGCGTGGCGCCAACGCAATTTTTTTGCACAAGTAACACAACCTCCTCATACAGCTGGGCTCAGTGTCGACGCTACCCAGTCGCTGGTGAAACGACGACGTTCGAAAGATAGCGATGTCTGAAACATTATGGCTTAGTTGCACCACCTTGCTTTAACCGTAACTAACCATAACCGGGGCTTTTGTATATAGTTTGACTGAGTTTGGACGTTTGTTGAAGTCAATATAAGGTGGTGCAACGCAGCCCAATACGTTTTTATATATCGACATGTTACGGTAAATGTGAAAATTATGAATAATCGCTGGTTATTATGAATAATTACCTTATAATTTGGTAATGTGAATCATAATGAGATCATTTATGTGTGTATAAACTAAATAGGCGGCTTAGGGGTGGCCCAAGGGCCACCCCCGCCGCACCTTAACCTATTTTTCACTTTAAATCAAAACAATCTGTTATTTATCACTTTTACCAAGCCTGCCGGTAATTATTCATAATAACCGGCGATTATTCATAATTTTCAATTTATCACATTAACCGTAACAGACATATTAAAAAGCGAGAGATCATGTTTTGTTGCGATTCTTGAACGAGACATCCAGCAGTGGACTGCCAGTAATAATCCTGACCCTATATTCCACCCAGGACGGCGTGCCCGACACGATAGCGGCTTTACTAAAAGCCAACATGTACGTGTGGGTGCTGACTGGCGACAAGCAGGAGACGGCCATCAACATCGCCCACTCGGCGCGCCTCATCCATTCCGCCATGCCGCTGCTCATACTCAACGAGGATAGTCTCGATGTGAGTACTTCATCATCATCATCATCATCATTTCAGCCATAGGACGTCCACTGCTGAACATAGACCTCCCCAGTAGCGGCGTAAGGGAGGGGCGGTGGGGGCGGTCCGCCCCGGGTGCCAGGCATCAGGGGGTGACAAAAGTCGCGCAGATTAGTACTCACTGGCGCATCTGCATGACAAAGATCATGATACTTGGGTGCGATTGGTATCATTATAGCTGATTCGTACTAACATCTTTTTTCAAGTCGGTAACCGCCACTGGACCTCCCCCAATGCTTTCCATGTTGATCGATTGGTAGCGGCCTGCGTCCAGCACTTCCCTGCTACCTTTACGATGTCGTCGGTCCACCTTGTAGGTGGACGTCCCACGCTGCGTTATCCGGTACGCGGCCTCCACCATGTGAGTCCGTTGTGGGTAGGCCATAGGGGCCTTCTTTATTTTTACCTTCTCCAGCTGATGAAAGACAGTTTCCATGCTCCTTCTGATTCTTCAAATTGAACTGGATAAAAAAAGATGGAATATTTGTAACTCGAGTAATTAAGAGTAGGTATGTAGGTGACAACTGAATTTATTTATTTATTTTAAGGACAAGCAACAAAGCATACACCTTATCTAATATAGTGACTTTATCAATTAAAATCAAAGTAAGATGAAGTCAATTCTGATGTCACATTTTAGAAGCTGCCAAATGAAGGTCGTCTGATTTTCCTCAATCAATGACGTAATGCTCTCTACAACTTGTATTCATATTATTTTCTGTCCGAAGCTACGAGATGTTGTGGCGATTTGTGTCTGGGAAACCTGACTCTGGTTTAGACTAGAACTTCAAAAATAATGATGAATTATCACATTCCTTCCAGGGCACCAGAGAGACGATATCCCGCCACGCGGCCGAGTTCGGGGACAACCTTCGCAAACAGAACGAGGTGGCACTTATCATCGACGGCAAGACGCTCAAGTACGCCATGGGCTGCGACCTCAAGAAGGACTTCCTCGACCTCTGCATCTCCTGCAAGGTCGTCGTCTGCTGCAGGGTCTCGCCCATACAGAAGGCCGAGGTCAGTAGTTGTGTCGCTGACGTCATCGACGGCAGACGCTCAAGTACGCCATGGGCTGCGACCTCAAGAAGGACTTCCTCGACCTCTGCATCTCCTGCAAGGTCGTCGTCTGCTGCAGGGTCTCGCCCATACAGAAGGCCGAGGTCAGTAGTTGTGTCGCTGACGTCATCGACGGCAGACGCTCAAGTACGCCATGGGCTGCGACCTCAAGAAGGACTTCCTCGACCTCTGCATCTCCTGCAAGGTCGTCGTCTGCTGCAGGGTCTCGCCCATACAGAAGGCCGAGGTCAGTAGTTGTGTCGCTGACGTCATCGACGGCAGACGCTCAAGTACGCCATGGGCTGCGACCTCAAGAAGGACTTCCTCGACCTCTGCATCTCCTGCAAGGTCGTCGTCTGCTGCAGGGTCTCGCCCATACAGAAGGCCGATCAGTAGTGTGATGTGTTTACGCCATAATCTATAATAGAGATGAAACGGATATCCGGTAACTATCCGGTAGGCCGGATATCCGGCCTAAATTTACTATCCGGCCGGATACCGGATAGTAACTCACTATCCGGCCGGATACCGGATATTAAAAAACTACAAAAATTTCCTATTAATAAAATGAAATACATTAATCTTTGAGGTAAATATCAATAAAATGGCTTATAATAATGACGGCTTTTATTTAAAGTCCAAAAAGTTACAAAAAAGCCATAAATTAAGGCCTCTCAAAAAACTGTTTTCTTTTTCTGAGCTATTTACTCTAATGATGAAAACCTACATAAATAGTAAATATCTGTTAAAGTCGAAATATTGCCAAATAAAACAGGTGACCTTTTTTTCACTGATGGTCTAATGACATGATGCAGTTCAGTCAGATTACGCAGTAAGTAAACTAATTTAATTTTCGCTATTCAATCACGCACTCACGATGGCAACCGAAATCGCCCGAATTGATCTGCCCCCTAGACAAGTGGCAAAATCGACATTCTATTCCAGCGGTTCCCAAACTTATTTAGTCTACTGCCCACTTTGAGAATAAATTATTTTTTAGCGCCCCCCATTTTTGTAGTCAAGAGTCGAGCTCAGTCGGTGTCTAAGAGGTCTCCTAGTAGATGACGCCTCCCAAGCCTCTACACAACGTCCCGATTTTTTTTTCTTGGTCTTTTACCGCCCCCCTTTAAGCCTGCAGCGCCCACAAGGGGGCGTTATTGCCCACTTTGGGAAAGACTGTTCTATTCGAACGGATTCGATTTTCGAAAAGTGTGACTAGTCCAGTCTACTAGACCCACTGATCGCGTTCGAAGCACCTGTGCGGCGCTAAACTCGTCACAACATGCAACGAAACAATGGGCCAACTATCCGGCCGCCGGATATCCGGCTATCCGGCCTAGCAGCTGGCCGGATATCCGGTATCCGGCCAAACAACTATCCGTTTCATCTCTAATCTATAAGCAGTCGTGTTCTCATCTATTTGACCAATCCAGTCCCCCTAGACAAGTGGTAAAACGTGACAGTCGAAAGACGGTCGAAATGTAGTTTTTTTGTATGGAGGTGCATCGATAACCTAAAAAGGTAACCCAAGTAGCATTCGGGGTTCTATATAGTATGTCTAGTCGTTCACATATACTCCACAAGCTGTGTATGTCAGCTGTATACGAGCTGTATAGCTTGCTATAATGCTTTTATAGAACCAGTTTGGGCACAAATTAGACAGCCTTAAGTTCACTATGGCTGTACATTAGCAGTATAATAGCATTATAATAGCAGTTTAAGTAGTAACATCGGACTTAAGGCTGACTTACGGCACTATATGGGACGCAGTGTGAACCATACAACGTACGTGAGTGTAATAAAGAGTAACAAGTGGCTAAATGCACAGCTTTCAAAGTTATAAAGTCCGACAAAAGTACTCCAATGCTACATAAAGTTCACGTGTGTCCGAAATTATTTCCACATTTTAATATTAGTTTGGTATTTGTACGAGAGTGCCAAGAGGGAAACAACTCGGGCGGATAATCATTTATGCAAATAATAACACGGGTTTTAAATACTTAATAATGTTAATGCCATTGGGAATGCAACTTTATCGTGAAATGTATACATATTTACAGCTAAAATATTTACGCGCCTCTGTAAAAACGCGATATTCATTTTAAAATATTTAAAACTGGCTGAGAGGAAATCTACAATTTTCAGTTTTTGATATTGTATTGGCATTATAATTATATTACGGTAATTAATTATAACCTGAAACCAAAACTCAATCGCTCTATCTGCGAATTTTGTGATAAATCTGCATTAATTTTGGAGATTTATTTGGTAAATATTTTAGGTTATGTAGAACAAAATGGTGGTAATGAAATACGGCTATGTGAACTGTTATAACTCCAATTTAATGCGGTGAGCGTATATTAGGTTCACATGTGTTCTGTTAGAATGCTGTTATCTATATGAAGTTCCACATTTGTACCACTACAGCGCTATTCTATAAATTTATTCTAATGTGAACTTATGTACAGCTTTAAGATGTACCTAGTTCAGGTCAATTATTATTGTGTATCTTTAATTCTTTCAAATACTGAAATTTTAGAGATCCGCAAGAAAAATTATTAATGTTCGTTAAATCGCCTAGCTCAGGTACTAATAGTCAAGTATGAATACCTAAAGCATCAGACGGTAGTGTTCCCGGTTTAAATTCGTTTATTATGCCAATGACAATTTATTCAAAGCGGAAATGAGGAATACTATTTTCAATAGCCCATGTTCTTATTTTTTTGCGAAAGGTTAAATAATTCTCCAAATCAAAATGGTATTCACTATCACTAGAACTGCAATCATCACACTCTGATATCTGTATATTTTGAAGGGAAATTTCAGGTTCAGGCATAATATTTTCCTCTGCATCATGTACAGAACCACCATGAACAACTAAAAACAGGCTTGGGGAAATGTGTAATAGAATATCACATTCACATTCATGTTCAGCTTAAAGCAAATAAGAGTAGTACTTGTGGACAAATAAACTGCTATTGATGTTAATGGACAACACATATAGTCATTTTAACAGCCTACAGTGCACATGCGAACCATTGAAACACTTTTGTACAGATAGTAAAAAAAGGTTATTTTAATTATCACAAACAAGTCCTACTACAGCTATTAGCTGTATAACAGTCTAAAACAAGTAAACATAACAGCCTTTGGCTTTATAAATGACCACGTGTGTTCTATTAAAATGCTAGCTCTATAACATCGTACAAGTAGGCCGTTAAACAGCGATTGCCGTATCTCTACCCTTCTATAATGCTCTTAGTCAGACGGCTGACTAAAGGATAGTTGTTAGAGTATTATAACACCAACAATCGTATAAAAGTATAACTCTACACTAGTCTACACTCCTTTAAGTCCCTTAGACAGGTATAGGTGTAATTAATTGCAATAATACAGCTTATACATCACGAGTGAACTGTACTTATGCTTTAAGTACACATTGGAACTAAATGTGAACTCTTAAATGGAGTAAAATGCTACTTGGGAATCCTAATTTGGCGCTGGCTTTGAAGTGCCACTCAGTATGTCCTACAAAATTTGAGGGAGACGAGGTTGATGACGATATTGTCACCTGACCTGACCCCTCCGTCGTTCCTGGAGCACAAATATTTATAGATCCACCTTGCGCTTTCATCCACCTCATTCTGTGTCATCGCACCTTCGCAGACAATACGACTATACCTAAATCCTCTGAATTTATTTGTTTTATAGAACAACCAACAAGACCCACTAAATAGGCTAGTTTCCTAAAAAAATTTTTTTAGTCCGTCAATTTTAATATAAAAAAATATTGGACACATATATATTTTTAATTAAACAAATAATTACAAAGTTATAGTGCATTGAAGTTCCGCGCGACGTCATAAAGTGCTGCACTTTTACGCACTCACTGACGTCACGGGCATTTTCTTTAGAACTTTGGCACGCTTTATCCCTTTACATTTTCATTAGTTTTAAAAAGTGAAAAATAGGTGTCGAGTAGTTTTTGTTAAGCTAACTGACGGACTAATTAAAACTTTTGCTTTTTTACCCAGGAAACATCTATTATTCGTTTGGTGTGCGGACGAAGGTGCATCGTGTTAAACGCTTTGGCATCATAATTACTTTCTTGTGATGGGAGCTGTTTTGCAATCGGAGTGTGTAGCCTGGTGTGCTGTCGACTGTACCTACCTAGTCTTTGTTCATTAAGTAACAGTGTTGTATTCTTCGCCTACCAGTAAGGAAATCGGTGTGTTCTTTAGTGATAACTGTGTTACTTGTACTGCAACCGGAGTAGTATTGCTGTGTTATAGCAGTGCCTCTTGCCCTCCGAGTATCCACGGAAGACCAGCGTCGTGGTGTCCCTTACGACACCTCGACATGATGCTGAGTGGATACCGTTTCGGTGACACGCACATTACCTACTCTCTTTACTTTTGTTAAATATGTATTTTTGATGCTGTTTTGTGTCGCTGAATAAAATATTTCATTTTCATTATGGTTTTTTTTACATTCTTTCATTTCTGAATTTGTCGTGTTCGGAAGACCGTGTCTATCTCCTTTTCTTCGCAGGTCGTGGAGATGGTATCGACCGCTACGGGCGCGGTAACACTGGCGATCGGCGACGGCGCCAACGACGTGGCCATGATCCAACGAGCGTCCGTCGGCGTCGGCATTTCCGGCGTCGAAGGCCTGCAGGCCGTCTGCGCCTCCGACTACAGCATCGCACAGGTATCGTCACCATCGTCAGCATTTAAAATAGTAAGACACGGGTCATAACGCGACGTTTATTAATGAGTTACATTATGTAGCAGACAAGTCTGCTTGTGACCACCACGGCTGCAGCATCGCGGCCGAAACGTCAAGCCGTGAGTACATAATGTAATTTATTAATAAACTTCGCGTTAAGACCTGTGTCTTACTATTTTAATGAGGGTTTTCGCGTATGAAAAATCCGCCAGATGGCAATACGTAGACGCGAGGTCCAAATGCTGCATGATTAGTTATTTTTGACATGACATTGACAGATATGTCAATCCACATCCACGTCCCACCATCTAGCGGATCTTTCATACGCGAAAACCCTTATTGAAATGGAACGCGAAAGTTTAAAATCTTATATCATCATCATTTGCTGACTACTTGAGATAGGTGTTATTACCTAGTTCAGGTGTCAGCCTACCATAGCCAATGTTTTAGTGTAAATTAGAATAGTATGTCTTAGAATGTACCTTGTTTGTATACGGTTATGGTGAGAAATAAACGATATTATTATATTTGTACCATGTTCCTGTGCAAATAAATGAATTTGAATTTATTATTATTTCAGCCACAGGACGTCCACTGCTGAATGTAGGTCTCCTTCAATGACTTCCACATCGCACCGGTTGGTAGCGGCCTGCATCCAGCGCCTTCCTGCTAACTTTATGAAGTTGCACAGATATGTTTTGTTTCGGAAAATCAGCGTTTCACAAAACAATTTTCACGGGATTTAGCTTCAAAGAGAACAAGCCTATAATACCTAATCCAGTGCGATCCGAGTCCGATCTCGCACTTTATTATCCAAACGCTGTCTAGCTATCATCCTCAGTTCCCCAATCAATCGAGCAGGAGGACGTTTCTTACTTACAATCTAGTATTTAATTATGTTTATATCCGTTGTCTAGTACCAGCTTTGCTTAGTTTGGGACTAGAAGTGCAGTGTAAAATGTCCAAGGATATTTATTATTATTATTAATCTAGCAATGGATTGTTTTAAGCAGAAATTATGATGACATTATCGTGGAGTGTTGTATCGCTCCGTGATTTTCTATAACATCGACTGCTCCGATTTTGCCAGAGCGAATAAGGCTTCTGTGGGCACATAGCTCGTGGAGCTGATGACCGCTGGGGCAGGAATGTTCTTGAGTGGCGACCACGAGCCGGAAGACGTAGCATAGGCAGGCTTCCCACTAGGTGGACTGACGATCTGGTGAAGGTCGCGGTAGGTACCTGGGTGCGAGCGGCGCAGGATCGATCTTTATGGAAATCCTTGGGGGAGGCCTTTGTCTAGCAGTGGACGTCTGTCGGCTGAAACGAACGAATAAGTCTTCTGGCCTGTACAAATGACTGTGTTTTTAGCATTCAAAGTCAAAGTATTTATTTGCAAAGAATAGGTACAATGGTTTAGGTGTTAAATTTAGGTAAAGTGCTACTATTCTGCTTAACAATATCAGCATGCAAATTTTGAGTCTAGTCATTACTACTCTTTAATACGAACCGACACGAATTTTATTGATAAACCGTCACTGTCAAAAGGGCGCATAATTGGCGTAATAACCCCCATGTTGGTACCCGCTGAAAACCAGCTGCGACTTGTGTGTGTCATGTCACGATTTTCGCTGAGCGGGCGCCTTTTCAGCATGGCTCAGTAATATTTATTTTAACCTCTATACATGTATGCACATAAATGTTAATTCTGAATAAAGGTATTCTATTCTAATACGGCTATACAGGAATTGCAGCAGTGGGAACAAGAAGTGGGAATAGTCCCGTTTTACCCTCCAACATAATAATGTATTCCCTCCTTTAGTTCCGCTTCCTGCTGCGGCTGCTGCTGGTGCACGGCGCGTGGAACTACTCGCGGATCAGCAAGCTCATCCTGTACTCGTTCTACAAGAACATCTGCCTCTACGTCATCGAGCTCTGGTTCGCCATCTACTCCGCCTGGTGAGCAAGCAACCTCCTTTTTGTCAAAAATATATTTTATTTTTTACCTTACTCCTATTTGTAATACGAGCAGCGAATCGAGACACAATAGAAATCAGTTGTAACCCCGTGGTTTTACCGTGCGGAGATCGCCGGCCCGATCTGTACGCGTTGGTGTGGTTGAAGCTTAAGACCGTTCTTATGCGACCACAAAAGGTAGCTTTTCGAACTAGGCGTCACAGACGCAGCGTTTTTAGTGCCACCAACGCCGCGTCACTAACGCCGGGACAGTGACTAGTGACTGGATACCTATTTTTACAAATTTTACTCGTAATATTACATGAATTGCATAATTCGCGCGGAAAAGTGTGATGCGCCTCTGCGTCTGTCGTGGGTATCCAAAGTCACTAGAGCGTTACTGTCGCAGCGTTGGTGACACTAAAGACGCTGCGTCTGTGACGCTTAGTTCGAAAGGCTACCTTTAAGGTTCCACGAGATAATACGGGAATATTAGTTAGCCCCTCGTACTAAGCTGAATATGCTTGTGCACTCGTGACACCACAATAGTAGAGCGATGGCGAGGTTCGAACCCGTGTTCCTCGGATGTCGAATCGGCCAGTCCGACCCCTTCACCGTTCGGCTATCGTGGCTTAAATCGTGTATTAATAATATGCTATTGACCTTTTTCTCCTCATGACTACGTTTCAATTGTCCTTTTTCTCCCCATGTATGCGTTTCAATTGTCCCTTTTCTCCCCATGACTACGTTTCAATTATCCTTTTTCTCCCCATGACTACGTTTCAATTATCCTTTTTCTCCCCATGACTACGTTTCAATTATCCTTTTTCTCCCCATGACTACGTTTCAATTATCCTTTTTCTCCCCATGACTACGTTTCAATTATCCTTTTTCTCCCCATGACTACGTTTCAATTATCCTTTTTCTCCCCATGACTACGTTTCAATTATACTTTTTCTCCCTATGTATGCGTTTCAATTGTCCCTTTTCTCCCCATGACTACGTTTTAATTATCCTTTTTCTCCCCATGACTACGTTTCAATTATCCTTTTTCTCCCCATGACTACGTTTCAATTATCCTTTTTCTCCCCATGACTACGTTTCAATTATCCTTTTTCTCACCATGTATGCGTTTCAATTGTCCCTTTTCTCCCCATGACTACGTTTCAATTATCCTTTTTCTCCCCATGACTACGTTTCAATTATCCTTTTTCTCCCCATGTATGCGTTTCAATTGTCCTTGTTCTCCCCATGTATGCATTTCAATTGTCCTTTTTCTCCCCATGTATGCGTTTCAATTGTCCTTTTTCTCCCCATGTATGCGTTTCAATTGTCCTTTTTCTCCCCATGTATGCGTTTCAATTGTCCTTGTTCTCTCCAGGTCTGGTCAGATCCTGTTCGAGCGCTGGACGATAGGGTTCTACAACGTGATCTTCACGGCGCTGCCGCCCTTCGCCATCGGGCTCTTCGACAAATTGTGTTCACCTGATATTATGCTAAGGGTAAGAGAGAGAATGATTAGTAGGTATACAAATTAATATTTCTGCTAACCACTCTAGGTGATCAAAATATGTGCTTGTGTTAGAAGTGAGCTAACCACAAAGTCTTTAGGTCGATGGAGACCAAAATATTCTACTAGTTTAATACAAGCAGAATATAATTTTTTTGCGGGAGGCTTGAAATGTCCTGCAATGGACGTATTTTTGTTGAAAATGCAAGTCTGATACCTAAACTGTTGTATACACAATTCAGATACAGTGACTGTTTGCTCGGACGACACTGTCGCACATTGCAAAGCTTCATACTTAAAATCACACGCGCTCAGTTCCCAGCGCCAAATGGGTTGAAGGATGTGTATTTCTTGATGAGTTTAGATAATGAAGGCCTCACCAGAGCGGCGTTACTGTAAAATAGATCCTGTCACTTCTCAGTGGTGCAACTATTAAGTATAAAAATGAAAAAGCCCGGTCTGTAAGCACGTAGAATTTTGTCCAATGACCCCAAGCTACCCATCCTTATCACTCGCGCGTAATTATGTTGCTGTCGCTTTCGCACACTCACTGCGAGCGCCCGTCGCACAGTCGCGACAGCAATATAATTACGCGCGAGCGATAAGGATGGGTAGCTTGGGGTCATTGGACAAAATTCTACGTGCTCACAGACCAGACTATAGCTTTAAGTTATAATTGTTTTGTTTCATCTTTGCCCTGATCATCACTTTCCATCACTTAAGATGCAGTCCAAGAGCTCATTACGAATAAAAAAACTTTGTTTCCAGCACCCGATCCTGTACATCCCGTCGCAGCAAGGACTTCTATTCAACGTGCGCGTATTCTGGGTGTGGGCCATCAACGCTCTCCTACACTCTGTTCTATTGTTCTGGCTGCCCGTGCTTATGGCGCCCACCGCGCTGTGGCCCAACGGCCGCGACGGCGGCTACCTCGTGCTAGGGAACATTGTCTACACGGTAAATAAAGTCCGGTCACCGAGCAGATAGAACTTCGTCCAATGACCCCAAGCTACCCATCCTTATCGCTCGCGCGTAATGATATTGCTGTCGCGACTGTGCGACGGGCGCCCGCAGTGAGTGTGCGAGCGCGACAGCAGCAGCGATAATTATTTCGTTCGTTTGTTTCGGCCAATGACGTCCGCTGCTGGACAAAGGCCTCCCCCAAGAATTTCCACAAAGACCGGTCCTGCGCCGCCCGCATCCAGGCACCTCCCGCGGCTTTCACCAGATCGTCGGTCCACCTAGTGGGAGGTCAGCCCACACTACGTTTTCTGGCTCGAGATCGCTATCGAGAACTTTTCTGCCCAAACGAGTCAAAAATGAGGAGATCCGCAGGAAAATCAAAGTGACCGATGTACCCCCCAGAATTCCCAAACTCAAATGCCAGTGGGTGGGGCACATCGTATAGCTGATGGCCGCCGGAGTAGACTAGTATAGTTCTCGAGTAGCGACCACGAGCCGGGAGACATAGTGTGGGCAGGCTTTCCACTAGATGGATCGACGACCTGGTTAAAGTCTGGATGTGGGCAGCGCAGGATCAGTCGTAATGGAATGGCTGAAACGACGACAAGCAACAGCTGTACAGTCAATTTAGCTATAAACATTTTGGAACAGTTTGAGAGCTAATAATATTAGAAGTTGAGTACAATATACTGACTATTTGTATTTGTACATATTTAACAAAATACCACACAACCTTGTCGAATTGCCAATAAACAAATTTAAGATACATATAAAAAATACCCTTATGTCCAAAGGGTACTACAAGGTTCGAGACTATATTGATGACAAGGATGCGTGATCAGTTCAGTCTGCACATATTTGATGTACTTAAATTTGACTATTCTTATCGTTAGATAATTCCTGGCAATAAGTGGTGACTGAGTTTGTTCCGGCGTTTCTTCTCAGCACTTGCCATATGTTTGTCTCGAAGCGCCGGTAGGGCCCAAAAGATAAGGAGACATGTAAAGTGCCCCATAAGGGCTACCTTTTCTTTTTTTATTATTTTCTATTGACGTTCATAAGTGCCACTTGTGGTCTAAACTGAATAAATATTTTTGATTTTGATGATTTTGATTTTGATTCTATGTGTATGTTGGCAGTACGTGGTGCTGACGGTGTGCCTGAAGGCGGGACTGGCGACTCACTCGTGGACGTGGGTCACACACGTGGCCATCTGGGGCTCCGTGGCCATGTGGTTCCTCTTCATACTCATCTACAGGTCGGTATTTTGAAAATTGTAAATAACTTAAAAAAATCGAACTGCCTAAGGCGGGAATTGAACCCACGACCTTTCGCTTGCCGGGCGACTGCTCTTCCAACTGAGCTACATAGAGATGCGACTCTTAACGTTAAAAATTAAATAACTACAGGTCGTAACTCGATAACGACATGAGCTCTTGTTGACATTTAGTTACCTGCTGAACGCTCTTGTCATACAAATATTATATTTAGCACAGAATTAAGGGGCATAACCTAGCCGCAGTCTACAGACTTTCAGTCGGCCAGTTAAAAATCGGTGGTCTGAGCCTAGTCTTAACTATTTTCTGTAAAATAAAGATTTAAATTATCCTGTAAATGTTATTTTCTGTAATAAATTAAGAGTTAAGCACAGGTGACTGAATTTTTTCTTATGAATAGTCAAACCAATATTATGTTGTCTGCAAGTGGTGGCAAGGGAAGTTCTATTTTGAATGTGTGTAAGTGCCCTAAATCTATCTATCAGTCTAAGGGCTATATTTCACCGGGACACCATGGCGGCGCAACCAGTCGCCGGCTACCATCAAAATGTATACAGCTCTATAGATAGAGAGTTACTCACCTGGTGTCCGTTTGGTTGCGCAAAGCTGCATACATTTTGTTGATAGCGGCGACTGGTTGCGCCGCCATGGTGTCCCTGTGAAATATAGCCCTAAATGTTATAACTAATATTTTATATGTATCGCTGTTGGTTTCTATTTTAATAAAATATCACCAACAGTGTGCTAATTTTGCCTTATTATGACTGTAGAAAGCAAATAGATAACACACTTGCGGGATAAGGAGATCCGGACGTAGTAGTTTAAGTGGTGATACCGCAACTTTAGAACAATTTTTGAACTTCACAACGTTGTGTGGTGGTTGCAGCAACATCTACCCGTGGATCCTGATCGGCGCGGTGATGCGCGGCATGGACCGCATGGTGTTCAGCTCGCTGGTGTTCTGGTTCGGGCTGCTGCTCATTCCCGTCGCCACGCTCATACCAGACCTCATCGTCACTGTGTGAGTACCAGCCCTGACTATAGTCTGGTCCGTGAGCACGTAGAATTTTGTCCAATGACCCCTAGCTACCCATCCTTATCGGTCGCGCGTAATTAATTATGTTGCTATCGCGCTCGTACACTCACTGCGGGTGCCAGTCGCACAGTCGCGACAGCAATATAATTACGCGCGAGCGATAAGGATGGGTAGCTAGGGGCCATTGGACAAAATTCTACGTGCTCACGGACCGGGCTTTAGACACGCTACATGGACAGTCGAACCTTAACTTCGAAATCCTCCTATGTTCTTCTGATTAATTTCGTTGCGGGTCCAATGACAGTTTAACTTTCCCCCGGGACAAACTTGACCTTCATTGGTTGGGTTTTTATTGGCGGTCAAACTGTAGATCCTGGCTACACAGGAGTGACAGGAGTTGCAGTGGTGGGAAAGAGAGATGGGAATAGTCCCGATAGACACGCCACGTTTCTGCCACTAAGCTGGGTGGTGGGAACTACTGAGGTCATAGGCCGGGTTGCTATCTTCAATCCCTATACAAATCGGTTTTTTAACTGTCAAAAGTCAATCCTGTAAATGTAGATTCTGGCTACACAGGAGTCGCAGCGGTGGGAACGAGAGGTGGGAATAGTCCCGTGTCAAAAGTCAATCTGTTTTCGATCAAATATCCACTTTTAGATATTTTGACCAAAAACAAAATTTGACAGTTGATGGTCGAATTTGGACTGAGATTGATTATAGCAATTCGGCGTTAATCGCAAGGCTGCAACATTGGTGAACCGTCACAAGCGATTGATATGGCTCAATAAAACCGACGACTGAGTGTGCCGGAATAATTTCTTCAACGACAAACCAGAGGCAAACTTTCCTCGACAACTTCCTCAAAAGTCACTTTTTAAATCCTAAGAAAATTCCTTCATCCCTTTTTGTTTTCCTTCCCTACCTTCCCACCATAAATCATCAACACATTTAGATCAAGCGCAAGAGGAGAATTACATACAGACATCTAGTATTCTAGCTCAATCGTTAGGAGAGAATCAAGCGTTAGAATTTGGGCTAGGTTTCAAAACATTGAAACGGCAAGCGCTTGCAGATCGCGCGTGCGCACTCGCTATTACTACTGGTACCGCTGCCCGCCGCGCGAGACTCCCGAGGAACTCCTGAATTTCTTGAACGGCCCGCGAAGTGAGTAAGTCTTTACTTCGGAGTAGCCTTGAGAGTAGTATTTGTGCAGAGTAAGAGAAATAGACAAAGAAATAAGTGAAAAATTGAAATTATCATTGCCTTTCGTGATGATCATAGTTTTTTGAGTTTGTAGCACCATGTTGGGCGCCAATGTAATAATACGCAACTGATCTACTAATATCAAACTCGTTTCTGTTTGCGGTACACAGTATGTAAAACATAAGGGACCAGTCATTCAGTAAAATATTTTTAGAAAATAACTAGGAAAACATAATCATTTATCGACCCTAAAGACGATATTTTCCCACGGCAGCCCCTTGTTCGCTGCGTGGCGTGATACAGCGCATGCGCCAGCAATGGAACGCGCCGCGCGCCAAGCGCTCTTATACAGGGTGAGCGTTCGTATATAGGTTCAGTTTAATTGCTCTTTGTGTAATTATACCATTGGGTATGTTAAGATAAATGTACAAAGCAAAATATACGTTAAAGTAGTAAAGTATTTCGATTACCATAGTATGTAGATAACGCGCAGTAATGACGCTTTAGTAGCCATATAATAAGTGATCAACGTAAATGTAGTATTTATTGTGAACTTCTAAAGTAAATGATGATATTTCGGAGCAATTAGTAATTAATAGAATTTTATGATTTTTCTAGAAGAGATGTGGTGTCCTGAGATTTTTGTGGAAGAAGATTACGAAACTTCACCTTGCGAGCCGAGCGCTAATGCTGGGTAATAACTATATTTATAATGTAGGTAAACCAAATAGTATTCGATAATATTTAATCATCGTCATGTCTATCATCATCCCAATCCACAAATTCCCATTTGTTCCTCTGATCCCTTACCACAAATTCAGCCAACTTAAACATCCCTTAATAACTTAAATATTATTTTTTGTTACTCATATTTTAGTTGCATTGAAAACAAAAAACAATCAGTAAAGTTGGCCGACAAGTGACGTTTTGGGGTTTCAGGTTTTGACAGCTCAAAAATTATGTAAAATGTAACCTGAATTTTTTTTATTTTTTAGGAGTAACAAAAGATAATATAAAAAGATAAGTGATTAAAATGATCACCCTGTATATCCGCAGCATCCACAACTCTGCGTTCAAGACGATGACGGAGGCGGTGCGCGAAAGCGAGATCAAGCAACGCGACCCCGCCGCGCTACTCGCGCAGCCGAGGCACTCGTGAGTACCGCCCTGTATTACCACACGCCTACACTACACTAAAGTCGGATTCTTTAGAAATTTCCCTATATGTAAACAAATATGGCCAACTGACATTAAAACATTTTTAATCTGTGCCCTAGTGAGGCCACCAAACCTCTCGTTAATCGCGGATTGAAATTATTGTAGTACTTACGTACCTATAGAAAGAATTTATAATGCTTTATAAAGCAATGCATTAAACAATTAGTAGTAAATTCAATGAAGAAAAAATACATTGTTGATTAAGGCCCTATTTAAATCTATTTAAATGCAATCAGTAATAAAAATGATTGAATAATTGAAATAAAATCGATTAAATTTACCGATTATTGTCTATGACTTACAGGTTACAACACTGATGTGTCAGAGACAACATGGAGATAACACATAATTTTAAACTTCAAGTCAATTTGACAAGTCTCACATATTTTCATCGTCCACATATTTTGCTAAAATAATTTGTTTAAAGATTGATTCCAAACTTGTATAATCGTGAGAATAAAGTTGGTTTCATGGGCTTGTGAAATAATGTGTATGATAATATGAACACGTAAGTGATTATGGTGTAATTGTATGCAGAAGTGTTTGTTTACATTTAAGGAAATTTCTAAAGAATTTAGGTATACACGAGCGAGGCTTGCTCGCGCTAACGAAACTCGATAGGTTACACGCGAACGACGTAAACCAAGTAGAATGGCGAGGCCCTTTTGAACTATCAAACTTCAATTTGATAATACGATGGGTAATCTCAAACGAGCGACCCATATCAACTAGTATGGCAAGATCCATTGGAAATATCAATTTAGTGCAAAAATATGATGGGTAAACTTACGCTTGTGACGTAAGCATGACCTGTTCGAACTGTCTTATTCCAATGCAAAAATACGAGTGTTGCTATTATTGGACACGCCCCTAATGAAAAATCTAAATTTGGTTTCATATCGATACATAAATACACGTAATAATTAAAGTTCTGTAGGCAATATGCAAATAATTCTTTGATCTTTACTTAGATTAGTAATTGATTCGTAATATTAGTCAATAAACTGTCATAATTGATCAATAATAGTGAGTTTCGTTAGCGTGAACAAGCCGAACGACGACGATACAGATTCTAAGATAATTGAGTTACTGGTCACTAAAAGGAGCAAGAGACTCTTGCCTTACCCATAATTCTATCAATATGGGTTCTTTGAAACTATTTCGGGCAAATACAAAATAGATTTCCACGAAAATGTCTACATTACTGCCATTTTCAGCAAAAAATAAATTTTAATGCCAAAAAATTACTATAAGGAAAATCATTCTGCTAATTTAAAGCTGGGCAAGGTTTGAACAGAAATTTTCTGATAATAAAATAAAATTGACTAAAAAAATGAAGTAAAGAATATCTTGAATTGGTTTAGAATATTGACAGTGATTTAAAATACGTTGCTAAGAAAATAATGTTTGAGTCACTGTCAACGATTCTAACAAATACGTGGAATCTAAGGCTGAGAGCACACGAGCTAAGCTACAGCGACCGTACAAGTTACGACACGAGCCAAACCAAAGCTCCAAGCTTTAGCGTGAGCGGAGAACATACACATTAAATAAAGAATGATTTATTAATGGTCTTCATAATTTATTGAACACTTTATATATTTCCTAACTACGTGTGTGTGGTCTCCGTTAAATATAATATTAAAATAATATTAATAATGATTCGTTCCAAAGATTTCCATTCTGCCTGCATTTATAACATTGTGGTGATATACTAGATTAGATTAACCGTGTGTGAGATGAGTGTCTGTGTGCTTGTTCCGAATGACCTGTGTTGTGTAGGCTAACATGTTATTTTGAACATTTTATTTACTATGTATGATTTTGTTTTTTTTTAATGTATTTATGTAAATATGTGTATTTATTTATATTTTATTGTTCTTAAGTACAAAGTAAAGTTAGTCAAAAGTTAATATTAAAATATTATACAGTGTGAGTCACGTTAAAGTGTACATATCAAAATAGATGAAACTAGACCTATTTTTATCGACAAAAAAGAGGTCAAAAATTTTTTTAGATTTTTTTAAAATTTTTTATAGAATTTTTTTTCTTCCAATTACTTATTGTAAAGAAAACATAATAACTTTTAAACTAAGCGGTATATCTTGATACAATAAAAACAGTAACAATGCTAAATAACAGGCAATACTAAAAAAATACATAAAATACACAAAAAAGGCCAACAAATAATAAAAAAAATATACTTTTTGAAAAAAATCCGCTTAAAAATTCGTGTTTTTTTGGTTATTTGATAAATTTCTCCAAAAAATGCCCCTATAACAGGTAGTTTTTATTACTTTGTATTATTCTCT
This sequence comes from Ostrinia nubilalis, assembly GCF_963855985.1. Lineage (NCBI taxonomy): Eukaryota > Metazoa > Arthropoda > Insecta > Lepidoptera > Crambidae > Ostrinia > Ostrinia nubilalis. The sequence continues at coordinate 394,155 of NC_087094.1, read as the reverse complement.
ATCATATTACCTTCGTAAAACGAAAAATCGCATGTCTCTATCCCTATCACAACGTTTGCAATGATCGTTTGAACTAAGCCTCTCCGGGCGCGCCATTCAACGCTTCGTTAACAACAAAACTGAAAATGGCTCTAGATTTGTAATTTTGATAAAGACAAGTTAGATTTCAAATAAAAACAAAAGATTTCGAGGTAAATTAAACATTTTAGTCAAAATTAAAATTGTCTCTACCTGTAGCGGAGAATAATGTTGTGGCAGGCCTTTGTTCAAACGATCATAGCAAATGTTGTGATAGGGATAGAGACATGCGATTTTTGGTTTTACAAAGATAATACGATAGAAAATAATACAAAGTAATAAAAACCACCAGTTATAGGGGCATTTTTTGGAGAAATTTATAAAATAACCAAAAAAACACGAATTTTTAAGCAGATTTTTTTCAAAAAGTATCATTTTTTATTATTTGTTGGCATTTTTTGTGTATTCTATGTATTTTTTTAGTATCGCCTGTTATTTAGCATTATTACTGTTTTTATTTTATCAGGATATACCGCTTAGTTTAAAAGTTATTACGTTTTCTTTGCAATAAGTAATTTGAAGAAAAAAAATTCTATAAAAAATTAAAAAAAAATCTCAAAAATTTTTTGACCTCTTTTTTGTCGATAAAAATAGGTCTAGTTTCATCTATTTTCATATGTACACTTTAACGTGACTCACACTGTATTATAGCTGTAGGTATAATGTTGATAACAAGACAGAAAGGCTGAATTAGTACACAATATTATTACTAGATTCCATAGAATTTATTTGATTTTAATAAAGTTTTAGCGTATTTTACTAAATATAATGAAATTGCAAACACAGTACATAGACAATAGAACGTATTACTAGTAATATCTAATATCTGTAGTCTATATAAAATTACATATCGTAGACCATTATCAAACAACCACAATATAATTTGTACTTTTATATTTATGATTTTAATTACCCACATTTTTATATTTTTCTCACCGTTATGCTTTCAATGTTAGGTCGATATATCTCCAGCAGATGTCAAAGTGTGCTTGCCATTAATTATTTTTAGATATTGTATTAATTTGATTGAAATATATGGACAAATATCGACAACATGGCACTTATCTGTATAAAAAATAGAGCGCACGCAGAGTATATTTAGTTGTTAGTTGGATTTTATTTTGAGTTCGCTTTGCATCGCCCCTCCCCGCACCTACCATAGACTCGTGTTAAGATGTTAACCCGCATGACCGTGCCGCACTCGGTATGGAAACTTTCGTCTTATTTTTCGTACAAAATATAACAAATATCTATAAAAACAAAGTAAAGAGAATCCTTTCTTACATTAATATCCAACTAGCTAAAAAGGCGAAAGTTTCAGCATGTCCGATTATTTCACGTTCGCAAAACACTTCTGTCATATCTGTCAGTGAACGTCATGCTGTACATGTAACGCCACGTTGCACACGTGAAACAATCCACCGTGGCGTCTCGGCACGAGTCTATGTCCCCGGGCGGCTGTGGCTCGCTACTTGACGTTCTGTGTCGCGCTCAGCAAGCGCGGCGAGCCCGTGGGGCTGCGCTGGCGTCGCCGAGGAGTCGCGCCCGCGTCCGCGTCCGCGCCCGCGCCCGCGTCCGCGCCCGCGCCCGTCCCCGCCCCCGCTGTCGCCCGCCCGCCCCGCCGGCGCCATCGAGATTCGCACGTCATATGACAGTTCACCATCGCGTGAGCGCTCGTTACATCTGATCGTGTGGCATCTCGAGTGCTCGACGACGAATCTCGACGCTTCGAAACGACGCTTGTCAATATAAATGTGACCCGGTCTGAAATTGGTTTAAAATTAATCAATTCGACCACGACGTCAAATGTAACGACCGTGACGATTCGCGCGAAGACTGGAATTGTATCCGAGTAGTTTTAAAGCGAGAAGTGTGATCAGTCCCGGCGTGAATGCGGCCCGGGACCGACTGATTAGGATGTGATATAGATACTTACAGTAGTTGACGTCTTGTACATAATGACGGTGGTGTCGATGACGATCTATGAAATGAATTTCACATTAAAACGAATATGAAGGTTGAAAGACTTCACAGCACCGATGTGCCATATTTTAAAACATAATATCGATTTCGGAATCTAAAGTTAAAACACAACGATGTAATGTTGTACATATTTCATAAACATGGACTTCATTTTCACTACCGCCACCTATTGACTGAATAGAAATCAGCCCCAACAATTACTAAAGTACCTCCTTCCTACATTTTAAGTATCCGTGTATATATTATAGATTATTACTTCACGTTTAGAATTCACGTCTTCTTTAGGCCTCAATTGTTACAACGAGTGTGTTCTTATGATATTTTGTAGATATTGATTTGTTGTTATCGACTCAAAGTTGGTTTTTATTCAAGTTGGGCGTACTTGCCGTACGTGTTTCGAGGAGAAGCCGCCATTAAATGGTAAAGAGAAGTGTTGCTTGCTAAACGAGTGTAGAACATTCGGGGTTGCCAGAATAAAATATTCGGTAATGTTCAAAATAATTAAACTCAATTATTTACACTTGAGTATCTTCCCAAAAAAATATTTACTGTTTTATTGATGATCAAAATTTTTATTATACATAAGTTCAATTTCTAGATATTTTTTTCCAGTTAATCCAAGTTCTGGATATCTGATAGCCCTCTGGGGCGAGTTAGATGACACACTTCTGTGACATAGCTACTTGTTTAAAATCTGTCTTCTACATTTCGAGTCTTCTACTTACAAACATTGTTCCTATTTGTATTAATTATTTAAAATACTGGAATTTAAAAATAATCTCAATGTATAGTTTTACTGAGCAATATCTAAATAATATCAATTTATTAATCTTCCCTTTTTTCATGAATTATAATTACTCAAAGATATAACAAAAAAAATGGAATTGAAAGATTATACCATATTTTGATAGTTGCTTAATTAAGCTGGTACTTCCGAAATGAGAGTTGTAGATTTTATATTGTTTGTATGTTTGCTAATACTGGGTGTGTAGTGTGTGCCAGTCGCGAGGTCGCGGCAGAGATCCGTCTTCAACGGTCAGTCATTCCGTCGATTAAATCGCCAGTTATCGTAGTTCTGTACCGTTTGTTTGCAGCCAAAATAGTACTTTATGTACGCTAGACTATATTTTTCTATACAATGAATATATAATATAAGTTGTGAGCAATATTTTTATATGATAAAGTTGATGCAGTATTGTGAATTACTTAGAATAAAAATTATAGAGCCTGAAGTGATAAGACACCTCGAGTTTTAGAAGGGGTTGCAGATAATAGTCAGTATCGATATAATATACTTTTGTCTATCATTTGTTTTTGGACCCCATAAGACGTGATTGGTTTCATATTTTCTAATTATCTTGTTTTATTCCCGACAATGATGTCCTGAAAATATGTTTTGTTTTATGGCATGAAAGTCTTTATGTGGATTTTGCCCATATTTCGCTATTTCCGAATATCAGATATTTCGCTCTTTCCGTTTTGCCACTCACCATTGTTTTTACAAGTGAGAAAAACTAGCTCATAAAAATCTGTGTAGAGGCCTCTTTCTAAAAATCGGCGTGTTTTATTTCTGAGAGTAGTTTATTTGTCAAAATTATTGACGAATCTCGTTTTGATATATGAAATTAATATAATTAAAAGTGTTCTTCCTAATACTTAAACGTTTATTGTAAATAGTTGTATTAAGAGTGTGTTGTTTCTACGAGTCGGTAGTTACTTGTGATGTATTATACAAATCCTTCAGCTAAAGTTATTTTGCTCCCATTTTTAAATCTTTTTATAATAACTTTTAAACGACGTTTGAAGTTTGTTTATATTGCATTAAAATATTATTTTATTTATTTGAATAGTTTAAACAAATGAGAAATGTCATATCAATAATAGTATTTAGAGTACCACCGGTCCGATGTGATATCGAATAAATCAAGTTAGAATGAAACGAAGAGGTTCCTATTTTATAACTAAACTTTTCTTGAGTTTTCAGATCTTTGAATGATAATTCTAATAAACTTCAAATGTCGATGTAATACTTCTTCTCTTTATCTGTTATTTTCGTTTGCACTTTCCATTGTTTCAAAGGAGCCACTACATTTGACGGCAGTGGTCTCCTATTTTGTCTCAAATCCTTTATTTATTTTACCCTGTCATGTCTCTTGCTAGAATAGTCGTGCCTCGTGCAGTCAACAGCAGTACTCGATATGTTCCTTCATGAAGGCTCATTTATTCAATTGTTGAGTGCACCGCACCCTGTGGTTATCCATCCAAGATGTACAAATAGTAGCACGAGGAAAATACACTGTTCAAATTGTTTATAAACCATCCGTCATAGAGGGAAAGCACTATTTAACATTAATGCTGCGTTCTGGCGTTACACAAAAAGCAATGCCAGTGAATGCTATACGATATGAATTTTAATCGTTTAAGATTTAATTTTTCTCTTCTTTTTCATTGTTGGTGAATTTGTGTAAGAAATAATTGAGTAAAAAAATATTCCTAAATTATGTTGGCACTTATGCAGTGCTATAAATATTTTCTCATGAATTCCGTTGAACACTTCTTGGAATAATATGTTGCATGAAATTAGTATTAGTTTTTATAGTTCGCGAGAATGTTGCATTACAGACAAGTGATCCAATGTATATTCACCTCAATGCTTTACAGTTAGCATGTTCAACAGTACCAAATCTATTTTTATGGTTTTACGCATACATTTGCTACACTAGTGTGAAATGTAAATATTTTTATCGATTGTCACGGTAAGTGCGCAGTTTATCAGTGTGTTTTCCATCGTCTGAAATGCATTTAATTATTTTACTTACAATACTTCTTGCATTCCATGCAATGTCATGTCAATTTGTGATCTTGTAATTATAGTGTTGTAAATAGTATAAGAGAGCCTTATTGCTGTTGTTTGTAATGATCATTCCTATTTATTTAATAAAGAATTGAAATTTTGAAAACGAGTTGTGTACTGTAGTTTGTAAGCGGTAATGCTAAAATTAAGTTAGAAATTGCGCGAGGCGTAAAAAATCTCATCATTTTTAATGAAAAGGATAATGCACCTACTGGGCTTAAAATGTTATTTTGTTCCTATTTATGTAAAACTTAATGGTCTTGCTTTTCGATTTACATGGCAACATAATCGATGATCAGCTTAATTTTAACAAAGAGGGCAGTATTTAAAAGAAGCTGCGACTAATCTACAAAAGTTGCATTATCCCGCTCGTTCCGAAGCGATTTGTTGCGCCCGCGCATAGATTGGTTTGGTAAACATATTAAAGCGAACTCTCGCCCGGGATCGGTGGCGGTCGCATGTGGGCATGTACTAATGTGTGTTGTTCCTGGCAGCGCGGCGGACGCGCGCCACGCGCTCGTGCGGCTGGCCACGTGTAAGTACCATGCTGCACGGGACTATTCCCACCTCTCGTTCCCACCACTGCAACTCCTGTGTAGCCAGGATCTACAGCTTGACCGCCATGCGCATGCTGCACGCTTGCACCGCACGCTTGCCGCCGCTCCGGACGCGTAGTCCTTGGATGTGTCACTGTCTTGTCGTGAACCTCGCCGCTCGCGAGGCGCCGGGGTGCCGCGTCGACCGCGGGGCTCGTTCTGTGTCTGCGTGATACGTGAGAGTCAACGTACACCCGTTTGTCTGACGAAAGCTTGGCATTCACACCTTGTATCACATGTCTGGTAATGTTGACGTCCAAAAAGCTCACATAACGTGTTGCGGAGCACCCGTGTTGTGGTAGTGAATCCGAGGCTCGAGACAAATGGGCCGCAACAAGGTTGGCTTATCGCCCTCACGCATCCGTGGATACGCTTATAGTCAAAGCACAGTTTCGATTGCGCCCCCAACCCTGCGGTCGACGCCGACACCCCAAGTCCCAGGGTCCCGCGCGGCCCGGTTGTGACTGGCTCTGTGTGGCAGCCTCACGGAGACGGCGCGCCTGCTCCAAAACGTTCGCAGCGTGTTCAGCCGCCGCTCCGCCTCGCGCACCCTGGAACTGGAGATGTCACGTGAGTACGCACCGCGTCCTAGACGCCCGCACACTAGCCCACACTTTACTTTCCCAAGTCGGCCCCGAGCATTTAAAGGACACAGGTACCTTACATTATTATTATTCTTCTGTTTAATGGCTTATGGTGCCTATTTGAAGCACACTGGTTTCGCCAATGTCGAGTGTTTAACGAGACACGGTGGACAGGTACCTTACATTACTTGATTGATTTCAACACGTCAGCACACTAGTGAGCGTTGTCGACACGCCGTTCGATCACGATTATTTTCCGCAATTTACATCTCACTACATTCACACGTTTTATTCTCGCTGGTATATTGTTGGCCGTGTAATGACGCCGGTGGCCGTGTGCAGATGGGTTCGCGTTCTCGCAAGAGGAGGGCGGCAGCGTGTCGCAGGGCGCCATCATTCGCGCCTACGACACGCGGCAGCCGAGGCCGGCGCGCTCCTAGGCGGCCGCCGAGCCTGCGCCGTGAGCCGAGCGTGCAGGACGATACGCCCGCTCTACGCTGCCTGTTCGCAAGCGACGCGATTTATTCACTTACAAAGTGTATCTGTCTACAGTACTTAACGTTGTGTAAATGTTGTCTATTACTATACGGTATGTAGAATTTATGTATACAGTAGGTGACGATAGGCTGTGGTTGATACGTTCAAGATAGTGTAGGCTGCTGTACTCGGTCACAGGGAAATCAACCGCGGGTTTTAAATATACCAAAAAAATCTGACGTTCAATCGGATTTTTCGTTTGCTAAGTTCGGGTTGTAGAGTATTTGCATTATATTTACATGACAAGATGTTTTAATAATACTATTGATTGTATGAAGATTATGCTGTTGTTGAAATATAATTTATTATTGTTAAACCAACATTTGTTTGTTAATAATCTATTATTTAGAATATAATAATTATGCTTTTCATGATACGTGCAAAGCACCACAAGGCTAATAAAAGTTCACAAATCAACAAAGAAGGTACAACGTAGTGATGAAGCCGTTATTTATTAATTAAAAGGAGCCTATATTTTTGTTAAAATATTTTATTCACGCTGATTTATTTTGTACATTTTTTGTAATCACTTCTATAAATAATTCCAAAGAAAGTAGAAGATTGAAAAGATACTAAAGGCTTAAGATCTGATTAGGTGATCGGGGTTACGTGGCGAAGTGCCTACAACCGTTGTAGGAGTTAGTTTGATTTATGCATAATAAACTAAAAAATGGTGTTTGTGCCCTGGGAACATAATATTTAAACATAGATGTTTTACTTTTAACTAAAATATTATATTTTTTAAATAATATTTTGAAACCTGGTGACAGTTTAAGTGATATATTTTTGATGATATTTGCTTGTTTTTTACATTTTAATGCTTGAATAATAACCGGATGCTTGTTTTGTTCGTGAGCATAAATGCAGCATATTGTTCCCGATTAATGTATTACTTGTTAGACATAATGGCTTGGCTAAGTACTGTCAGCGTCAAAATGTGATTTGTGTGGTATTTGAATATTTTGTACTTATTTATGACATGTACATACAGATATCGTAAAAGGTAATATAATAAGCATGTATATTGTACATACAGTAAGAGATTTTATTAGTTCCTTGTATAGTACATATAACTGGTATAGAGAAATGTTGATAATATAGTTAATGATAATTTTGAGATCGTGTTTTGACGCTAAGAGTACCGTGATATTCGCGGCTTCTTATGTAGACTTTGTGATGCTATAATCATATTTTTTTAGTTATCTTTATAACGTTATAAGTTGTCGCTTCGTCCATATAAAAGGCGTATATTATTATGTAATTTAGTGTGGAGTGGTATTATTCAAAATTTTAAACATCAAACCCCGTATGGGGAATTTTAAATCGAGCACCTAGATCTCTTTCGGATATTATAGAGCACCGAATTATTTTATTACTCCATAAAGTATCGGCACAAAATTCTAAAGTAATGAAAACTAAATTGCCTTGGTCTCAGATCATCATACTGTATATCAGCCTTTTTACTTCTCTATACTGTATTGAGAGTTTCATCTGAAACCAACTTATTTATTATAAATAAATTAATATTTACTAAATTATTGTGATATAACTTGGTGAAGCTAAAATTTTCAGAGTCTTTACAAAAGTCGACTGCTAGTGGTTTTTTGAGGGACTTGTAACTGATATTTATCACATTATACCTCGTAACAGTTTATTATTGTTAACTGTTAATTAACTAAGATTACGTTGGGCAGGACGAGATGCGACGCCGTTTTGGTTTTGTTGCGAACGTATCTCTGTTCGAATTATTTTTCAGCGAGACTGTACTAACTGGCTATGTAAAACGACACAGGATAATTTGTTCGATATTAGAATATAATGAGGATTGTATGTATTTTAATATAATATATTCATGGTAACTCTTTAAATATGTACAAGGTTATATACAATTTCAGAGATAAAACATAATTATAAAGGCGCTATTAATCTTACATATGTATGTATAATGTTATGCCTATTCGTATTTAAATCGTAATTCGTAATATTATATTGTTCATTTACTTCGTGAATTTTTGCGTTTTCGTGCTCCCTTGGTCCTGAACCATCAATTAAAAATTTTATGAATATCTTAATGACTGGGACCAATGTATGCATGTAGCGCGGTAGATATATTACTATATTATGTATTTAAAGTAAACGTAAAATGTTTTATTATTATTTATCTCTCCTAACTAATTTAAAAGAGTTTTACAGCTTCGTGAGTTCTATAAAGGTACGCTGAGAGTTGTACCTATACGTCAAAAAATTACAGAATTTGTATGAAATTGTGGTATATTCTGGTATATTAATTGTATGTGTGTGCATAAGTATTAAACTATATTTTTTTGCCTACAATACTGATTTAAAACTCTATTCGATATCACGGTTGTTACCGTCTCACGGCGTCGTGTCTTGTCTGGGCCCTCACTTGTGTATGAGATATGGATGTAACAGAAATAAAGTATATTATTTGTTCTCGTTCTTCACTTCTTGTTTCATTTAAAAAAATAACCTTTCCCTCACGAAAATATAAGTAGTGCGTAGTAGGTATAGATGTTACGGTTAATGTGATAAATTGAAAATTATTAATAATAACCGGTTATTATGAATAATTACCGACAGTCGCGGTAAAAGTGATAAATTAATCACATTTAACAGTGATTATAATTTAATAATTCAACCTTAGTACTAAAAAATTTCATAAAAGAGAACAACATCTTGTGTACGTGCTCGTGTACAGCCAAACTTTTGAACGTTTTGATATCATATATTAATATAATTTGGCATAATGAGTTTTTAATGTTTCTTGCATAATATTACTTTTCCATGATGCCTATAACATAATGTTTTGATTTAAAGTGAAAAATAGGTTAAGGTGCGGCGGGGGTGGCCCTCGGGCCACCCCTAAGCCGCCTATTTAGTTTTATACACACATAAATGACCTCATATTAATCACATTTACCAAATCATGCGGTGATTATTCATAATAACCGGCGATTATTCATAATTTTCACATTTATCACTTTGACCGCAACATAGACATCAACGCATCAGTAACTCCACGCGCGAAATATTTTTGAAAATGAAACTTCTTATCTTACTGATTAAAATAATGTGCTTTCTGAAGAACACGTCTCAAAATTGATTCTGAGGAAAATAATGTGCTTTCTGAAGAACACGTCTCAAAATTGAAATAATATATTTTTTCTGTCTCTTAGTCATAAACAAACATATATCTTTTTTGCACACAACTCCTCAATTCAATTGTTTTTAGTTCCTATTCGGCTTTTTTTCATACTAGATTATTTTCTTTGATTAAAGATTTTACTATTCGTCAGAGTATACCTTATGATAGGTCAGTTCAGTCTCGCTCGCCTCTGGCCCATTCATCGGGAGCATAAATTGGAATTAGTTTATAGTATTCCGGGCACACTGCTCGTCTACGGCTCAATAAGTCCGTTGATCCGCCAGTCACGTATCCATCAACTCTAGACCCGTTACGATTAACGCTATCTATTTGTCCTTATAGACGATCATTAGTAATCATAGTTTAATAAAATGTATCTAATCATTTCGACACCCATGTCGTCAAACTAGCTATAGTCAAGCGATTTTGAAACGTCAGGTGGCAAAAATCAAAAAACAACCCACCATTGATAGAAGCGCCCTCCTGTAAATGTCATAATTATAAGGTTGTCCCACGTGGCAAAAATTGTAACTAATAATCCAGTATAGATAGTAGCGCCCCCCCTGATAATGTCAAAGCTGGGACGATTCAATGTAGGACATCTATAGTTAGTACAATACAAGGTAGGTTCTCGTAATTCTTTTTTTTTATCATGTTGGCTTACTTATTTAGGTATACGTACAGTTCATTCTAGTCCGTAAAACCCGAGCTAATGGGATGACTGAATTACCGACATTGTCTACAGACACTGCAACTGCCTACTCTCATTCATTAAACATTTTTATCTTGCATAATGAATCTGTGCCTTCGTACCCACATGAATAGTCAAAGCTAAACCAAAACTTAAATAATGCCGTTGATATTATTAATTCGCCTAAGGGTGGATTCGACCAAACAAGTGTAAATATTAATTAATCTCAGAATAAACTTGTCATTTTGACATATTTCCCATACTGAAACTGTGCCAGATAAACCAGGAGTTATTCTCGAATAAAAGTTTGGTCGAATCGGGCCTAAGTAATTTTGCTTGTGAAAAGATACGTATTGAAGGGAAACCAGAGTATTAAGAAAAAATAATTAATTCTTTAAAATGTGGGTAAAATTAAATTCTTTGGGTAATAAAGTGTCTAAAAATATCGATTACCCGACAAACGCCTCAAGATCAGCTCAGTGTGTATCATTGCGTGATGGTGGAAGTTGATTGCTCTAATTAACGTTAAATCAATTAGTGCGCTGGAATCTTGCTAATTGTGCCTTTGATTTGAATCAGAGGAAGTAACGTCATCTCTATGTTTCCAAGATGGAAGATTTTCCAATTTATCGCAGTGTTAATTTTTAAGTGTGGGTCTTCAGAACAAGTCCTTTTTATTCGATAGTGTATTATTAAAAGTAATTTCATATACCTTTCTACACTTTGATAAAAAAAAATACAAAGTTAAACATGATACAACTTTTTATCGCACTACCCGCTGATTTCCATTTCATAAAAGAAAAGTCGGTAATGTTTGTGAAGTGTCCCTCCAGTTTTAAATGTGCAAAATTACGCAGCATTACACATAAGTTAATAACACGGGTAATTTAGCATCCAAAATCACAAATTACTCTACTTGTAGATAGTTAGCTGTGATTAGCTGTATAACAAAGTGAAGTGATGAAGTGTTGTGCGCGAGTGCGTCTATAAAAACTAACCGTGCCAAAATCAATATTAATTACATAAGTGTAAACAATCGCGGAGACAATAAGGTTAGTGCACCGTTATCACGTTATCAGTGACGTCACGCAGGTGCGCTCGGCGCGCGCTCGGCAGTGCCGCGCTGTGCCTTGCAGCAGCCGCCCGTGCCGCCCGTGCCTTCGACGTAAACAATCTGTGATCCACCTCGCGGACTCGCGTGTGCAATGTGTTCCGATGGTGCAAGTGTGTGACAGTGAGGGGTCGGAGCTGGCCATGGCTCGCTCGCCGCGCAGGATCGCCCAGCGCCGCGCCCGCAGCCGCTCGCGGGAGCTGACGAGGCTCAAGACCCAGCTCAACGGGAAAGGTAAGCTGTCTATGTTCTAAACCTGTCTGACTTGTTCATGTTTCATTCGTAACTTGTTCGCAAACTTTAGTGTGTCTACAACCGATGTAACTTTGAATAAGTATAGGTTTAACGAGTTGGTTCTGCAAATACCCGCATTCAAACTTACTTTGAGTTTCAAAAACAACTTTTTGGAAGTTGTGTTTCATGCATTAGCTAGATCTATTTAATCGTCTATTTTTTATTTTATTCATATTGGTACACCCTACATGTTTTTATTCATTTACGAATTACGTTACATACAGTAAGTAGTCTTTACTTTTTGTAATTGTCGCGAGAACACCTGGCCATTTGTATTCCAATTCCAAACGACATTGAAACATTTGGTGATGAAACTTTAAACGGTTTGATCACGCAATTTACAGGCGAATGTTATTATTAGCGCCAGTTTCGGTAACTCCCATAACTTTCTCGGAAAGGAATCTACCGACCTCCGCAGTTCCGAACCTATTTCATAATCGAACAACAAAAACAATCTACCCGCACATAAACTACCTACTTATCTCACTCATGCAAAACAATTACCTATTTATAATTTTAATTAGCTGCCAATTTATTTTAAAACCAAATTAGGTACGTATAAAGTTAAGTTAGAGTAATAAAAGTAGTTAAATACGAGTAGGACTATTGTCGGTGTTGATGGTAGAAAGCGAAAAAATCTTCGTTTGTTTTTTCTGTTAGGTACATATTAAAAACACCGACTGCGTGCATAATCATCAGGTGCGATTGTAAGCATCTACAAACAATTTCATGCCACCTGATTCAATTATTTTGATACATTTTTCAGTGTGTGGCTTTGTGTACACACACAATTCGTTGAGCTAAACATTGTTTATCACCACAATTTTTTTATTCGCGGAAAACAAGTTTTCTTTCCACAGCCATCCCTTCACATGCCTATTAATAATGTATTTGAGTTGTAACTGATATTTCTATAGAAAATGGTTTTAATCGTTTTCATTATGTCGATGAATGTTAAAACAATCAATGTAGTTAGGTACCTACTTGTGGGTGCCTCCACAACCGTCAGTTTCCCGTAAAACTACGAGGTGTGTGGTGTGGTGGCTAGCGCATGGCTCGCCTTGACCCGCTTACCTTTGCGTTTCGCGTCTACCCCTCGCAGATTGTTGGGTTGTAATTTTTGACCTATTAATTTATAGTAAAAGCCAAATACGGCTAACGATTTACTTACGCGGAAATAATGAATGCCACTGCTAAGCAAAGTTTTTAAAAACAGGATTCAGGAAAGTTTTTAAAAACATTAGACATTTACACAGTCATCCATCTTTTCCTTACAGAATGATGATTCTTCAAAATATATTTACTTAATTGCTACTAACGCGGAAACGAAAGTTCAAAACATATTTTTTTATGATTAGTGGTCTTCAGTCGCATTTGTTGTTTATTGAAAACTGTATTGATTTCAGAGCAAAATTTGACATTTAATTGTTTATTATGTTTCCTGTTGTCTATAAAACAAAATATTGTGGCAGTCAATACGGAATTAAGTTTCGCGTGGCTGGAGAATATGCCTGTCCACTTCTTTTGACCTTCCTTCTTGATGTTCTCGGCAATGATCTTGCCCTTGTCTGGAAACTAAAGCGCGATTGTTCTCTACATTAGTTAATTATCGATGCTGCTAATTGTTCGTATCGGCAGATTGAGGCGAGAATCAGCGTGATATCACCGCCTGACTCACATTGCTTCGGTTTCCTCCCACTCGGTCAATTGCACTTTGAACTGAGAATTATTGTCACATAGATTACCTAGTTAGAAATTAGAGGTCTAAAAATTTTTAAAGGCCGTGATTACGATTGGCTGGCACATAAGCCTTCATGAGTTGCCTCAATTTTTCCTTAACTAGCGTCATTTTTGCCTTGTCCCAAATTTTCTTTACTTTGGAGCGAGGTTTACTTCTCCTGCAGCTAAATGTCATACTTACCTACCTATTCTATGAAAATTGACTTGACACCAATATGATGAATAATGCCTCCCGAGGCACTAATCGAAGGAAAACTAACTAACTGCGATGTCTGACGGAGGCCTGACTGAGCTGTTAGTGAAGATTTCCCTCCACCTTTTCCCTTTTTGTTCGCTCTCACTTTGCACAGCATCCACACTACTTATCTAATTACAAACATACAAAGACAAGGCATGTTCAAAATAAGTTTGCAAGGTAAAGGATGGAAGACAAGTTAGCTACATTGAGAAATTAAGTTTAACGATACGACGTTAATAAGTAATGTAAGAGGATACTTAAAGATGAAAATGTGTACATTTAAAACTGCTCTAACCTACCTACATAATCTTGTAAACCTACCTACATAATATATTAAAAAAAAAACATCTTGTAAACTTATTAAAAACAAGGTTTACAAGTGGCTAGGTTTTTACTTGTGCTTTTTCACAGCTCTATCCAATCACCCAAATCATTGTTTGATTTCTTCTCAAATAAAATTTTATGATTTTTGTCTGTTACCAAAAATATGATTTATCTATAAATGTTTCAATCGCCAATGGGTCAGTAACTGCAAAGCTATCATTGAATAACGCGGGTCAGTGCTCGCAGTAAATCTTGAGGTGCGCTTGCGCAACCTTTGGCTTTACGCAACGCGCCGGCGCCGGCTCCGGCCGGCAGCACGCACTGCTTTCTCCAGCTCGCCGCGGTCAGCTGCTGTCAGCGAAATGCGAGCCGATACCAGCAAGCGCTGAGTAACATCACATACTTGTGTGGTAACATCGCAAGCTGGTAATGACGCGATGAGCTATTAGATAATTTCTGTATTAGAAATCGCTTTCTTTCTATGTAGATTCCAAAATATCTTAATTTAGTGGAAATATTAGAGAAAGCCATCCAGGTATTCCTTCGCTACACCTTACGTTTCAGTATCATTTTCATTAGATAGATTTCTCGTTAATTGTTTATTGAGGCGTGTTTAAGTTAGTGATCGTTTTTCATCTTACATTCATTACTCCATTCACATCGTTCGTTGTTGTGTGATCGTCAGATATGTTAATTTACTAATCCGCAGTCTTATTTTGCAATCAAGAAGTTCTAACATTGCTTACCTATCTACGTAACTTACTATTATTGAAAAAACGTTGCATGCGATATGATCACGGAATTGAAGGCTATGCGGGTAGTTATTTTAGGCAGTAATAAAACACGATAAATAGGTACCCGGATATATTCTCATGTAAGCGGCCATGATAGTTTGAAACAAAGACAACTGAGTTAACTATCTCAATATGTAACAAATGTCAAGAATGAATTTGATGCCCATATTCTTGCAAAGGTGGGTTCTAAATTATCTTAATAAATAAATAAGTATTTACGTGGATCGACGTTTTGAAATGCGGATGTTTCAAACATAAAACTGATCTCACCTCGCGTGAATTTGCTTCCAAGTCCATTATCTATGTGTAGGTGTTCATACAAATGGCGTAAAGACTGTGTTGTGAATAAATAAGCACAGCTTGAATGTCATTAAACAAGCTAAGTGCGTCTAACTTGATTCGTTCGTTCGTTTAAGCCAAATGACGTCCACTGCTGGACAAAGGCCTCCCCAAGGCTTTCCATAACGACCGGTCTTGCGTTGCCCGCATCCAGGTTCTTCCCGCGACCTTCACCAGATCGTCGGTCCACCTAGTATGAGGCCTGCCCACGCTACGTTTTCCGGCCCGTGGTTGCCACTCGACTAACTTGATTAAGAATCACAAAATGTATTCTAGCTAAGTGCATTCCTCCGAAGTATCATCGTTGCTGAAGTCTGTGCCACCAACAGAACTGCACCAATTTATTTTTGCTAAGGTTCTGTTTGAGTGATGTGACTCGACATCGATTTTTACTTAATAACTAGCGGCCGCCCGTGACTTCGTACGCGTGGATCCTGTTTTACCCCCTTTTCCCGAATTTTCTTTGCTATAAACCTCACGGAGCCCGAGACCTTTCCAACGAATGCAAAACCGTGGAAATCGGTTCGTGCGTTCTGGAGTTATAGCGTCAGGGAGGAAAACCCGCCTTATTTTTATATAGTAGATAAACTTTGTCTGGTAACATTGGTCGATATCAAAATCTTTTATACATGTATGTCGCTACTAAGACTAGAGGCCTAGACCTAGAGATGGGTAAGTGCTAATAATCCGATTAATAGCAATTGGCTAATAACGGATTAAAAGCAGTTATTAGCCATTAATAGCCAATAATAGCCGATTTCAGATGGTAACCCTGCTATTAATGTTATACTAATGATTAAACATATCCCTTCATAGTTTACAAATTTAGCACTAGAAATTTGGAAGGGACGTAGCTTAGGTACCGTAGAAGTGCATTAAGAAAGGAATACCCGAAATTCCCACGGGCACGGGAATTAGCGGGAAAATCCTTTTGTATGAAAAATCTAAACCGCTTAAGTTAGACGCTTGAAATTTGGCATGCAGGTACCTTAGTAAACTTAAAGCTTAGTTACAAGAGGATATTGCAAAATTCCCACGGATACGGGAGTTAGTGGGAAAAATACATTTGTATGAAAAAATCTGAACCACGTAAGATAGACGCTTGAAATTTGGCATGCAGGTACCTTAGTAAACTCAAAGCTTAGTTACAAGAGAATATTGCAAAATTCCCACGGGAACGGGAGTTAGCGGGAAAAAACATTTGTATGAAAAAATCTAAACCGCGTAAGATAGATGTAGGGGGTAAAACGGGATCCACGCGTACGAAGTCGCGGGCGGCCGCTAGTCTAAATATATAAAAGGAGAAACTGACTGACTTAGTGACATATCAACACACAGCCTAAACGGCTAAACGTATGCACTTGAAATTTGGAAGGGACGTAGCTTCGGTACCGTAGAGGTGCACTAAGAAAGGAATTCCCGAAATTCTAACGGGAACGGGAATTAGCGGGAAAATCCTTTGGTATGAAAAATCTAAACCGCTTAAGTTAGACGTGTGAAATTTTGCATGCAGGTACCTTAGTAAACTTAAAGCTTAATTAAAACAGGATATTGCAAAATTCCAACGGGAACGGGAATCAGCGGGAAAAAACATTTGTATGAAAAAATCTAAACCGCTTAAGATACACGCTTGAAATTTGGCATGTAGGTACCTTAGTAAACTAAAAGCTTAGTTACAACAAGGAATTCCCGAAATTCCCACGGGAACGGGAATTATCAGGAAAATCCTTTTGTATGAAAAATCTAACCCGCCTAAGTTAGACGCTTGAAATTTGGCATGCAAGTGCCTTAGTAAACTTAAAGCTTAGTTACAACAGGATATTGAAAATAGGCGGAACTACTAAACCTATTTTTATCGATAAAAAAAGTCAAAAAATATCTGAGTTTTTATTATTTATTGCCATTTTCTGGGTATTTTGTGTATATTTTTAGTATAGCCTGTTATTAAGCACTAGCGGCCGCCCGCGACTTCGTACGCGTGGATCCCGTTTTACCCCCTTCATCTATCTTACGCGGTTTAGATTTTTTCATACAAAATATGTTTTTTCCTAACTCCCGTTCCCGTGGAAATTTTGGAAAATCCTGTTGTAACTAAGCTTTAAGTTTATTAAGGTACCTGCATGCCAAATTTCAAGCGTCTTACTTAAGCGGTTTAGATTTTTCATACAAAAGGATTTTCCCGCTAATTCCCGTTCCCGTGGGAATTTCGGGAATTCCTTGTTGTAACTAAGCTTTCAGTTTACTAAGGTACCTACATGACAAATTTCAAGCGTCTAACTTAAGCGGTTTACTCTTTTCATACAAAAGGATTTTCCCGCTAATTCCCGTTCCCGTGGGAATTTCGGGAATTCCTTGTTGTAACTAAGCTTTCAGTTTACTAAGGTACCTACATGACAAATTTCAAGCGTCTAACTTAAGCGGTTTACTTTTTTCATACAAAAGGATTTTCCCGCTAATTCCCGTTTCCGTGGGAATTTCTGAAATTCCTTGTTGTAACTAAGCTTTAAGTTTACGAATGTACCTACATGCCAAATTTCAAGCGTCTAACTTAAGCGGTTTAGATTTTTCATACAAAAGGATTTTCCCGCTAATTCCCGTTCCCTTGGGAATTTCGGTAATTCCTTTATTAGTGCACCTCTACGGTATATAAGCTACGTCCCTTCCAAATTTCAAGTGCCTACGTTTAGCCGTTTAGGCTGTGCGTTGATCTGTCACTAAGTCAGTCAGTTTCTCCTTTTATATATTTAGATTCTTTTTTAACTACAATGTCGTTTATATAAATTACATTGTTGTTTTTTTAATATTTTAGTTCTTTTTTGTTTCTTTGAGTAATATTTGATTTTAATATTGATTTGATTTTAAAGGTGGAAGAAAAAACGTAAGAAACTATTAATAGCAGGGTTACTAGCCAATGGATGGCTAGTAATGGCTATTAATAGATAATAATCAGTTATTATCCAAACTAGCTGGCTACAAACCCATCTCTACCTAGACCATTCGGGTCCGTGGCCGAGTCCCCCAGTTTTCGACGCACCCGTGGTCGACGCCCCCGGTCAGCGTGCAAAATATGTATAGGTAGGTACTCGTCCATTAAGCATCTACATAATGCACACCCAATAAAAGTTTATCAGAACGAAGCAAGGCAACCAAGTTAAATCGGACAAGCGAGCAATATCGTGAAAGTTTAATCAATAGTAATCAGCGTCACTCAGACCAGCCAAAACAAAAGTTACAGAACAACAGAAACTATGTGGCAACACGTAATTACGCATGTTTACATAGATCGATTACTAAAGTTCTCTTAGATATAAATATTTAACTACCACGGGGCAACATACACTTGCTGTAAATAAATTACCTACCAACAATACTGTTGCTGATGAATAAGCAAGAAAAACCCAGCGCAATTGCTTTAGTAATAGAGCACGTTCAGCAACAAACACCACCTTCACTCTCCTTACACTAACGTACCTATGTATACTTGTACACTTACATTAGATTGAAATAAAGGCTTGGAGCGTATTGTATAAGTCAAAATTGTTGTTACCAATATCACATTCCAAGTTATTGAACTAAAACTTCATCTTTAATTTGTCGTTACGTGTTGCTCTGTTGTGCGAGAGAGTGCAGGTGCCTCTCTTCTATACTTTCTCCGGCAAAGTGCAATTCATGTTACCATACAATTGTGCCTGTTTTTCTGTTACACTCGTACCCAGTTAAAACTATTACGTTGTCATTGTGTTGAGAAACCAATTATGTAAGTTAATAAGTTATTGTGGTTATAATATCGTCTAATAATGTTTACTGTCAAATCATTAACATTGGCTAAGTCTTGCGTTCAAAAATTTTAACAATTGAATATTATCTTGATGATATCACTTTATCTAAGAAGCAATAAAAAGTTTTTAAGTGTGATATAAATGCACTTAATTATGATTTGAAACAATTGCGCAGCTCCAACTAACAATTACTTACATAATATTCGATATTTGGGTAGAGCTTTCTTTTCTTTTACATTGCCATATTATTTGGATTGGCGTAGGTTTATTATTTAGAATCTATTTTTGTTTTATTTATTAACCCAATAAGAATATTTGATAATTCTGAAACTCATTTTCCTAATCAAGGAAACAATAATACCCACCTACCTAAACGTATTGAACCAATTTGCGTATTTGCTATTTCCTTATTAATACTGCAATAACATAAACAATGCGATTCGCCGAACCCGCACAGCATCAGATTCGTACACGTTTACAAAATAACTGACTCTGAATACACATTTCTCGCTGGAGTGCCCCTAAATCCGTCGGCGCGCCGATGCGCGATTTACAACATATTATGGTGATTCACGCGCGCGCATGATTTATTCTCGTTCTTGCGCCGGCGCCGGCAGCAGGTACACACCGGTTTGACGCGAAGCTCAATTTGCTGTAGAGTATGCTAGTTGCCCATTTCATTTTAAAGATCAAGCCATATCCTTTCTCGGCGCGCCCTGCTCAGTTAAATGACGAATAATAACCATCATTCAGCTGATGAACGCGTTGAACTCGCTGGTCAAGGTACACGCGTCCTCTTGCTCGCTGAGCTATTGAAATTAAAATTATCGACGCTCTTCTAGATATTGTGCAATTCATAGACATATTATTCTCAAAAAATAAGTAGAGCAGATAGATTCGGGATTTCCTTAAAATACCAAGCCAGTACGCGTATTAAAACCAAAAGGATGTTTTGAACGTGTTCGCCTGGTAAATGCACTTCATGTTGCTCCTTATTACAGCATCCTGTTGTAAATCAGCCATCGATTGCAGAGCAAATTCGGAACTCGCGCAGCTACGAATAGCAAACACCCAATTCGCGCCAAACTGCCAAATGGTCGCGATGTTTGTTTACAGCGAGTGCAGCCAATGCCGGTTCGAATCGGGGCAGGGTCAGTGCGTGGCGGCCGGGTGACCCAGATGGGACATACCAGACTGTAGTACCATGCAGTTCCTTTACAATGAAAGCTCTCTATGAGCTTTTAGTAAAGAGTAGGTACAGCTTAATGAGTATGAGTCTAGCTCATACACATTAAGCTGTATTCTTTACTGCTATAACAATCTGTAATACTTAGGTACATACTAAAATATAAACAAAAGTAATAATTATTTTATTATAATATAATCAATATAATTAAACTTTTTAAAAGTCGTACTAGTCAGTACTCTTTATTTTCAAGGCGACATTTATCCCACCTTTTTAAATTATACAAAACTTCGAGTAAATAATACAAGGAAAAAATGAAGTAGCCGTATTTCCAGTTTACAATTTTAAAAATACAATAAGACCTTAAAAGTCGACGGACGTTATTGTAAGTGGGGAATGTAAACAACCTCAGCCACAAGCGCCCGCGCAGCTTAACCTGCAAATACCAGCAAGGACGCCCCGAGTCAAGTGGCACCCTCGTTCTTAACAGAACTCTATTTTAACTCCGGTTTGGTATAAAGTAAATTAGCACGAACTATGAGCAATGGAATTTGTTTTAGCTGCTGGCGGGCAATGCCCACATTCCGCTCTTCACAGAGATATGGCCGTTTAGCAATCCAATAATTAGAGCTTTTTTCAACATTGAATAAGAACAGAGAGAGTGGTTTAGTCCATAAAGGTATAAAATCAACCGGGAGACCATTTGGTTTCCATCAATAGCGGGGAAACAGAGTTAATGCATTCAAGGAATCGCGTAAGACTAGTTTGTTGATACTGCTTTGTTCGTTAACGGCAATTGGCTTTGATCTCGAGGTGTAACGTAAATGCGACTATATTTACGATGTTTTCGACCGCCACTACACGAGCTAGTCACCCACAACCCACCACCAATGATACAATACAATTACCTACCTATTACGTTACTTCCACATAATTATCGTGATATATTTATGTAAATGTTTCGTAGCAATTTTTTTATAGTTTTAATTGCATAATTAATGTCAAATATGTAGGTATTACATGATTTACTATTATTTAATGTAAATAGGTGGGCACATTCTTTTAATACGCGCTTTCCGTAAAGGCAATTAAATACGCATACCGTTACAGTCTGCATTATTAATACCTAAAGTAATTAACAAATCTGTTATTGGAAATTTGAGTGTTTAAAAATATGTTTAATGACTTGATTTCGGAGTACTTAAAAACTTTTTAAATAACACTAAATTCCTAAAAAAAACTGTTAGTATTAAGAAACAAGATTACAAAGTTCTTCTAATGTAACATTAAAATATAATAAATAGACCAAATAATAAATACACCAGATGATGTATCTATTCAGTTCTAAATTGTTGGGATACCATGTTCATGTAGCGTTTAAAATTGTTAACATGTTTAGATCCAGATTAGCTGGATTTGTGCAGGTAACATAATTAAGTAGGCGCTTAATAACTCGTAATCCATGCGTCATTGCGGCGGACAGCACACGCAAGGCCGCTTCGATTCCCGCCAGTGACATTTGGCCGACAATGGACATCCGATGGCATGACACGGCAACACTCGCTTCATTAATCAAAACAGACACCATAATTACAAGCCCACAGTTTCAGAAATGAGGGTAGTAGAGTAGGTGCCTCGTGTGTCGCCACTCGCCCACTGAATATAGAGCTTTCTTGTTTTGTTGTAACAGGTTACAGGACACGCATACTCTTAGAAAAAAAAATGCAAACAGCCTATGAAAATATTACATAACTACAAATCAATCCAGTAGGTACGTACCTTTTTGGAAAGTAATTCAATCTGAATGATACACTATGAAAATTCAGTTTCGTTGAAGTCCGTGTGAAAACCAATAGCATCTCTATTTTGAAATATTATGAATTCATTAAATGAATTGCAATTTTTAATATGCATTATCCTGTGATATGCATTTAACGAACGCTCACTATGTCCTCTTCAGTATACATAAGTAGTAGCTAATTGCTTTGTTAATTGGAGATAGGTATCTCTGCCCAATAAGAAAGGTATACTCAATCATCATTGGAGCGATATTAAATTATTCCGTCACTTTACCTGACACCTGCCCTCATACATCAATCTCGGGATTGATTGAGCCCTAAAATAGCTGTTACCAAAGCATAAAGCCCATCGTGGGCTCCCACCACCGGACGAGCGCGGTCAAGGCCGGGCGAGCCTCACAGGCCGCCCGCCGCGACCACTGACACGCTTATTGCTAAAGGCTCGTCTGATACTTGCGAATACTTATCATGACATAGCATATCACGCGTAATGAAGTCCTATCTATCTATACATAAAGTGCCTACATGTAGGAAACCAATAGACAACCGTCATCAGCTAGCTGCGGACATGTTTAGGTCACCAAGCACCGCTCCTTTATTCGCATAATATCAGATTCTTAAAATATAAGATTATCAAAATAGCAGATTCTCATATAACTGAAATTGGACACTCAACGTGAAAAATATATTTGTATTACCTATACAGGGTGTCCAGAAAGTAGAGGTAAAGCCAAAGGCTAGGTCATGGCAGTCACTATAAAAATAAAGTAAAAATTCTAACTATTCTTTCTTCGCTGTGCCTTCGGGAATATTGAAATACATAACGTAACGCATGGGAACTACGACACGTACACTCGGCAGCTATAACATTCGATTACGTAGTAAATAAATTACTAAAAGAACTAGTGGAAATTATTTAGAATTGCTGATGAAACAACTTTGTCTAGATATTTACTCCTCAAACCGTAATCGAGAGAATCTTGGAAATAAATAGTCTGTGTTATTTGGGGAACCTTGAGTTCACAGAAAGTAGTCGCATTAGTTGAGCATTAACCGCCTGCCCGCGGCCGAAATTGTTCGGATTCCAGTTAAAACATTTGTTATTATAACCGAGTGCCCACTCTCCGGATTTAGTTCAGGGAACTTTTAATAACTATTTTGTGTAAATTAGACGTGATGCGTAAAACAATCGTGGTTGTACCTACCTACAATCGTGCTTACAAACAATAGCAATAAAATGGCTTTATCTTCTGCTTAATTTTCATATCAAATCAAACCGTGAAACTCGTTTAGGTAGGGTGTGTTTAACTGTCATGTTCTCGCATGCATTCTTAAATAAATTCTTAAAAAACAACCAAGTAGGTATATCGCGGTGATCGTCGCGAAACCGGTGATTGCAATCTCGCCCGAGACACCTTACTGAAGGCCAAAACAGGATAATTGTAATTTTTCTTTGATGGCAGGTTTCAACGTATTAAAAAACATTAAATCTCGACCTTCAACATCCATTCTCTTGAGGCAACTCATTGCCAAAGCTGTAGATACAACAATGTTGATTTTGTTCTACGATCTTTACACAGCTAAATAATCGTATGTAATGATATACAAGTCAGTACAAATATGCTTAAATAAGGTGTTTTGCAAATTAAAACTTTATTTTAATGATAAACTAACTACCCAACCGACACAAACTTGAATGTATAGCTAACCAGACAAAGAACCTAGAACAAAATACAGTAGGTAATTCTTTTTGTGTAAGTAATTAAATAATAAATGGTAAATATGGCAATTTAGTTTAATACTTAAGGAACTCATCAATAACCAAAAAAGCTTTGATGGTCTGATCCTATCAAGTAATGATAAATGCTTTATTTTTGAAAATTGATGGATTAATACAGACAGGTTGGCCCACAGCCAAACATGATGATCATAAAACTATATCAGGACCGGATAGAGTCGACTGACCCGAACACACTACATCCAGGCAGGTAAATGTCAATGTTGTGAGGTCCAAGTACTTCAATATGTTGTACCAGCCAGCTACACAATTTTCCTTTTTTCCGGACTCTGCGGTATCTGGTTCCAAAGACTAATCGGCTGGTAGAGTTTGGGTTACTTATGATGCAAATTGCCTACTTCACCAAAATAGCGGTTGCCTCAACTATTTAGTAGCTACTTCTGAAGTGATAATGTCTACGGCACGGCGACCTTATGTAGCAGCGATGTCAAAACACATAATTTCTTTGCTGTAATTTAATTGTCGAGCCTTGAATTGTTGCTCAACTTTGGTTTTGAAAGGCCTGATTTAACTGACTAGGCTGACATTACAAAAGCGCAATTATCTGCAAATAAACCACTTTGTCTCTTTAATTTGTTTTGCAAATCATTGCTTATTAATTTTGCTTGTTGTAAAATAAAAAGTGACAGAATGTCACTGCTCCTAAACTTACAATAATTGTATAATAGGTACTGCTACTTAGTTAGCCTTTGAGAAATGGTCTAGGTAGGTACCCACGTTCTTCTGCCCACACCAACACAACTTTCAACTTCCGTGTTATACCAATATCTACAGTAGGTAATATTGGTATTTATTATCGCGCAATGTTCAGGGGCGTAATAGCCAGGTAGGTAATAATAAGTGCCCGTGAAAACCAGCCTAGTTTCATAACAAAACAGTAGTGGTAATAACCACAACATAACATCAATTTAGCATGCGAATAGCGTCACAGTCACGTCAGACGATCAGTCACGACACACGAATGTATCTCGTAAATAACCAGGCTCTGCGGAGTGTGACAGAGTGCGGCCTTGAGGCTTCCACGCCCTCGCGCTTCCAGTGCACGCCAGAGGAGTTCTTTAGGCTTGAGTAATAACTTTAGCCAAAACTTCAATTTGCCTGCAGGTTTTAGGTATACTTATTTAATGCAATGTACGTCCTACCTAACTTTTTAAAGAAACTAGCAAAGTTCCTTGACATGACATTTACTCTGTACCTACTTTAAGCAATTGAAAAGTTATTTCTGAGTCTTTGTCATAAAACACTTGTTTCAATAAAATTACTTTATACTCTGACCTAATAGACCTTTGCTTTATTGTATGGGATGGGCATACGAAGACATGCAATAGATTGAAGCTCAGCAAATTGATGCCTAGTATGAACAAGCGATTCTTTTTTATTTCTGTCCGAGTGATTTACATATTTTATTTATGTACGAGCGAAATTATGGGAGGCTCGACGTGCGTCAGCGCCACTCCCGCGGCCATTACGCTGCTTCATCTGAAAAACAACTGTTGTTCACGCGACAGGCGCGCCCGACAGTAGCCGTCTACTCTACAGTTCCTGACCTCATGCCGCACTTAGTTCCCCACGTAGGCCCTAAAACATGTAACAATTTTCTTAATTTCATATCTATTATTATTATTTTTTTATCTGCAACGAGGAAGCCCTTGGCCTGTATCTCGCCTGATTATTTTGTAAATTATATTGTAAACAATCCCTGAATAACGTCTTCTCTCATTATTTGCAGAATGCTTTAAAGATTTGTACTATTTTAGAGTTTTATTAGTTTATTATGGTGTCAACCCGACAACCACGGATGACGGAACAGAGAGATTCAGGTACTCGTGTGGCATGACATGCTTATGTAACCGGAATATCAGTTTGTGCGTGTTGAGCTACTGGTGTCTTCTGTACTGTGATTGTTACGCTGTCAAAGACGCTGCGCCCAAGCAATTAGCTAATTATACACATTTATTATCTAATCCGATGCACGAGCCGAGCGCTCACGCGATTCCCTAATGAAGAAATGTTCAATGTCAAAGAATATTCGGCAATATCAATAAATTATTGGCGTTTTTGGTTCTCATAATTCTGGTCAAGGTTGGTGAGGGAATATCAGACAAATACATTTTAATGACTACTAAATTCATTAATAAAATGCTGAATACAGTCTAATTATAAGCGCGAACAAAGCAACATGGTCTACCGCATTAATTAAGGCACTTAAAACCACTTAGCTTTAATTTCAAAACATCGCAAAATTAAGCTGATGTCCATGTCCGCAAAAAGTAAAATTTGTCTTCGTTGTGATCGCCATGAAAATCCTTCCTTTATTATTTCTGGTATAAAAAAAAACAAATTACTTATCTATAGTAGAAGGAAGATATCATACCTACCTAACTTTGATGTGCGCTTCACCTAGACATTTCTCAAAGCAAGCGAAGTCAATATGGATGTTACTTGGATCAAAACTTACTTCATTAGATCAAAGTGAAGCTTGTAATCTTGAGTTCCAACTTCACATTCCAAGCGTGCGAACCAGCATGCGTCGGCTCCACGTGAGCGGGTGAACGGCCTGCAACGTTACCTAATGGCTGCTGGGCTGCCCAGCCAGTGCAGTGTGTGTACTGTAAAGTTACAGTCTACAGTTCTACACTCCCTGTGTATGCAACCCTCTGTACATAAACTATCCAAATAGAGCTCAAAGGAAACCTTACCATGCTAACTTGAGAAAATGTTTAGTGATTTTATATAGAAAAATAATCAAACGCACAAAATATGAGTCATTCTGCCATTAATTGATTCTTTGCTTTTCTAAAATTTTACTATCGAAGCACCGAAAATAGACAGCGGTCGTTAGATAGGTACATTAATCAGGTGTCTATTCTTAGTAATATTCGTTACATACAGTTTAGTTTATAAATAGAAACAACCTTTCTGGCTGTGTAGATAAGTAAAAAACTTACATTTTGGTTTCAATCGGGGCTAACGTTGACGTAATTTAGGTGGTAGATTTTTTTTTCATAGCATTCTTATATGCTCTTTAAACTAAGCTCACCAAGTAATAAGTTTGTCTATCTTATTTATTCGAAGTGCTGTCTCTGACATGTTCGCAGCATCAATAGAAATCTCGACGAGACGACGATAAAAGCTGTCCCGGGCCATTACAAACATCGGTGTTACCTGCGCCTCTCTCTCTCTATTAGGCATTATCAAGCTTCACACTTTACGCAATTATTTTATTTAATGACCTAAATTAACTTGTTAAGGCTTTGTTGTCAATCAATAGTAAAGATAGGTATTATAATAAATCAGTGTCGTGGCACCTTTATTGTCACGACTAATGCTGAGCCAGGGACCTTTTTGTCACAGGGCACTCTTTATTTTAATTGGGATAAGGTTTATTTTTTAATTCTTTTATGTATGTTTTATTTTGTATTGTGGCTATATTTTGTATTATGTGCCAAATAAACAATATTCTTTTACTATGTAGAGCTGCTATTGTGCGGTTATACGAATCCTCATATGGATATTTGACCGAACCGAGCACAGATCTATCTCTTCCATTCCACTAAGCCCTCTGGTTCCAGGCTGACTTGCGACAGCCTATCCCACCTCATTAACCCCTGGCTCGCGTGCCGCCGGCCCCGTAGCAGCTCGCGCCATGTCACCGTGATGTCTACCAGCCGTAATTGTCCCCCTTCACGCTAAATTATACAATCACAGTAGGTATTCACTGTAACTGGACAAAATAAATGTCATAATTAGGTTATTTTGATTATTCGTGTCGAGCAAAAGGTATAATTTGTATGGGCTTATGAAAAAGATATCGAGTCGAGCTTAATCGAGCTTACGCGTAGTCAAGCTTGTGTCATAACATTACACAAATTAATATACAAGTAGATACCTAATATTATTGTTCGAACACGTGCCACTAAAGTAAATAAGGTTGTATTTACCTGTGTCGACCTATGTAATTACTCACCACATAATGTATTCAAATATCAACATTATTACCGGGAATCCTCCGAGTAATATATTCGGCCACTTATTTAAGCTCCATTTGCTATGGTGCACCAGTTTGGGCTGACAGAGCTACTATAGGAGCCGCTCGACGGAAACTACTCCAAAGTCAACGCCTTGCATTGATTTTTCTTTGCAAAGCTTACAGAACTGTGAGCACGGAGGCTCTGCCAGTCCTGGCTGGTGTACTGCCGGTCGACTTAGAGGTACAAAAGCGTGCGGCTATGTACTTCACATCAAGGGAAAATATAACCTCCGATTTCTTAAATAGCCGCGATCGTTCTAAAATAAGTCGATTATTTGATTCCCGAGAAGTCGTTGAAGAAGATTTACTTAATGAATGGCAAAAAAGATGGGATACGTCAGTCAAAGGACGTCACTTATATAAATTCTTCCCGAATGTACGCGAACGTCTAACTAGGCGATGGTTAGAAATCGACCATTGCTCGTCGCAGTTCCTCACGGGACATGGCAACTTTAAACATAAACTTCACGAATTCAAACTAGTTCCGTCTCCTTTTTGCGAGTGTTCCACTGATGATGTCTGTCATGAGCAGTCTGCCCATCATATCTTGTGGGAGTGTGATCTTTGGAAACATGAACGTGATATAATGCTTAATTCAATACAACATACATCTGTTTCCGCAATTTATTACACCGATCTTGTCGCGACAAGGAAAAATTTCCGTGCTTTTAAGCGATTTTGTGAAAAATATTATTGGCAGGTAGTTGCTAATTGCTCATAAGATAGGCCCCCTTAATTTAATTTATTGTCCGTGGTGCATAATCTTTTTCTTAAAGGTTTTTAAACCTTTGTTTGTCACCTGTCATCCGCTTTGCAATGGAGGGAAGTCGAACCTTAATTTCGCACTCCTACTATGTTCTTCTGATTAATTTCGTTGCGGGTCCAATGACAGTTTAACTTTCCCCCGGGACTAACTTGACCTTCATTGGTTGGGTTTTTGTGGCGGTCAAGCTGTAGATCCTGGCTACACAGGAGTTGCAGTGGTGGGAACGAGAGGTGGGAATAGTCCCGTAATTATTACCGGGAGTAAACATTAGGCACATCGTGGGTAAACAACCGCCAATAGGTATCTGAAATTTTCTATAAAAGAATTTATGAGACGATTAAAGTTAACAAACACTAGGCGTGTTTGTTAACTTTAATCGTCTCATAAATTCTAATAATATCACGTAAGATTTTTTATGTTAAAAGATAATCGCTAGGTAGTCAAAGGACGGAGCCTTGTTAAAACCGCGGGCGTCGCAGCCGTTGTTGGAAAGGCCTTTGAGGCAAAAAAATATGCGTAGAACATATATTTTTAATCACAACAATAATATTGTTGTAAAGTTATTGTTGTTGGGATCAGTTGAGTCAAAATTTACAAGTGCTATCATATCATATTTAGCCTGTGCCTCTTGAATTGCTATAAATGTAGCGTTCTCAAGGAGCCATGTAAGTGGCAGAGAATGCACCGTGTGTGAGGAGCGAGCTGGTATCGCGGCCAAGGGAGCGCTCGCTTGCCTTATCCCGCTGCGCGCACGCATTTTTCACCTTGACCCAGTGAGGTGCAATGCTGGCCCTTTTTACCTTTCTCTTTGTTTGGATGCAACGTTTTCGTCTACTTGTCTTAAGTTCTCAAGCAAAGCTAAAACCGATTTGGTTATGGCAGACATTCATAAAACATTCCTCCTCGTGTTTATTAGTTAAGTTTTTTAAAGTGTAAATGTATGGTGTGTGTGTGCAGACGAATGACTCTACATCACCACCCTCTATTAACGCAGTCTTCGATGTGTGTACTCGTAAATATAGCATGGAATAATTCATTAGCAATTACTTGAGCCTTTCTGAAGGAGCGTAGCCGAAAAGTGTGAATATCTCCAAAACAACGCTTCCTTCCCCGACCCTCCCCACGCGTGTGACGTCACGAGCAGCGCGCCACTTTCCCCGCGGGCACGGTCGCGGTGCGCGCGCGCCGAACTACACTACTACATCCACGTGATCGACAGTATTTGACAATTGATACTTAAACATGTGTTTTCAATCGCTTAAGTTTCTACAGTATGTTACGTAAAATGCAGACACATCATAAAAAAAAACACACATTGTCTTATAGTTTCCACCAATACTATAAATGTTTTCAATGTTTGCAAGTCACAAATGAGTATTGTAATGCTTCACACTTTTTTATACATCAGATTAGGTACATCAGAAAAACATGTGTAGTCTTTTCAGGTTCCATTTCAAATTACTTATTATTTTTTATTTTTCGAAAGGGAATAATTAAATAGTAAATTCAAATAACTTTCAAATGTAAGTATGTTCTCGGTAAAATGTGCATTCTCCTTTTTTATTTATTTCCTTCATAAACAGGCTTGCACACATTCGTCAAAACATTTTATTGATACAAGTCTACAACATTTTACGAGCGTGGAAAGTGCTCTAATGATCTGGATCTGTAGCACTTCAACATTCCGTTCTAAGAATCTACTTTTTTCATCTTGATTTGATCTAGTTATCCCAAAAGATACTTGTATCTTAATCGCCACCTAGAGGCTGACATTTGGATTAAAAAGAAAGTAAAAATTCATTATTACATAAATGCTTGTTTACGGTTATTTATTAGGTATTAGTGAGCAATCTTGATAGGTAGTAAATTAGTCTGCGTTTTCTTATAAAAATATAATAAACGTAATTAATATCGTGTTGAAATAGATGCATCAAAATTATTACCCGGCGTTGCACATACGTAGATTTCAACGATTTAGGCGGCCAAAACCCAGTTTTCCAAAATCAATATATCGAAAAATAAACCATGTACGCGGGTAGTACACACTTCCAGGAATACCATGGTACCTTTTTCAATGTTCAACGAGCGCAAATCTACCCTCTAGAGTAGTCTGAATGCGATAGTTCGCTTAACGTGTATGTATTTGTTTTCGCGCGCTCTTAAACTTACAACTTTTGTAAATTGCATATTTATTTTCAAAAGCATTGTTTTCGAGTAACAGTGGTGGATTGCGATAATTTAGGATATAACCTATGTTTTTCAACAGTAATTTACTTAGTTTTTGTTTTCCTAAATATATTTAAAAATTGTCAAAGATAGCTGTATCAGAAATGAGATTTTTATTGCATTTTTTATTTTAAAGTGGTCGTTTAACCAACTTCAGGGTCCGTCCGAGCAATAATTTCTTTATTTTTTAATAGTTTACATATTGTTCTTAAAATCTGCAAAAAATTTTGCCGCGGAAACCCGCGCTTTTTTAAATTAACAGCATTTGAAGATTTGGAGAAAAAATTGAGCAAAATATCATTTTATTGCTACTTTGAATTAAATCCATTTATTTTTTATTTTAGGCCTGTCTGGTGCCTCGGGTACTAAAGTAGTTACTCGGAATTACTTATTTGACCAGATACAAAGGCAAAATTTACAAAGTTTCAGTGATAAACTTGATTTTTATGAAGATTTTCTTTTGAGTCGTTATGGAGACACAGAAAATGCTGAAAAGAGTTTGAAGCAAAGTTCTTCTTATGTGAAAAGCTAATTCAAGAAGAGGTGGATGAAAGCCAATAAACATGAAGAAGTGTTTTTTAAAAACAAGCCGCAGAAGCCCCGAACAAGCATTTCCGGTCAAATCGGCTTAACTTTCCTAGAAAGATTTCTAGAAAGGAACGCAATGTAGATAGGCTTTTATTAACATCAGACCCCTTGATCAGCTCCAGGAGACACAATAAGACCTTCTCGCAAAGCATTCCTTCCTGAAACAATGGAAATGTTGATGTCTGCCAAGCCAAGTAGCAAGTAGTGACCCAATGAGGAATGCTCTCAAAGTGAGATTGATATACCTACCTACTTATTGTTATTTTATAAAAATACAAAAATTTGCCAAGTGCGTGTCGTTCCAAGCGCAGTGTAGGGTTCCGTAGTTGTCAGTCGTTACCATAATATATTTCATAAGCAAGCAATTACTTCATCTAAAGTCACTTTTAATATTTTCTTCTAAGGATTTTTATTAAGTATGAAATTTTACACGAGTTAAACGACTATTACTCTTGAACTAACTGATCTATCTTAACCGTCATAGTTTTCCTTAAAAGTTCATGAAAAGCACTATTATTATGAATTTTTCCAGATTTTTCAAACCAACGCTTTAGTTTTTAGAGGGGGGGACGCCATTTTCGAAAAAAAAATCACTTTAAACTTTAATATTTTGCAAACGGATCACTAAATCAAAAAATAGTCTTAGAAACCCCTAAGTCATTTTAAATGACCTATCCAACGATACCACACACGATGGGGTATCAATGATAACAATGAAACTTTTTAATATATTTTTTTTTTAATTTCTATATTTAAGTGAAAAAATGTTTTATTATCATTAATAATAAAAGAAATCAGTCAAAAATGGTTTATTTTAATTTAATTTTGTACTTATAACTAATTTCAAGCAAAAAATATTTTTGGCCGCCTAAATCATTGAAATCTACCTATGTGCGTTGTTTTTAATCTTTCAAGCAGCTACGAATTTACTAACTTTACTACTAATTAAATTCAATTTATTTTTATTCCGCGCTTTTTCTGTCCTCTTACTCTGATTATGCCTACTTGAATATCGTTTTAAAAATTTTAGTAATTAGACGCAGACCACAACTAAACTTAATAATGACCATGCATCTTGTGTAGTTATAAAATGCTCTTTTGCAACAAAAATCTTACATCATTGCCCTACCAAAAGGCATGATTTTAATCCTGAATCACAAGCTCTCAAAATTTAGCCTTCCTCCTCAATTAGGTTAGGCCTAAAACGATTCTGATTTACACCAATGCAACGAAGCTTTGGTATAACCTTTACGCAATCGACTTCACAACCTTGAACCTGATCCGGCTGTCTGAACTGGTCCGAGCGACACGGCTATGACGTCATAGCGGAATCAGGACGCGGTGACGTCACGTACACGGCAGTTACCTCTAATGGGACGGATTGGGACGTCTGAGACGCTAATTTGGCTAAGTTTGTTACTCATCATGAGATTAGAGTGAAGTAATGATGAGGTTATACTTATTTAAAGCTCATGAGATGGCGAACAAAAAGAACTTTGGAAAACTGATTTTCATTTTAGTATTTAAATAATAAAACTCGAACTCTAGATTTGCTCCGTTTCGTATAATATAGTGTATTCTTTTTCTGTTTAATTGGTCGTTAAGAAAGATATCGAGTATTCGCAGTAGCCCCGATTAAAGCCTATTGTATTATTGTCCTGTGGCGATGTTGGCAGTTGATCCAATTCCTAGATTGCTTGATTGATTCGCTTTATTTAGTACCTCTCCAATCTCCATGTCATTATTATAATCTAAAAGATTGTAGATCATCATTGATCACTGATTAAGCCCAGACACGTTGTGCTACTGTGATTCCATAGAGCTCAATGTCAATCGCTGCAGTATGTATGAGTGACCAAGCGCCACGCTCCGCCGCGCGCGCAGCCGGCAGCGGTGCCGCGGCCTTCGGCGAGACACACTACACACAGGATCACTTCCCCCATTTATCATACCTTGAATCACACCATCTCAACGAGCTACTGGGTAGGGAAGAAACTATTGACCTGGAAGTCAGCTCGATTTTATTCGGTAATTAATAGGATTAACATCTTCAAATCAAAAGTCCCATACCGTTGCCAGAATACTTGCATATTTTAATCTAGAGCAGGGGTCTCCAAACTTTGAAAGTTGGCCTCAAGCTATAATACTTATAATTTTTCTGCCCACCTATGCAAATAAGCTTAGTCTTAAGATGTCGCGGGCCGGATTGATGGCAGTGGCGGGCGGGGCGGGATATGGCCCGCGGGCCGTAGTTTGGAGACCCCTGATCTAGAGCAATAAATTTTGCAATTTTTTGACACATACTTAACTATACAACTTACACGTGGAAATCATTTTTCTGTCAGTCGTCCAGTCAACCAAAACCAACATAAATCTACTATCACCGTATTATCAAGAACTAGCATGCATTGGTACTCGTATACTACTTATTTGTATTAACGTGCGTAGGTGCATTATTGATTATAACCATCTGACATTTGTAAATTGTCTCCAATATTATACGATGATCAGCAAAGCGTATATTTTATTACAAGCTTTATATTGACTTCACTTGTTAGTATGTGTGGGACAAATCTTGCAACTGAAATTAAGACCAGTTCTCCTCAACCGATTGAGCTGAAATTTAGTATACTTATGTAAGTACGATGACAATGCAATGTTATGGTACCATTGAGCTGGTCTGATGATGGAGTCAGGAGGTGGCCATAGGAACTCCTAAACGAAACAGCGGAAACTCATCGAGTTTGGGTTCGTTGGATTTGTCTTTTCGAGCACTTTGGTGCTAAATGATCACCAGGGCCCAGAAATTGAGATACTAAAATGTGTAATGTAAAATAAAATTATAAAAAAAAAACTTTTTTAAAAACAAGCTTTATTCTGAAATGCAGTTGTACTAAAACGAAAAAAATAATTATATGCAAGGTTCAAAAAATTTCGAAAGCTTGTAGCGCAAACAGAAAAAAAGAGGAATAAATTCCATGCGCGATACAAGCTTTCGAAATTTTTTGAACCTTGCATATAATTATTTTTTTCGTTTTAGTACAACTGCATTTCAGAATAAAGCTTGTTTTTAAAAAAGTTTTTTTTTTCAATGCTGACTTGAAGAAAGCTAAATGCTCTGCCTGCATAGATTGCGCACGCATGTGACCGGCAGCGCGCTGAAGGCCGCCCGGCCGCGCCGGTTCTGACGCCGGCGATCCGTAAAATTCAGATTACCATTCACATTGTGTATTGCCATTATTTTGCAGATGAGTGTCATTATTTTGAACACACCATTTCCGAGTCCATTAAAACGATACCGTGTCATTATTGACAGGACATAATTTTGGATCTCATTATTTTATCTTCAGGTTTTAAAACGTAGGCAATTACATAAATATACCAATCTCTATCATGTGTACCGACGAACCGAATAATTCTGATTACCAAAAAATATTACCTATGTATTTTAATAATAGCCACCACAGATTGTCTCTGAATCCATTAAATTGCGGATGAAATTACAAACAATTAAGTTACCTTGCTTTCCTACCTGTTGCATCGATCATATTATATTTTGATTGGATTTTGATCCTATGATCGACTTACGATAAAGCCGTGAAATTACCACAATGTGTGAAAATATTTTTACAATGTGGAACAGCAGAGATATTTTCCATTCGTTATTTTTTATTTTATTTTAAGAGTTTAACAATGTTTCAACAGCATTTAATTGTTTAATTTTTCATCATAAAATATAATATTTTCGATACAAGTTTTCCTTAATTATAATAAATATCATATATTAAGAGTTGAATAATACCGAAATGGTATAACAATTACGTGTAATATAAAGCATAAATAACAATTTTGTTGTGACCTTATGCTGGTAATTTTACCTGCCTATTTACAATAATTATGTAACATCAAGGGGGATATCATTATTAATTTAAGAATGTTTAATGTTTCCTTCCTGGTTCATGGTGCGGAAAAAAGTTATCGACTTCGAAGAGCAGCGGAAATCTGATCTTGACTCGAAGCGCGATGCTCACCCACTTGTTACTAGCGTTCTTTTAAAAGAACGCTAGCTTTTACATAAATATTTTTACTAATATGGGTAGTGTAAACAAGTTTTATAATATGCAATATTTGAAAGATGAGGTGTGTCGCAGTACTGTCCAAGTCTTATAAGTACACTGACGTAAATAACTATAAAGTTTTGGAGCGATTGTTTTGAGATAAATTTATCATGACTGATTTAAGGTAAGTGATAGAAAAAGTGAATTCCGTAACAAGTGGGTTAAAGCCAGACCAGCAGCGGCTATCACCTACAACTACATCAGCGGTGTCCTAACGTGTCGACATTGTTCGCGCACGTTTACCAACAAGATTGGCTACTGTAGCCATGTGAGGGCACATGATAGGGCAGCCCAGCGTAGCCCTCTTATTGCGGACTAAAAGAATTTTGTCGTAGTTACCGTAGCTGAAAGCGGCTTGGGAGTATATAAAATATATTTTTTCGGCAGTTAGGTATTTTAAGTCTGCTTGTTCATAATAACTTTGATGTGGTGATATGAAAATCCTAATTAATGATGTCTGTATTTAACCATTGAAGACTTTTTCTCCACCGCGTAGGCTGTAAGTAACGATTTGGATTTTATGATCGTCATAGCCTCATGTTTCTTTGTATGCCCTCACCCAACTGACGTCACTCCTCGCAGTCGGTGTCGTCATCGGCCAGGTAGCACCTCAACCCTCTAAAGGCCAGGGGACAGAGCTCATTTACAGACTCAATAGACGAGGGGTCTCAAATATTCATGGAATTTAATCGTATCGGTTGTAGCCCATCGAATATAATGACTCTCTAAAGTCGTTTGTAAACCGCTTGAGCTGAGTCAGTCAAGAGTTAGCGTTGAGGGTGTGATAACATTTAATGGATGCTTATAACATTTAATTTTGTCAATATTGCGTCACTTTACCTGCGTAGGGCCTTTTTAGAGATGCCTAGATAAGCTAAACAAGGGATGCGGAAACAATATGTTCAAAAATAAAGTTCCAACTAGAAAAACTACAATTTTACCTAGCTCCTAATATGACTGCTATGACTAGGTAACAGGGTATTTAAAAATATATTAATGAAAGTGCTACAATAAACATTCGACTACTTTGCCTGCAACCGCGTTGCCATAATAAATGAGTAAGGAAAACAAGTTCTGGGCGCTCGGAGCCGAACTACACTATTTGTGTGTACTACCAGGTGCCTCGCGACTCTCCGGGTGACCGAGTGATGTCACCGCGGTGGCGTCACTGCGGGCTCAGGAGGGTGTCATTGATGGTAGGGACGACCGGGTACTTCATACTCACCGGATTAGAGGGAAGTAATAGCGTGCGTGGGCGGCCGCCGAGATTTGATTCAACATGGGCATAAAAGTAGAGCTACTTAATTGTAAATTAAAAATATTTTTTTATTATTATTATCAAATGAGAAAACCTACACTGTTGTGTTGATACTTGCTAATTAATTTTGGTTTGATTAAAGTCAGTATAAAATGTAGGTACTTGTTAGGTTGGTACCTACTTATTTTCATATTTCCACAATTTAAAAAATATGTTGCCTTCTCTCATAATTACTAGGCAGATAAGTACTGATAAATAGTGTGTTTTGTGGGAGCGTAACAAATGTACACCTGCATTTACCAATTCTTTTTCACACGGGTGAGGGGTAATCAGCGTCGGACTGCGGCCTCGCGCCAAGGCCGTCTACCCGCCAATTTCATCTTTTTGCTTGTCCGGCATTATTCGCGACTTTTCCGTGGGGCTCGGATCGCGGAAGCGCTACACAACAGAAGAGAGATAAAAGACGTTTTTATTTAGAAACCTTTTATCTTTCTGAGAATTGTTTCCGTAATTTTAGCTTTATCTTCTTACAGCCATTACGAATGCTACCTTGTAATATGCATGCATCGATGGACATAAGTAATGAATGACTTGTTGATGAAAGGTCGTTGGACAATAATGGTGAAGGCAGATGAAATCTTTCGTATCTCAGTTCTCTAAAGTTCTCTAAAATTCCAGTATCGACAATTAGATAGATACGGTAAAGGGTGGGCTTAAGAGTTAGCTCTGTAAGTAATTTCCATAGAAGTCTCTAAAAAAGTTGCGTTATTAGTATCAGGAGATAACAGATCGTTGTTGTGATCTATTCTGTTCTAACATTGTACCTATCGCAGTATCACCTAGATAAAATTCACCGAGCTTTTTACGTACCTAGTTACCTTGGTACGTAATTGTTCATGTTTTTCCACATAAAAATGTTACAAGGAGTGTCCTTGGAACGTCACGTTCCCGGGGCACTGTGGGAACTGACAGTAGTGAGCCTTCGCTGGCGCCGCGGGGCCATGCGAACCCCCACCTGGCATCTGTAGGCTGCACTTACATTCTTAATTATGCTTACGAAGCAAAAAATATCGAATCGATTTTCTTCTATTTAATTACGCATTACAATTCTTAGTAAAGGCCCCGACTACGTGGCGAAAGTTTCCAGTTTTCATAATTTATTGAGTTATTTGATGATGTCATTCTTTTGGTTTGCGGATATAAAGTCAAAGACAACCGCGAATAAACCTCTAAAATGATTACTATTCCGCCGCCGTAGAGGCGCGCGATGCCGGCCCAGCGGCTCCGAGACAATGCAGGCTGCAGCCGTGACGCGCCTAGTGTTTGTTTACCTCCGAAGTGACATTGGCGCCTGCTCGCTATATTAATACCAAATTATATCACGAGAAACAAT
Organism: Ostrinia nubilalis; assembly: GCF_963855985.1. Taxonomy (NCBI): domain Eukaryota; kingdom Metazoa; phylum Arthropoda; class Insecta; order Lepidoptera; family Crambidae; genus Ostrinia; species Ostrinia nubilalis. The sequence goes on along the minus strand of NC_087094.1, from coordinate 355,885 downwards.
GTGCCACTTCAGAAAGATTAGAACAACTCCATCGGTTCTGGCTTGTCAGATCGGACCACAGAGTCTCTATTATCTGGTCATCAAAACAGAAGCCTAGCTTTAGTTCGGGCATGACGTCACGATAAGAACGTATCCTTTGCAGAACGAGCGCGAGCTGATGGTACGAAAATAACAAAGAGGCCTGATAACACTATCACAAATGCGTACAAGGCCAGAGTTCATTTTCTCATATCATTATCTAATTATGTATAAATTACCGTAATTAGCAAATTACCCTCCGAAAATGGTCATTAAGCGAGCAGGGTAGGGGCGCATCAACAGTGCCGGCTAACAAAGATAAGGCACATTGTTTTACGAAGTGCGTGCCTTATCGAAAACATAAGTGATACGATTATTGCGAAATTATGCACGATGGCGATCCTTATCTTGATTTGATAACGATTTAATTGATAGAGGCGGTGAAAATAAAAATAGATTTTGATAAGATTTAACAGCATTCCAAACTTGTTTATACTTTCTAAATAATTGTTAATTACAATATCTATATCAGTTTAATTTATTTGCAGACAACCTTCAGGCGGAGGAAAAATAAAGCGTTTGAATGATTCTAAATAAAACAGTTCATCGAGTGCAAAATATTTACTTTATTACTAATATTAAACAGATATCAACATAATTAAATGCGCTGAAATGCATACAATTCGTTAAACGTTAAGTAGATTCGTTCCCAATATAAACTGATAAGTAGGCAGTTTACCTGTGTAAAAATAACAAAATTGACATCGGAGTGGATGGGCAGTGAGCACATAAAAATAGATTAATGGCAGCGCGATCGATCGGACGCGGTCGCCGCGACCTGCCTCGCGCTTCAGCCGTGGTTTGGCTGCAAGTGAAATGGGGAAATAATTGCCGCCTTCACAATATACAATTACCCAGATAATGGTTTTCTGTGTATTAATATTTTACTAAAATATTGTCATGTAACATCAGTAACCTACTTCTATATGACACGTCAACTCATTATGAAGGTAATTTCCATTGTAGACTTTTTCATCACTAGGTATGAAAGTACTAAACATTTCGCTGTTTTAGAAACTAAGTATGCTAATTAATAAATAAGTTTATTATTAATTAGCATATTCTTTGGAACATGTGTCTGCAGTTTATCATAGAATCGGCTTCATGTTATCTTTTTTAGTATACAAAATACTATAACGATTTTCCACTTAAGTAATATCTTTGATTATTATTTCCCACACGGGAAAATAACAACTGTCTACAGTATTTTTGCGCACGGGTTATGCTTAGCTTATTTTTATTGCTTTATAACCTAGAAACAAGAATAACAACAAACAATTGTTCTGAATTTGCTTTTATGTGTAAAAAATAGAAAAATTCATATCAATGAATGTATAAAACATGAACATAGAGATGATTTAATTTGTTGCCAAATATTTTTTTTTTTCTTTCTTTCTTTCATTCTTTCTAATTATTAAAACATAACAAACATCCATTTAAGATTCATTCTCACAAGAGAAAAATTAAAATAGAGTCCAAATATTTATTAAAAATTAAAAGTTCTAATTTCCTGTCATGTTCCATAGAAGATTTTTTTCATAAAAATCTAACCCTATCATGCTTTCAGTATACTGGCCTTGATAACGTCGTTTCTCAAATCCCACTATATTTTGATGAAAGCGTGCCCCTTGTTCTTGCGAATAAGCCCCCATAATTATTTATAAATATATCCCAATGAGAATGTGACGTGCATCTTTAGAGACATTCTACTATGAAGATGGAAAATTCAAATCGCTATAACTTTTTAAAAAGCAAATATTTTCGATTTGTAATCGCACTTTTTTATATACATTTGCTTACATAATCAGAATATAATAAGTAAAATCCATGCGCAAAAAAAAATTTTTTTTTTTTTGACCGGTGTAATTCTTGTACAAAGGTTGTCTTATGGACCATACATTTTAGCATCAGGTATACATATTTTTATCGAGTTCTTTGGTAAACAGATGTAGAGCGTTAATGTTTTCATAAACAACGATGTTTATGGACATTTAGTTGGTGACAGCTGTCAATATGGTTGTAGGGCGTACGTACGATGGTGGTCAACTGGTCGCTGTCGGCTCAGCAGCGGCGCGAGCAGCGGCGCCGGCGCGACAGGCGCGGAGGACAAGGCGCACCGCCGGCGCCCGCCGCTCGCTGCAACAAACACACATTATACTTATTATCTTATACCGAAACCTACAATTTTTACACCCAGAAGAATTTAGGCACGATACTACACTGGTCATCACAAAAATCGACCCTCCCGCGACAAGCACTTTCAAACATATGCATCCCCACTTCCTACCAATACTGCCACCATTTAAAAGCCTAGTTCTAAACTTCATTTCATTAAAGGAAAGGTTTTTACCCCAAAAATGTGTCTGTAGAAGAATCCAGAGTCACTTCTTCAAAAAATAGGTAGTTACGTTGGGATTAATCGCAATCCATCTGTTATAAAGGACACGTGAGATCATTATTTGGTTTTATAACCATAAAAATTGGTCTAATTGATCCCAGAGGTGACCTCAAAGTGAGGTCTTTTTTCAAGTCACATTTATTGTATATCGCGTTTATGTTAATCGTTTATTAAGAAATTAAATGTGTTTGTGAAATAAATAACACCAATAATGTTGGGGCACCATGATTGTGTCAGTAGAAACGAGTTTTCCTGTAAAACGTAGGTGGGCCGATTTTTGTGATGACCAGTATATTAACCAATAATTTCAAGACACTACTTCAAATATCACTTCATTGTAGTCCTCCAAGCCCAGTTACTTTCCAATTTACTGTAGCTTTGTAGCTGTTGAGTTCGCGAACCAGTGGATTTATAGCTTGTCTTTGCCATACAAAATCTATGGGAGAGTCGTGTAAATAAAAATTCTAATGACTGGCAGAGTATTTGACTACTCAATTAAAAGAAAGTAGAATTTTCCGCCTGCAGGACACCAATAATAGAAATCATCTAGGTGATGTTCCTCTATCACCGGGTGGGAATAGGATACCAAGACAGCCTCATGCGTTTTCTCAAGTAACGTCAAATTCTTCATATTCCATCTTCATCCATTTGTGCCTAATGGCCCCCTAAATATGTATTGCTCTAATAAAGCGTGAAATCATGACAATTAAATAAATGACCAAAGCGTGGTCGGCCTAATGTCCATCTAGTCCTAGACCTTTGTCCTCAATCGACTGAACTTGACACCGATTGCCCCGTGACATTCAACGTTTGACACTTGCCTCCTCTAATGTTTTGTACATATCCTCTCATTAAATTCTGTGATTTAAATTGCCTACATCTACGAGTAAAGGTTGGCGGAGATCACTGGTCAACGCCTGGACCAATTTTACTATTTTTTTTAATGTTCGTTGAAGTTAAAGGATGGTTTAGAAGAAAAATTCGAATAATTTCCAGGAAAACCCTAAAAGCCCTTTTCTTTTTCCAATACAAACGTTTTCTAAGCGCCGACTATAATATAGGTAGGAACAAAAAACTACCACATTCCAAATATGTTTGACAGAACGAAGTCTGTCGGGTCCGCTAGTATTAATATAATTTTGTTTTGTTCCAGGTACGTGTCCGTAATATTAGTGACAGTTTAGCGGCGCCGATATTGGCGGCGGCGTGGTACTCGTAAATAGCGCGATTTAAACGAGCTGGCTGAACAAACAGCGCGGCCCGCCTTTGCGGCACACTGCGGCTCCCGATGCCAGAGTTATTACTCGGGTAAGCGCAAACAAACACTTTCAATATTAGAAGAAGAAGAACGAGAACGATTGCATGGTGCTGTATTTCTTCCGGTTTACAATTATAGATTTATGGATGGTTTTCAGAAAACAAAGGTTATGTCGTTTCTTTTATATCGTCGTTTTCAATCCAGTGTCCAGCAAGACAATGGTAATTGTCATTGGTCTTGTTTTAATTACAGGCACTTTTATAAGTAGCGTTTATCATAGGTATTCTGGCGGGCTTGCTACATAAAACAAATATGTCAGGCAGGGGTAATATGACTGTACCACGTTGGGCGCCAACTTAACAATAAAAATCAAATAACATGAAACACGCAACTAGATTCATGTATATTTTTGATGATATGTGCGATTTAATCACGATATTTCAATGTTAATAAGTTTTTACGCGTGTTGATAAATGAAAATTAAAAATGAAAATGTTTTATTTTATAAATAAGTAAGAGTTCGAATATGACTCAGATTTTTACACATAAGAAAACCAGGATACCGTTTCTGGAAAATTCAAGGTGGATGCGTGTTTAGCGCAGGAGTAGCGGTGCAGACGTCTGCATTTGCGTTGTTTGTAAACACGCTGCTCGGCGATATGTTCTTCGTCCTCTTACTAATTACGACCTAGGGCTGCCATCGTCGTTGTGTGTCAATTAATAAACTATTTACTACTACTCGTAAAATATCAAACAAAAAATTATCCGAAAGCATTTTTTATGAACAAGTGGAAAGAAAATAATGGAATTATATCCGAATAATGGAATCGCTCTCCTGTAAAAAAAATCATTCTCCTGTAATTTGCATTGAATTCAAAGACTTCCTCTGCATTTTCGGCGCTTTGTGGCTTCAAACATTCGTATTTTCCTCATGGTAAAGGTAAGATGTGCCAAGACTTCAAAGCTCGCCAAGTTGAACGTACCTATGGGAAGAAATCGGTGAGCGCGACGCTGCACGATACTAGCACCGCCTTGGCAACCAATCGAAATACAACTATGACTCATAATTATACTAACTTCGTTACTAATTATGTTAACTCCTGTTAATGGCTAGTAAAAACTATGTTAGTAACTATCAGCTCCTAGAAACGTTGGCTTAAATTATCGCATTTATGAAATATTATGTTCACCAATGTTCTTTGGTAGTGATTACCGAAATCAAACAATAAGCCACACTACATAATACACACAACGGTCGATCGGCTGACCGCGTGTAGGAAGCATCGATTATGACTTTATTTGTATTTCACTACGTTGAAACTACAACTAAAAGAAAAACATTTTATATGTAAGCCATTCACCACATTTAAGCTCACTATTAAGAACCTATGTGGTTCGTAGACGTATGCGTGTTCACATATATAGCACTCTGGATTTATTTTTGTTTCCGCGTAGGTGGACGATTGTGATCTACCTGTATGATGGTAAATCATACTCGTATTTGTAATTATGTAATGTAAATAAATATCTATATTCAGTCAGAGAACATGAACTATTGGGATTTGTTAAATTACTAAACTAAATTACGAAATGTTGTCAACGCCAAGAGACTTGCCGAACATCGTGATACAAACACCGACATTTCACTGTACACCGCTGTCAAGACAATCGACACTTATCTAGAAATGTGTGTGTGCACAGGTGTATTGTTCAAATACTCCAGTTATTTCAATACCTACGTTTATATGCGAAACGAGTAAAATCGTGAGTCGATAATAATGTTAAACTAGCAACTATTTTGCTAGTTTAACATCGGAATGTAATTTTATTGAAACTAAAATAACAAAAAACATATACAGTAGGGAAATTATGTTTATGGTAAACCTTTCAGCATTGTATCTTCAGGATCCGAATCCACAGTGACATTTTTCAAATTCAAATTCATTTATTTCACAGAAATACACGTCCATTTTACAGTCCATGTAATGAATACGATAATGACTGATTTCCAACCTCGCCCGCCAAGCGACGTGACCTTGCTTGTTGGCCGAAGAATCCGAATTCAAAGCTCTTAAGCATAAATGTGGTAAATGTATCGAGTGGTATGGAATGGTGCGTGTAATCGATCGTTCGATTGGCGGCACTCGCCGAATACCTGCACGGGAGCGAGTTAACGGAATATTTGTTTGGCACATTCTGCCGCCGCGGCGTGAGCTCGAAAGAAATACCTACTGATTGCAATCGTAGTTTATAATTTTATTGAAGAAATATTGATATCTTAAATTGGTCTAAAGTAGTGTTTTAAGTAACTATCAAGTTTAAGGGAAAACCCTTTCCCTCGTCACGTCATGACAGGCCATGCCATATGAGGTGTCATGTGGTGTACTCTATTGAATTATTATATTTATTATTACCACCTGTATTTACCATGTGACAAGCAAATAAATTAATAAGATGAAGATGAGGTGTAACTCACCAGAACAGTCCTGGTGCGTTCCTGGTAGCCGACGCCGCAGCTCACGCTGCACGCGCTCCAGTCGCTCCACTCGCTCACCTGGCAGTCGCTGGCCTGCACCAGCGACGGGCCTGAGTGAAGAGCATTCGTCAACAACATATGCATATAGCCCATTTTGAAACTGTGACTAACATTTGCATTATCTCAGCGTTACTGGAAGAATACCTTGCGATAAAATGGCATTGACTTCATTATGATATAAAAGGTTTAGAGAAATATTTAATGTCGTCCCAGCGCAACCTGATAAGTGTTTACCAGTGTTACCGTCTGCAAAGTGCCAATTTCTTGGAATAAACTTTATAATGTGGCGTAAGTTAAAACAGGTCTTAAGTATTGCGATAGCATAAAACCAGAGGTCTATCGCGCGGGTTCTGTATTGCGAATAGTTACCGTTGATGGTGTTTTGGGCGGGCGCGCCTCCGAGCTGGCCGGAGCCCGCCGCCGAGAAGGCCGGCCCACCGCCTCCTGAACAAACAAACACAACTTGTGACATTCCTGTATAATAGACCAATAGAAGAAAGTAGTGCTGAAATTATCGTCATAAAAATTCTATAAAATGTGTCCCATTTTCTTTCATACAAGCCTTATCCATACAATCATGAAAATGAGAAAATAGGGCTTGTGAGACGAGTTGGCATTCATTTATTTATACCTATGGCATATAACGTTCAATGTCGTAAATTCAGTTTATTACTATTAGATCTCATATTCACGATTAATAATAAATATCTGGAGTAATAAATAAAATTGTACGGCGTTCAGCATCAAGTAGTAAGACCGAAATAGAATTCGCGAGGTTTGCAGCCGATCTGACGCTCATACATTATTAATATACATTTTAAAAGACGCCGGTAGTGTAACGAATTTTCAATCAAAGTTGTTTATTTTCTGCGCCTCGACGAGCGGACAGGGCGTACATGTTTTTCATATTCCCGGTAAAACAATAATGGATACGGAGGAAAATTGTAGATAAACAAACACATAGCTCCAAAAACATTTGATCCCGTATAACTGCTGACAACGGGTACTGGTCGTGGGCGTCTTCTAAAGTTATCAGACCAATTTGACTGACCAAACCCCGATCAAACGCTGGACTTTAGTACCGCGTCATCTCGAGTAGGTAATTTAATCCTTTCCCATTTATTACATTCCCTATTCTAAATATAAAAAATGTAGCGTTCTTTGGAGTTAAACTTGAACTCTTAAGTAGGTACTTCCTATCATTCGATGCGCCATGGTCAGTAAAGTTCACGATCAAATTCGCTCATGACATCACGCGATGACGGCAATAAAGGCCTCCGCTGATGACGACTCGAGCTGAATCACTCGGGATCATCTCAGATTTACCGAGTGGACGACAAGTCAATGATCTGCTGTCGGCGCAAATCTCGCGTGAGCCTCATAACACATTATGCTGGCAAAAAACTTACGAGCGTATGACGTGATTTTCGAGAATCGTTTGACACACATAATAGAAAGCATCTTCCAAGATTAAAGATATCCCGAAAAAAAATTGATTTCAAAGCTCTTTATCGCGAAAGCTTTAACATTCATTTAGTACAATTAGAATTACACGGTGCATTTAAAGCCTGCTGCTTTAAGATAATCACGTAGAGTGGGTACACGTTAATGATGATTTATAGGATTTTAAGGGTCCAGTAGCACTATTTCCCAATCTAGCAAAAGAACATGTGATATTACCACCTACCCTAGCTACATTTTTAGAGCACAGATGAATAAGTATTCATCTGATCCGATTTATTATATTTTTAAGTAAAAAAATAATACAGTATTGATCTGATAATAATCTTTTGTAGCTTTTACCGTGACAAGTTTTATTATTAGATTTGGGTTAATATACATATATATTTAGCTGTGCCCCGCAGTCCAGAGTTACCCTCGGTAAAACGTAGCCTATGTGTTAATCCAGGGTGTCAGCTAACTCCATACCAAATTTTATTAAAATCGCTACAGCCGTTTAGACGTGAAGAAGTAATAAACTCACACACAAATCCAAATTGTTTTTAATCGTTTTCAAAAACACGTTTTCATTTACCATTTCAAGTGCAAACGGCTTGTTTCAATAGCATCATAAGACCTATTAGGAGGTGGTACACAAACCGCTGACCATAAAAGTGTTGACTAAAGCAGTAGGTACATACCTACTAGACGACATACATAATGCATGTCTTGTCGTATTGAGAGCACTGCTGAACGCGACTCGTCTACTAATTAGAACGTCATTGAATGCTGCTGTCATTCAATTTGTTTATGTATTTTGCTTTCATTGCATTCATTGCTTAATATGTTTTTTAGTTTTCTCTAAGGAAACTTTTATATTACGAGTACAAAGTTGTCTTGTTTTTATCTTTTAAATTCATTTTTACGCAGTTGGGGTTTTGGTTTTTCAATAAATCATTCCGAAATTAAAAAGTTAACAAGTACATAACCTTAAATGAAACACAAGGTCTTCATTCAGACAAGTGTGAATGTAAATCTTAATAAAAAATAAATTATGAGTAAACACGCAAATACATTAAGCTTGTTCATAAAGATCCTATCAGCGCTAGGTACTTAGCCTGTAAGCATCTAGGAAGAGATGTATCTAAATCAAATCCAAATGGCACATCAAAGGTCGTTAGTGTAGCACGCAGAACAACGCAATAAAACATTTAGCGAAATGAATGAACCGATTAAAAAGCGTCGTAAATAACTCTTAGCTTTACGAGCTTTGCGAGTGTTATTTTTATGAAGGCATTCAAATGTTGGAGATCTCTATTCTACTATATTTGCGTGCCCATAAAAGGTATCTAATTCGTGTTTATGTTTTCTTACTCTCAATAAATATGATGATTTTAATCCTTTCATTATCTGCAATTGAGATCTCACAGAAGGTAATAATGAACTAAGTAATTAATTAGTGCAGGGTTGAGTAAAAACAGACCCCTCTTTCCCACTGGGCACTTAGGGCACGTGCCCAGGGCCCCGCGACCGAGGGGGCCCCCGTCTGCACAAAAGACTTTTCTCCAGATGATAAGGGCCACCCTTGATCCTTAAGTGCCCAGGGCCCCTAGTAGGTTAAAGACGGCCCTGAGTAAAGATCCTTTAACGTTCCTCCGTAACTTTAAAAAGGGGCCAATATCTCGTAGATGGACACCTGGCATGGCGCTGGCGCCTCGCCAAGAGGCTGGGGCCATCGCTCCGTCTGTTGCGGGGTACCGTTGGAAACACTATGTGTCACATAACACCTCGTCATACATCATCTCGGTCTAACCGTGCCGCAAGACCTGGAGTACTTTAGGACTGCTTTTATGGTATTGGTTGTTCAGTTACAAGGTGCCGTAACCGCCTGGTAGATGTTACATTACATCCAAACATGACCTCGACCTTGAATCGGCATTCAAATGTTTGATGATTACTAGCTTATACACATCTAAAAAAGTGCTAATGCTTCACTCAAATTACTTCACATCCAAAGCTACAACACCAAGTCACGACTCGAACAAGGCCAGATGGACTAGATTTTTTATTTTAATATGCTACTTTTTTAATGTTGTCAACAAACCTCTGTCCTCGACGCTTTATTAGGTAAATCCACCAAAATTTCTCTGATAAAATCTATAGATATATTTTTATAGTAAATAACGACGACCATTTCGCTGACTCTACGTCCGAATTAAATAAGCCAACGCACAACGCTGGGTGCGTCTGCAATGAGAGATGCAATGAATCAGCCGCGCCATTGACAACTTGTTTATGCACCCGATGACTACTCTCAAGTGCTCGTTACCTGTGGTTTATTACAAGATCTTTTTAATCAATATATTTTCTAAAGCATCGTTTGCTGAAACTGAAGGCTGTCTATTTTAATTAAAGCAGATTAAATTGGGATTGTTAACATCAAATATTTACTTTCGCTTGCTGAGATACAGTCAAGGCCATGTTTCAGTATTCAGCTTAACTAATTTGTGTAAGCAATGAATGGTTAGACGAAATCATCATTATAGCCTGACCAGGAACATAAAAACCCTGGCATAGAGGCGCAATTGCATTTGATAGTGCAACACTGGGTACAGTCGTACCTGTATTAAATTAATAGGCTTACTTTATGTATCAGGATTCAGGATTATGGGCTAATTTAATATTTTCATAAATTAACAAAAAAAATATTATATTATAGGTAAACTGGTTTAAATAAATTAAATGAAACCATCAATCGAGCAAGTAGGATTTTATTATTATTCATCAATAATCAAATTCTGAACTTGAATATTCAACTACAATGTCTGCTCATGAACGCTTCAAACTCGGTACTTCTTTCCCAATTCCATAAAATTCAACACTTACAAAGTGACAAAAAACTTTAAAATAGGTAGGTAGTTGAAACAAACCACAGCTAATTTTCATAGTTGACTGTACTATACGATAAACATGTCAGTCAATTTGACAACCTTTGTCGGAAACATTATTCAATGAAAATATTGTCCGAACCCTTAGTATTTCTCTTCGACAAATACTTTAACACATTGTAAACCACTTTTCTTTCACGACTATAAAAAGATTTTAGCAATTTATTTCACAAAATCAATTGCGCACATTTAAAATAAAGTTTGTTTACACTTTGACAACAATAGACTGACATGCAAGGTGACATGTCAATGAAGTTTTCAGTTACTGTTGCCATTAAAAGAAATTAGTACCATTAATTTTCCGCAACATGGCGAGGGTTTTTATGTTCCTGGTCAGGCTATACCTACACTGTAATTTTTATTCGTATCCCCGGTGTAGTACAGAAAAATGCAGATTCATTACAATGCCGCAAGCAGCTAAGTAGTCAATTATCAAGCGGCATAAACGAACACAACCTTGTTGCGAACATGCAGAGCCGACGCGGTCCGTCTGCGCGCAACAGGTAGGCAATACCCGCCTAATCCGGATTCTGTTTACGACCCATCTAACTAATACTTTCCACGTTACTCCTGCTATTATCAACTATGTATTTTATGTTTTCACACTTATAACGTCCATCCATATAAAGTTCATTCTATTTAGACAAAATACCTATTCAATTGAATTTATAGCAGTCATATTCCACGGTAATTGAACATAACAACAAGGAAAATTCCCCACCATTTCTTTTGAACTATTACACGTAAATACCACACTTGATAAGCGTTATAATCTAATATATGCAGTATAAGTTTAATCTGTTGTTCACAATAAATTGTACAGATTATAGTTATATTGCGCCATGGAATACAATACGCGAAGCTTTAAACATTTCAGAAGCTTTAAAATTTCAAATAGCTCTCAAAACTTTGTATCGTTGGCGTTGCTCTTTTCAGTATCTCTTTGTTTTTATTTTTACTAAAAAGACTTGACAAGTTCGATGATAAAAATAAATTCAAGTGATACGTGGTAAAGGTATAAACAATTTATGACGTTACTACTCCATTTAATATGTCGATAAACAATACAAGGTAAATTAGTATCTTTTCCATCAACCTATTGATTGTTTTGAATGAGTAAATGTTTACAAGAAATGCATAAGGTGTGAGTGAAACGCCGATAGTCAACAGTCAACAGTCATATGACACCGCATTACGGAGTATTTCTATGCGGCGAGTGTTTGCTCGCCTTCAGTCTACGGCGCATAGATAACAACACATTATGGATTGCCCAGGGCCTCCAGGGCTGCCAACTAATAGTGACCCGGTCGTTTGTGTGGAAATCGGACCTTGAATCAAAATCTGTACTAAATATTTGCGAGAGTATCATTCATCCATACTCACAAACTTTTACGATGTAAACAACGCGGCCGCTTATCAAGCCAAGTTATTATATTATAAATTAGAGGGTTTAATCTGTTTGTGTGTAAATGTCAGGTTTTAAATAACTTGAAATAAATTTGGTTTGAGATGCGACGATGCTATTAAATAGGTGTCCTGAAAAATTCAACAAGCATGCCATTGAGTACCTAGGTAGGTAAGCTACCTAAGATTTTTAAAGAGTAGCGAATTGCCGGTTAATTGGCCATTCGGTTGAAGTATTTACTGTAGGCATATTACTTTTTGTGGGGCCCCTAAGTTTATAACATTTGTAACTCGGTCTCGGCGATAGGAATATTTGACATATTTTAAAGGAACACTTATTTTCAACTTTATTCACTTTCCAGAACGGTAGGTTTTTGCTCGCTGTCGTTATGATAACTGTCTATGCATATGGTGCATAAGTGAACTAACAATTATGCGACATGATGACACACTAACATTTATAATGACGCTTACATTTATATACAACGTTTTACGCATGCAATATTTGTCCTTTCATATTTTTGCAACTCCAGCTTAGATTACCTAAAGAACGTCAACGATTGAAACAATAAAGTACCTAATATACTTCCTAGAATAGTCACACACTACGATATTCTAGAATTACTTAAAAGAGATCTAAAGCCCGGTCCGTGAGCACATAGAATTTTGTCCAATGACCCCTAGCTATCCTTATCGCTCGCGCGTAATTAAGTATATTGCTGTCGCGACTGTGCGACTGGCACCCGCAGTGAGTGTGCGAGCGCGATAGCAACATAATTACGCGCGAGCGATAAGGATGGGTAGCTACGGGTCATTGGACAAAATTCTACGTGCTCACGGACCAGACTATAGAAACCTGATGTTACAACATGACAGATAACCTAGCTCTAGAATAATCTATGGGACAAATGAAGGTAAAAGCAGGGGAGGACACTTACCTATCGCGACGCTGCAAGTGCTTAGGCAGTCCTCCTGCGAGAGGAAGTTGTTGCGGTTGCCGCGGCAGCCGCCGTAGTGGAAGGGCGCGCACATGCCCTTGGCCGCCACGAAGGCCCACCGCTGGTACATGCCGCGGCACGGGCCCTGCTCCGGCTCCTCCATGCAAATGCCTGCCGCCACAAACAACGCATTATACTTCGGATCAACATTGGCTGATGGCTGCCCGAGCCCACCAAAATTTTTTATTTTTTATTTATTTTATCCTTAGACATTTTACACTGCGCTTCTAGTCCCAAACTAAGCAAAGCTTGTACTATGGGTACTAGACAACGGATATAAACATACTTAAATATTTTTTTTTTTGTAAATACATACTTATTATACATAGAAAACATCCAGTCCAATACGAACAAATATGTTCATGCACACAAATGTTTGTACCGTGCGGGAATCGAACCCGCTACCTCCGGAATAGTAGTTCGTTTCGAACCACTACACCAAACGGCCGACGAAAACTAAAAAATACGGAAACATTACGTACCCAGACGATATTTCCTAGTATTTCCCGAGACTCGGCGTCGTCACATTGTGGTTAGGTTCAAATCCCACATTCAAGTGGAAAATAATATTCTAACATTCCTAATAACCAAGGATAATGTTGCTGTTTGACGACACTAATCCGCCACGATTTTTCGCTCCGTTACATGTTTTACCAGTTACTTGTAATCGTATTAACATTTTAGAAATACGACGTCACCATTCGCAGTTCTAATAATGTACTACATTAAATAACATAGATTAACATACAGATAATTTGAAATACAATATTTACATACAAACGAAATACAACGAGTGTCAAGATAACGAGGTATTTCCCGGCAAACAAACCCATCCTCTGAAAATAAAACCGATTATTTTATGGTTGTAATAATAAATTGTACAAACTATAAGTTTAACGTGTTTTTTGATTAACAAATCGATTATCAAAACAAAGGTGTCCTTGTTACTTTGCTTAAATAAAGTAGAGTGTAATCAAACCCTGAGAAGAAAATATTCCGTTGCGCAAATTAAATCTAGCCCAGTTTATGAAACTCAGTTGCAATCAATGACTGTCAACCTCAATCGGTTCGGCGAGGTCCTACGCAATCCGTAACTTGTGACGATGTCTAGATTGAGTTTCATTATTATGTCCCGCGCGTTTCTCTGCGATTAGTATAAAAATACACATGTTTACAAGCGTGTTTATTGTTCTCTTCTTCCTGTTATACTTATCAGTGTTAGCGTGTGGCCTTGAATTTAATTAACCTAAAATTTTGTAATTACAAAATTATCTACCTACAAGTAGAATATCCTTGCTTGCATGTATTTTTAACGTTTCGATAAGATTCACAGAACCCAATCTCGAATTTAATTTAAAGTAAATTAAATGTTGTATTTTAATTTATCTGTGTAAGCTTAGATTAATAAAACCTAGATGGATAGTCTTCATACAAACGCTTCGTCAAGAGTGAGGCAAAAATCGTATGTCATTAGTGTCAATTTTGTTGGGGAGTGTAGACAGTGAAGGCGATTTTCCCGAAAGTAGGGAAATTTTTAATACGTTTTTAATTATTTTATAATTAACAAAAACAAAATGCATCATGTACTTACTTATTTATTGAATTCAAAGTACCTACCTAATAACAATAAGATAAATCGACTTAAAAGTCTCGATTTCATAAAAAAAGGAAGTGTAGGTATTTGTACGGCGAACAATTGGGAAATAAATTTTCTTGTTACTGGTATCATTCCCGTATTTAATTTTTGAAAGCCAAATTCAAGCAAAATACGCGTCGAATTGTAGTACTTACTTATTAAATGTAACACTGGTCACTTTCTTTCGTTTTTCTGATGTATTTTAGACACCCTTTCACAGCACAAACCGTTTTAATTAATTAAAATTCGTCGGACGTGTTTACCAATTTTTCACTTTGACAGTTCATGTGACGTTTACGGGTGAGCCGTGCCGGCTCCCTAAAAACTGCCTCACCTTTCGTGCACTGACTATCTATCTAGGTTTTATTAATCTAAGTGTGTAAGGCCCGGTTTCCAAGGCAGAGCGGAGAAATGTTTTGTATCAGATTTCATTCGGATTGGATGAAATTAACCGAATGAAATCTGACACCTAGTGTTTTCTATAATCAAATAAATAATTAATCGTACATAAATAAACAATTTGAAATTTCAATAAATTCTATTAAACATAAATAATACCGCAATTGGAACGTGGAACTCATGAAAATTCATTAGACAACACAAAATATCGGGTTTTTAGCAGTTCAGAGAACTTCATCCTTTGCCATTATTCTTTTCCAATTAGCTTTTGTAAAAAGTCAGAATTCATTAACATGTATTTTGCACTTTTTTAATGATTTACGTCACCAGCTCACTGGGAAATCATTTAAAATAACGCAAAAGTAAATTTTCCAGCGATTATCGTGGATGTCTAGCGTTTAGAAACACGACTTCAATTACCATTTGTCAAAACAAAACAAAGCATAAACGATGAAAAGACTGACTAAAGAGTCTACAAATAATCATAATAGCGTAATTAACTTCCAAGTTATGTTGAACAAATGTGTCTTTTATTTTAAGCTAAAAAGTTACCCACGGCGTCATCGAGACTCTTTAGCGGCTCATCGTTATCACGTTTTGTGTGGTGTGCAGTTTCGGAACACATACACATATTATCATCACCAACATTACTAATTTGGCTTACCTTAATAGAGCTCGAAAAATGTATGCTGGGGCCCGCCTGGGACTCCTTCTACCAATGGAATGGAGCGGTCAGGGCTTTTTTTTCGTCAGGAAAATACATAAATTTGTATATCCACCTGTCGAGAGGGCTGCTAGTTGGCTGCTATGTGGCGTTCGGCCTGCCAGAAGGGCTTGGCCTACCCACTAAAAACCTGACGTTGCCCTTGGTAAGCAATATGAGTCGGGAACGCGGGACATCCCTATCGGCGTTTTGCCTCAAGCATTCGTTCGCGTTCAGGACCGGTTAGGGTTAATTTGTCCTGGGCTCATCATATCTGCTGCTCGGGCGCGTGCAGGACTCACGGGGCTCATCATATCTGCTGCTCGGGCGCGTGCAGGACTCACGGGGCTCATCATATCTGCTGCTCGGGCGCGTGCAGGACTCACGGGGCTCATCATATCTGCTGCTCGGGCGCGTGCAGGACTCACGGGGCTCATCATATCTGCTGCTCGGGCGCGTGCAGGACTCACGGGGCTCATCATATCTGCTGCTCGGGCGCGTGCAGGACTCACGGGGCTCATCATATCTGCTGCTCGGGCGCGTGCAGGACTCACGGGGCTCATCATATCTGCTGCTCGGGCGCGTGCAGGACTCACGGGGCTCATCATATCTGCTGCTCGGGCGCGTGCAGGACTCACGTTTGGCGGTGAGCGCGTCCACGGAGCAGGAGTCGCGCTCGGAGCAGGCGCGCTGCTGCAGCAGCTCGACGGCCTGGGAGCAGCGCGCCTGCTGCTCGGGCGGCACCAGCAGCAGGCGCGTGCGGAAGGCCACGCCGCGCCCGCACGAGGCCGAGCACGGCGACCACGCCGCCCACTCCGACGTGGGGCACGACGGGTCCGAGATGTCGTGCTCCACCTCCGTGCACTGCGGCTCCATGCACTTGCGGTTCTCCTCTGCGGAAGAGAATCAAAAGTTAACAATTAAAACAAAGCGAGCCACTCCACGGTTCGCACGTTACGCAACAGCGTGTATGGAGAAAATTTTATGTGATACGCACGAGTAATATGAGATTCATCATCATCAACAGCCCTTTACAGTCCACTGTTGGACTATGAGCCTCCTCCACTATAGTGGAGGGTTTTGCCATAATCCCCACGCGTGGCAGGCGGGTTGGAGATCGCAGTTTAAAAGATTGATGATTTTCAGAGAGCGCTGCTGCCCGTTCTCTGTTTGATGTGTAGTCCCTAAGTCGCCTCTTACGACACCCGCGGGAAGAGTAGGGGTTGGTGACAAAAGTATTCTACTCTGCCGTCACCACACGGCAATATGAGATTATCGATGTCCAACAATGAATCGTCCCAGCTGTGACATTGTCAGGAAGGCGCTTCTATCTATACTGGATTTTTAGTTCCGATTTTTGCCACGTTTGACAACCCTAAAATTATGACATTTACAGGAGGGTGCTACTATCAATACTGGGATGTTAGTTTTTGATTTATCCCACTTGACATTGACATTTCAGAATCTTTGGACTATAATGTTACATTGACGTCTTATGTTGCACAGGAGATCAACAGAGATGACAGTTCCACTCACCGATGGGCACGAGCGGGCACTTCTTGGGCCCCATGCGGTCGAGGAAGTGCCTGCGGCGCGTGGCCACGCCCACGCCGCACGTCACCGAGCACTCGCTCCACGCGCCCCACTCGGACGTGCGGCAGATTCCCTGGTCTTCAACCGCGCCCAGGGTCAGGTCCTCCTCGTTGTCGGTCGAGTTGTCGCCTCTGAGAGGGAATTTGTAATATATGATAAAATGATTTTGGACTTTGGAGAGGACATGAGCTGTCAACCAGAAGAACAGGAATCAAATTAGATAGTGATCATTCTTCAAGCCAACATAAACTTATAGATCGGTGTTCAAAGTTAAGCTTCATATATGTGGTGTATTGAGTGACCGATAGATGGCGCTGTGTGTAAATCGAATCGCGGTATGTAAGTTTTAGACGGCCTCTACATATTTTGGTTCGGAATAAATGAGATATGCCACTGTAATCTTCGTTTTATTCAAGTTCCTACCTGTGGGCTTTGGGACTTGTACAGTCGGTGCACAATAACAAACAACACAATATGCGTGTATAGTCTGGTCCGGGAGCACGTAGAATTTTGTCCAATGACCCCAAGCTACCCATCCTTATCGCTCGCGCGTAATTATGTTGCTGTCGCGCTCGCACACTTACTGCGGGCGCACGTCGCACAGTCGCGACAGCAATATAATTACGCGCGAGCGATAAGGATGGGTAGCTTGGGGTCATTGGACAAAATTCTACGTGCTCCCGGACCAGACTATAATGACTCACTCGCACTCTGCAATGGCGGCGACGCACATCTCCTTGGAGACGAGCTGGCGGTCGCAGGCGAACATCTGCGCCTTCTGCGGCATGCGGTACTGCCGCGTGCGCATGCGCAGCCCCTTGCCGCACGCCACGGAACACGGGGACCACGCGCTCCACTCTGACACTGCGCACTCCGCTGCGAGGGAGACAAAATAAATATGATGCGATTAAAAACTACCCTTTACTTTTACCTGGTCAAAAGACCCTTTTGCCTACACACGGTCCCTATTATAAAACACCCTCCCCCTCCTAACATCTAGTCGACGAACACTTACGTTATGTAATAATGCGTTATAAAGGAGAGCGCCATTGGCGACACCTCTGATGCTCCCGGATTGTAGAAAGGCACCGGTAGTGAGCGCGCCGACAAAATGCCAGATATGTGAATTACATTGCTCAACTGACGAGGAGTTGTCGAGTGGAGGAGTCCACGAGCTGTGCTAGCAGTGCGGTTTTCTATCGTGAGGTAGAGGGGTGCCATGGGGGGACCTCTGCTCCTCTCCTCTGCTCCGGAGTTGTAGAAGGTAGAGTGAGCTTGCCCATAAGATGCCTGATATAATATTTAACCGCCTCTGTGATTTAGTGGTAAGACCACCTGCTTCAGACGCAGAGGTCCCGGGTTCGATTCCCAGTGCGGGCAGATTTTTCTGTTTGGTTTGTTTGGTGGTAGGGCTTGTTCTAAGTCCTGGCTAGCTACCACCATCTTAACTAAGTCTGTCGCCATAACAACAATGTTAACAGCATTGCTGTGTTCCGGCAGTTAGAGGTAAGATAGCCAGTTCCTCCGTGATTGAGGATTCCGGGTGAAGCTCGCTTCCACCTTCGGCCTGATCATCACTTACCATCAGATGAGATACAGGCCAAGAGCTTCCTCGTTGTGGATAAAAAAAATTTTAAAAAATGTGAATTACGTCTCTCAGCGGCCGGGGAGGTCTCGACCTCCTCCACGACCTGCGCCAGCAGCGCGTCCTCGTCGCAGGAGCGCGGGACGAGCTTCTCCCGCGTGAGGTACAGGCGTGCCATGGGAGGCACCTCAGACGCCCCGGGGTTGTAGAATAGAAGGACGCTGATGGAGTGAGCTGATCCTCAAGATGCCTGATATATGACTTACGTCGCTCAGCGGCCGGGACGAGCTTCTCCCGTGTAAGGTAGAGACGGGCCATGGGCGGCACCTCTGACGCCCCGGAGTTGTAGAATAGAAGGACGCTGATGGAGTGAGCTGATCCTTAAGATGCCTGATATATGACTTACGTCGCTCAGCTGCCGGGGAGGTCTCGACCTCCTCCACGACCTGCGCCAGCAGCGCGTCCTCGTCGCAGGAGCGCGGGACGAGCTTCTCCCGCGTGAGGTACAGGCGTGCCATGGGAGGGACTTCAGATGCCCCGGGGTTGTAGAATAGAAGGACGCTGATGGAGTGAGCTGATCCTCAAGATGTCTGATATATGACTTACGTCGCTCAGCTGCCGGGGAGGTCTCGACCTCCTCCACGACCTGCGCCAGCAGCGCGTCCTCGTCGCAGGAGCGCGGGACGAGCTTCTCCCGTGTGAGGTACAGGCGTGCCATAGGAGGCACTTCTGCGGCCCCGGGATATTGTAGTAGGGCGCCTGTGGTGAGCATGCCTACAAGATGCCTGATATAATATGTGTCTTACGTCGCTCAGCTGCTGGGGAGGTCTCGACGCAAGAGCGCGGGACGAGCTTCTCCCGCGTGAGATACAGGCGTGCCATAGGAGGCACCTCAGACGCCCCGGGGTTGTAGAAGGAAGAGTGGCTTGCCCATAAGATACCTGATAGTACGTGACTTACGTCGCTCAGCTGCCGGGGAGGTCTCGACCTCCTCCACGACCTGTGCCAGCAGCGCGTCCTCGTCGCAGGAGCGCGGGACCAGCTTCTCCCGCGTGAGGTACAGGCGTGCCATGGGAGGCACCTCAGACGCCCCGGGATTGTAGAAGGGCGCGCGCGGGTCCTCGGGATACATGGGCGTGATGCGGTACATACGCTCGCGCGGCACCGTCTCCGAGTTCGGGGACTGACGGCAAACACAAGCTTAATGAATGTGGGTAAGATATCAGCATTATTTTGACATAATTCGTGTCATTTAATGGCGTTCGAATCACGTGAACTGACTAAGGCTAAGAACTCATGGCGCGATTTTCACCCGCTCCCGCGACTGTCGCGGGCCCACACCTTCCGTAGAATGCAGATACTTATGTAAAAACTAATACACAACTCACGACGCGGTTTTCGCCAGCAGCGGGCGCGGTTGTAATAGAGTCCCGCTCGGCGGTTTTCGCCCGTGCGAAAACCGCCCGATTAGCGGGCGACCATTTTGTACCAGTGACTTAGCACGTGGCGCGATTTAAAATCGCGCCATGAGTTCTTAGAATAACCGCGCAAATAACCGCTCCCGTGAGTTTTGAAATAAAACCGCAATTCCACAAGCGCTGCGGGCGCGGGTGAAAATCATGCCTTAAAGATTAATGACCGAAAAGTGACTTTATAATACAGAAAAAACTAAACATAAACCTGTTATACTCATGAAATTGCCATGGACACCCGAAAATAGCAAGATATGATAACCCATTAATTTTATTATGGTAAACCAATATACATACCTAAATTAAAAACATAAGATGGTTATGCGAAAAACTTACCATGTAAGAGATGCCGTTATCAGTGCCAGCGTCGTAAGGGAACAGATCGACGACTTTCGACTCGACCCACGAGCAGTCTTTCTGACAGAGATCCAGCCCAGAAACTCCAACCACCCAGTCAGGGGATGGGCCTAAAATAAATATGCATCCATGAAAATAATTCGTCTTTTATTTTAAAACATGAGAACCTCCTCCTTTCAGAAAACAGAAACAGTCAGTCAAAAACAGACTTGCTACGTAAGGGAGAAGTCACACGGTGCGGTGCGGTCGCGGCGCGACGCCGGAGCGATGTCGCTGCGGCGTCCTGCATTAAAAATCAATGATATGCCAGACGGTGCGTTCCGGCGCCGCACCGCAGGCACACCGCACTTCGATTGAGCGAGACGGTGCCGTTGCGGCGCCGCATACCACATGTGTACAAGGATGCGGCAAAATGTTTGCGGTGCGGCGCCGCACACCGTGTGTCTTCTCTAAATGTTTCTTACCAAACATAGAAGCCAGCGAGACCAGATGCCTCTTGCGGTCGACCGTGAAGACGGCGGTGGTGTTGGAGTTGACCCGCGGGTGCCACAGCCCCTGCGCCTTGATGATGGAGCGCAGCAGCTTGCCTTGTTGACGCAGCTCCCGCTCCTGCAGCCCTATGGAGCCCCACTCGGCTAGCGATCTGAGGGAAAAGAACATACGAGCTCCTTTTACTACTCTCTGAACTCATTTCATTAATCAATACTGATCTATAGGATAGAAAAAGATAATAAAGTCTTACTCTCTAAAAGATTCTCAGTCAATAATTATGGCTCAAATAAGTAAAAACAGTTTTTTTATTCATGACGGAGAAACTTGGCTTGCATCTCTTGAAGAAAAGCGATGATACGACCGAAGGTGAAAGAGAGCTTCATCTTTCATCCTCTATCATCGAGGGCGTAAAAAGCAAAGTATACTGTTAGTCTAAATAAGTTTCGGAGGCAAATTATAAGGAAAATAGCGGCAATCACAATAGATCGGTAACGGTCGCAGTGATACTAGGACTTTATTACTAAACTAACTACTATAGCCGCTCAACACAAATAAAATAAGTCTAAATAAATGGTCAAGACCTGAAGCCGTCGGTGGCGATCAGTCCCTCGCCCCAGAAGGAGAAGTTGGCGGGGTGCGTGGCGCCGATGATGTCGGAGAAGTGCGTCAGCCACAGCGCTTGCACAGGGAAGTCCTTCGGGTGCGTCTGCGCCGACCACAGGCCCTCGAACACCATCTACCGACACCACATCGTGACGTAAATAACAGGTGTGCTACTTTCATGCCCCAACAACCTATAAACGGGACTATTCCCACCTCTCGTTCCCAATTCCCCGCTGCAACTCCTGTGCAGCCAGGATCTACAGCTTGACCGCCAATAAAAACCCAACCAATGAAGGTCAAGTTTGTCCAAACAACCTATAGTAGGTTTCATCATCATCAAAAGAAAGAAAGTAGAATTATATTGAGTTTCCACTGCAGAAGGACGTCTGCGACATTTGAGAATCCTCCAGACAGCAAAATAAAAAATATTTTAATATATCGAGGGACGATTCCTCCGATCATGCAGGTCTATTCACGTACGAATGAGAGAAAATAAGAAGCTGAAAGGAAAGCAGTGCTATCTGTTACGGCCTAGTCTGAAATCTAGAAGGAATTTAGTCAAAGTCAAAATTTCTTTATTTGTTTGACTAATAAATAGTTCTTACAAATCGTCATTTTGCTCTTAAGAGCCATTTTACATTTTCGTGCGAAATTCTAAGATTTTGGAAGCATGAATTACTATCTTAAGCAACACCCAGAGATTATTTAATAACTGCGAAAGATAGGTCAATCCTTGGTGTTGACCATTAATGAAACGGATTTACTAAAATTCTTTTGCTTAATTCACAGTGCCCCATCTCCCACAACCATTTTACGGAAAAATTGCCGCAGACTCATTTTCAAAGTCCTGTATCTATTATTTATGCTCATATAATAAGCTTAAAAATATATAGTAATCATCGGACATATATTCTTGTAGTCCATTAATGAAATAGATTCTTGAATTTCATTACCATTATTGAGTAAAATCTAAAAATAATTTGGCAAATTTGAAGATTAACGTCACATTTTGATCGTGGTTTTTGGTTTAAAAACACAGCAATAACTGCAATAAAAGTATCCCAAAATAAAGAATATTCATTGTAGAATTGATTTCTACAGTTATTATTTAAATATTAGTAACCACTTTGTCAAAATATTGATGTGAATATCAGTATAAATTACAATGCGCAAGCCGACATCGATTAGTATGGCGCGAGCGCCCGTCAAGGCAGGACCTGTGTCATTTTTCCCGCCGTGACGTTTACGTGCGTTCGTGTCGTAAAGCGGTGATTTGTACGGCGACCAAATACATTTGATACTATGCCGAGAGGATGTTTCGAGTCGGCCGGCCGAGCAGAAATTGAAATGATGAATTTTAATTTCTTTGACGGATCTGGGTGTAACTATGTATAATATGTAGGTACCATGTATTTAATTTAATAAATAAATTATAAAAAAGTATATCCAATATGCTAGCACCCTTAACACAAGCATATTGGTTGCCTACTTTTGGACTAGATGGCGCTGTGAAATTGTTCAAAGATTTGTTTATTTATTTATCCGCTTTGAGTTTTGTTTCGTGAAGAAAAAAAAGAAGCGTTTTGTTTCGAGAGGGAAGCTTTGTTGTTAAATCTATATTTATTTATTTATTTTATTGTTAGGAAAACAAACAGCATTCTATAACACATATAGAGTTACCAATTAAACTTCACATTTGCCAAAATAGTTTTCACAAATAGTTTATACATAGGTATCGTTTTTAAAAATTGAGTAAACAGTAACAGAAAAAGAAAATATTTTTTTTTAGATTCTATGTTAAATACAGTACTATGACTTGGCAATTAATTTAAACTCGAAATATCGCATCGTTGTTAAAACAGTAAATAGTTAGGTAATTACTGTTTTAACAACGACCTAAATTTGTTTGGTTTTAGGCTGAAAATATCTAAGTGACAGTATTTGGAGTTATACAATTTCATTGATCTTAGAATAAATCGGTTCATCGCATAATTAGTACGGCAAGAAGAAATGGCAAATGAATCACATGACCTCATGTTCGCTCTCGGACATCGCACCAAAACCTTACTCAAAAGGTAGGGCGAGTCAACATAGCCATTAACAACTTTGTACAATAAAAGTTGATCGCAGTGTTCTCTTCGCAAAGCAAGAGACACAACGCTGTCAGCGTCAAAGTCTCCTCGAAATTTATAACTCATTCTCCGTATAAATTTGTTTTGAATCTTTTCAATTGAGTTTATATATATAAGATACTGGGGATTCCAGACAGTCGACGCATATTCGAGCTGTGATCTGACCAGGACATTATACAGCAGTATTAGAGTATAGACATTAGTAAATTCCCGACCTTGTCTAAAAATAAACCCCAACAACTATAGTAATAAAAGAGGAAAGATTTGATTGTTTGTTTGTTTGTTTGGAGGCAATAGCTCCGAAAAAAAATTCTTTCACGATTTAGAATCCTAATTTTTTTTCTATGTAGGCTATAAAATATTTTCAAAAACTATATTATAGTACAAAATCTTTGATAAAATTCGACGTTTAATAAAAAATTAGATAACATATTAATACTTTTTTTCAGTACGATTTTAGTACTTGTTTTTCAGAAATTCTACGATTTAACTAAACTTCTAGATATTTATACATTTTATGCATAATTTATTAACTTCTAAAATATACATATATCCTATTGATAGATGACGTGCTTCGTATTTTATGAAAATTATTACCTGACTATGTTAAAAAGGTGTGGAATGTTATTTTGGAGATAACTTGGTTCCATAGAAATATAGAGAGATGCTAAGTAATGCGCTGAGTTCGAAACTCAGTGTCGTATTAGAAATTCACACACACAAAGAAATCAAATTATGTGCTCATTATCCACTGCGGTATCAGTATTCAACGTTCGAATAATCTTTAGTACTATGCAAGCAATATAAACTGTTTACATAATGACGTCGCTACTGTCATCATTGCTTTCACAAGCAATATGTTCCAATTTATCCCTTGTCACATTTCCCTTTAGTTTCTGTGATCTGTGCTTGTTTCTAAGTTGATATCAATGAAATAATCCTTAGTACTTTTGATTTAATTATTTTTTTTGACACGTGTTTGAAAAATCAAGGTCAGATTACAATAAAATAACAAGTGAAAACGTAACATTGCATTGCAACTCGCAATTTCGCAATATTGATGAGGAGATCCCATTGGAAAGTCTGTATTCATTCCTAGGATTCCCCTAACACCATCAAATTCAAGAGAATTCAAGAGAGTGCAGTTTCCCATCTCATGCTTAGGGGCCACGGTTTAAAATAGTGTGGTTGCATAGAGCCTGCAACGGGCAACCGCGTGCGCAGCTGCTCATACTAATTTTCGATAAAAAGCAAGTGTTGGCGCCCTCACGAGTTTTAGCGGAGTTCCATATGGTAGCGGGAGTAGACTTAATGGAAATCTATGCTTCTCCGACGACCAGTTGTATGTGGCATACTCCAGAGTATGCGCACACAATAGCCTGGTGATTTTAGCACCTGAAGGAAAAACAAAAAAACATTGTTTACAAAGAAATCTGCTTCAGGTGTAGTGTTTTAATTTTGTTTTAGAAAGATCTCATAATTTTGTAAGTATTCAAATATTTAAACATAATAATTTGTAGATTTTATATCAAAAATATAATCATTTATTTTAACAAAATTAATTTTCTTAGAATATTTTAATTCTATTAGAACCATTTTCCACTTCATCGCAGAAGAAGTCGCGGGCAAAAAGCTAGTATGAAATATGTAGTATTGCCCGCGGCTTCACCCGCTTGAAATTTAGTTTGTCACAGATCGTCATAAATTATAGCCTAACATTGTTATTCTGGTCGACGCCAGGGATGGATGAGCGTCGCTGTCGCTGGCGACAGGGTCTTCTAGTTCAGGGTTCATAGCGTAGGTCTCAGGCAAAATGAAATCCACTCGTAGAAATTAATAAATTCAGTGTATTCACGAAAATAATTACACACAGCACTAGAGTCGTATCGGAACTGAGTGCACCAAAGGTCTTGCGATAGGAACTTCCGACCCGAGTGATAGTTGAACACAGACTGCCTAGTACTGCTGTACTGTACTGTAAAGTTTCATCAAAATCTGTTCAGTAGTTTTTGCGTGAAAGTGTAACAAACATCCAGACATCCACACAAACTTTCGTATTTATAATATTAGTAAGACTAGTAAGAAGTAAGATAGTAAGATGAATTATTTTAGTTATTTGTTTACTTATAATAATATTTATTTATTTATTTCTTAGCTCTGTCTGATAATGGATCTGGAGGAGATGCAATGGCCACCTCCGTAACAAAACAATAGAACCCTATGAAGTTTGGGCTTGTGTGATTCGCCTTGACGAATATTTCGTATCCAGGGCCCGATGATGGAGCTGTAAAGGGGCAGATTTTTTTTTTCACTATTTGACTGTCTTTATTTTGTATTTAATATATATTTTACATATTATACCTATTCGTGTTTCATTATGAATCGAAATTTAAAAGACTTATTAAACTCTATTAAAAATTTAAATTAATTTATCAAGTTTGAATACCTCATTCTACCTTAAAATTAATAACTTAAATCAAGTCTTAATACGGTCACGGCTCAAGATTTTTTTGTCCATTTCAACGTTCTTTTTACTCTTTTGACGTTGCGTTGACAGCTTTTACCTAAATTCGCGCGGAATATTTTTGTGAAATGGCTCTTAAGGAGCCTCTACATGTCTCATAATCTTTTTACCCTACCAGCGCTTCGAGGCCAACATTTGGCAAGTGCTGAGAAGAAGCGCCGCAACAAAATCAGTCACCACTGTCTGCCGGTTAATATAAATAAATAGAAAAAGCAGTAGTAGGTACATTTGATTCAGGAGTAAGTAGCTGGTACAAGTGGCCTGTACCTTGTACTTGGCGTCGTCGCAGGCGCAGCAGGTGGGCGCGGAGACGGCGGCGTCCTCGCACACGCGCTTGGTCAGCTGCCCGTCCTCCGCGAACCAGCGGCTCTCATTCTCGTACACCATCGCTCTGCAGACCAAACATAATGAGGGTTATCGTTTTAGCGCTCACCAGTTAGCGCCACTGTAGAGTAAGGTCCTGTCACTTGTTAGTAGCGAAGACAGGGGCACCAACTGGTGAGCGCTAAAGTGGTAGGAGGACTATCGCATTTGCACTCATCAAAATGGCGCCACTAAGTAAGGTCCTGTCAATCGCCAGGGGTGCCAACTGTTAAGTATAAAAACGATAGCCCTCATTACAATGATATTATCTGAATGTGACTTGAAAGAAAGCGGCTCCTGTTGCGACTGGGAGTGCCTGCCTATTTAATATTGTTGCAAAAGAAACAACTAAAGACGTGTATGTATCAACATTGTGATGTCTCGCGAAGCTGCTTGCGATTTTTTTCGTTTGATGCACCACGAGTATGACGGCCTCGCGAGCCGCCTCGCAATGTTGAACATAACATCTTTGACGGATGCACTCACTTGAGCAGCACGCATCCGGATCCCGCGGGCGGGGCCTTCCACATGACCTGCACCTCGGTCTTGGGCAGGTCGTCGGCCTCGACGACGGAGTTGACGCACTCCTCGTCGAACCTAGTGAGCGTGTCGGCGAACAGCTGGAACTGGCCCTGGCGCGAGGGCGCGCGCGGCGCCGCCGGGTCTAGCGGCTCCAGCGTCACCTTGAACCGCGTGAACTGCTGCACCACGTCGTGTGTGCGCGACCCCACCAGGGTCACTGCGATAAACAATCCTCCTTGATCGATATACTAGTATAAGGGGTTGGAGAATCAAACTACACTGGTCATCACAAAAATCGACCCTCCCGCGACAAGCACTTTCAAACGTATGCATCCCCACTTCCCACCAATATTGGCACCATTTAAAAACCTAGTTCTAAACTTCATTTCATTAAAGGAATGGTTTTTACCCTAAAAAATGTGTCTGTAGAAGAATCCAGAGTCACTTCTTAAAAAAATAGGTAGTTACGCTTAAGCCAACTTTTATGGCTATAAAACTGTTAAGTTGGGATTAATCGCTATCCATCTATTAAAGAGGACACGTGAGATCATCGTGAGAAAAATTGGTCTAATTGATCCCAGAGGTGAGCCCAAAGTGAGGTCTTTTTTCAAGTCACATATATTGTATATCACGTTTTATGATAATCGTTTATTAAGAAATTAAATGTGTTTTTCTTTAAGGATATTTATTGGGCTTTCAAATAACACCAATATTGTTGGGGCACCATAATTGTGTAAGTAGAAACGAGTTTTCCTGTAAAACGTAGGTGGGCCGATTTTTGTGATGACCATTATAGTTTTCTTCGATAATGTGTGTAAAAATCGCATTTTTTGAGCTTATGGCGTCAGAAAACTTGCTCATGTCAATGCACTTTTATTTCATTGTTATCATTTTTCCTGTCCAGTGTCCCAGTTATTAAACAGTAATAACATGTAAACGATAAAATTACAAGAAACTTATCAATTGTTTTACTAAACATATTTTATAGCGTAGATAGTGGAATTTTGCAACATGTTAACTGAACAACTTCTGTTCTGGAAAATTATCTTTCGTGACATCTATACTTATAATAAATCTGTAGAGAGGTCAATTCTGTACATGAAATATATTTTCAAAATAACTATCAGGGGGTGATTAGTGATCGTTACTGATGCCAAAAATGCAATCAGTAAAATTTTTGTCTGTCTGTATGTTCCTTATAGAAACAAAAACTACTCGACGGATTTTAACGAAACTTGGTACAATTATTCTTCATACTCCTGGGCAGGTTTTAGTATACTTAGGAATTCCCACGGGAACGGGAATTAGCGGGAAAATCATTTTATGTGAAAAATCTAAACCGCTGAAGTTAGACGCTTGAAATTTGACATGCAGGTATCTTAGTGAACTTAAAGCTTAGTTACAACAGGATATTGCAAAATTCCCACGGGAACGGGAGTTAGCGGGAAAAAACATTTGTATGAAAAAATCTAAACCGCTTAAGTTAGACACTTGAAATTTGGCATGCAGGTATCTTAGTAAACTGAAAGCTTAGTTACAACAGGATATTGAAAAATTCCCACGGGAACGGCAGTAAGCGGGAAATAACGTATGTATGAAAAAATCTAAACCGCTTAAGTTAGACGCTTGAAATTTGGCATGCAGGTATCTTACTAAACTTAAAGCTTAGTTACAACAGGATATGCAAAATTCCCACGGCAACGGGATTTAGCAGGAAAAAACATTTGTATGAAAAAATCTAAACCGCGTAAAACAGATGAAGGGGGTAAAACGGGATCCACGCGTACGAAGTCGCGGGCGGCCGCTAGTTGTCAATAAAAATTTATATTATGAGCCCTAGATTTCAATGTATAATGAATCAACAAATTGTATGATGTAGGCACACAAATATAGGAGCAGAAAAAGAAAAAAAAACCGAGCCTGAAATTCATGTGACCAAAATAAACGAATCTTCCAACGCTGTGGTGGTCAAGCACTCACCCACGTAGCGCTGGCCGGGCGCATAGCGCTCCACGTCGCCGTTGAGCAGCAGGCGGTAGAAGTTGTCGCCGGGGCTCTGTGCGCCCGCGCCGGCCGGCCGCAGCGGGCACGCGCGTGCTGCCGCCAGCAGCGCGCACCATAATACCAGCTTCATGCTGACCATCTCACAACACACTGCAACTTCTAATTAGTTAGAAAAACTACTTAATATCTTCACCATTAGTTAGTTCCCTTCCTGACCACATATCCCAGGCACGGGAGCGGCGCCTTACAACCGCTGCCTCCAGCCTGTCTGTCATAGAACCTACAAAATACTACGACAAGTCATGAGATTATTACATCTGTAAAGACATTTCAGTATCAAATGTATGTCATCATGTTTTATGAAATTGTTGACACGAATGATGATAATTAGAACAAAGAGCTTTCGTGCTTGATCTGTGTAAAATCGAAATTAACCTACTAAGTTGGTTACACACTCAAAGGAGTTTAATTTATTCGAAAAACTGATTTACT
The DNA here is from genome assembly GCF_963855985.1 of Ostrinia nubilalis. Classification (NCBI taxonomy): domain Eukaryota; kingdom Metazoa; phylum Arthropoda; class Insecta; order Lepidoptera; family Crambidae; genus Ostrinia; species Ostrinia nubilalis. The sequence goes on along the minus strand of NC_087094.1, from coordinate 325,948 downwards.
CTTATTATGAATCTGTGCCAGAAGCTTCCAGAAAAGATTTACTTACAGGGAGAGTGCGCTTGCGACAAAGTCCCGCCGCAGAGTGCGGTATCTGCGCCGGCGCAGATAAAGGGTCAAGAGTCGCCGCCCGCAGCGAGCATAATCATATTATTACGATGAGCTAATTACACGCTTGTCAAAAACATTGCAAAATACAGCGGCCCAATGCAAACATTCTGATAAGCACACAAAATGCTAATAAAGCAACTTCCTCCATACTAAAAAGGTGGCCAAAAATATTCCACAAATCCTGCGGTCCTAGTCGCATTTTCAACTCACTACTAATTTCTCTTACTGCAACTTCTCTCATTTATTCAAGATTACCAAAGCATTATCTCTGATTGTGGAAGTATCTGCATATTCTAATTATGTAGAACATTGTTTTTAAAGCCATACGAAATGATGTTGCAAGTTGCAAGCTAAGTGAACCAGCTTTGAATTAATCTAGATATTATTTTAGGATATCGATTCGGACCCGGTTACGAAACCTATCTCTGCCCCATAAAGTCTGTGCGTACCGAGCCATAGCTGAGCCAGTAACCTTCTACGGGAAGGGCTGCCCTAATTGCGGTGACGTCACAACTGAGCCTGGACAACTGCCTATGTAGTAACCGGCGGGGTCAAGGCTGCTCCAATGGGAACGAGGTGCGAACAAAGTAGTCCGTCCCCGCGCCTGCTACACACATCAAACTAATGCTAACAGCATTAAGAGCACCGCAAATCTAGGTCGGCGGCAACTTAGTTACATAAACAGAAGTAGTATCGCTTGCATATTATACCGTAAGTTATGATTATAGTCTCAGTTCTTACCAGATGGCAGGATAATTGAGACATTAAAATGTCCGCCTACTAACCTACCCAGAAAGAATTAACATTAGTTTACAAAATCTAAGAAATATTTCAGAAAAATAATGTAAATCTAGGTAGTCCGAATTACGGCCGTAATAGCATTGTCTGGGTGTCAAAAATTCCGACGACACCGGTAGCCATTAGACAGGAGCGAGCCATCCATCAAGCGCGACGAGTGCGCGCCCGGACCTGCTCGTCATCGCGCGGTCATCTGCGCGCGCAGACTTGACAATTGCTCTCGAGTAAACAAGGTTTAATATGGCGTCTGATATACGGGCTATGTAGACAAAAATCCCCCAAATTTATAAATATTGTAAAAGAAAAATTACGTTTTAATTAAGCACACCTAGCAAACTCTAGATTTATATACAAGTAATATCAAACAAAATCATTATATGTAATGCGCTTTTTTAATTTTAAATAATATAATTCGGTACTGAAATATAACAGAATTACTATATGTTAAAACTTCCGGTTAAGTTTACCATGAATTTAACTAATTTCCATAGTTAATAATACAGATACACAAAATTAGCTTGGGCAAAGAGTCAAGTCACGTAACAAATAAAAAGAGGCATAAACGTATTTAACTATTTAACAATCGATTTAAAAAAATATTATTATGTTGTTGTATGTGTAAATATTAATAAGTATTATTATATTGCCAAAATGAAACCAAAATTTTAATTTAATATTATCAAAATTCCACAGCAGTTGAAGTAAAAGGATGAGCTCACCTGTTCCTTGCCGCGTGCTGTGCGCGAGTGGCGGCGCCTACGCCGCCCGCCCGCTTGATTACCCGCTTCCTACTCATTACCGGGATCAGCGCTAAGACCGTGTCGACACGGGAAGAATGCCCGGTCGTTAACGGCTTGTTTGGCTAGGCTGGTTAAGACAATTTTGATACAGTAATTTAAGGATCTATGATTATGTACAAGGAACAATATCCTACTGTCTTAATTACGGTAACGTTACTCATCATTGGACGTCCGATCGTAAACTAGACCGACGACCTAATGTGAGATGCAGCGATTACTTTCCAACGGTCGCCAGTATTTAGCTAAGTGTAAAAATGTGGTTAAATGTGAAGTTGAAAGTTTTGTTTCAATACAGTTCGCCTAGCTACGAAAATTTAGGTAGGTGAACTGTACTGAACTTTACGAGATTTGTTTAGATTCAAGAGTCATTAATTGTCAAAACTCAATACATATTAATTATTCTCTCACATATTGGTAACGAATCAAACACATTAAGCATCAACGAACACAATAATCATCATCAGTCAACAGCTGGAATTGATCATGACACAAAGAACTAACCTCATATCGTAGGGACGGGCGAAGCTCGCGCGTGTGACGTCGCCGATCAAGCGCGAGCTTCTCGGCGAGCGCAGCGGGTCCCGATTTGCACGCAGCATCGCCACTTGCCGACCTACACGAATGATCACCGCTATTACTTCCCGCCAGTAAACTAAACGTAATATTCACGACATTCCACATTATTCAAATTATGTTAAACCATTTTAAACAAAATTTTCTTGTATTATGTAAAGGTGGTTTTGTTTAAACAAATAAAAATGGAAGAATTAAAATGAACGGTAACACGCAAAACTACCCGCTAAGTGAGAGATCTTTCGGCTCAGCATGCTATTGCTTAATTTTCTGAAATAACTGAATGTAGGTAAATTCAAAACTTTGACCGTAAATATGATGTGGGCGTAAATGTACCCAAATAGGGGTAGGTTAAAATTATAATTATAAGTCGTATAAAATAACTTTCCAAAAGCCTAATGGCATAACATCTTACGATTTTTAATAGTTATTCATTAATGAATGTAATAAGATTACAAATAATAACAAGATTTCTACTACGTACCTTTTTTTTTAAAATAAAACTTCGATATTTCGTCCCAGTTATATGCACCATGATCACGGAAGAACAGAAGTGAAACAAATGCGGGTGGGCGATTATTGGTAGATAAATAGACCTACCCTCTTTTAGGAGCATTCTTCTTCTTCTTTTTTGTTCTTGGCAATACTCGTCGAGGCCGACTTGATTTGTGCCATTTTCATGTGAGTGTGGGACGAGTTAAGAAGAGGGACCAAGTGGGATGGGACTTGGGCTTGGGCTTGGGATATTAGGTGCGGTTGAGGTCGTATAAAATACATAAAGGACATCATCCACGTTTCATATATTTTTGGTCCAAAATCAAAAGTGCCGGCCAACAAAAAAAAGTGCTGTATTCTGACAGAATACGTCTGCCTTAGCATTTGTTACTATGGCACCAAAGCCGTAGCTCCACTGTGCGTCGAGTATTTGAGATCTAAAAGTCATCGACTATTCATACATTTTTTGTTCAAAATCAAAAGTGTCGGCCAATAAAAAAAAAAGTGCTGTATTCTGACAGAATACGTCCGCCTTAGCATTTGTTACTATGGCACCAAAGCTGTAGCACCACTGTGCGTCGAGTATTTGAGATCTAAAATTCATCGACGATTCATACATTTTTTGTTCAAAATCAAAAATGTCGGCCAATAAAAAAAAAGTACTGTATTCTGACAGAATACGTCCGCCTTAGCATTTGTTACTATGACACCAAAGCTGTAGCACCACTGTGCGTCGTAGTATTTGAGATCAAAGTCAGTCGTTTCATATATTTTTAGAACTCAAATACTACGATGCACAGTGGTGCTACAGCTTTGGTGCCATAGTAATAAATGCTAAGGCGGACGTATTCTATCAGAATACAGCACTTTTAGTTTTTGGCCGGCACTTTTGATTTTGGACCAAAATGGATGATGTCCTTTAATATATAAAATATAAGTTTAAAGTTTTATAGAGTGGTGCTTAATGAATTTAACAAGGGAATGTACATATTTTTTATTAGTAATACTTAAAATAGATGAAAGATTGTAAGGAAGGGGGGCTTTGTTTTTAATTAATATACTATGTAGGGGCAGAGAATTATATAGAGTACAGTTAAATAGAATATGTTCTATACTACCTTCCTCCAGGCCACAATCACAAATTGAGGAATCTAAAATGTGAAGTTTCGTCAAATGCGCTGGAATAGAGCAATGACCAAACCGTAAACGGGTAGGAGCATTCATCTGTGTCGGAATAACAGAGTACCTATCGTCCAAAGACAAATACCGTTATTTTATTTTTTATTTTTATTTGAACTACGTTATTTAAACGTTAAAGGAATACGTGTATAATTTGTGTCTCATCATGACACTAATGTTATTTTTTATTGTTTCAGGTAATAGTCAAGCCGCAGTGGCAGTGTTCATTAAAAGCCTATTCAGAGCAAGTGTACGTACCCCATCAGTAACAACCTTCAACTTGGCGAGAGGGTAAAGGATCCATTAGTTTTCAATGGTTCGTGGTACCGATAGAACGTTATTTTGCTTTATGCATCGTATGATCGTACTTTGAACTTGAACAGTAATTTTTTTATTTAGTGAGAACTTAAATTCAATGATTATTTATTTCTTTATGACATAAAAATTTAACTCTCCATCTTTTGTGTATTTAATATAATGTAGGTGTGTGCGTGCGTGCTTTATTCAAGGGTCGATATTTTATAGGATATTAATGAAACCAATAAAATATGCTTGCAATTATAATTTATATTCAGTCAAATTATACTAATATCAAATCATAATTTTATGACTATTTCCGACTAGAATGATTACATATCTTTGTGGTTAAAATAACTTATCGATTACAATTTCGACTTCAACGCCCTATAAAATAATCGTACACCAACCGGGCATCGAACCATGCACGTCAAGGCCCGAAGGCAGTTATACAAAAATAACGCATTTATTCGGCCATTCGAGTTCTGGAATGTGTGGGGCTCACAGGTTATCGCGCGCGCCCTACTTATCAAATCCGTCACGTTTGCGATGCTGCCTGTTATTAGCCCCTAAAACACGACTAGTTATCGTACCGACTGATCTCTCTTCATTAAAAAAATAAATACTTTCTGTATTACTTACCGAGCTTGTTTCAAACAAAGTGACGCGAATTCTAAAAACAAAATTTAGTTTACTTTCCTCTTACATTCCTTCGACAATATTATGTCCCTGTAGTCCCTGTGTAGACTGACCGGACATTTTAGAAACGGCTGATTATTTAAAACTATCAGTAACATTCTTAAGTAACATCTGCTGGTAAAAGATTCACACAAAGTTGCATGGACGGCCATTGCTAATGAATAGCATAAGTTCTGTCCGTTATAATCGCGCCAATTTGTTTGAAGCATATGAAATGTCTAGAACATGTACTCCCTGTGATTGTAATGTCATCCATTACTCTTGCAATTCCGTTAAGTCTTCCGCTACGGACCTGTAACTTCGGACTATTTTGTTTCACAGTAAAAAGCTAAAATTAGGAACTCGATATATTTGTAGCACAAAAACGGAAGCGAGACGAAAATTAGGACGCACAACAAATAACTGAAAAAGAAACCATTTTCTTAATTAAAATAAAATATATAGAACCGTCAAATGAAAGTATTCCAAACATTGTGCGCATTATTGGAATCAAATTTTCTTTTTCTTTGAATACACATTGTATCAATTACATTATTTTAAAATGATACTTGTTAATGGAAATGTAGGAAGTTCGTTTTTGATCCGCAAGTCCTTTGCGCTTGTCGCAGGTTAAAACTAAAATAATTTGGACGCCGAATATAACCATACATTATTCAAATGAATACCACTTACGCTTAAATATAATGACTAGTGCGATAAATAATAATAGTAGTACATACATACAATATAAATAGCGACAGTTACACGTAACATACATATCACACGATTATTTGTTCGCCTAACTAATGATAGAGCTTTCCGAAAAGCAACACTCTCCACCACAAACCTTTTCTATTGTTGTTTCTTTCATGAAAATATCTTGCTTAATTCTCTTTTTTGCAATAAAGAAAAATCTAACATTTATTTCAGGCACATAATTGTATGTTATTTCGTTCTTAAAATATTAGGCGACCGCAAACGATTTTTTTTAATATCGTTATGACGTTGAGTGGGTCTTTTAGCGTTTGCGGCCAAATATTAAACATTTAATCGAGTACCGTGAGACGTTTCATTCCACTGGAGGCATCCATAAAATAGGTCTTGTATGATACTCAAAACTATTCAAATGGAATGTATAATTTACTTACACAAAAAGAACACATATTTTTTCATCGTATTTTATGGATAGCTCCAAACAAATTCACATTTGCTTGCCGAGTTTCGTACTTTTTAAGGCATGTTATGGGCACCCTCGCCGATAATAGTACATTATATTGTAATAAGAAATAAAAGTAAATTATGTTCAGTAATAACCAAAAATATGCATAGTCCGACAGCAAATAACAGTCTTTCCATTCTGCGGAATGATTAGGCGATATCCACGTTATTTATACGTATATAGGAATCTGCTGTCAAGATTTACATTTTCTTCTATTGATAATAATAATTTTTAGTTAAAAATTATGTATAAATAGTTATACATATACTTTAGTTTTATGTTTTGCTGCCGGGCTACTATGGATAAAAAAATAAAATGACTTATCGGATAGTATTCGACCGAGGGTGCGCGCGCCGGCGCACTAGAACGTCAGAATTGGCTCCTCGCGGTGGTCCAGGATGTCTGGAAAATACGAAATTGATTACTTACTCCTTCCTAAAAATGTCTTCCAGTTTTCGTTTATGTATTTTGGACCTTAGTGTAGGCGCCCACTAAGCGACACGCGACGACAGCTTGGCGACTAGACGTCTATTCTATTCTAGACAAAGAAGAACGGTCACGCCCCATACAAAAAAAGCCCAGACCCGACAGAAACGAGACATACTTCAGTTTTTTTGTCATGTCTTAATGAGGGCTATCGTTTTTATACTTAACAGTTGGCACCCCTGGCGATTGACAGGACCTTACTCTACAGTGGCGCCATCTTGATGAGTGCAAATGCGATAGTCCTTCTACAACTTTAGCACTCACCAGTTGGTGCCACTGTCTACGCTACTAGCAAGTGACAGGACCTTACTCTACAGTGGCGCAAACTGGTGAGCGCTAAAACGATAGCCCTCATTAGTTAGTTTCTGTCGGGCCTGGGTCACAGATGACCATTCTTCTTTCATATATTAGCTTGTAGTTGCGACTTCGCAACTCTGAAGCTTTAAACGAAATATATGAAATTGTCGCTGAGTTGTTGCATGTCGCCTAGTGTGCGCCCGCACTTATTGTAAAGAAACAAGGGTCCCGCTGGAGTGTGTTTTGTGGTGACGTACCTTTGGCGATGCTCCACCAGGGCAGCGTGACGTAGGTGAGGAAGGCGTTAAGCGGCGTGGACTGCTGCCGCTTGCCCTCCTTCCACAGGTGGAAGGTCTGCGTGAACCCGCGCATCGCCCATAGCGGGTTGTATGCGCCGTCGTCCAGTTCTGGAAATGTTGTAACACTTTTAATCCATTGAACACCGGAAAGGTTATCTGTAGAAGCACAGAATAATAATAAGTACTACGTACAGAAGTTTTACTTCGCGAAGGTATTTAAACAAATGTATGCTCAATGTCATTACAATATGGTGTAATTTAGCCTGTCTCAAGAGTCAAGCACCATTTTGTTGACAAACGTCAGTGATCGGCACTGCGCCGAAGCTATAGGGCTGACTTCGGTAAAATGATGTGACGTGAGGTGCCAAACTGCGGAAAATGGCGGAGGAAATACATGATTTAGCATGAATTATCATGAATAATATTAACTACTTATTTACCTCCCAGTGTCTTGAGGCAACTTAAAAAAGTACATTCTGTGTTTTTATTATTATTTAGGCAGTTAAATACTGCACAGTATTTAGTACACCATTTTCTTTATTTTCTTCCATCATACACAAGAATACGCGTGCGTCAGTCAATGTTCGCTCGTATGTGAGGCCTTGTCGAATAGTGTCCTGTAGGTGGGTCATCGTGCGTGTTTTGTTTTCAATGTAAACTCGCGGAGATGAACAGGCCTGGTAGAAGGTTCTTTTGCACATTGAAGATTAGTTTCAGGTGAAAAGCATGGTATTTCTCGCAGATCGTGCTTACGGTTTTCAGAGGAAAATTTACAACGGAACGTCAGTTACAATAGAAACATTTTTTGCCAGTAGATGGCGTTGACATCGTTCTATTCCGCGGTGAGTCGTGATCCACACAGCGTGCTGTGTTCCCCTGGGGCCGCTGCATCGGGAGCCGGCGATGCAGTTCTGGATCTGTTAATAGGCCGTATAGGCCGCGGCTTAAGGGCGGCAGATTTCAACTGACGCTTACTCGATTTCAGAAGAGAATTGGACATTTCGGGAATTGGACATTTTGGGAATTGGACATTGTGGGAATTGGACATTTTGAAACCGTTGGACATTTTGGGAATTGGACATTCTGAACCTGAAGGGATAAAAGTTAATAAATATCCAACCACACCCTAGCCTACGGGCGGCAAAACTGTAAATCCGCCACTGCGGCGACGTGTCGTTGGCCACCTTCACCGATCTCTCGAGCCGCAAGTCTCCACCGCCCCACTCACCGGTGTACCTCCGGGAGTTTTTGGGCAGGTCGCACCAGTAGTAGATGTCGGTGCCGTCGGGCGTGGTGCGGCGCGGCGGCAGGCGGGCGCCGCGGTACAGCGCCGCCGCCGGGCCCGCGCGCCGCCGCGGCAGCGTCACGTACGCGCGCGCGCCGCGGTTGGCGCCCGTCCCCCCCTCGCGCCCGCCGTCCCCCTCCAGGCGGTCGTCCTCGGGCGCGGCGAGCGGCGCGAAGGGCAGCTCCTCCTCGCCGCGCGCGGTGACGGGGCGGCGGCGGGGGCGGGGCCGGGCGGGGGGCGGGGCGGGCGCGTCGAGCTCCTCGGCGGCGGTGGCGAGCTCGGTCTCCCTCGCGGGCAGGTGCAGCGGGCGCAGCGGGGGCGGGCGCGGCGCGGGCGGGGAGGGGCGCGCGCGGCGCGGGGACAGCACGCGCAGGCAGGCCGGCGAGGACGCGTCGGGCGCGCGGGCGCACAGGTCGCGCATGCGCGCCGTGACGGGCGCACAGGACGCGGCGGACGCGGGCCGGCGCCGGGAGGAAGCCTGAGAGCCGCGGCGCTCATCTACGGACAACGGGCGCGGCTTCAGTGGCGGGGCTCGACTTGAAAAATGGCTCACGTCTCGAAACGCAACGCGCAACGCGGCCGTTTGGTGTGGTGGTTCAGAACGGACTACTATGCCGAGAGGTCCCGGGTTCGATTCCCGGCCGGGCAGAAATTGAAATGATGAATTTTAATTTCTGTGACGGGTCTGGGTGTTACTATGTATGTATTTAAAAAAAAAGTATATAAGTAGTATATCCGTTAAGCTAGCACCCATAACACAAGCATTAAAAGTTGCTTACTTTGGGGCTAGCTGGCGTTGTGTGAAAAGTGCCCAAAGATTTATTTACGTTTTGAACGTGCGTCGCTTCGATGAGCCATTTTGCAAACCGTCGATCGAACATTTCGTGTCGTCTGAGCTTTTTAGTTATTTGAAAAACAAACGCTACCGCGGCTGGCTTCCTCCGAGCGAACTAAGACTAATTTTGCGCTAGTCGGTTTCTAAAACGCCGGCCAGACCGATTAAGTATTAAAACTCATCCCGAACGTTGTAATAAAATTGGTTTTGTTCAACGTAAAGCCAAAAAATAGCTTTAAAATACCGATTCATCGTCTGATTACGATTGAAATAATTACAACGTTTTTTGTGAGATTTAATGTTTAATCGATTCGATCAGCATCTGAGACACCGAGAACACGTGACCGAATTACACAACATCTAAAAGCGCGAAAAGCGATGAGGCGTCAAAATAATCAATGATAAACGACACGAAAATGTAACGTAAAACACATTAAATTATGCAAAAAAAAATAATTACAAATATTAACAAAAGTTTTTAAATAAATGTGTGTGTGATCTTGGAAACATCAGTGATCATAACATTACAATTTTAGAAAACATCTGAAAAAAATGTTCACTTAATTTTTCTGATATTTCCTCAACCATTTCCAAAAAGCCAATTGAGCAAGCCGTTTTAAAGGCTTCCAAATTCAAGGGGTGCATTGTAGCTTGTTTTCTTATCCTTACCCGAGACGCCCGCTGAATAGACAATAACAGCCGTCGCTGTCAACATTGCAGCCCAACCTTCGCCCTGCGCATACGCCACCTGCTGATGGCAGCTAACTTCGTGTATAGTGTCGGGCACCTTTTTTTTTATCCACAACGAGGAAGCTCTTGGCCTGTATCTCACCTGATGGTAAGTGACGATCAGGCCGAAGGTGGAAGCGAGATACACACGGAATCCTCAACCACAGAGGAACTGGCTATCTTACCTCTAACTGCCGGAACACAACAATGCTGTTAACATTCATGCTATGGCGACAGACTTAGGTAAGATGGTGGTAGCTAGCCAGGCGGACTTGGAACAAGCCCTACCACCAACCAAACTGAACAGAAAATTCTGCCCCCACTGGGAATCGAACCCGGGACCTCTGCGTCTGAAGCAGGTGGTCTAACCACTAGACCACAGAGGCGGTTAAACCTCGGGGAGATTAGTATCCGGCCCGGCCACGAGCGCGTCCGGCACCTCGTATTCTCGTGCTGGAGAGTTTAGTGTCGGGCACGTACCGACAATAACATCCGTCGCTGACAACATTGTAGCCCAACTGATGGCAGCTAGCCTCGTGTAACCTCGTGTAGTGTCGGGCACGTACCGTCGCGCAGGTCGCCGGCCTCCACCTCGGCCAGCCCGTCCACGAGCGCGTCCAGCCCCTCGTTCTCGGAGCGGCTCTTGTCCTTGGGCGCGCGCGTGCGCCAGCCGCCGCGCACGAAGTTCGTGATGTTCGCGCTCGGGTCGCTCAGCCGCCGCTGAAACGGTCAAGCCACTCATTAGTACAGAGAAACAGAACATTTTAAGCCTATGGGTTGTGCAACCGTAGCTGAATATTGAGCAAAACTAAAAAGCAACATTAGAAAACATATCATCTTCCACTGATGAGCATAGGCCTCCCCCAATGCTATCCTTGTTGCCCGGTTGGTAGCGGCCTGCGTCCAGCGCCTTTCTGCTACCTTTACGATGTAGTCGGTCCACCTTCTGGGTGGACGTCCTACACTGCATTTTCCGGTACGTGGCCTCCACTGACAGACCCTTGCTGCACCATCGGCTGTCAGTTCTTCGTACTATGTGCCCTGCCCATTGCCACTTCAGCTTGCTAACCCATCGGGCTATTTCAGCGACTTTAGTTCGTTAACGGATCTCCTCATTTCTGATTCGATCTCGTAATGAAACACCGAGCATAGCCCTCTCCATAGCACGCTGTGCAACTTTGAACTTCTGTATAAGGTCTATAGTGAGAGGCCACGTTTCCGAATCATAAGTCATCGCAGTTAACACACATTGGTTGTAGACTTTCGTCTTCACGCACTGAGGTATTTTGAACGAAAAGATGTTGCGTAGTTTCGCTACATATTCTGGCTCAACATGAGAGACCGGCTCACCTGGTGGCGCGCACTGAGGTATTTTGGACGAAAACATATTGCGTAGTTTCGCTACATATTCTGGCTTAACATTTAAGTCTACTCACCTGGTGGCGATATATGAACATCTCCTCAGGGTCGTCGTCCCAGTCGCTGTCCCACATGTCAGTGGCGCACAGGCCGGGCTCGGAGGAGGGCGTGTCGAGCCCGGCGGCGTGTGGGCGTGACACGGCCATCTCGGCGTGGCCCTTGCCGCTGGGGCCCTTCATGCGCACGAACTCGCAGCGCGCCGCCGCCTTGCCGCCCAGCAGCCCGAACGACATGCGCTGCGCCACCTTCGTGGATAGCGACGTTTGCTGGAACGTGCAAACGGACTGCTTAGTTTTGTGGTCGTCGATGTGGAATGGAAATTAGCATATGAGAGACAGCATGACTAACTGAAACTAAATTTACTACTAAGTAATCGAAATCATCGGTACCTTTGCTGTGCCTGAGATTTAATACTATATCTATAAAACCTTAATTTCGAACTCCTCCTATGTTCTTCTGATTAATTTCGTTGCGGGTTCAATGACAGTTTAACTTTCCCCCGGGACAAACTTGACCTTCATTGGTTGGGTTTTTGTGGCGGTCAAGCTGTAGATCCTGGCTACACAGGAGTTGCAGTGGTGGGAACGAGAGGTGGGAATAGTCCCGTTTATATCTATAAAAGCGAAAAGGCACTGATTGACTGACTCACTCATCACCAAATCTCAGAAACTACGAGTGCTAAGAGTCTCAAATTGCGCATGGGGGTTTCTTTTAGAACGTAGATGCTCACTAAGACGGGATTTTGCAAAATTCAACCCCTAAAGGGGTAAAACGGGATCCACGCGTAAGAAGTCACGAGCGGCCGCTAGTGTAAAACATAAATGTGAGTCTTACTCTGACTCTATTAAAGGCTGTCGAGTTATAACATAACTAGCTTTCCGCCCGCGGCTTCGCCCGCGTGGAATTTTGTCTGTCACAGAAAAACTTTATCGCGCGCGTCCCTGTTTCAAAAACCGGGATAAAAACTATCCTATGTTCTTTCCCGGGACTCAAACTATCTCTATGCCAAATTTCATCAAAATCGGTTGCGAGGTTTAAGCGGGAAAGCGTAACAGACAGACAGACAGACAGACAGACAGACAGAGTTACTTTCGCATTTATAATATTATATTATAATATTAGTTGGGATAGTTGGGATGGAACTCCAAACCATCTTATGCTGTGAGCGTAAACACAATACATTCTGAATGACATATTATTATTGCTCATTTGCGGCAAAAAAATGGCCGGAAGCGAGGGATATCTACCAATGTCACAGACAGTGATTACTATAAATCATTGTATGCTAATACACAGATTTTTCAGAGATACGTGCCTAGTAAATATTTACAATTTTTCCACAAATTACGTTTGTAATGTGTGCGAGTTACGTGTGTTAGTTTTACTTGAGTAGAGCTGAATAAGACAATGAACGTAGGAAACAAATAAATTAAACCGATTTCACAATCGAGAACTAAGTAAAGAGAGACAAAAAAGAATAAGCGCCCACAAAGAAATAGAAATTATTAAGCAAATAAAAAACGATAAGCAAATAAAAAACGAATAACTAACCACACGTAAACAATAGGAACGTCCAACAATCCATACGATTCGTTCAGAAAGAAAGCATTTATTTTAAATACGAAGCGTTTGAAGTTCCAAACATTTCAATCATTCATTAGGCATCTTCAAAGCCAATGGTAATCGCAACACAAAAGAAAAATGTGGGGATAGTATTAATAAATAAACAAGCGTGTTGTCGCCACAGACAGCTGACATCAATGATGCGTATGTCTGCAATAACGAAACGTGTGTCGGAACAGCTGCTGACCGTGCACGCGACTTGCGTAATAATGTAAGAATATACATTTCCTCTTTATTCCGCCACTATAACATAATAGGCCGTTTTTTTATTATTACTTTTCTTAGTTGTCCCAACAAAACTACGATCACTATCAAAGTATGTAAATTAGAACCGTTTGTCAATAGGGCTCTGATCGGCTAGTTAAACCATAACACTGATCGGCAAGATTTGCCATAAATTACGCATTAGTTGGATCCAATTTAGAATCTATGCCAAGTTATTTACGCTAGACTAACTAGAGACATTTTCCTTACCCCAGAGGAAGGTCCGAACGTTGAACCGACGCGCTTGCCGTTATCTACCTATTGCTATTATCTATTATTATTTTCTATTGACGTTCATAAGTGCCACTTATGGTCTAAACTGAATAAATATTTTTGATTTTGATTTTGACTAGGCGATAATTCTGACACAATAAAGGCACCTAGTATTGCTGATGGGAATATGGCAATATTTCCCTTACTTTGGCAAAGGTTTCAGGATTTGTCCCTCGTAGCAATAATAAAATTTTATTTATTTATATTAGGAAGACCAGAGCTTACATAATTTCAGAAAGTTCTTTTACAGTTAATAACACTACAAGCTGGTTATGAACCGGATGATCATCGTTGCTTACTTGGTCGGTTATAATTAATCCAAATCGAGTCTTGGACATAGTTCTGATTAATGCTTTTGATCTCACGACAATATTAATGAGTAGCTTGCCATTCATGACTATGATCAATGAGCCCTTCCACTTGAACTTAATGTTTCATTTCACCGTTGCAAGTACTGTTGTAGACAAATATTAGGTACCTATACAATTAACTATGTCATGAGTTTCCTTTATTGATTGACCGAGTACTGGGTTAATGGCTCGCCTTCATGATCATTACGAAAAGTTACATGCCCCGTAACAAGGTCTATAGGTAGCTTGGACAAAGAAAAACATCTTGGCCTAGTAAAAATACAAAATGTCGCATCCATGCCGCTACGGCAACGGGCACATTTCCAAATCCAACAGATTAGTAGGCATTGTTCCAAGTCCGCTACAAAAATAATTGTATTTCTTGCATTTGTTGACACTCCGCTTGGGACGCGACGCTCGTGATCTTGACTCCGCAGACAGATTTCGATCTCACACGCAACTTCACGACCGCATATAAACAGAGAAACTATTTATAGATACTTTAATCATTTTTAGAACAACGGCCTCGATGACACGCTTTGTTTTTATACGGCGTTAGACATTGAATTCAAATTATAATCGGATTTGTAAGCACACATTAATCACGATGCTAAACGGTCCGGGATGACGAGTCCTCCGTGACGTCAGTGCCTGGTGCGGGTATTCGGGAGGACGGTCCCGCCGCCCTCGGCGCCGGCCGACGACCCCATGCAAGAAGTTCGTCTGCGACCGCCACTGTCATGACCATGGTGGTGACTGGTGACGTCATGCCACGCGTGACATGAGTAATAGACGCCTCGAAGAATTAAATCAATTGAGGATCTTCATTTTTCATGTAGATATGCTAACGGCACAAGGTGTTGCATATAGCATATTAAACAGAGATTGTTAATCACGGTAGCTGCTGCTATAATTCTTACAGCGATATTCAAAGCAATGGTGTTTTCGTGGAATGAAAATCATACATCGGAGTTTCCAGGTCACCTCATAAATCGGTTATGTCTGCGCGTGTCTCGCTCGTGGCGCGTGGGTGGTCTCCAAGATGCACTAGTTCGGTACATCATCGCATCTGATTAATCGATCCCGGCCAACCTCCGGGAGGTTGAAGGGCGCGGGGCGGCGGGCGGCGGCGGTGGGCGGCGGGGAGGGATATCAACAAGTAACATCGCGCCGCCGCGTCGCCGGCTCGCTTTCGCGGAGACACCTCATGAACAGCAGCTCTGGCGGTGTGTGAATGGACTTGTTACTAGCCAACTGAAAGTTTGCGTTAGTCTGGTGTACAACCTCTTTTGTAACCCACTCATGTTTTAAACCAAATTTTTGGTTAGTTTTCAACACTGCACTTACTGAGTCTTGTGTAGTCAAAATGTTTATATACTTTTTATTTTAGACACATTCCGACAGTATTATTTCTGTAGATCAGCTATAGCCTCGTAAGTCCCCTCGTACTTGTACAAGTACATACTAAGCATAGTAGTTCAGACCTGACATTTAAATTTCATAGCAAGCGTAACTGCCTAATGTACTTACCCAAGTACAAATTTTTCTTTCCCCATTTACCGGGTTGTTTTTTTACAATGGCAAAAATGATACGACCATACTCATTCAATACTCTATGGTCAATTCCGCCATGTTAGACAGGTAACGTCAACTGTCATTGTCAGTGTCAATTTTTCTCAAAATGGTCACGCGGTCGGATTGCCAGCCGGCACGAGGGTAGTTTATCTGTTTATATCAAAGTAATCTTTTGTTTTTTGTCTTGTTTTTTAAATGTATCTGTAAATATAAATTATAGTTTTTGTAAATTAAACAAAATTTAAAAAGAAACTTTGTATTTTAGGAGGTTTATGATCGGTCAAAATAATTTGTACTTGATATAGTACGTTAGGCGTTTGTTACACAAATAATTGTATGAAAGTTGTATTAGGTATAAAATTAGCGTTTTTTTTTCTTTGAAGTTCATTACTATGTAATTTCTTACATAGTATAGCTATGTCCATCATTCTTTTTTTATTTGAAAATATACTTCAAGGGCTTACTTTTACGTATAAAATGTTAAGCTTAATTTTATTTTTTAAATTAGAATTTAATCTTCAAAGACAGCTCGTCCTAATTGTCGTCCGTTTCCATTAAACAAAAATAAATATATTTTTATACAGATACCAATTTTCAAAAAAATGTCTTAATTTTTTTTATAGCTTAATGTTGTTACAATCTACCTACAAAATTTCATAAAATTTGAATTCATGGCTTTTTAAAAAATCACAAAAATATTAGTATGGAAAAATTAATTTTGGTGAAATTCTCCATATAAAACGCTAAGGCCAAATAATTTTATCTTAAACACTGAATTTTATAATTATTGCTTACTTAAGTGACGTTTAGAAGAAAAATATGATTTATTTTTAATACTTAAATAAAAACTTTATCTTAATTATATTATTTTTTACACTGTATAAAATGCCTAACGTACTTACAGGAGTACAAACTATTTTCAATATTTTTCTTTTTAAACAGGTGCTAAAGATGCTAAACTTACAGTAAAAAATACAAAACATAATGTAACACTTAAAAAACTATGTAAAACCGTCAATATTTTATCTCGGTCTGAAGCACATTTCTTAGTTTGTACTTGGTATAGTACATCCGGCAGATATGAATACTGCTATTGAAAAAACACAGGACTTACGAGGATAGATAGATACACCAAAAGCCTAGTTTTTTTTTATTTATGAGTTTCACCGACAAAGCCACATACAGTAGGTACATACATTTTTTTATATTCAGGATAGTTATAGATAACTCAATCCCAATTCGTGTTGTTGATGGGACATGAATGACTGTTGACTTGTTCACATAAAAATCTTTGGCCTAAGATAAGATATCAGATCAAATAACAGGCATCAACGGCGGCAGTAGTCTCACTTTCACGTCTAGTTTGCCCCAGTTTCTGGGTTCACCCGCCGCCTCCCGCCCCCTCCCGCCCCCTCCCGCCCGTCTCCCCTCAAACATAACTACCATGAACATTATAGATTCCAGTTCGAATGTTTGTTTTTGAATATCACCGCAACGGCTGAATGGAGGTGGCAGGAAGTACACCGCCCCAAATAAAGTTCATTAGTCAACTAATGATTTTTGTTTTTACATTTTCAATATTTATGAAAGAAGCCCTTTACTTGGGATATGAGTTCCGAGTTCAAATACTTCCGTGATCTAGTGGTTAGAATGATAGATTTCCCGCCCGCCCAGAAAGTATTCGACTATTTATTGGGCTTTGCAGTTGCAGGCTTCAATCAGCGCTATGTATTTGATCCATGCTTCCAATACAAAATTATTTTACCATAAGGATTTATTCGATTCATTCATGGCAGTTAGAAAATCTCACACCAGGATTGCTAATAAATAGGGCGCACTGTTACGAACAAATTGAATTTATTGAGTTGGTGTTTAGCGTACCTCGAACTGTGTTTTACATTTGTACACTAGCTTCGATGCAAATATAGATAATGGAGCAATCAGTAACCTGCGTGGGCTGGCATACGGCTTTTGAGGGCCCAGGAGCGCGGGGGCGGCGTGACGTCACTTCCGGGGTCAGGGGCAGACAATTACCACAAAATCCCGTATAAAATAGTCAACATTCCCTGTCTGTGGAGGAACACTGCATGTGGTCGCGATATCCTCATCAGTGAGGGACCGAGGAAGAAGAAAAAATCCCTACATTGCTACAATGGAGCCAAAAAAAAAAGATAATGTACACACAGAGAGGAATGATGACATGATAGCGTTTATTGACGATTCACTTCGCAACTGTTAACTACAAAGCGAAATGCATAGTTACTTTTTTACTGAAATGTTGCAAAGTTGGCATGTTGATGATGCAGTCGCAACTCGAAAAAGTCGATCATCGTACTTGGTTCCTAATGCTGTAATAGTTGCGTTATGAATGCATCGAGCCGACAGCCAGAGCCGGAGCGAGTGGGTGGCATGACGTCACCGCTTTCGTCCCCAAGCGCCCCTGTCACACAAACCGAGAGGTTTATCACCAAACACCCGTCTGTGGTGGAACTTATTTCATTGCCCATTAAGTTGTTTATTATTTCAACATGCGTCAGCAGACAACAGAAAATCAATTGTCACGGAGCTGCAAATACTACCGTAGGCTTCCGCGATCTCAAGGTCATATTGACACCATGGCTGGAGAGACACTTCACTAAAATGTTGTATTTAAGATTGGCGCAAGATTTTATTTAGATTGAATTAAAAGGGAACTAACTGTAATATACCTACTCCTATTAGCCTTTGTTAGATTATAAATTTTAAGTATAAATAAATAAATATTTGTTAAATGTGAGCTCCTTTTAGTTTGTTATGAGAATGCCATATGAAAGGTCGGGCAGATCAGGTTCCCTTTATCTATTTATTTTCTTTATTTGGAAAACATACAGCTTATAGTTAAACACAGATAACATGACATTATAATTAAACATACTTGGGTTAATTACAACATTTAACTTAGTAACGGCTGTGTCTATTTTAATGAATACTCGTTTGTTGGATTCATATCAGCCCTAAAAACAAGATAACTATTAATATTAGGAAAATTATGATTAAAATTATGTTTTAAGCATAATTAGGCGTACAAAAATGTCATCTTCCGGAATTTACAGCTCACGTAACGCACATAGCACTATTCTCTAATACATATTTAAAACAACATGACATTCCTAATGTAACACAGTCCGCGAGGTCAGCTAGTTTGTTATGAGTTTGATTCTCGGTTGGGTGTTATTTTCTAGAACATACGAGAACCAACAAATGAGGTATTTCTTTAAGCGCTTAATCTCGTTAGCAACTGTGTTGCCGACCGTAATTATGTAAAGATGTCCACTAAGTGGGGCACTGTCCTAGACTGTCCGAACTGCACATCGTCAATAATTTATTTTACTAAACGGACCTGATAACACTACTTGATAATTTCTCAATAATAATGAGAACGAAGTCAATTAATCATTCAACCTGTATTTGAACTTCAGATAAAATACATACTGTCTCGTTTTAAAGTTTGCGAAGCAGAAGCCAATAACCGAAAAATTTAATAATGCGCCAACTGTAATGTCTAGGTAGTATTTAAAAGTACATGCCCTTCATACACGATTTAATGCAATAGGATTTTAGATATATTAAAACTGTCGTTTTGTATGGAAATTTTAACAACTATATTTATTTACCACAAGCATCGTAATGTAAATATTTGTAATAGAAAACAGATAAAAGGGGCATGTATTAAAATGGCATTGCTAACTTAAGAACGCCTTTTATTGATCTGATTAAATTAAATACGCAACAAACAGAATATTGTTAAATAATAATTTTATTGTATTATTATTATTGTCCAAAGATACATTATCCTCATCCAAATCGAATACGTTAATTTGTCTTTAGACTATAATGATATTATGCAGGACAACAAACATTGATATCGTAAGGAAAATGATAACCATAAATTCTGGGACTTTACCACTTACCACAACAAAATTGGACGGAAAATGGTTTATTTATTTATTTATGTGGACACATTTACACTATCTTTACAGGGAAAACATAATGCGATAGCATAACTAATACATGATAATAATTAATTAAGACAACAAAATAAGTTTTTATAGGCAGGTAACAAAGAAAAAAGAATTTCGCAGAATTGCTATTTTTCGCAAACCCTTCCGCGTTCATGACTCACGCGTCACGCCGCTAACAGCGGCCGCGGCCTCGTGCTTCGCGGGCCCAAATACCGCGTGCGCGCGCCAACACAACACACAACAACGAAACTGATAGCTTTATCGACCCGCCATGACCAGATTTTTTAATTAATTAACTATATTAAAACTAGCTATTTCCGGTACTTTATTATAGTTTTTTGTTATGATATCCACGACTTTATATCGGTGACACGGTTTTACAACGATGTATCAACGTCCCTCTGCATTCGGAACAAAAACATAAATACGATTTGTTTTGTCTCACAAATGAATCAACGTCGAAAAACGTTACTATGTCATCAAGTGCGTATATAGTAGTGTTTCTTGAGGCCGCAGTTATGTATGTATAGCCAAGATCCGTAAAGAACAAAGCGACGTAAAAATGATCATGTATTTAGGAAACAATAGGTCTCTTCTGATGCGATTAAGGATTCTTGGTCTACGAGACATGACGAAGTTAGCAATCCCACGCAGATACAGGCAGCATGTGCGCAACATACGAATGATTCGATTAATGATACGAGATGTACAGGACATTTTAAAGGTCACCAAATAATTAGGATATTATACAGAAATACACGGACGTGAAACATATTGACACAACACAACTTCCGTAAGATCCCCATACGGTGACGAGGCGACACTGGCACGGCGAGGAAAACAACGATGATGTAAGCGCTACACTCGACAGCTCACAGCCTAACTGAAGTATCTAACCTAGATATTGTTTTTATGTTATGCTAAATTATAACAGACCTTCATAAAATATGATTTACGATTTGGCATCGGAATGCACTTACATCAAAATATACTTTATTTACAGGGTGTTAGGTAAATGGGTATATGAGCCGACACTAGCCCATGTTAAATGGTCATATAAATGGTATGGTGAAGTCAGAAATTTGATATCATCATTTTAATTTCTTTAATTTTCATGCAAAATACATTTTATAAAATCGGATTTGTATGAAAATTCAAATAATTAAAATGGAGATATCAATTTTCTAACTTCACCATACCATTTATATGACCATGTTAACATGGGCTAGTGTCGGCTCATATACCCATTTACCTAACACCCTGTATATGGAAGGAAGATGCGAAGAAATGCTTTCTCCAAAAGTTTATTGTATTTTTAATAGGTAATCTAAAATGGCCCGTCGCAGATTTTAAATTCAAATATACAATTATTGATAGGATGGATGAATATTTACCATTGACTGTCATCTTTCTTATTTATCGTTACGAATATATCAATAAGTAATAGCTCCGGAAGTTTAATTAAAGTAAACTAGTGAATCAGTTTAACGACTGCATTAATCTATTTGTTAATAATAATATAATTGATTAATAATGAATATGACTACTAGTTTTCCAGTGAAATAAAGATTTTTAATTATTTTAACTTTGGTTAAAAAACCTGTGTAAAGCAAATAGAGCTAAGCTAAGAATATTTTTTGTGCTTTGTGAAAGGGAGTCCTCAGGACGACTATAATGGCAGAGATTGCGCCTCGTCTCCCTAATAGAGGTCGTGGCACGTGTCGTCGGCTGGCTGAGTCCCAGTAGGGTAATAACACATCGAATCAAACTGTGCGTTACCTGCACGACCTCTCGGATAAGAGCTGCGTAATGACATTGGTGAGCAATTGAGCGAACTGATAAGTCTAAAGGTTTCGAAGCAATTAACGTTAGTTTTAGGAAACGGCGACGGTGAAGCAAAGCCGACAAAAAGTTCGTTTCTCCGGACAATCGCGAAGGTCGCGCGGCAAAAACAATCGCCGCTCGCCGCACTTCATTAGGAATGCTGCGCATATTCCATACAGAATTTAAAAACATTGGCTGACAAAAATAAGGTTGATGCAACTCACAAGTTCTGGAAATCTGCAATCACAGCAACAAGAATCCTTGCAACGATCTTTGACTAGTGTCACGTGTTACAACTACAGATATCAAGAACACAACTCGTGACGCATTAAAGTATCTTATGGCTCGTGTTGTAACGAAACACGAGACCACGACCAAATGCAGTGGAATGCAGGCATAACGAGCTCTCCGAAGTAAAGATACTCAAGTCCGTCGGTGTCTCTCATTCTTTCACTTTATTTTCGGAAAAGGATAACGATTTATTTAAACCTATTTTTTGTAACTAAACTAGAAACAACTAAGTTATCTACTTACACTAGAATACACATACGTATTTACACAATTAAACGAGTCTGACACATAATATACTTTAATATGAAGGTTTGCCAAAAAATATTATCAATCTTTATGTTACTAACCTATCAAATCATTAAGTATCATTTTATTGATGGACGGAATCTGTTTGTAGTGTGCACTTATGATCCCCTGAATTTTTATCAATTGTTGTAACGTTATCAACAGTGGATATAAATATATGAACTCCATCATTTGAACGATAACAATCTAACCACATCCGCGTCGTTATCTTTCATGTCGATTAATTAAGCAATAGCACTCCAGTTAAGTATGAATGATAAAATAATAAAGGAAAGATTTTATTAGGCACCCAATACTAAGCACATTAGTTTATTAAAAGGCTGCTAAAGTTAGAAGCGAAAAGTGTTCCTGCTGGTGTAAAAATAGCAGGTCTACACTCACGCTCGCTCAAGACCATTTCATTTGCCGAGTGGCGCGTAAATAGAACCTCATTTCCCAGCGGAAGCGCGGCTAGGCTTCAGCGGAGCAGGGACGGGCCTAGGCCCTTTTACTTCATTAATCTACTAGTAATAATGGATAATAATGGAGCGATCAACTGGAATATTTACTTGTATTTTTTATCTAATCAAATTCCTAATAAACTAAAAGACATCTATCGTAGGTAATTTACAATCAAGATTGATATCGTTGTTTTGAACAATACATGTGTAAATGACGTCAAAGATGTAAAATCCATTTACATACAACTGACACCTTGCATATCGTCAAATGTACTCCACATCAAAGCAATGAAACAAAATGCGAACATATTACATTTTGAAACATTGAAGTACGTTACGCTTCAGGTTTCAGTATGTTAAAATACATTTTATGATATTGATTCCTTTCCGGAGTACAGAGAGCGAGTGCACGCTAACAGGCAAGCGCCACCTGTCGCCGGTCGCCACTGAGCGCCAATTAAACTAATCGCCGGGCTCATTACTTGCGCAACGCCATTGTTCCGCGCGACAGATAACTTACAACTTGACTCCAGTACTTGCCAGTAACTTGTTTCAATTGATTATAATACAGAGGCCAGTAAATAACACTGACCTACCCGCGACCTTCTCTTCTGAGTAATCACAATTAGGTATTTATTATAAAACAACGAGATAAATATGACTAAGTCCAGCGTCTGTCTTCAATATTATTCATAGAAGTACATAAAAGCATTAACAAATAAACGACGATATTCGTGTTGACATGCCGCTAAAAATACCGTGAGTGACGTCACTGCGAGGCCACAGGGCTCGCAATAGTAACAGTAGAAGACTAATGAACATTATTCTGTGCTTATGAAGTCCTTTTGTCGCATCTCCAATGTAGCAACCAGCAAGCAACGCTGTCGTTGTGGAATACGTGCCAACCTACGTGACTCAACAATCACTAAGTAGGTACAAAGTTAATTAAACTACTATGAGAATGCTTAGCTATCTCATTAACAAAACCACACAATTAGTTACAGGCCACATAATATTGGTATAATGTCTTTAACGTGGCTTTTTGAAGCAATAAGTAACTAGAATATTGGCGCCATTAATTTGCTTTTTCCATAAACAGTAGCCTAAGATAATTAATACTAAAGAAAATTAGTTAAAGTAAATTAGGTATAAGCCTCATTTACAGCAAACAAACAAGAACTATTTAACGCGGCTAATGGGTAGGTATTTGTGAACTAAGCAAACAAAATTATAGATACGTTGGTACTTTAGTATAAATTACAGAATAGGAAATCCCTAAAAATAACCTGGAAAACTGTACCTGAGGAAGAGGATGGAGTTTTGATTTGATTGTTTTGGTGTTGGCTGCAATGAACCCTATCACAGTTATGAGCTGTGATGGTAAAGAAATGTTGAGCATACCACTGGCTGATGGAGATTACCAGTGGGTTATGTGGGACTCCCCCGCTAGAAGGGCCTACCCTCTAAGACCTGACACGGACGGTGTCCCCCGGGGTCATTGAAACGGAGCCACGAGTTGTTAAAGTAGGACAATATTCCGTATTAGACAATTTGGACATTCTTCCGCATTTTACTTTCCCCGCATTGGACATTAGTGCGCGAAGATAGTTGGAGGTTGGTGAAGTGGTTAGGCCGGGTTCCCACTATGCCGGACCGGCATTTCTGCCGGAAACCGGACACCGGACAAGGGTGTTCACATTACACCGGATCACCGGATCCGACATCCGAGCCGAATGAAGTGCGGGGAGCACGGGCGGGGCGGGGCGGGAAGCACGGGCGCGGCGGGGTGGGCCCCAACTCGTTTACATTACTCCGGTCCGGTGATTTTGCCGGCATTTTGTAGCGACAAAACGCTCGGTAAAAATGCCGGGCTCGGCGAAAAAGCCGGATCCGGGATAATGTGAACAGCTTTCTTACAATTTGTACCGCCGCTAGGCCTTTCGGCGATTTTACCGGACCGGGAGATCTGCCGGTCCGGCATAGTGGGAACCCGGCCTAAGGCCTTAGCCTCGAACTTAGCGGGCAGCGGGGCGGCGGCGGCGGCGGCGCGGGAGCGGGGCGGGTAACGCAGACCCGTTCTCGAAACCAGCGGGCAGCTCGCGCGGCGCTTTAGCGGCGAAGTGTTGTGTTCGGGGTTGTGTTGTCGAGATATTTGTTTTTATTCGCAAACGAAATGTCTGAACAACGGCGACAATTTTATTTCGATTCAAATTTATTCCTAACGCTCGATTTATTGTGGGCAAAAGAAGGAGTGCGCTCCCCGCTCGATGCCCGCTCCCTCGCCGCTGCCCGCTCGTTGCCCGCTGCCGCCCCGCTGCCGCGCCGCTGTTTTCGAGAACCGGTCCATTTGATTTTACGCATAAGATCCTGCCGCTCCCGCGCCGCCGCCGCCGCCGCCCCGCTGCCCGCTAAGTTCGAGGCTGAGGCCTTAGTGGTTACTCACCCTCGAGTCGTAGACGCGGGTGAGCGCGTCGTAGCGGATGGAGCCGAGGAAGATCACGGCCTGCGCCGCGCCGCCGCGCCCGCGAGCCACCAGCTCCACGCACACCATCTCGCCGTCGCGGACCACGATGTCGCAGAACACCTGCCGGACACCACGACATCATCACGACTGTCAACAACCCTACTATTATAAATGCGAAAGTTTGTGTGGATGTCTGGATGTTTGTTACTCTTTCACGCAAAAACTACTAAACGGATTTTGTTGAAACTTTACAGTATTATTGTTTATAACTCAAATTAACATATAGGCTATAATTTATGACGATATGTGACAAATAAATTTCAATAAATAAATAAGACGTGTCCAAAAAGCGCCATCTATCGTCATTGGTTAAAATCTACAGCGCTGGACAACTACTGTTTTTGACGTTCGTAAATATTCATACGGGGAAGCCGTGAAACGCCATCTAACAAAAGATTTTACGAACAAAGGGGGTAAAACGAGGTCCACCTCCACGCGTACGAAGTCGCGGGCGGCCGCTAGTGCTTTATAAACATAACAATTACACCGTTCATCTGAAGAACGCCCGTAACTGGCTCAGCAGCAGGTGTGAGCACTCGCTTACACGCTGACCTGCCGCGGCTGTTAATTTAGAAGTATTTCACTTAACACCAGGGGCGATTGAGGTCAAATACCTGCCTTGTTATGCATAAAAAAGTCATAAAGTTACAAACACGCTCCTCCACGCTTCAAGGTTAGACCAGAACAGATATCTTCGTTCAAAAATAGTATTCAATAAACGATAACGAATGAGGATATCAGAATCAAAGAGCGCCTGCCAAAAATAAAACCTGATATGTGAAATTTCGTCACGATTCCAGTTTAATTAATAAAATAATTTAACAATAGTCACATTATTTATTTTTGGTTTTTACCTATGTATTTTTAATGAGTGTTCGATACTAGTGGAAAATATGATATCTCAAGTAGTTAAAAAACCTTTAACCTATGTTACGAGAATTTGTTGAACGGTTATGTGAGCATTCAAACACGTAGGTACTTATTACATTTTAACATGGTAATATTGCACGTTACATAAGAAACCACAAGCCTTATTTAAATGCTATAGTTTATCTGATAACGGAATACAATGCTCAAATAAAAGTGTAAGTAAGTAATTGTATGTCTTTTTGTACGTTGGTATTGAGTTCTATGAATTGCGTTCTTACCGTCGAACACACTATGCATCCATCTTACCCAGTTGTAGGTATGACAATTTGTGTTGGTGGCTATTAAGCATGCGGAGCCCTACGAGACCGATCAGGTCAGCTAATTGTTTATAAAGGGCAGGCCGAAAGAGCCCGCATCCGCCATCTAATATTCACTGAGGGTGCTCGCGCGAGGGCTTCGTTCATTGATTATTTAACAAACCTCGAGCTCTTTTGATATTACGTTTACCTTGCAAATTATGACTACACATTACCTACACTTTACATTTAACTAGTATGTTTATTTTGAAATTACTGTTATTTACCAATTTATTGTTGCGCTGTTTACCAATGTTTCACTTACTTATTATGCAATACATACTTAGGTACTCAACAAAACAACAACTAGCTAGCATTTGCGTCTTGTAACTCGCATTTTTTTGTGCTCGCATCTTGTCCTGCTATTTAGGCGCAAGAAATGTATCGAGTAAATCCGACTAGCCACCGCGACAAGAATATGTATAAAATGTATATGTAATATTTAAATTCCTATTCGCAGTTAATCAATCACAATTTGTCCAATGTTTGAAGAAGAATTATTATACCTGAGGAATAAATAAGAATATCTACGAACACAACACACATTTACTTAATCCTTCGTTCCGAATGTGCTGTGATATGAGAAATTGTTATCGCTTTATCGAGAAAGATCTAATACGAAACACGATAAGAAAAATCTAGATTGTTAAAAAATATTGTTATTGTAATAGAAGGTATCATCTTATTTCTTTTGCATCAAGAGTAATAATATCATAAAACTTTTGATATCTGAATAAACTACCACGATTAATTTGGATAACTAACAAACAAATATTACCAAGTACCTACTCATAACGCTAATGCTAACACAATACATACTGATACATAATATTGTCATGCTACATGTATCTATGTCTGTGTGTACCGCGAAGTCACCTCTGCGAAGGCTGTGCCATGCGCAAGCGACGCTGTGCACATTTCATTCTAATTTAGTCTCTTGACTACATCAATTAAAGCAAATGCCGCATTTTATGCATCTGCCATTCTTCTCATTTAAGTGCGTTTAAAATGAAACTCGTAGCATTGTCGTAACCTTAAATGATAGGTTTTCTACTTTCACAATCTTAGATAAATCCAAATATAGATTAAGATCTTATGATGAACAGCAACAATGCATCAGACAGATAAGATACAGGCCAAGATAACTTCCTCGTCGTAGTAAAAAATAAAATATCATTCTACAATAAAATTGCAATCTCCAGAACTCAACCGCAAAGCACAATAACTACGTATGTCACTATTTGTGGTATATTCCAATGAGTTAAATATTTTCCGCATTTTACTGAGTCAGTTTTTTAACTTTACGAGTATAAATAAATATCTTGTTGGTGTATAATTAACATAACATGAAATTGTTTAGGGTTCAACCCTTTTATTGACTACTGTAGTAATTAATGGAACTGCAATAACGGAACTAAACATCATTGACATCGGCGACATCGACAGTGAATCGTTTTTGTATACCAGCTTTCTACCTTTAAATTTCATTTTCAGTGCAAGCATATTGCGCCGCTTGAGTTGACACCATGTTTCGTAGCGCCAGCATTACCGTGACGGATTCGATAAACCCCAGTTAAAACTTTCCCCTAGACCATTTAATTGAATAATCGAATCGACTGTCGATCAGAAAAGCAGTGACACATCAGGCCCTTGCGTCTGGTGAATAACGCATGAAAGGGCCTACATGGCAATGAATTTGAGTTAATTTAAAGAGCTGTTGATGTCTCATGTCTCCTCTGAAAGTTGCAATTTTTAAATGGATAGATAAAACTTTTAGATACTTGAATTAGCTTTTTCAGCATGTCCGCAGGATAAAGAAGACTGTAAGGACCCCAATACGGTATATTATAGGTTCTAATTAAGCCTTGTTCACCCACTTTCACACCGAAGCCTAGGAGCAGCTGGCGCGGCGCCAAGCCAAGTCATCCATCGCCCATCGACCACTCAAAGCCGCACAAAATGCAATACTGCCAAATATCTCTTGTAAAAACTTTCCACATACTTATTACTCACTCACGAGCATCAGCATGCCTCATTTATTATTATCATTAGGCATGCTAATGTGAAAATATGTAAATAAATCGATTTAATTATATTTCAAAGTAATGAGAAATACTGATACACAAAACATTTAAAATCATTTTACCTATACGTATATTTATAGAATAATTAATGGTTTATCCAAAGAAATGCTAGGCTAGCTGTTATTTAATTTTAATAAATTATAAGTACTGCATTATCCAATGTGGTAACGCCATTCAAATATTTGTCAATATCAAACATGCCTATGATAATTTTATGTTACCTACCTACATTCGTACATTATCTACCATTCGGTACGCAATGCGCATGCTACACTGGTAGCTGGTCCAAAATTGGACACTGGTCCAGTGCTGTCATTTTGTAAACATGATTGGTCATAATGAACACCCTTGTTTTTTTCGTTAATCACTGCTGGCGCGGGCAGGGTGACGCTGCGCACCGACGCGGCCATGACGCTGTGCCCGCGTGACGCCAGCCTGACTCACCACCCCGATTGTAAACATTAGCCGATCTTGCAGTTTACTCACTGCCACTTCACATTCGGGGAACATGAACCTTCTGGATGTTGGACCATTAGTCACCGCAACCATTTATATAAACAAGTAAATATTTATCAATACAACAGCTAGCAGCGATAAAACCCGCCTTGCTTACTGTGCTAGAATGTAACCTAGATACTGATTCGGTTCTGGCAGTGATCGCCGCGGGTCAATACTGTGGAGCGGAAGAGACCGCTGGAGTGGCTCCAAGCCGCCCGGCTGCCAGGCCCGCTGCCCCAATTGGACGCTTCAGCAGTTATTTCCCCCAGCATGACTTGCGATTACACACAGACCACCGATGACTTCGATCAGAATTCTGAAAACTCGTTTACCGAGTGTGCCGCTCATTTAGATAGCTCTAACTCGGTTTATTTCAAACTGCCTCAAGCAAGATAAAAGCGATGTGAACGTGTGTTGAAAAATACACGGGGTAAAATTAGTTTTGTTTTCCTTCCGAGTAACAAGCGCTACGAATCTCGTAGTCTTTTGTATTCGGGAAATGCTATGCTACAGTGTTGTTGCTACAGATGCTACGATACAAGTCGAAAGTGTTTTTAAAATACACTTTGTCACTGCACGTGTAAATAAATTGGCATAAACCATCAGCAGTCATATAGAAATAGTATGAGTATCTGATAAATACATAAAAGAGTTTTATAATACACTTCTGTTCAACTACTCTCCACGACAACCAGTCCCACTTGAAAATAATAAATAGGACAATGACTTTGCCAAGAGACGGTCTTGATGTTTATCTTATCAGCTTATCACATGAAAAGAGATAATGATAACTGAAAACAAGACAATTTTCAATTCCATCTACGAGCGTTATCACTGTATGACATTGTGCATATCTTATTCCAAGTTCTAACCTCCATCACTTGTGTCTATAGTATTTATTTAGGTTTGTTTTGTAATTCTACTCCGTCTAATTTGGTAGACATCATGTGTAAACGCAAGTCAGAAATTTTGCTTATAGGACTCCCCGGTGGTAGGTACTTGTCAAAAAATTCCTTATGCATAACTTAAAATTTCCGCATACCATTTTAATTTTACAGACTAGGTTCATAAAATGAATATCGATAATATCTAGCTTAAGAATTACATAGCAGTGAAGTGAGTCTGCGCTGACGCACGCGGGCCACAGCGCCCAGCGGAAACGTGCGGTTAGCGGATCAATGCCTGACGGTAATGTTACCTCTACATATTAACAAACCTGGTATTTATGGAACAATACTTAACTTCCTACTTGGGTATCTACGAAAATAGGTACACTACAGTCCTAGTCTCGATGGTGCACCGCAGCGCTTATCGCAGGCTTTGTCGATCTACACAATGCGACGTTTTATTTATATGCACCCGACTAAATCGGAATGCACCAAACCAATGCACGCCGTGAAATATTAACACGGACACTAGCGCACAAATCCGACGATAACGGTTTATTGTTATCGGCGCAGCGTTACGTTTTCACAGTAGTTGCAATTAGGAATTCTATTGTGCTGTCTATTATGCTGCAGAAATGAGTCACATTCGAGTGCCGCTGGAGTTGCAACGCGGGTGTCAATGTAAGCTGTCGGTGATTAAGAGACAATTAGTACGCGGGCCGGCCGCGGCGAGGCGGTGCTTGGTAGATCTTGCCGCGCACATTGCCGGCCTCGTGATTATCAGCACAGCATAAATAAACATTTTTGCTCGTCGTAGGGGAACATTCCTGAATTTTGCTAACTCCTTTCTATTTCATCGTTCTTTTACGATCACGCCATTCCTAGGGTTGCTGAAGATTTAAAAAATAAACCTGTAAGTGGTTTACCACCCTAAAAAATATGCACGATAAAACAACATGTTGAAATATCTTACCAATTAGGTATTCGTATAACGCAAAAAAGTTTTCGGCAAGTAGGTATGTGTGAAGCAAGGTCACAAAAACCAGTTGGAGTATTTTAATGATCAATTTAAATAACTCAGTCAGTTAGTAGGATCAATATTATGATGAAATTTGTTAACAAACTGGGTAGGTTCGTTAAAATTCTAATATGCTATAGGTATAAAAAAGCAATAACGTAGATACCTACCTAATGATCCGCTTGTCTGTAGTGACAAATATCTATAAAATATTTGTAGGGAAAAAAGACTGTAGCCAGTAGAGGATTGCACCTGGGACGCTGACAACCCTAGAGCGCCGTCGCACGCAGGACGGACTCCCACGGCGATCCAACGCGGTCAAGTACAGGCATTGGACTCGATTCTTAGCTATCTCTTCAACCTAGCTGTAATCGTTTGCGTCGTAATCGTAGCTTTGTCACTGAGGATAATAAGCGACAAGATGTTAGTGTTAAACCTACTGATTGTCAAATACATATTAGGTAATTTAACTTCGACTCCATTTAACTTCTATAACATATTTAAATAAAATAAAAATTATTTTTTTGAGATTGGTGCCAATTACTTAAGTCGTCGTATACCTCCGTACCAAACCGTCTTATACCAAATCTCATATTTTGGCCATTTTATGATCTACCTTGCTTTGCTACCAACATATTTCGCCAGTGACATAACCGCGCGGTGACTTGCGGCCACTTCCCAATTGCGCTTAATGGCTTTGATGCCGCGTGGGTGACGCAGCTGGGTCAGCAATAAAACCTAGCGCTATCGGGTTAACGATAAACATTGCACTGATTACAAATCAAATCCAGTAGTACCTATAGTAACTGCTCATATCGATAACATTAACATTACCACTACACGTAACTACTGCTCCTAGGCAAAGATAAAAATCGAATATTGGCGATTATGATTAAACGAAATGCGTCCGTATTGTCGTACACGTGAAAACAGTTTTCCATTGTCATCACGATGATGCATCGCCTAATCAACACAAGTTACTTTATTCACTTATATGGATACGATCCACTAAAGCGGAGAAGTTGCATCATTGGATCAAAATACATAGGTATTATTAAAAACTCTCCCTTTCAACCCCCATCTTTAAACATTAACATTTTCACAAGACGGTACCTAGTGGTACGCGTCAATCACACCCAATTCCCGCAACCATACCGTATGAAACCAAATCTTCGCCGCGCTCTCAACGGATCCTGGACCGCACTCAAGGGCAAAACAATTAAACGCGTTCTAAAACTATCAGTGTTATTATTGGCGACCAATGGTGCGCGGTTCCCAATTCATTGTCGGGACGACACCAGCTTGCTTCCCAGGAGCATCACGCTGGACTCTAGTCCAAAGCCGTAAAGAATATTTTGTTTCATCCCAGCAACGCATCGTCTGTGAAACGTTGGGCAGCGATTCGTCACAGAGGCTGGCGTGGACAATCGCAATTTATGCTGTGCTTTGTACCGCACAATTTGTACATCGCTCAATCTAAACGTTCAGTGAGAAGTGCCAAGGACATCCGTCTCGACTTCAACCGCGCGCTTATCTGCAGCGTGTTTACCAGACAACGAGTTATTATTAAACATAAGTACGCCATATTACAGTCGTAAAAGATGAATGTTTATTACTATTTTAGGGATTAAAATACAACTCTTTTAATAAAACTTAGAATTTCATCCAGTTAAAATTGCGCAACTATCGGGTTTTTCCTTCTAATAAACTGTTACACAACTTCTCTTACCAATTAATTAGTAATTGAGGTATGAACGGTATTATTATATTATTATTCAATCTAGATATCTAATTATGTAAAGGGAAATAATTGAAGAAGTTTAATTGGATTCTTACATCTTGCTCAATGGACTTACAATACTAATTCGAGAACCGCGATAATATTCTTAGACCGAAATCAAACAGACGAAAAGTAAAAGTTATTACATTACCTGATTACATACATAAAGAAGAGTCACTTTGTCGAATGCACCTGACACACCCCCGGTTTCTGAGTAGAGATTTTAAGTTTGAGCGTGCTAATGTTTTACTTAATTATGAAGTTAAACCTGTAAAAATAGGATTATAGTAGAAAATGAGCATGCTCAAACTGAAATACTCAATTAGGAAACCGGGCGTTAGTCTATTTAATAGACTCTATTAAAATATTAAAATAAATTAAATTCCAACTCACCTCGTCAAAATTGTCGACCATGAAGCAGATGTGGGGGTAGGTCATCTCCTCGCCCTCGCCCTTGGTGTCCATCTTGCGGCGGCTCGGCGACGCGTACACCTGCGCAGGCGCACATATTATTGTCAACCGGGAAAGGGGTCGTCACCGTTTTCAAATATGGTGGCGCGAGCGGCAACCATACGAGGTCGCAAAGTTGAAATTCGTAGTGAGCACATCGAAATCTATAGAAATACCAATTGAAAATGAAAGGAATGAAAACATTCCCGGTAAAACTACCAAATGACTGGACTATAACACGTTGTTAAATTTATTTGTGATTACAAAATTATATGCTCACCCTCGGTGCGCCAGACCGACTCACAACCAGCATTTTTTTTCGATTAGGTAGGTACTTACCAAATTACCAGTATTTTTACCCACATGGATTAAGTTTGTCCCGATAAATAAACAAATGGACTGTAAAATAACCAATTCTCTGAAAGAATTCGATTCAGTCTTATACTATATCCATCATAGGATTATAATTAGTTAATCACATAACTAGCGATTAAGCACGTTATTATGATAACGCATAGTATCATTAATACCCAGAGATAAAGAAGTGATTATCGGATAAACAACAGTCGTTTTTATCCCAGAAAAACACGTGGAGATTAGTTTCGGGCAGATAAAACTTCAGCGAACGGTGTCGGCCACTTCTATATCTGCCTAGGTATTCAGAACTGATAAAAAATGACAGACAAGTTTTTGTAATACCCGCATGAAAAAAACTAAGTGCACATTCAAGTAACGATTGTTAGAGCCTGAACATTTACAAGCCATCAAAACCAATTTAATCAATTAATGTTAAACAAACCTTAAACTTATTGGCGACCAAATACGGTAATAAAATATCTTGTTTGTTTAAAATAACACTCGCCAATTTAATGGTTCACAACTTTACAAGCCTTTGAAGTCCGTCCCCGAATAGCGCTTCATCGCAGGCGGTGACGTCACTTTCGACGCTCGTAAACATTTTATCGACAATAAGCCGCGCAGTTCACAGCAAAACACGATACAATGATTAATAAGCACATGATCACTAACCCAGTTAGTACACGTTTCGCCGTTTTTTATACTACTCGTACTACCACAAGTCAGTTAAAGCAGTTAGCATTAGCACTTTAGTTCG
Organism: Ostrinia nubilalis; assembly: GCF_963855985.1. Lineage (NCBI taxonomy): Eukaryota > Metazoa > Arthropoda > Insecta > Lepidoptera > Crambidae > Ostrinia > Ostrinia nubilalis. Next base: position 291,923 of record NC_087094.1, on the reverse strand, counting down.
GGAGCACCAGGCATGCACCTCGCGCAAATTGCACACATTAGCTCCCACGCAGTTGGCGGCCGACGATATTCTAATTTGTGGATACGCCGAACGAAAGCGTCCTTGACTCGCATTGTTTACACACCGGGCCTGCCAATGCACACAACACTACACACGACTGCAGTCTTTATTGTAGCTAGACCGGTTTTCAACTCTACGATACACAAACAACACTCACATGTCGGGAGCCTATTTTAAAGATTACACGAAATCTAGCATGGAAATATAGACTACTACGAGTAATAACAATATGAATTGAATGAACTGCGTTTATGAAGCTAGTGAATACAATATTAAAATTGATTTGATTGGATATTTTAGGGAAAAATACATCATAGATGGCCACCATGAGAGACAGCAGATCTCATTGATGATAAAATCTGTATAGATCTACATTAACTTTCAAATCAAGTTAAAATTCAAGTTCTAATTAGTATGTAGGCTCTTTTCATAGAACTTCTACACTATCGTTATCAATACGAGTACTTGTTACTTGTACTTGAGTGTTTGTTTTTTGCTTGAACGCGCTATTGGCGCTAATCTCATGAACCTGGTGTAATTAAAAAAATGTGTTGGCTAGATAGCCCATTTATCAAGATAGGCTTTAGGCTATACATCACCCCTACAGCCAATAGGGCCGGAACAGCAAAGACAAATGTTACAAAAACGGGAAATATTATTCAAAGTACATATTTCCACGCGTACCTACCTACGAAGTAGCGAGCACAGCTAGTCCCACAAGCTAAAATAGCTTGGTCTACCTTCCTTGATCATACAGAAACAGAAATCCAAGATCTGCGTTTCTTAATACTGTTAAGGGTTGTTGTGGGTGCATTACATTCCGGAATGCCTCCCTATTGCCGTCCTGAGAATATACCCAAAAGCGTTTCCCACGCGCGGTGAGCTGCGCCGGAGTCGACAATGCGTAACAAGCACAATCCTATTTTGTGGCACAATGTACCAAACGTGAGCGCACAATACTCTACACAAATCACTAAAATCAACGATTATTCACAAGACTATGGAACTAAAGACATGAAAGTCCATGAAAAATCAAGAAGTAGGTAAAATAGAAGTGTCCTAGGGGTTTAAAATGAAATTGCAGACTTGTCATAAATATTCACGAGTGTTTTATTCCAGTAATTCAGAAACTATTTTTGTAAGCATAATCCTTTTGTTTGAGATTTGAAACATACTAATTAGCGTGGAGTCCGTTTTGTCTCAAGTTTAGATTTGTTTGGAGAAATTGCCAATGTGTTGCCTTTGTATTTATTTTGCCTTTCTTTTTCATATAACTTTTTTTTTACCTAGTCAGGTCAAGTACCTCTGTATACATACATATACCTACGACAAAAGTCATTTTATGTGACTATTTAAAATTCACAAAATAATCCCGCAAACATCAACAAGCCTAGGTAGGTATTGTACAATATTTATGATAATTCGTGGAATTGATAAAAACTTCCAATAGTGATGGAAAGGCGCAACAAAATATTACATCTTGGTCGAATGTCGCTTCTGTTGCGATGAATAATTCCTTGTCAGGCGGCAGAAATATGGATAAGGAAGATGGATTCGTCATGTGACACTCATACATAAAGTATGGAACAAAACAAGAGCTTCGTTTCTCGCATTGAAGCTTTTGAAATAGTTTAATTAGGTATCGATAAGTTACTTGCCTATATGATGGCATGCAGAATGGAATAGTGTAAGTCCTAGTTGCGCAATGATTGGCCGCGAGGCGGTCACGCGAGGCGCCACGCTTGTACGGGTTCACATGCAACGAACTAAAAGTGGCTAATTGCAACCGCAAATATATTTACCATAGTATAAACAATATTATAATACTAGATGAAAACCCGGCTTCGCTCGGGTGCAATTTGACTCATGATACACAATTCTAGGTGCAAAATGTAGATAGATGTTTCTGTAGTCATCGGTTCTCAAAGAATATTAAATATAGATTCATATAGCTTCGTTAGTTGTGTTTAATAAATATTATTATGGTAAATAAAAACTGCAAATGTTTTTACACAAATTATTTTTATTTTAAATCAACATTCAAAATAAACTAAGACAAATTAACAAAACAATCAAATTCAATCGTTAATATAGGTTATGTAAATAACTCTTATTAATAGTCAGAAACGGGATCAGATAAGAAAATACTATTTTCATCAATATCTGGCTCCGGAAGTCCGAAATCTGTTAGTCTCTTTCCGTGGAGTTTTAATGTTTCATCAATTTCTTGTAAAGCCAACTGTTTGGATTATTTATATTTCAGGGCGGGATCTTGTAAAGTTTTCGATAAAATGTGATGCAAATTTTTCCCAAAGAGCATTAGGATCAGTTACTTCACAAAACACGCAAATTAACGCAAACAGCTGTCGTAATTGCCGAGGAAGTTTCAAACCAATTGCTTCATCCAAACACCTTTCCCATTCTTGATCGTCAAAAAGTAGCCCCCTTGCTTGAGCAGCTTCTCGAAATGATGTGTAAATAATTTATTTTCATATTAATAAGTTCTAACATCTCTGAAGCAAGTCGGCCCTTTGACGTGAAGAAGTAATAGCCGGAGATAATATCGTTCCCGATCAGAAAAGGAATAATTATACATCCTTGCAATTACTTTATCAGCCGCTGACTGAGATATTCGTGGTTGCCACTGTCCATGGATAAATCTGAAATGTGTCGGAATTTCAGTGTAAAGATATTGTCGAACACTTTCATCTGTTCTGTTTGGTTCAAAAAATGCTAATAATATTTCTGGAATTGGCTTTAAGACTGTCTGGGTCTATGTATACCTTCCCATTATGACAACAATTTTCAAAATGATTTTTAATTTTTTCACCTAAAAAATGAAGTGCTTGACATTGAACACATTCATAAATCATAGAACCAACTGAATGTACTGATACTTGAATGGTGTTATTTCAAAAAGTGCTAAATATAAATAGTTAGTCCTGGGGGGCTGATATTCTGTACTAAACCTGCTTGAATATTTACGTTTTTTCGGGGGTCTGCCCGCCATTTGATATGTTTTCTTTCTCTTCTTCTTCTAAAGAAATAAAATCACTGCTGACTGACAGCAGCTGTTTTTCCTTGTTGTCCGAAGAAGCATCATCACTGCTGACTGACAGTAGCTGTTTTTTCTTGTTGTCCGAAGAAGCATCATCAATCATCAATGAATCCTCGATTAGCGTCAACTCTTCGTTATCAACCTTAAAAGAGAAATATATTTATGAATAGCTAATTTAAAGCTTTAATTTAAAGATTTAATTTAAAATTTTAATGCTATATTGTGTTACTCTTATTAAACAAATTTAATAAGATGTGCTGAAAAAATACACCACATGCAGGAATTGAACCTACATCCTCTACTTCTCCGTTGTCGCGCTCCATCTGAGCTAACTGAGTTTAATAAGAGAAATATATTTTATTTTTAGACAAATATTCAAATAATAATAAGTATTGTGAATGTATGTAGGTGTAGGTATATCCTCCCACCTCTATATTTATTTATACCTCTGTGAAAGATAAATAAAGTGTATTTATTATTATTATTATTTTACTTTACTCAGTGACCTACACTATTAACTTACCTGAAAGTCATCAAATAAATCTTGTGAAGCAGCAGAAGCAGCTTTTTGCTTTTTAGGAAAAAGGTTTGATAGTGCCCGAGCCTTGTTTATTCTTAACTGCCTAATTGTTTCTAAGCCACAACACTCGCAATAATTGAAATTATCTGCAAAAATATATTACACAATTATTTATAATAAGAACCAGCCGAGCTCAAGTGGAACTTGCGCATGAAGGAGTCTATTCGGTTATTAGAAAAAACGGTGCAAAAATCGTGTCTGTTTCTGTATTTATGTTGATAACAACTCAACACAGGCTATGCATGTGGTCATTTATTATTATTTTTCGGGTTAAATAAAAAAAAATATTAAGCCGCTTACCGAGTATAATGTTGTCGCATTCCACACATCGACTGCACATTTGCATTTGTTTGCAGTTTCTTACAAATAGGTATTTTACCATTACAAAAATTGCATGTCACTGGAATTTATCACTGCGCGAAACTAAATGACATTGACATTTGAACTTCAACTTATAAGGTTATGGCTAATATTCTTTTTTTGTGGTTGAATCGGCCAATACCAGGTTTAAAGAAAAAACACATAACAAAGAGTATATTATCATAAAAATCCCGAAACGCACTGATTTCCATTTATTTATGGATCGATGACAACCCAGCTTTTGGCGTTGATCGCATAGTGAGTGGATGGTGAACTACTAAAGATGGCGACAGCGGTTTGTTTGTCAATGCCATCGGAATTTAACGAAATTCTCCATTATCCGAATTTTGCGGATATATGTTGTCGACTCAAAATCGTTATTTTTTTATGCTTTGTTATTCATATAAGGTTTCGATCCAGTCTACCGTACCCCTTGACGAAATTATTAATATAGATTTGTCACTAACTCTTATCCAGAATGTTAAATGTTTTCACAGCGCACTTGTTTTCTGTGACGCCTAATCAGTGGCAGCAGCGGAAGCTGTACAGAAGCCTGATGAAACAAACATTAATTAATTGGTATGAGGTCACTGTATAATAAGCTCTTGTGATAATAAATAGTCGTCATAAAATGGAAGTTCATAAATGTGTCGTAGTCGTAGCGAGTTCACATCAGAGCAACTTCTTGAAACGAATTTACTAAGCATTTGTTACCCAACACCGTAAACCGGATTATTAGTTGATTAACTTCATTCCTTCATTTTTTACGATTAATTACAGATTGAGCGAAAGCAGATTTACAAATACAACTGGTTTAGTGGAAAGTACCAGCGAAATACCTAAATACATTCGTGTGCGTGCATGCTCCGATCTAAACAGTCATTGCTTGTGAATTTGTATCAAGTGCAATCATTACGCATCGAATAGCCCCACATAACCCACCAGTTACTTACCCACGGCTGGTGGGTATACAATTCTATGCATTTTCCTGGCGAAATAATTCCTTGAACTAGGTAATGGACAGGTGGGAGCGGAATTTAGAACAAAAGGCGCCAGTGAACGAAATTGACATGAATAGGCTTGAGTGAGTTGTAGCTTCACACTTTTTAGGTCAATTTTCATTCCCTGTTAAACGACTAACCTTTCAAACAAACCTAAATCAAGCTAGATACAGACAAAACGTGACCCAGTCCTAAATGATTTTTTATAATTTCAATACAATGGCCACCTGACCCAATATCGGAGCTGAGCGGCTGTCAACAAAAAGATATCGAGGGCTTGGGGAGCAGCTGTTCGTGTTGTTTTGAACTTAATCGGGTTGACTTTAGGGTTTCAATTGGGCTAGGTGTTTGGCTTCGATTCGCGAAGGAGAGCGGTAACTTAGCGGCGTAAACAGAGTGGGCCAGCTGCGAAGGGCTACTGTTACGGCAAAAGGCGGTTGGGTTATTACTTGTGGCATTACACAATTACTTTATTAACTAACTTAACCAGCGCCTGTGCGATTGGACTACAAAAATCATCCCTAGAAATATTTTCGAAGATTTTTGATCGATAACCAGAAAGCTTTAATGTCTGTTTTGGTCGTAAAAAAACATTACCCTCCTTCATGTGCAGTCGGTTAATAACGAGCATTGGAAATCGTTATTCATCACTTTCAAAACCATGTTTTTTTCTTGATCCCATAAGATTGCAAGAATCCGCCCATGTCCGGCCTTTGTAACTACATAAAGGTATGATTAATTAATGTTATTGCCATGCCATTAGTATTATTAATGTTGGAATATTTCTTTTAAAGAAACATCAACGTACTTGTCATTAAATCGATACCTACCTACACAAATCGTTTATATTCTGACTCGCATGGTAACTGAGGAATTATAGTGCGTACATAGTTACGATTCCTGCTGACTCATACACTGATTCAGTCATAATTTTAATATAGCTTCTGGAGCACTTGGGAAGTCCGGTGTGCAGTGAGCGTAGAGGTGGTGAGTTAGGTTTATAAGAAACTAGCGACCCGCTCCTGCTTTGCACAGGTATAATTTAAAAAACCTCTCTCTTGAATCACTGTCAGGTCTAAGCATACATAGGGACAGACAGACAGGAAAGCGACTTTGTTTTATAGTATGTAGTGATAGTGATCCAGGGCCGAATCCCTGGTTGGCAACAACCCCTATCGAGATATGGGTCGAGGCTCAAATGTCGACAAGCAGAGTTCTCTACATCTATGTGTAATATCGTACACACGAACATACTCATTTGAATTTTTAATTCAGTGTAAAATGTAATTGCTATTAGGAATGTTTATCGTTTAATAAAATGATTCTCAAACAATTATAATTAAAAAAATATTACACCGGGTAATTAATTTCGTGGCGCGTTGATGTCTTCTGAAGGGGGATTATACAATTAGGATTTAAGGTTCCTTTGTACAATGACCTAGAAAAAGACACTCTGTAGTTGACCCTATCTTATACTTAAGGAAAGTTGCACAAGCTAGTGTAATTCTGATGATAAAACTGTCTTGTCTATCTAAATTCTAGATTAGAGTATGGAGTCGTCGATATTCATTAGGTCTTTTGACGTTAACACAGCCCGGCAGCAGAAAGTAAATTTGATGATAATGTTTATAACCCATTTGCATGGCTCTTTGTACTTCAACAGTATTTATGATGGGCAGTAAAAATATACAATCCGTAAATTTTACAGTAATTGCCCCATTCTTTAATTTAACATACATACACTGATATTTTACTTAAACAGCCTTAATAGTATAAATTCCCTCGAATTCAATTTGAATGATTGTACAATCAGTTAAGCCCACGTATTCCACAATGTCAATCCGTGGATCATTCTTCGGAAGAGTCGTTATAGTGATACAACCGGTTTGTGTGATGGTGTCGGCAGTGCGTGTGTACCGGTACCGGCGAGGACGCGCGTCATCACACATTAACATAAAGTTCCGCTTCAAAATACTAAGTTTGTCCCTTACTTGTTTAAGATGTGATTATAATTATCTCACGGCGTAGTTGTCTAATCATATCCTAAACTTGCCACCCCTGAATCTGAACCAGTCCTGTACACGGTGCGGAAACCGGCTCGCAGACTACGAACAACAAGCGCACGCACGCCAAACTAATTTCCTTTCTATTGCCTTTCATCGTCCCACACCTGCAAACGACGCGAGATATGATAAAAATACGATAGCTTTGTTATGCATCGTCCTGTTTGTATCATTTACGAGCGGTGCATTAACCTCGGGACGTTTAGCCGTCGATATAAGCTCGGAGATGTGGATGAGGACGCGCGATGGCGGAGCGCTCGGTGCGGCTGCACCGACGCCGGGCGCGCGGGGGCCGTCTGCGTGACGTCACGCGCGTAATTATTCCATTGAGCCGAGTGCGCGCGACCGCGCCCGACGGAGCCCGAGCGCGCCGCGCGCCGCCGCGCCGACCGAAGCCAACCAGTGTTACATCTTTTCTAGTACGCGGCCGACAGCTTGCGAGCGCGCTCACAGCTACCCGCTCCGAAAAACGTTTTTTATCGCGATCGAAAGCGCCGTCCGAAGTACGAGCCCGCCGCCGTGAAGTCCGTGAAGCTCACCCGCGAACGCCCCTTTCTACGATCCCGTTACCGTGCTGTGCAGTGTGTATGATCGTTTTCCATTTCGACCTCGTTTATGTGAGTGTGATTTTGCTGGACGCGGGGCTCCGGCTTTCTAACGGGCGCATAGGACGAGCGGCCGAATCGATGAGCGCCCGCGTTCGGCCACAATGACAGCTCGCCCATTGATCGGGTGAGTGGGGAGCGTGTGATGTTCCCGTATGTATACGTTCGTAAATAAAACTAGCGTGCACCGACACGTTCGCGGGGCGAGTGCCATAGGAGAAATCGACTGACACGGACAATGTATACTAGTTAGGCAGGCGCGGGGCGCGGGCCCCGGCAGCGCTGGCCGCGCGCCGCGGAGGCGCCGACATTAGCGGCTGATTATCATCGGGCCGGCTGTCGCCTCCCAGTCGCGCAATCGTAGCCCTCGGTCTTTGAACCGTATCTCCGCAGCTATTGATACCGCACGTTGTTTGTACACAAACTGAAAATTCTAGAATAGGTGGGAGACGCAGTTATCGCTGCGCGAAACCGGATTGTGACACAAAGCAACAGAGACTAAACATGACTAAGTGCTCCGTATAACTAGGTTATAAACTCGGCAAGTAATACGATATTTTGAGCGTACACGATAATTTCATAATTCTGGGCTTTCAGTCGCGACGATAAATTAATTTGTATGAAGAAACATTAGGTTTACGTAAGATGGAGAGTTGAATTTTAAGCGTGTTACAGACGAGACCGATAAAAACATGTCCGAGTGAACCAGTCCATTAGCGTTAGTGAATACATTTGTAATATTTTTCTTTCTCACGTTCCAGGCTCAATTCATCCGAATGGTGATTGGATGACGATCTCCGCCCGCTCCCCCAGCAAGGAGCCGTCGCCACCGAAGCAGATCAACTTCGCGGAGCCCCTCGTCGAGTCGGTGCGCGTGTACCTGGCCAATGAGCTGCCGCCCAAGCAGCTAGCGCTCGTACCGCCCGCCCCCGCGCCCGCCGCCGCGCCCGCGCCCGCCTGCGATGTGGACATAGCCTCGCACACCGCGCGCGAGGACATCAAGGGCATCAACTTCGAGCGGCTGAAGCGGAATGACCTAAACAACAACGCGTCGCGGCAGCAGCAGCGCCCCGCCGAGATGCCGAGCCAGGCCGAGCTCATGCAGCGGCAGCCGCTGCTGGCGCGCGCCGCCAAGAAGGACGCGCCGCCGCCCGACGAGTCCGACCCCGACCAGGAGCACTCGCCGCAGCGCGCGCTGGCCGGCGACTTCGTCGTCGAGATCCCGCCCGGCGCCGTGCGCGAGGAGCGCTACCCCAAGGAGATCTGGAAGACCATCGTCTCCTTCTTCTTCCTGTTCACGTGCGTGTGCGTCAACATGATGTCGCTGTCGCTCGTGCACGAGCGCCTGCCCGACCGGAACACGACGCAGCCGCTCAACGACATCATCCTGGACAACATCGAGGCGAAGGACTGGGGCCTCGCCGTGTCCGAGTACCTGATCATGATCTCGACGACGGTGGCCATGCTGGTGGTCGTGTTCCACAAGCACCGCTTCATCGTGGCGCGCCGCCTGTTCCTCATCATCGGCCTGCTGTACCTGTACCGCTCGGTCACCATGTTCGTGACCGTCATGCCGGTGTCCAGCAAGACGTACTACTGCAGCCCGAAGAGCAACAACACCACGCCGCTGCTGGTGATCAAGAGGATGTTCTACTTGATATCCGGCTTCGGGCTGTCGATCAACGGGAAGCACACGTACTGCGGGGACTACATATACTCGGGGCACACGATGGTGCTGGTGCTGAGCTACCTGATCGTGGCGGAGTACTCGCCGCGCAAGCTGTGGCCCGTGCACTGGGCCATGTGGGGCTCGGCGCTGCTGGGCGTGGGCTTCGTGCTGCTGGCGCACGGCCACTACACGGTGGACGTGGTGATCGCGTACTACGTGACCACGCGGCTGTTCTGGACGTTCCACTCGCTGCTGGTGACGCCGCACCGCGCCGGCTCGGGCTACAACGTGTACATGGTCCAGCGCGAGTGGTGGTACTGGCTGTTCGCGTACCTGGAGCGCAACGTGCGCGGGCCGGTGCCGCGGCGCTACGACTGGCCGCTGCCGTGGCCGCGCACCAAGCTGTTCAGCCGGCTCAGCTAGTGACGCGCGCGCGCGCCGGCGCCGGAGCGCGTGTGACGCTCACCTTCTGCGAGTGCCGCTTGAGCACCTGCAGCTCCTTGGGGCTGGTGCGCGTGCAGATGGCCAGCGTGAGCGTGTACTCGAACTGGTGCACGACGAGGTTGAGGTACACCGTCTCCTCCCAGTCCACCTCGGGGTCGCCGATGGGCAGCTTCTTCGAGTCCTTGCGGAACACGTCCACGTCCGTCTGCAACAAGGCGCCGGTCACCGACTGTGATAGCTCGACGAGCGAGTGAGCGACTCGATGCGAACGCTTCTACATTCTGATGAAGTCTATGCTTTTATTGTTGAATAGAACTGTAAGGTTTCGTTTCGTTTAACAGAGAACAATAATCGATCAATTACTGTCAGCTGTTGATAGAATTTTTGTTTTTGTAAATTGTATATTTTATAAGTGGTTATTGAACAATGGATTTCGAGTCTAAGAACATACTATTTATTAGCAAATATACTGTGATTAGTTTGTGTGCGGACTCGACGAGCGCACTAGTACATAGTTGTTGTCGTACCAGCCTATTGTAAGAAATCGTATTTTTATATTGTTTAAAATAAAGTACATACTGTTGTTAATGCAAACTTTTTGTATTACCAAAGATTTGTCAAAATAGATTTTCGTAACACTCATCCAAATGGTGCTAAACTAGAAATTAAATGAAAATTCATTCACTAAAATTAAGTACTTACGCACCTGCGGTAAATGCATTCCTAGAGTCACAACGAGTGTATAGGTTCGGGAACTTTTAGAAACGAGGAAATGCACAAATTCAATAAATTAATCAGAACAGGAAAGCGGCTGCACGCCGATGACTTAATAACGCATAGCATAGCACACACGAATATAAATAACATACGGCCAAGTACTGGAGTTATACATTTTCCTAGTCTTTAAACTGATATAATATTAACGATAACTTCGAATATATTTGTAATTGTAATGTACCTAATTAAAACTGAGATTTTTCTAAACATATTTTCAAGAAACTAATTTAACACTCTAAATTAATAGTAGGTATAGTATAATGATAATACTATTACCTACTAGTAATAATCCCGAAGCTCTACTATCGCAAAAAATATTATATCAAATAGTACATTATGAGAAAAAGATAAAGAGGTATTTATCTTGATCGATATTTATTGCATTGACGTGTCTCGATAACTGTATCTTAATTCCTAGATAGGTAGTACCAAAAACTTGAATATAATGTAATGAAAATATGATGTCATGACAAGACAAATAATATCTCTCGTTGTATAAATAAGCAGTGTGCAGCGTGCATCGCTCACCTCGTACTTGGGCAGGTAGCGCGAGGAGCCCTTGACGTGGCGCTTGCGCACGAAGAACAGCAGGTCGTCGCAGTCGATGGCCTGCTCCTCCTGGAACAGGAAGTGCCGCACGAACAGGTCGGTCCAGTACGTCGTCCCCTGCAGCACCACGAACCCACTCTCTGAAACACGTTTATCGTCAGCTCCTGCGTGACAATTCCACTAATCTACTAAGAATCGATCGTTACAAATTTCATTATACTGCATACCATACATACTCCCAAGTTATGCTCGACTTAATATATTTGTGTAAATGTTACTTGGTAAAGATTTCATTACTTTATATCTTAATTATGAAATGTAAACTACTAAGTGCCTTTATAAAATGAGTGACACGAAGGGACTTGCGTTGGATGAGCTGCCGGTGGGATGCTTGTTGCTACAAATTGTTATCAAATTGTCTATTTATTCGTGCATAATATAATATAGCCATTTTCTTGATTATTTATTTTGTGTATATGTATGTACATAAATTCGTGAACAAAAAATACTTATTTGAAAATGAATTCTTAGATAACGCAATATTTACACACTATTATTATCTAACGAGTTCATTTTTAATAAAAACAAATTAATTTTAATATAATTTAGTATTAAATAATTTAATTTACTTTTAAATACCTAGTTTAAAACTGTGTTTTGTATAATACTGAATGAAATATGGATGTTGGAATTTGCACATTTTTGATAGATAAACATGAATCCGATGCGCAAAATGGTTTTATGTCTTCTGCTGCTTCACAATGCAACCGTATGTGAATCTGAATCTCAAGATTACTACCAGCTGTAAATTGGCTTATTTGTGTACATGCCTGTCTTATCTCTATAGACCGTTGCCTAATACTTATACAATAGTATTTTATTTTTATTTAAGTTATTTAAACATTTTACTGTGAGGCCTCTGACTCAGCATACATTATAATACCATCGTTCATCACTAACTAAATTGCATCTAAAGCATAGTCCTTCTCCTGAATGTGTCGTAAATCATGTATTTTCTATATATAGGACTTTTATAAGATATTTCATAGAAGCATTTATAATTTTGATATACTCAAGACTCCACTAGGCTTCCAGTAGCCATTTTTTTCTTAATCTAAGGTGGTGATCGGTAATTTGTAAAAAAAACTGCATTATTTTAATAATTTGTCATGAAACTATGACTGCCGGTCTGAGATCGGAACTACATGTACTTACAATAGTTCCAAAGAAGTCATAATGTAATTAATTGTGCTAATTGCCAAAAGATATCACAACGTCACATGCCTGTGACATTTTTCGACATAATAACAATGGAAATCAGCAGAAGGCTGTTTTAAGTCTACCCATTTAGAACTAGCTACCATGTAGGTACTGGCTAACATATAAATTCTATAAAACCTTTTAATCAATTTTATCGAATAAATTAAGAATAATTTTCAATAATATATTCGATGGTTTACATGTGTAGCCATTTATTGATGAGTAGACTTAAAATTAAAAATACATTATAGAAATAATGTTATTATTGCTCAAATGCTAAACTGAACTGTAAAACAACAAAGAACTTACAAAATACATGTGAAATTAGTGAAATGGTCACAGTGCCACCTTTTTATTGGTATGGTAAATGCAAATATTTTAAGTTTTATACAATGGAATTGAACTGAAGCATAATAAATAATAATAATCGTATAAACCTTAGTTGACCTTCAGTAGAATCGTGATGTTTCTGCAAGCTTTACTAAGGAGTTTTAATATAAAGATGTTCGGTTAGAGGCGCGTGATAACTGTGCGAGGCTCCAAGAGTTCAAATAAGTTATATTTGTGTTACATTCCTATTTCGTGCATGTCCCGGTCCCCAGCCCGGCCTATGCGGACACGCAACTAACTTGTTTAAACCAATGCTGTTGTAAATTAAACGTTAATAAATGTGTTTTTAATAATTGCTGTTTCTCATTGCATTCTATCGAATAGAAATGATAAATATTTTATCCTTGAAATCAGTCAGCATGACTGGTTGCCTGATACTAACTTAACTACTACTTTTCAAGATTGCCAATTAAGTTTTGAACAAAATAATAGTTTTAAAAAAAAGGTGAGTATTAGTTCCTTTAGTCTGTAATAGGTAAAATAGAATGATTATTCTATTAAAGAGATTTGTCTGTAATAGGTAGAATAGAAACATTTATTTAGTCCAATGCTTGGTTATGGCAAATGTTTAAGTTATTAGAAATAAAAATTACCAATAATCCCGTTAACCCCTCGTGGTACGCTAAATAGCGGCGACGGGGATCGAACCTGCGTTCCTCGGATCACGAGGCGGCCAAGTCCGACACCTTCAACGTCCGGCTATCGTCGCTTAGATTATTAAATTATAGTTTATAGACGCTAGATAGTCATATTATCATATTATTTTCACTAGGATAGTTCTTATGGGATTGACATTCAATTACTTATTTGTATTAAATAATGTTTGTTTTAATGATATAGAAGTCATTTATTTTCTTCAAAGAGGCTTATTATAAAAGAGCTTTTACACGTTCCAATATTAAACCTCGGGACAATAAATGGCCTAGTGCTGAGAAGAAGCAGCGCAAGAAACTCAGTTACTTTAGTCAGCCGCTTTTTTTAAGTTTTCGGTACAATACAGTCGGTATATCTACTCGTATAATTAATTATAAATATTGATTTACCACCACATTCTTGTAAAAATAACAAGAATTGGTCATAAATTATATGCTTTCGACTCGTTTACTCTCAAGTTGGTCAAAACCATCCTTTGATAATGACGCCACACATTTGCGACGTCCTGTTGGCACTGGACTATACAAATAATGAACAACATAGAAATGTAGACCTATCTTGGATTGACCAGTCTTCAAAAGCAGCGCTTGACGAGTGAACCCGATATCGCTTCTTTAACTGTGTTGTAGGGAATGTAGGTACGACCCGCCTCACATAACGCCACACAACTCTGGCTTTTAGCTGATCAACACACAATTTTATTAATAAGAAGGTATGAGAAATAGGTACGTAGAAATAGGTGGGTAGCTAATTAATACTATTTGTAATAAAACATCGCTGTACTAGCTGATTGCACCTGTAAGTTCGCAATTAGTAAGGTCAATGACCGTCAGGGTAATGAACCACACGCACTAGTCCCAACCCAACCCAACTTTAGTGGTAGTAACCTAGTAGTTATTAATAAAGCCTTTTGGATACTTTCGGTCTCATTGGACAAAAACATATCCTAATTAATACAATGTGTTTCGATCGAGTCTTATGATAATATCCTATAATAAATCCTAATACTTCACTCACGTTCTTTGTTAAAGTATACACAAAGAAGGTCACTTTGTGTATGTGGAGACATAAATAAATCGAATTTTAAAATGGTTCGCATTCGAAGGGGTGAGTCCCCTCTTTGTATGGTTTTTGTCGATAAAAAAACAAAGTAATACGGGCTAAAATATAGGAAGTTCCAACAAACACACTGTATACAAATGGGAAATTCAAATAGTTTATTCAGTACATAGGCCCTTTCCAGAGCACTTATACACGTCCCAGATATAGCTTGCCCTACCTTGAAAGTTTATGAAGATATGAAAGTAAATGTAAATAAACATATTTTGAGAAAACGATTTTTACATATCAGAATAACATACCTACAATCAAGTAAGTTGGTGGTGGTAATAATAAATCGGCGAAGTCTGGGGTAAAAGCTAGTATTTAAATATTGTAGAAGTTTGTTGGATGGATCGATTGATGATTATTACTCTTTCACAGTACTGAAATCCCTACATTTCCCTCTAACAGTTTTCTACAGGCTACACTTCGGAGAATATGCGAAGGAATTATACGACCTAATTCCACCAGCCCCCTTTCATCACCGGGGAACCAGACGCAGGTTAGTGTACCATCCCTACATTGTAGACATTCCTCCAGCTCGCACTAAGAGTTTCGATGACTCTTTTATAATGCGAACAGCGAGGGATTGGAATTCGCTGCCTGCTGCTGTCTTTCCAACACTATAATCCAGGCCTTTTGAAGGCGAAAGTAAATAGGCACTTACAGGGCAGCAGATATGTACCATCCTAGACTGCATCTCACTTAACACCAACTGCGATTGCGGTCAAATACCTGCCTTGTCTACACTAATATTATTTATTTATTTAAAGACTTTATTGCACACACAACAATGTTCAGTACAAAAAGGCGAGCTTAATGCCATAAGTCATTCTCTACCAGCTGACCTTGAGCAAAACAGAGATATTGAGTAGGCGGTGCTAAAAAGCTACAAAAATGTACACAATATAATACATAAATACGTACATATAATTTATATAAAATGGATGACGAGAGGTAAGGGAGGATAGGAGATTATAAAGAGGAAAACTTTGTTTCTTTGGTTGTAATGAATAGGCTCAAAAACTACTGGATCGTTTTAAAAAATTCTTTCACCATTCGAAAGCTACATTATCCACGTGTAACATAGGCTAAATATTATTTTGGAAAAAAAAATAGGTTTCATTAGTCCACGCACGCGAAACCGCGGGCGGAAAGCTAGTTATGCATAAAAAAAATACTTTCCCCGGGACAAACTACACAGGAGTTGCAGCGGTGGAAAAAAGAGATGGGAATGGTCCCGTACTGGAAATCCCTACAAGGCCCCTAAAATTCTAGTTTTAAGTTCTATGAATCTATGTTCTATTCATGAACTAAAAACTAGAACAGTTTTAAGTTCATGATGGATGCACGCGGTAGTCCTTCTGTGACAGACAGAAATTAATGCAAGCGAAGCCGCAAACAAAAGATAGTTAAGACAAATAAAATCTATCATTAGACGATTGACGATTCCAGTAAGTTGCAAATATGTATTGCATTTACTCACTCATGATACGAAAATACTTGTTTTATATCGTTTCTCCAAAAAAAACTCACACAATACAAAGTAGTAAAAATCAATATGCCTTTGAAAGGAGTGATACACTTACCCTCATTAGGCCCTAAGACTATGTAACAATTATTCTTCAAGGATTTTAATTTCGAGCCTGTTTTACACAAAGTGTCATATTTATAAAGTATACTCGTATTTTTTTTTAAACAATAGCTTTGTCCGTCTTGTGCAACTAAAACTTAATATTGCTCGATGTTGATTCATCAAATCGCACGCGCGCCGTGACGCATTCATTTAGGTGTAAACAAAGACACGATGATACCCTGGATTCTTAATATCAATACTACCCCTCATGTAGTACAATTTATTAATCATGCCATGTACCTACGAATTGAAGAAGTATTGCGCATTCCACCTTAAATCTGGGTAGAAAGAATGGTGCAAAAGAATAGGGATGTTTTCTGGGTAAAAAAGCAAGAGTTTGAATTAGTCCGTCAGTTAAGTTATCAAAAAATACTCGACACGTATTTTTCAATTTTTCAAACTAATGGAAATTATAAGAGTTGAAGCGCTCCAAACTCCAAAACCCGAAAGAAGAGGCAGGACGTCAAAGAGTGGTTAAAAATTTAGCACTTTGTGACGTCACGCGGAACTTCAACGCACCATTACTTCGTAATTACTTGTTTGTTTGACAAATAAATACGTGTCCAATATTTTTTTGTAATATCATTGACGGACTAAGTTTTTTTTTAGGAAACTAGCCTAATCGAGGTTATCACAGCAGACAGTAAAACAATGGGGATTCCATGGAGGGTACTTGAACGGAATATCGATCTGTATTATGGTTTAAATTTATTATTTAATGGACTTGAGTTCGTTCGTTCGTTTCAGCCAAATGACGTCCACTGCTGGACAAAGGCCTCCTCCTGGACAAGGACTTGAGTACAAAGATATTTATTTATATTCAAAAGTTTTTACACCAAATATCGCTGCAAAACGGGCTATGGCACGACCGTATAACGGCATGCCGAATATAATTAACAAGATGTAATGGTATGGAAAGGTCTTACTAGAATTTTACTGCATTTTCTCCTGCTCACAGGTGGTCACTCAGGGGTTGGAGTATAGGAAACGGGGCGCTATGGGGCACGAGACTTAGAAAAATTTTTATGAAAAAATTTTTTTTTTTTAATTTTTGGCTTTTTTTGCCGGGAATGTTTAGAATAGATAAAAATAAGACTAATCTTCAGATAACTTTTTTTTCTAGGACCAACCGTTAACTTTCTAGAGCCAATTAAAAGTGCGCTATCAACACTTAGAATAATTTCGACGAGTTTTTTTTTCTTCAATTATTCCTTGTTTTCTTGCAAGAATCGCATAGAAGACGTAAAACAAAGCACAAAAGCTTATATGGTCTACCTCTCTAAAACAAACGCTTTCAGATTTAGAGCCAATTAAAGGTGGCTTCCGACACTTAGAATAATTTCGATCAAAAAAATTTTTCCCGAAAGTGGCGATTCTTTTGATGCCATCATGTAGGGGACCTCAAACCAAGAAAAAAAGGTCATGTACTTCATCCCCGTAGGACCAACCCCCGACCCTCTAGAAGCGATTCAAGTTTTACGGTTTTTCCAAAAAGTTCTAATTTTCGCAAATCTATGCTGTCATCGTCTAGAGGATGTCGAACCAAGGAGAAAAGGTCATGTAGCCCACCCCCGTAGGACCAACCCCCTCCCGTGTAGAGACGACTGAAGTTCTAAAGCGTGCTTGTATAGGAACCGGGGCGCGACACTTAAAATAATTTCGATCAAAAAATGTTTTCCCGAAAGTGGCGATTCTTTTGATGCCATCATGTAGGGGACCTCAAACCAAGAAAAAAAGGTAATGTGCTTCATCCCCGTAGGACCAACCCCCGACCCTCTAGAAGCGATTCAAGTTTTACGGTTTTTCCAAAAAGTTCTAATTTTCGCAAATCTATGCTGTCATCGTCTAGAGGATGTCGAACCAAGGAGAAAAGGTCATGTAGCCCACCCCCGTAGGACCAACCCCCTCCCGTGTAGAGACGACTGAAGTTCTAAAGCGTGCTTGTATAGGAACCGGGGCGCGACACTTAGAATAATTTCGATCAAAAAATGTTTTCCCGAAAGTGGCGATTCTTTTGATGCCATCATGTAGGGGACCTCAAACCAAGAAAAAAAGGTCATGTGCTTCATCCCCGTAGGACCAACCCCCGACCCTCTAGAAGCGATTCAAGTTTTACGGTTTTTCCAAAAAGTTCTAATTTTCGCAAATCTATGCTGTCATCGTCTAGAGGATGTCGAACCAAGGAGAAAAGGTCATGTAGCCCACCCCCGTAGGACCAACCCCCTCCCGTTTAGAGACGATATTATTACCACCTAGGTAGGTAGGTAGGGTCATTGCGCTGGTTTTCCGTCCAGCTCCTGTTTTCGTCCATTTGACCGAGTTGCCACAAACAAGTACGTAAAATTTGAATACAAAGCTACCTTTCCGTGCAAGTTTGAACTTGTTGCAATCTATAATATCTAAGCAACAGTTCTACCTACATACAAATGTAATTTGACAAGTAGTGACTCCAAAAAACCCTACAAAAGTTGTTGCTGGATACAGGTACTGAAAACGTCATCGGGTTATAAAAAATGTGCCGGCGGTGAACTTTCACGGTGAGTAGGTATATTATATTTTATTTACTGTTTTAGCTACTTTATGTAATGTTTTTGGCATAATGTCTAATTAATAGCATAATAAACACTATTTTAAAGGTTTATTAAAGTTTTTGTACAAAAATCTTAGATAAATGAAGTTGACTAATAATAGGAAACCTTAACACCTAGTTATATTTTGTAAAGATAATTTTTTTTTCTTCCAATATGATCTTCATTGCTATTACTTTAAAAAGTTTAGTTTACGTCCACTTTTTCACAGTGTTATACGTTATACTTACCCACTATTTAAAGGATGTGGACGGAAACTAAAAACACTAAAAACCAGATTGTGACAGTGACGAGAACCGGCGCAATGACCCTACCTACCACGTGTTGCGATAAAATTATTAGGATTAGGTACCTAAGAAGCGAAGCCGCGGCCGCGGTCCGATAGAAGCTACACTTGGCGTCAAACTTAGATTAATAAAGCGCGTCAAATAAATCGCACCTCCCGCGACAAACACTTTCAAACGGCAAACGTATGTACCTATCCCCACATCCCACCAATATATTGGTATCATTCTAAAGCCTAGATCTAATTAAACTTCATTTCATTATAGGAAAGGTTTTTACCCCAAAAATGTGTCTTTAGAAGGATCCAGTGTCTCTTTTTAAAGCGACAGGTAGTTACGCTTGAGCCAACTGTTTTAAATTGGGATTTATCGCTATTCGCTATCCATCTGTTAAAGAAGACGTCGAGTGTAGTTGGCCAACAGCGAGCGTGTCAATATTCTACCTAACCTATCACAATAATAGAATGCTACATCACTGCCTACGTTCTACAAAAATCTTCCATTCCTATCTAGCTAGCTAGGTAATGCAGGCTAAGTAGCCTACCGTTTTCGTTAATTTTATTCAATCATCAAAAATGCATATAAAAATTATCTTCATACAAAATCATTAAACCACAAAACAACTTATTGTCCCTGTAGGATAAGCATCAGGGTCAGGTTTCTTTACTATTACCTATAAAGTTTTTATTTATTTTTGGTAGGATAGACTAGGAGCTGACTAAATTTTTTAATCACCTATGTCATGTTAATATTTATTTGAAAAAATATGATTAAGTAAAATATGAGCCATGAAATCTTCTCCTATCAACGGTCTGCAGGTCGAATGTGTCGACCCTCCTCTCTATTTACGCAGACAATTTCTCAGCGACCGCTTTCTTGCGAAGACCATCCAAAATCGTGGTCACCCCCTCATTGAAAAACTTCGTCATTTATCGACCCTGTGTGACTCAGCCGGCTCCACTCAAAAACGTTCTTGCATTCATCATTAATTTTCTAAATTTTCTCGCCTCCCGGCTCCTATCGAAGAGATGGAAGTAAACCCTTTGTACTCTATAAGCTTCGAATCATTAATTTTTAATCCATCCATCATTTTAAATTTGGGAATAGATAAAGACTGCCCCGGTGCTCCCAAATTTTTTTTAAATATTGTAGCCAAACACTGGCCGGACTGGCAGTACATGTATACAGACTCTTCTAAACTCGATATAAATGGCTGCGTTGGCTCTGCGGTCTGGATACCTGCCTTTAAAATCGCATTATCATTTAAATTACCTCCTTTCTCTTCTGTTTTCACAGGCGAATCCCTAGCCATTCTTGAAGCCATCCTTTATGCTGAATCTCATAATTTCTCCAAAACAGTAATCTTTTCGGACTCTTTAAGCTGCCTCCAAGGTGTTTCCTCCAACCCGTTCAAATCCAAAACCAAATATCCCATTTTATTCAAAATTAGAGAAGCCCTTTACAGGTGCAATCAAAAAGGTCTTAATATTATTTTAGCATGGATTCCTAGCCATTGTGGTATCCCTGGCAACGAGACAGTGGACTCCTGTGCAAAGAATGCAATAGCTTCGGGTTCAATGGAACATTACAAAATACTCTCCCATGATCTCTCCTGCCTGGCTCTTACCCATCTATCAACATCATGGTGCACTGATTGGCAAAATTCGAGGAGACTAGCAGGCAAATATTATTTTGATATTCAAAGAGAAATCCCTAGCCGTCCATGGTTTTTTAAACACCATCACCTACCCAAAAAAGTAGTTTCCGTCATTTGTCGTCTCCGTTTGGGTCATGCATGTACTCCAGTTCACCTAAACAAAATTCGAGTGAAAGATAGTTCGCTCTGCGAATGCGGCTTGGACGAAGGCTCTGCTGACCACATATTTTTTAACTGTCCCAGGGTAGGCGCGTCGTTATACGACTCCCTACCTCAAGACTTTCCCCGTCCTTGCAATCTTAAGTCAATCCTCGGTCTTGTTAACTCCCCTATTTTAGACATTCTATCAAAATTCATCCTAATTAATAAAATAAAACTATAATAAATGTTCACGTCTCCCCCTCTCCACTAACTATTTTGTTTCCCTTCCTCCCTCCTTCTACTCACCTTGTTGTCTGTTCTCTTGTTTTTTCGTGATTTTATTATGTTTATACTAACTGTGTTGTCTTATCTGTGCCGTTGTGTTTGTCTGTTTTAGGTGTGCACGCTAGACTATACCTAATAGCACTCTACCCCAAGGTTTATAACTTTTTATACCGTGTAATGGCTATGCTCACGTGACATTGGCAAACGTGGAAACACAATAGCCATAGAGGAGAAGAAGAAGAAGAAGAAGAACCCACTGGTGCAATTTGTACATTGATAAACAAGTAGGTACAGTCAGCGTCAAATACTTTGTGACACATAAAGTAGGGCCCAAAAAGTTGACAACACAACCTTATAAAAAACTCAGTAAAATTCATTTATTTCTGTAAGTAGGCTTTAAAAAAGCACTTTTACACTTCCCAGTATTAACCCTACCACTGCTTCAGGACAATAAATGGCCCAGTGCTGAGAAGAAGCAGCGCAAGACACTCAGACACTATTGTCTCAGCCTCTTTTTCAAAGGTTTACAGGCTTTCAATAATTGTGACAAAGATGTGTTGCAAACTTTGGGTGTCACAACCTATTTGACGCTGATTGTACTAGCACCTGAATTGCCCAATAAAATAATGAAATAAATAAATAAATTTATGTATGTCTCATTAACATGCTTGCTAAGATTGGTCAGTAGCAGAAGCAGTGAGAGTAAGCTTGGTACTCTCACACGTCTTTTCAAATATTGATACCTTGAGACCAAAGATAAAGTAAAAAAGTAATATAATATGTAATAGATAGCTTTAAACAGTAATAATTTACAAATGGCCAACTCTTAAAAAAAAAGAAACTAATAAAAAAAATACAGTTATGCCCTTAACCCATCAATCCCTAAGTAGGCGCACACCATTGATTTTTAGTTGGCCGATAGTTGTGCCCGATTTTAAATTGTATGAAGAATCGGCCAAATCAGTAACTTCAGTCATGAGTTAATTTTAATAACAAACAAGTAACTTCAGTCATGAGTTTATTTTAATTTAGTTAGGTATGTTTTTTTTCCTATTATTGATTTTCATTTTTCTTCTTAAAGTCACCGAAATAAATGTAATACATCAACTAAGAAGGGTACAAAAAATTTTTAAAACAGGTAACTACCTGCTACTTTTCCCTAGGTCTTGTATGGAATGAGGAACAATGAATTTTGTTGAAAATCTTTTAGAACTACCTACCTACCAAGTTCCAAATACTATTATTGTAGTTTTTTTTAACATACTTTTTGTAGGTACTCAATTTAGTAAGAAACTAGGTTTCCAAGGTTTTCAGGTTAACCTATTCGAACACAACCTCCTTAAAAAAATATTATTATATGTATGCATAGTTTAAATCTTAGTGGACTTACCATCTTTCAATAGTTGTCGCATCTCTTTGGTCCTCTGAAAGTTGATCTCCTCCAAGAGCTGTTCCAGCATGGTGGCGCTTTTCAGCACAGTCGAACCGCCCAGAGACATGTTTCAGGCAATGAAAACAATTCCCCGATGTATCTCGCAAATAAACACTTCTTCTGAGTGTCAACACATACGGCGCGCCGCTTTGTACATACGAAACAAGAGTTCTATTACCAAAGCACATGTTATGCAGATCGAGGTGTAAATTGTAAATTCAAAAACTTACAATTTAAATGATTAACATTTAAAAAAGCCACCATTTTCATTTAAAACACAATTAGGAAATCCACCATGAAAAATTATGAAAACTGACAGAGACAGATGCTAAGAAACTAGTGATGTGTTAGAGGCAAAGAATTATATTCACTCAGGTATGAATCGAATAGCTTCTAGAATTAAATTTATTTGGCTTCAAAACATGAAATTCTTTCAAAACTTCTGTAGCTCCTCATATACAAATTCAGTCTAAAAAAAATTATCTTCACCTTCTTACTTAGTTAGTAGCCCCTATTCTTGATGAAAATTTGTTCATGACAAAAACGTCAAATTTTAGGAATCCTTCATAGTTATCTGCTTCAATTGAATTCACAAATGGCTGTAACTATCGTTCAATATTACACTTTCGTTTCAAAATTTACTTATGTTTTACAGTGCTTTTTTTTTCTCTTTGGAATTACATAGTTAAGTTCTGGATAATTCTCTTCAAAAATTTACTTTTTGATATCCTTTCATTTGCACATAGCACAGACCTCTTCATAATTATCTGTTTTGAACTCGTCGCTCAGCGATGCTGAGGTGTCGTGTTTGACAGATACAAGAAATGCATGGTCAAATTTGTCCAAGATCGCCACTTTTAACTTTTACTTCAACTACAGATAAGAATAACTTAAGATATATATAAATGTAGGGTGTTTGTTTGTTTTTCTCTCAGTTTGATTGAGGCTATCGCTTACAGTAGGTAATTAGTTCCACGATTAATCTTTACTTTTTTGTATTGAACTAAGAAACCTAGTTACACGATAAAAATATTAAATCGCTTGTTTTAAACAAGTGTTACAGTTTTTTATTTACAAATTCTACATGACGACATGGTTAATATTAAATCTATAGCATCTGTAAATGCAAATATGCAATAGTTACTCTGTTTGTTTGTCTACTATCTAGTAAAAAAAAAACAGAACCAATACCTTATTCACTTACCGCTTCCCGCGAAAATCGTAAATCGATTACGTAAGTAGTGAAGCATTAGTGAAGTACCTAAATTTTCGGGTCCGAACGGTCCGAACCAGCTGAACACAGCTGAAGACGTATTTTCTGATTACTAAAATGAATTTTAATGAAAGAAATTTATAGATTATATTTGTTTAAGTATCAATATGATTATTTTGTATTCAATTAATACCTATGTAATAAGTTCATGGATGATATGAAATATTACACGATAATTATGTATCTCATTTAAGCAAAGATGTAATTCGGACACCAAAATTCTTTGAAACGACGACAGGTGACTTTGACTTTGACAAGTTTTAGCACTTCGTTGACTTTGTTATTTTGAAGTTCCGAGTTTAGATTTTAAAAATGATGAAATAATTGATAAATAATTACGTAAAAAATTATGAAATAAAAATATGTTCAGTGAAAACGCTATAATGATGTAGAATATATCAGACTCGCGCTCGACGTCTATCAAGCTACTGACGTTACGGTAACTACAGAAAAATTGAAGATTCCGTTTCGAGCAATGTCTACGCCGGTGATTCGGGCGAGCGTGCGCTGCCTGCGGTCGCTGCGGCGCACGCTGCGGCTGGCCAGCGTGCCGGCGCGGCGCGCGGGCGGCTGCGGCGGCGGCGGCGACCAGCCCCCGCGCCCGCCGCCGCGCCACTTCGCGCTCGGGGCGGGCTCCCTGGCGCTCGCGCTGCTCGCAGCTGATCACATTTACAATGGTAAGTGTATGTGATATTGCAGGTCATTATCGAGTCTGTAACTTAGTAGATCAGCGTGTAAAAATTAAATTAAATTGTTCGCTGTTTGTTCGAAATGTTTTAAATTCATCGCTGTATGAGATGACAGTAATAAATGTATCGAGAACATTATCGTCGCGTTATATTATCGACATAACAGCTGAGCTTTGTTTATTTTTAATTTCAGAAAAAAGATTTTTTAAAGCTGCCCAATTGGGGAACGTGGAAGAAATAAGAAGGTACTTGTGCTGTATTCAAATTAAAACAATGTTAACACTTTCTTGGATAGTGAACTGCAATAGCGGTCATAGCAATTAAACTTCAATTGTGTCTGGGTTACTGTCCGGGAAAGTGTTTTAATTGTATATTTATTTTATTTAGGATAACAAACAATTGTACAATTCAGATATGCAGTAAAGTTATACATCGACATTTAGTTATTGTTGCAATTAAAAGCAGAAGCATAGCTGTTGGATGGCATGACAAGATACAAGGGCAAGTGTAATCCACCGGGGCCCCCAGTTCGAAGGGCACTTAGACCTTGACTGGCAAAATCTCATATTAAACCTGCAGAAATTTTATCCTGCTCTCAGAATGTAAATATGTAGTTAAAATTCAAATAAAAGTCATGAAAAAAAGAACTGTAATCCCATTAAAAGTTTTGTCTTCCGTTTTACCAAAACCTAATTCAGTTGGAGTCCTACATTTTCTAGCTACGCCTCATAATCAAAAGCGGTACGTCGCCGATGACAACATAGATCATAAGGTACCCACTCTAGTTAAATGTTTTGCACGCGTCTATTATTGTAATGTTTTGCAACGCGCAGACAAATCGAAGCGTTCGGGGACGGGCGCACTCCGGAGGGCGAGGGCGTGGCGGACGTGCGGCACGCGCTGGGCTGGACGGCGCTCATGGCCGCCGCCGCCAACGACCGCGCCGCCGCCGTGCGCGAGCTGCTGCGCCTGGGCGCGCGGCCCGACCTGCAGGTGAGGGCGGGCGGACGTGCGGCACGCGCTGGGCTGGACGGCGCTCATGGCCGCCGCCGCCAACGACCGCGCCGCCGCCGTGCGCGAGCTGCTGCGCCTGGGCGCGCGGCCCGACCTGCAGGTGAGGGCGGGCGGACGTGCGGCACGCGCTGGGCTGGACGGCGCTCATGGCCGCCGCCGCCAACGACCGCGCCGCCGCCGTGCGCGAGCTGCTGCGCCTGGGCGCGCGGCCCGACCTGCAGGTGAGGGCGAGCGGACGTGCGGCACGCGCTGGGCTGGACGGCGCTCAGGCCTCAGCCTCGAACTTAGCGGGCAGGGGGGCGGCGGCGGCGGTGGCGCGGGAGCGGCAGGATCTTATGCATAAAATCAAATAGACCGGTTCTCGAAAACAGCGGCGCGGCAGCGGCGCCGGAGCGGGCAGCGCACTCCTTCTTTTGCCCACAATAAATCGAGCGTTAGGAATAAATTTGAATCGAAAT
This sequence comes from Ostrinia nubilalis, assembly GCF_963855985.1. Lineage (NCBI taxonomy): Eukaryota > Metazoa > Arthropoda > Insecta > Lepidoptera > Crambidae > Ostrinia > Ostrinia nubilalis. The sequence goes on along the minus strand of NC_087094.1, from coordinate 265,895 downwards.
AAAATTGTCGCCGTTGTTCAGACATTTCGTTTGCGAATAAAAACAAATATCTCGACAACACAACCCCGAACACAACACTTCGCCGCTAAAGCGCCGCGCGAGCTGCCCGCTTGTTTCGAGAACGGGTCTGCGTTGCCCGCCCCGCTCCAGCGCCGCCGCCGCTCCCGCCCCGCTGCCCGCTAAGTTCGAGGCTGAGGCCTCATGGCCGCCGCCGCCAACGACCGCGCCGCCGCCGTGCGCGAGCTGCTGCGCCTGGGCGCGCGCCCCGACCTGCAGGTGAGGGCGGGCGGACGTGCGGCACGCGCTGCGATGGACGAAACGAGACTCCCGTCGATTTTGTATGGCAATACTAGCCTGTGACGTCACTATTTTTTCAACTCAATAAAGTAGTGGTCCCACCGTCGGCGAGTAAACGACTAACTATCGGCTATTTTCTCGCTCAAGAAACGTACGAAATATATCCATTCCGTGTGAACAAAAGAGATGCATATACAAATAGTTAATCGGTGACTGTTCTCACTGTCGGCGACGACTCGTTTTACTAGTTTTGTCGCTGAGCGACGAGCTTTCATAAATAAATTCGCTCAGCGATACTCGTTCAGCGATGCACATAAAACGCGCGCGCATTTTTGCACAGGACTAAGCGACCGCGGGCGAGTAGCGCGAGCGCACACTCGCTTATTGTGCTTATAGCCCGATGATAAAACTATTGAAACTACACACTCACTTCCCGCTGATCGCCAACTCGTTTATATTTTCTAGTTCTACTCGTTTCTCGTTCATCGTTGGCGGTCGGACCGCTCCCTTAAACTACTTACTTTTTCAATTACAAATGCAAACATAAATTAATCTTAATTTACAGGTAATTTCTCTCAGGTAATCTGTCTTTTTAAAAAAGTTGTGTTTTAGAATTATTCGGTCGGGAATGGTTAAATACCTACCCAATTTGTGTCAATTAATGAGGGTTTTCGCGATTGAAAAATTCGCCAGATGGCAATACGTAGACGCGAGGTCCAAATCAAATTTCTTTATTTGCGTAATTTCAGGTTCATAAGTGGTCTTACATAGAATAGAATAGAATAATTGTTTATTTGGTAGGTTTCACTGAAATTTGCTCGAACTAGGAAGCGTGCAAATATTAAAAAGCCAAATGCTGCATGATTGGTTATTTTTGACATGACATTGACAGATAGGTCAAAATCCACCAGTCACGCAGCACGTCAGACCCTACATCCACGTCCCGCCATCTGGCGGATTTTTCAATCGCGAAAACCCTCATTGAATAGCACAATATTCGCATGGCGCCTCCTCGTGCAGGAGCGCTACGCGGGCGCGGCCACGGCGGCGGCGGCGGCGGGCGTGCACCCGCTGGAGGCCATGCAGCGGCGCGAGGACGAGTTCTGCGCGAGCATGAACGCGCGCGCGTCGTTCCTGGGCTGGACGGCGCTGCACTACGCCGCGCTGGCCGACTCGGCCGGCGCCGCGCGCGCGCTGCTCGAGGCCGGCGCCGACCCCACCACGCGCGACCACGCCGGCCGCCGAGCGTTGCACTACGCGCGCGACCCCTCGCCCGCGCGCGACCTCATCCTGCAGGTCAGGCCCAGGACAAGGAATAGAACAAACAACTTGTAGGGAGTCGAGCCAGAGTAAATACAAATGAGTAGGTCATCTTCATAGAAACGCACCGAGCGCGGTTTGTATGTTAGCGCGCCAATATACGTATGCGGCGCGCACGCACACACTGACAGAATTCGGCGCACCTTACACTTACTTTTGTCAGTGTGTGCGTGCGCGCCGCATTTGTGTTGGCGCGCTCACATACAAACCGCGCCCGTGCGCTTCTATGAAGATGACCTAGTCATTTGTATTTACTCTGGTCGAGCGTTGCGCGCGGCAGAGTGCAACCTGCCACGGCAGACGCGGTTCCGCACGCATCTCCCGCGATTCGGCCAGTTATAACCGAAAGGTTGGAATGGCCAAAGTGGTGGTGGTTTGTCCCTATCAAAAGGTCAGGCCAGCTGCCACACCGTCAGAGCTGGATGCCGGGAGCTGATGTCTCTCGTCTCCGATATATTCGAATAATATAAAACAATTTTATTTACATCCATGCCGCCATTATACTCTTCTCTGTAATATCTGTTTGTATTCCGTTCATCTATTGGATCGATTGGTTTTCCTTTTTAATATTTAAAAAAAAGTTTTCAATGTTTAAGCGTTCGGTCTCTTTCATAAACGAATGCACCGGACTGAAGTGAAGTGGTGTTGACAGCACACGCGGCGGTGGGAGCAGGCCGCCGCGGCCGCCGCCGCCGAGGAGCGCCGCCGGTTCCCGCTGGAGCAGCGCCTCAAGCAGTACATCGTCGGGCAGCAGGTGACACGCGGCGCAACACCCTAAAGGCTTCGGCAAACCAAACGCGGGGCAGTAGCCACGCAGCACAGTGTGTTATGGGACTGTATAAACGGACATTCTCATTGATTTGATGAAACGTATAGAGCTCAGTTATACAAACATGATAGTAAAACTCCCGTTTGAAAATTCCACGTAGTTTTCGCGGTATAAAAATTCAAAGTTACCTATTTTTTTACTTCAAAATTATGCAAAAATATTGTCACTCGTTAACTAATAACATTTAATTCAGAATTGTTATAATACTTCATAGAGCTCTTAAAACTACACGTAATAAACATATTAAGTGCTTCGTAAACGCATTCAGTTAATTAGGAAAAATGATTTTTTCCAAAATTGTCGACCCTAGACTCGTAAAAATTTTATTAAGACGTTTTATGTTTTTTCTCAAATATATCACGGAATTTAAAGCTGATTTTATTAATACAATTAGATTAAATATCAGACTATATCATGCAATTAAAAATGTTTGCATATATTAAGGTATAATTGAGAAAAAAAATAAAAACAAAAATCACTAAAATCATTTTCCTAATTAACTGAATGCGTTTACGAAGCACTTAATATGCTTATTACGTGTAGTTTTAAGAGCTCTATGAAGTATTTTAACAATTCTGAATTAAATGTTATTAGTTAACGAGTGAGAATATTTTTGCATAATTTTGAAGTAAAAAAATAGGTAACTTTGAATTTTTATACCGCGAAAACTACGTGGAATTTTCAAACGGGAGTTTTACTATCATGTTTGTATAACTGAGCTCTATACGTTTCATCAAATCAATGAGAATGTCCGTTTATACAGTCCCATAACACACTGTGCGCAGTTTGAATGCGGGCCCCCGCAAGTTGTAATACAAGAAACTCTTTGAAGTGTGTCACACCAAATTTGAACGGCCCGCGCTCCAACCGCGTCTCACTGCAACTGCCGAACGACAAACCAGGCGGCGCGGGAGCGGGACAGAAGCGGCGCGAGCGCGGGCCCGCGTTGTTGTATTAATATGGCGGCCATATTAGCATGACTCACCGGAGGCAGGGCTAGGCAGTGCAGCGCAGCGCGTTGAAAGCGGTTTACGAATATTGTATTTTTTTACAACCGCCCGCGTTGCAACCGCTTTGAAACTGCCGCTGCCTTCAGTGTGCCTACTGCCGCGCTGCAACTGACCCGCACTGCTTCTGTCCCGCGTTTGGTTTGTGGAAGCCTTCAAGGTTGATCAATTATATTAAAATCACGCTATAACTAAAGCCTGGTCCGTGAGCACGCTCGCACACTCACTGCGGGCGCGCGTCGCACAGTCGCGACAGCAATATAATTACGCGCGAGCGATAAGGATGGGTAGCTTGGGGTCACTGGACAAAATTCTACGTGCTCACGGACCAGGCTTTAGTGTATGTTATCACGCAGGCGGCCATCGAGACGGTGGCGGCGGCGGTGCGGCGCAAGGAGAACGGCTGGGCGGACGAGGAGCACCCGCTCGTGTTCCTGTTCCTGGGCAGCTCGGGCATCGGCAAGACGGAGCTGGCCAAGCAGCTGGCGCGCTACATGCACCGCGACGACCCCGCCGCCTTCATCCGCCTCGACATGTCTGAGTACCAGGTACGACGAGCGACCGGGGGTGAGGAGAAGGGAGAATTCACCAAGTGCATACACGCAGTTTTTTTTGCGCTCATCTGCAATTAAGCGATTATCACACTGCGCCGCGGTACGCAGGACGACAGATTTAATCATTGTATGCAAGTACCTCAGCTCAGTTTGTATAGAAAACACGCGCGGTACAACACACTGACAACGCGTCTGCGCGCGGGATTTTTTATATGAAATCACGCGGACCGCGGCGGAGCGCGGCGCAGCGTGATAATCGCCTTAGTCCCAAACTATAAGCAGACATGTTCCATGAAGCTTCAACATGTTCAAGGAGCTCCCCAGCAGGACACCTCATTCACCATCTGTCACCGAGTATATCGCGGCGCTTCAGTCGTTTAGTGTAGCTGATGGTTGCCAACGCGGGAGCCAAATGATTTGGGTGATTTTCCAGTCGCGTTTTATATTTATTCCCTGTTAGCTTTCAGCTTCTCATGCTCAGAGCTTCATGGATTTCTGTGTTGATAGTGAACCATGGTGCATTTGAGACGGTTCTTAGGATGCCATTCTGCAGTCTCTGCACTATGTTTACGTTAGAGTCACTAGCGCTTCCCCACAGTTTCCCATATCAGTTTCAGGATCACTTTGTATATCAACAGTTTGTTGTCGATCGACACGCAAATGAAAATAACGTATTCCGCTCGGCCGCTCGCAGCAGGCCTCCGTCACTCGCCTATGCCGGCCGAGATAATTACCTACAGCGCGCGACAACTTCAAGTTGCAAATCAGTCAGGGCCGCCACGCGCCTGTGTTTCTATACACGTTCGGTCGATCATCGTCGCAATCAAGGTTTATTGTTCCAACAGCACTGTTATCCTTCTTTAATGGAAAATCGTAATATTTGGGAATAATAATTAACTGCAGTAATTTAAATAATTTAAAAAAAATACACTTTAAATAATTTTGAAATACGTATGACAAAAAACTGTAGCAAAAAAATTATTTTAGCTAATATAAATAAACATTAACTTAACTTCAACGTGTCTATTTTCCGACACTACACTTTTTAAAACTGTTTGTCCAATTTCGAATTATCGTAACACTGAAGTTTATTAATAGGTACTTTAGAGAGGTACGATTATACAAACACCATTCGATTAAAGTTTACCAATCATAAGTACAATAAATGCTTCTTAAAATAAAGTTTTCATTTATTTTACTTTGCTTATACAACCCTGACGCTTGAGCTGTGAGGTAGATCAATTCTGAACACAAAAAAATTGCGCTCTTGTGAGCGTAGTAGTAAGGTGCGATTTCGAATGCACCATGTACGTTGGATATTTTGCATTAGGTATTATTATTACCGTTAAAATGTCGACATCTGATCCTACACAGAGGAGTGCAATTTCTGTTGCTACTATTATGTATTCTGTGCTCGCAGGAGAAGCACGAGGTGGCGAAGCTGATCGGCGCGCCGCCCGGCTACGTGGGCCACGAGGAGGGCGGGCAGCTGACGCGCGCGCTGGCCCGGCGCGCCGACGCCGTGGTGCTGTTCGACGAGGTGGACAAGGCGCACCCCGACGTGCTCACCGTGCTGCTGCAGCTGTTCGACGAGGTGAGCCCGCCGTGCTGCGCTCAATCAGGGATGTTATGGATATCCGTAACAGTATAGTCCAGTCATTTAAGCTTAAATTAGGTAAGAATCTCGGAATTCGAGATACCCAGCTGTAAGTCTGTAAATACTTGTATATTGACACCCTAAAAGTTGTCTCAAAACCTACATATGGTAGGGTGTAAGCAACTATTAAATTTTAAGGTCAAAGGTCACAAAAATCGTTTTTTTGTGCTTTTTTTGGAAATATCTCATTTCCTATGGATTTTTTGCTATTTGTATTTATTATCAACATTGTAGAATACAAAATTCTCTACAAATTTTGTTCAAAAAAATTTTTTATACGGCGAACCGTTTTCGAGATAGAGGGCGGCCGCTAGTACTTATCCCAACTAATATTATAAATGCGAAAGTAACTCTGTCTGTCTGTCTGTCTGTTACGCTTTCCCGCTTAAACCTCGCAACCGATTTTGATGAAATTTGGCATAGAGATAGTTTGAGTCCCGGGAAAGAACATAGGATAGTTTTTATCCCGGTTTTTGAAACAGGGACGCGCGCGATAAAGTTTTTCTGTGACAGACAAAATTCCACGCGGGCGAAGCCGCGGGCGGAAAGCTAGTCTTATAATAAATCTGTAGAGAGGTCAATTCTGTACATGAAATATATTTTCAAAATAACTATCAGGGGGTGATTAGTGATCGATACTGATGCCAAAAATGCAATCAGTAAAATTTTTGTCTGTCTGTCAGTCCGTCTGTATGTTCCTTATGGAAACAAAAACTACTCGACGGATTTTAACGAAACTTGGTACAATTATTCTTCATACTCCTGGGCCGGTTATAGTATACTTAGGAATTCCCACGGGAACAGGAATTAGCGGGAAAATCCTTTTGTATGAAAAATCTAAACGCTTAACGGAAGTTAGACGCTTGAAATTTGGCATGTAGGTACCTTAGTAAACTTAAAGCTTAGTTACAACAAGGAATTCCCAAAATTCCCACGGGAATTAGCGGGAAAATCCTTTTGTATGAAAAATCTAAACCGCTTAATGTTGACCTGAAGTGATGCAGTGACCGCGCGCTCTCCGCCCTCTATCTCGAAAACGGTTCAACGTATAAAAAAAAATTTTAAACAAAATTTGTAGAGAATTTAGTATTCTACAATATTGATAATAAATACAAATAGCAAAAAACCCATAGGAAATGAGATATTTCTAAAAAAAGCGCAAAAAACCGATTTTTGTGACCGTTGACCTTGAAATTTAATTGTTGCTTACACCCTACCATATGTAGGTTTTGAGACAACTTTTAGGGTGTCAATATACACGTATTTACAGACTTACAGCTGGGTATCTCGAATTCCGAGGTGAACTTACTATAATGACTGGACTAGTAACCGAAACTATCCGATCTATATCCGAATTAAAAAATATATCCGTAACCGAAACAGATTCAAAAGTTTTGGATAGTTTTGGATAAAGGCGGAGTTCAAATGTTAATATTTTTAATATTTGTTACTTATCTGGCATCTCCTAGCTCCATTCTGATATATTCGCTTGTTTTACCTTTATCATAGGTACCGTTATCCTACTTCTTACTAATATTATAAATGCGAAAGTTTGGATGCCATGATGTCTGGATGTTTGATACTCTTTCACGCAAAAACTACTGAACGTATTTTGATGAAACTTTACAGTATTATTGTTTATAACCCAGAATAACATATAGGCTATAATTTATAACGATCTGTGACAAACGAAATTACACGCGGGTGAAGCCGCGGCAAAAGATAGTAGTACATAAAGTAGCTATGTGGGTCGTGCGGCATCTTGCTATTTGAATTTTACCTTTTGAAAATTCTAATATCCGTAACCGAAATTATCCGAAACTTTCGGATAATCCAACCGAAACTTCATATCCATAACATTCCCAGCTCAAATATACACACAACTTCATCCGCAGGGCCGGCTCACTGACGGCAAGGGCAAGCTGATCGAGTGCAAGAACGCCATATTCGTGATGACGTCCAACCTGGCCGCGGACGAGATCGCGCAGTACGGGCTGCAGCTGCGAGGCGAGGCCGAGGCCAGGGCTGCCCAGCGCGCGCGCGCCTCGCCGCTGCCCACCGCCGACCACAAGGGTCAGTGTTTATTTATTTATTTATTTCAAAAGCCGTGTGGTGACGGCAGAGTAGAATACATTTGTCACCAACCCCTACTCTTCCCGCGGGTGTCGTAAGAGGCGACTTAGGGACTACACATCAAACAGAGAATGGGCAGCAGCGCTCTCTGAAAAACATCAATCTTTTAAACTGCGATCTCCAACCCGCCTGCCAAGCGTCGAGATTATGGCAAAACCCTCCACTATAGTGGAGGAGGCTCATAGTCCAGCAGTGGACTGTAAAGGGCTGTTGATGATGATGATTATTTCAAAAATCAAAAGTATCTATTCAGTTTAGACCACAAGCGGCACTTATGAACGTCAAAATATTATTATAGAAAATAATAAAAAAAGAAAAGTAGCCTTTATGGGGCACTTTACATGTCTCCTTATCTTTTGGGCCCTACTAGCGTTTCGAGACAAACATATGGCAAGTGCTGAGAAGAAACGCCGGAACAAACTCAGTCACCACCAGCCAGTTTAAAAATATAAAAAAGTAGGAAGTTACAATACATTCAGAAGCAAGTTACTTACTACGCGCTCCCGTTGATAGAAGGTGGCCTTTAAGACTCCCATCTAGCACGAGACCGCGTGGCAGTTTTGAATATATGTATTTCTTTAGTGCCGTGCTAATTTCTAGGTTAATTGTTGCGTTTTGATACATATATATTTTATGTGAGGTATATCTTTCCTTGACCAGTCCCCAAAGGCAGCGCCTGTTCAGACATGACGTGTGAACCAGCCATCGCTTCACTCGACCATATTGTAGGGAATGTAGCGACCCGCCTCACGTCGCTGAATTACCTACAGGGAATGTAAGCTTACAGAGCAGGTCCAAAGCGCTTACAAGCTTAAAAATAAAATAAACATGTCAAACACTTGCACAGTGTGCACGAGTGTCGACCGCATGAGTGGTGCAAACGCCTACTCGTATAAATCTTTCAGCTCCTCGTTGCAACGCATCGAGCAACAGAAAACGTCATGCGACTAGAACAAAACACCAGTAAACTAGTACGACTCCATTGTAGTGCCTCGTAGACGCGTAGCGAAAGCGATCGTAGCCGATGGACCAGCTACGTCGTAGTATCCGTTACGGCGTTCGGAGTCTAACTCGTAGTCGTGTAGCAGCATCGTGCAGTCGTAGTGACTCGTAGACGCGTAGCGATCATAGCCGATGGACCAGCTATGTCGTAGTGTCCGCTACGGCGTACTTCTGTCAGTGTTCGGACTTTCGGAGCTTGTAACTCATAGCCGTGTAGCAACAGCGTGCTGTCGTAGTGACTCGGTAGACGCGTAGCGATCGTAGCTGATGGACCAGCTACGTCGTAGTCCCCTTTACGGTGTTCGGAGTCTGTAATTCGTAGTCGTGTAGCAGCATCGTGCAGTCGTAGTGACTCGTAGACGCGTAGCGATCGTATTAATCTAGTCTTCTCCATATTAATAGGATGTAACCTCCACGACAAATTATCTTGAATAGAATTTCTGTATCGCACAGTAATGCGTCTCATTATGACTCAAGCAATAACTTGGAATTTTTCACTCAGTGGAGGCACGCGCCGTCACGCCAGTCGCCCGCGTCGTGGAGAAACCGTCGTCGGAAACGTTGCAAGCGTCGCACCGCTTCCGCGCGGGCCTGGTGCGCGCGGCCCTCCAGCGGCACTTCGGCCGCGACCAGTGCCTCGGTGTGTGCCATGGCTGCCGTTACAACCGCGTTCTGACGTACACCAGTTTATGAAAATTTGATCGCCCGTTTAAAAATGAGTGCAACCCTGTCGTCAGGTTCAGCCTCGGTGCCTACGTTCGCTGACATCCCTCCGTTTGTCCGGCAGTGGAGGCGCGCGACAAGGCGCCGGTGCCGGTGGCGGACGAGGCGTCTGAGCCGCTGGAGGTGTCGCGGCACTTCAAGGACAGCGTGGTGCGGCCCATCCTCAAGCGGCACTTCGGGCGCGACGAGTTCCTCGGCCGCATCAACGAGATCGTGTACTTCCTGCCCTTCTCGCGCCAGGAGCTGCTCACGCTGGTCAGCCTGGAGCTCAAGCGCTGGGCCGACAAGGCGCGCGCGCGCCACGCCGTCGAGCTGCGCTGGGAGGGCGGCGTGCTCGGCTGCCTCGCCGACGGGTCGGTGCCTTTGCGATTTTAATGTCTAACTAATTTTCCTATACAATGTATTTTGTTTTTGGAATAAATAAATGTGAATGTGAAATGTGATACTCTGCGTCGGCTGAGCGGCCGCACGGCGCCATGACTAAGGTCTCAGCCTCGAGTTTAGCGGGCAGCGGCAGGATCTTATGCGTAAAATCAAATAGACCGGTTCTCGAAAACAGCGGCGCGGGAGCGGGCAACGAGCGGGCAGCGGCGCGGAAGCGGGCAACGAGCGGGCAGCGCACTCCTTCTTTTGCCCACAATAAATCGAGCGTTAGGTATTCCTAACATTATTTTAACAAATTAATTAACAAATTTATTAATTTGAATCGAAATAAAATTGTCGCCGTTGTTCAGACATTTCGTTTGCGAATAAAAACAAATATCTCGACAACACAACCCCGAACACAACACTTCGCCGCTAAAGCGCCGCGCGAGCTGCCCGCTTGTTTCGAGAACGGGTCTGCGTTGCCCGCCCCGCTCCCGCGCCGCCGCCGCTGTCGCCCCGCTGCCCGCTAAACTCGAGGCTGAGGCCTGACGTTCCGTCTGTTGCAGCTACGACGTGCACTACGGCGCGCGCTCCATCAAGCACGAGGTGGAGCGGCGCGTGGTGAACCAGATCGCGCTGGCGGCCGAGCGCGGCGCGCTGGCCCGCGGCTGCAGCGTGCTGCTCACCGAGCGCGCCGGCCGCGTGGCCCTCGCCGTGCGCTGCCCGCCCAGCCCCGACTACACGCCCGTCGACCTGCACGCCGCGTGAGTGTGGCCCCCGGGCCCCCCGCGCCCGCCCAGCCCCGACTACACGCCCGTCGACCTGCACGCCGCGTGAGTGTGGCCCCCGGGCCCCCCGCGCCCGCCCAGCCCCGACTACACGCCCGTCGACCTGCACGCCGCGTGAGTGTGGCCCCCGGGCCCCCCGCGCCCGCCCAGCCCCGACTACACGCCCGTCGACCTGCACGCCGCGTGAGTGTGGCCCCCGGGCCCCCCGCGCCCGCCCAGCCTCGACTACACGCCCGTCGACCTGCACGCCGCGTGAGTGTGGCCCCCGGGCCCCCCGCGCCCGCCCAGCCCCGACTACACGCCCGTCGACCTGCACGCCGCGTGAGTGTGGCCCCCGGGCCCCCCGCGCCCGCCCAGCCCCGTGAGTGTGGCCCTCGGCCCCTTGGCCCCCCGCCGCGCCCGGTCCCGACTAACAACAGTGGACTTGCACGCTGCGTGAGTGTGGTCCCTGGCCCCCCAGCCCTCGCCGCGGCCCGCCCTGCCCTTACTACACACCCGTGGATTAGCACGTCGCGGCGTCGTCTAGCATGTACCTTAATATTACTTTTAGGTGTTCTCCCACTAAGTCAAAAAAAAACCTGCTAACTAATCTCCCTTTATATTTTTCCACGTCTAAAATGGAATGATAAACTTATCGTATTTTTCTTATTATTTTCTACTCATACTATTTTTTTACCGCACAGATGAAGACGAATGAAGCCCCTAAAACAAAACATCGTAAGGGTGAAGCTGTCATTCCGAGCTAGCGCCAGCCTCCCCGGCGTGACGTCACCGTGCTGGACCGGGTACGTCACTCCTTGTTACCGACGACCGCGAATTGACCAAAGAACGCACCGGTCTATATTTTATTAGGTTATTACGTAACTCAGTAGCCGCATAATATATTCTTATTCAGAAATACAGTATTTTATTCAGACAACCCAGTTCCGATACGTCAATCCTTTTTTATTTTTTCTTTGGCCAATTTTCGAGTTTTTTTTTACTGTTTTTCCTGAACTCATATGATATCGATACCTCTGGGCTCAAAGGTCGTAAAGGACAAAGTACGACTTTTCAGGAGAAGCAAAAAACGATTTTTTATTTTTTTATTCGACAGTAACTTTTTTGTTTTTCGAGCTATTAAAATATGACCTAAGAAGAAAGTGCTTAGAATTCACAGCATTTTCCGAAGAGGTATTGAAAAATTGGACTAGAGCTGTATTTACTGAGATAGATTTCCTTTACGCCCTCAAAATTACATTAAAAAGACCTTTACGCCCCTCAAATATTCGTCCTAGGCAAGTTGCTCAGGACGTAAGTCTATTTTTATTTTACAAAACTACAAAACCAAGGTAATAAATGACAATTTACATAGTTTTATAGGTTTTCATAGGTCGTAAACGGAACATCCAGGTAAGGTATTATGCAAGGAAAAATTGATAATTTAGCTTAAATATTTAATGTTTTATGGTATTTGATATGTAATATACCATTTCTTCACATATTTAAATGAATTATCTGGGGGCACGGCAGTGCCCCCACCAAGTCGAGCAAAAAAGCGGCACGGCCGTACCATCCTTTTCTCGAAGCAATTCAGGCCATTTTCGACTGCCTGTAACTTCGTTGTGCATAAAACTAGAAGGCTGAATTTTCATTAGCTATGCAGGCATTGTAAAGACACGGTATATTTAAAATTTCATTCAATTTGAACCAGTAGTTTAAGAATTATAACGGGTCAAAGTTACTTAATTTTGTCACTCACTGACTCACTGACTCACCGATCATCAAAACTCTAAGGCACTTCTAGCAGACCTAGAAGCTTCAAATTTGGAATATAAGTAGTGTTTGGTGTATGAATCAAGGAAAAACTAAAATATTTGGGGGCACGGTAGTGCAACCGCCAAGTCGAGTAAAATTTTTCAATTTCGGTCCAGTTTTCTAGATACATAACTGCTGTCTACAAAATACAAAAATAAATGAGATTTGGGGGCACGGTAGTGCAACCGCCAAGTCGAGTAAAATTTTTCAATTTCGGTCCAGTTTTCTAGATACATTACTGCTGTCCACAAAATACAAAAAGAAATGAGATCCCATCAAAAACAATACTTGTCAAAAAAACCAAGTCTCGCAACTCAGTTGTTCTACGGTAAAAAGTTGTGAGATCCATGTAATACCAAGTCCAGGCCAGGAAATCTTTAACGTTTTACATAAATATATTGACTTGGCCATCGCATGAAAACACGTGTAAATTAAATTATTTAGTGCGATGGCCAAGTCAATATATTTATGTAAAACGTTAAAGATTTCCTGGCCTGGACTTGGTATTACATGGATCTCACAACTTTTTACCGTAGAACAACTGAGTTGCGAGACTTGGTTTTTTTGACAAGTATTGTTTTTGATGGGATGTTTGTTTTTAATGAAATAAAATGATTTTTCGTAGCTTCATAATTTAATGCACACAATTTTAGAAACTATTTAAGCAGAAGTTTTGATATCTTCGAACTAGAAGATACCATTTCCGATATAAGAGCGAATTTAGAAAATAAATATTATGACGCTTTTAAATAAAACTTCTTAAATATCTACTTTTTACGAAAAGCCGAAACCAATTTGATTTTATTTATTTATTTCATCATTATTAATTTTTCGAAAAACTAAAAATGGCGGACTTAATTCCATAGGGCAGTCTGTCAACCAGTTGACCTTATGATAATGCAGATAGGATAGAATTATTAAGGACAAAGGAAAACCAAACTAGTTATTCTAAATAGATGAAACATTATTATTCATAGTAGCTAGAAATTATGTTATTGTACTTGGTACAAAAGTAGAAAGGTTAGGTAAGTAAGATTACAAGTAGGAAGTTTTTCATTTCAGTAAAGTACATCCACTTACTTTACTCCTACTTATTACCGTTTTTAAAAGCCAATTATTTTGTAGTATAAAAATATAACTTCGAAAAAAAGTGCATTCAAGCTTTTTAGTAGATTAAAGTCTCAACTGACACTATATTTTCCCATGTTGTGTAAATATTTTTCCTGCTAGTTATATTTTATTAGCTGATCAAAATAACTTTAGAAACTATACTTATTTATTATAATTATTACAGTCAAAACTCAAAAGTGGTTTTGACCGAGGGCGTTAGTCAAAATTACTAGGAAATCATTAAAAACAATTATAAAATGTAGCATTTTTGTGATTTGTGCAATGTGCATACAAAATAATGACACCTTACGGCCGGTTCACACATGTCTCCGTTTTACTGTTCCGTTTTATGTTATTGTACTTGACGAAAAAAAACGTACACGATAAAACGAAACAGTAAAACGGAGACATGCGTGAACCGGCCGTTGAGGTACTACAGTAAGGTGACTTTTTTTTCATAATATTCTTAACAAATGTAACTTATTCATTTTTTCAATTTTATGATGACTATCCTACCTTAATTAGGTAATACGTTATTTTATAGCATGTTTTCATTTTCTTAAATCATCTTTTAAAATTATCTTTTTCCCTGACAAATACCTAGTTTCTTCAAATATGAGAAATAATAAAAAGCAACATTACTTTACCCGATGTGGGTTCGTTCGTTCGTTCGTTCGTTCGTTTCAGCCGAAAGACGTCCACTGCTGGACAAAGGATGTCATCATTTTATATGTACAAATCACGTAAATGTTACACTCTAAAATAGTTTTATTACATATTTTTGATGATTTTTTATTTCTTTCGTTTGTTCCAAACGCACATACTTAAATACAATAAGAAACATCTAATAAGTTTACCTTTTCAGTTATTTTAATATCCTCTCTTTGTAGATTTTTAAAATATTTGTTTAGATAATCTAAGGGCGTAAAGGACAAATTATTTAGACTTTGGTATGAAATGTTAGGTTATACGCCCAAAAATGTGTGTTTACTTGTTCTTTACTACCATAGTAACTGTACTAAAAAATCAAATGTTATTTACATCCCAATTTTCACGATGAATTCTGTTTAGCTTATCAAAAATGATGGGTCGTAAAGGCACTTTTTTTGGGATTTTCGACAAACTAAATATACAGATCGATAGAGAATGAAATTCTGAGTAAAACTTTATAAATAACTCATTTTCGGTATTTTGTCCTTTACGACCTTTGAGCCCAGAGGTATCGATATGTTTAAACTTACAAATCGACATTCTAATTAATTGATGATCTATATGGAAATTATCCATCATATTATGGAAAACTACTGTTTGATTATATTTGTGTTTCACAAAGCCTAAAACAGTCTGCACATTTGGATGTGCAGACTGACTGACTAACTGAATAATAAAATTAGTGAGAAATTCTTCACCAAAACCATAACTTTCCCAGGTATGGTCCCGAATACAAAATTGATCGTTAAGATGTAAAATGTGGAAAATAGTATTCTCACAATACGTCGTTCTTGATTGGTTTACAACCGTGATACTTACCATCGCTAAACAATAAAATAAAGAACGTTTGATTGCATACAAATACGCGGACGCACTACCTCATATATCACATGAAGTAGATGTTTCATTTCAATTAAAAATTTCAAAACATTTTAAAAATCCAACGGTGTGAGTTAAAGTGGATGTGGAAAGTTAACGAAGTTTATCAAATTAATATCACTTCTATATTTCTATAATTGTTGTAAAAATTTGAGATCCCTGCCGTCTCCAATTCTTGGTTTAAAAATAAACTGAAACACGATCAATTTACGTCGTGTCCCGTGAATATTGCGAATCTGAGTTCAGATGCCGTTCTGCTAGAGGGTTGAAAATTAAAGACAGGAGTAAATAGTGCTTATTTTATTAAAGTTCGCACCGTTATATACAAATACAATGTATAAATAAATAACAATCTTACAAAATATAATAGTTGCCGCTCGAGCGCGTGAAGGCCTCTGTCGCACGCGGCTCCGGCTGCGAGCGCGGGCCGGCGGGAGCGCCTCCCGTACCATGCTCCACCCACTCCCCTTGCGCTCCTGCAGCCCTGATACCGTCCGTTACCCAGGGACGGTGTTATATGAAATCTTGGAATTATAATTACAGTCTTAAGTACTATGTACCATGTGTACTATGGATTATTAGATTTTGGGTCTGATTATGATATCTGAAGTCTGTGAAGTCGTGTTATAGGTACGATAATGTTCTGGGCAAAACTTATTAATCGGAACGGAGTAGCGTCGTGTTTGTTGGCTTTATAGAATCGATGCTTTTTCAAATAGTACTGCTGACTTAACATTTGTCGATCCATGATGTTACATTTCGGATACAATTTGATCGGTGTGACTTTTTAGGCTATTCAGTGAATGTTTTAATGAAGTACTTACGATGTAGGCAGTTGTTTGCGTCAAAGAGTAGGTACGAAACACGAGTGCGCTCCCCTCGGGCCCGCAGGCCCGCCTCGGCGCCCGCGCGCCCGACCAAACGAAGCGCTCACTTCAATTATTTATATTATAGGCCGTAAATAACTTATTTTAACTCGCAACATCGCTCTGGTGTAAATAAATAGATGACGTTGAATGTCACGCAAGTATTATTCCAAAATGTTACCATAACATACTTCATTCCCATATTTTACATTATTACCGGGGTCATCATGTTATGACAATAATTTATACGCACATTGTATATTCTGTAGTCGACTGTGTCTCTTGAAACCCACTGGCTATATGTATAACGCCGGTAAACTTTTTAGTTAAATATAATGTGCTTGCACGCTACCCTACAAGAAGTATACGCTTCGATATGATTATGTTTACGCAGTCGTATTCAAATTCAAATATTTTTGTGCTATACAAAATAATCATTTTGACCCAGTTTCCTGGTTTTCAACTTCTTTAACTGAAGTTAAAAGCGAATACGACCGCTTTTCTCAATAATCTCAGACAGAACAAAATAACATCAGTATGTCATATCACTAAAAACTAAGTAAGTACCTATTTATAGTTCTAACACTTAATTCAGTGAGTGCCTGAGGTATGGGAGCGGTACGGGAGGGGTGACATTGACATGTTATATCGTGACAGAGCATATAGATGAACTACACTGAAATGTCCCACCGACGACATTGACAGCAGGGCGCCACCATCTTCGTGCAACTATATGGTTTCCACCGTGGCAAAATTCGGAACTAGCGATCCGCTATTGACGGTGGCCCCCCTGTCAGTGTCAAATAAAGGACAGTTCAGTGTAGTTCATCTATACAAATCTGAAGTCTCACTGACGTTTGACGTCTTAAAAACCCCCTCCCGTGCCGCTCCCATACCTCAGGCACTGACTGAGTTAGGGGCTAAATCTATAAAATGCTTTATTAGATGCTTCGTTTTGTCGGGTGCACGATACATTGCTTTAATAAAATGCTCTATACTGAATTTACTATTACATATATCCATATCTTGTAGTAAACCAAACATATCTGTCGCCTCATAGAATATATCGTAATTTATTATAAGAATGTAAAACTTTGTGATCACATATGATTTAATCAATAAGTATTGCGTCAAATGTATATTATCTTACCTATCTAGGCCTACGCCCTATCTAACCTACGTGTCTTATAAAATCAGGGGTGATCATCTCGGGTTTAGGAAAGTAGGTATAACATGTTTTTTTGAAAAATCCCTGTTTCATGTTGTTCGTTCTTACTTATTAGGTAATTACCGCTATTTTATGTGCGCCGACTGAGTAACTTATTATTGGAAAACTTTCTGGAACACATCATTTCTATTAACTTATTAGCACTTAAACTAAGTACAACGCAACGCGTAGGAAGGTATATAAAATATTTTGCTTATAAATACGTAACTACATCTTAAAATTTCACTTGTAACTACATAACTAATTGGTGTTCAATAAAATATGCCTTCGTTAATATAATTAGGAAGATCTACCGACTACTAGGTAATATGTGTATATTTATTATTTCTATTAGGAGCGACTAGCCTTAAGTGCAAACAGCAAATATTTGCGATATTCGATGCCCGGGAAATTCTCGTGTACTTGTGGCATAGCTCATTCGTGACTACTAGTAATATTTTCCCTATTTACTGAAAACCGGTCTCGATCAAAGGCAGGGGATGTTTTTCAGAGGACTAGAAACCGATAGAAGCATTGATATAACTTTTCAAATCTCATATTTAATATTAATGTTATTACGCCTGCCTTGATTTTAGTCTAATATTTGGTGTTATCACCCATATTTTATTACCCTTACGATCTTAAAGATAAATAATGATGATGATGATGCGCGACACTGACGTTATTGTGGTTTTTATTTGAAATGATCAGATCGCCTGTATTTACATTGAATAAATACACCATTATAAAACTTTTTCTGTGACCGAATTTAGGTAATGGTACTAAAAGTCTATATTTATATCACAATAGAAAAATTGGTCGTAATGATAACTAACCATTACACTTAAAATTACTTGAAGATTGTGACGGCACATAACGTCTAGTGTTGCGCTCAGTAGAAGTACCAACACATTTATTACTCCTCATCGATCACTAAAGCTAAGTATTACATACCGTACTTGGTTGTTTTCTATTCGGACGTTTCTTACAAACTTTACTGAGATCGCTTCGCGATCGCCACGCAAATGTAGCGACGTACGCAAGTTTGTTTAGTTTTCTCAAAACTAGTGATATACTAAATTATGCTCGGACGATCAAAGAAATTGATATTTTGTGCTCTCTTGTTATTATTTATCACACAGTCGACTTCGGTCAAACATTACTCAGTTTCTTTTCACTGGAATGAGTTTCCGTCGACACACGCGGCGAGGCCACCGAAGCCGCGGTCAGTCTACAGAACCGCGAGCGAAAATGTTCTTAAATAGGAATCGTTTTCCGCGCTCATCGGCCCGGACGACTCGCGCCCGTCAGAAGACGCTCCCTCGCGCGGCGCAGGCGGCTCCTCGGAGCGGCTAGAGCCAGCCGGCCGAGTGGTGCGGCGCGTGGCCGTGCAGCGGCGTCACGCCCGCCAGCCGCGCCAGCGCCGCGCAGCGCCCGCACGTGGCGCCCGCGCCCGCGCCGCCGCCCGCCGCCTCCGGCTCCTCGTCCGGCGCGCTCGCGCTCGAGCACACGCTCGTCGTCACCGTCGCGTCGCAGCCGCACCGACCGCACGCCTCCTGCTGATCGTTCTGAATTAATTGCGAAGTCGACACGCGTCGATCGCTCGATTCCGCCGAAGCGAGTCGTCGCGGCGGGAGCTCCGCGCCACGCACCTTGTGCGCGTCGTCGTCGAGGCTGGCCAGCAGCGGCTCGCGGCTGCCGCCCCGCGCGGCGGGCGCGGGCGAGGGCGGCGGCGGCTGCAGCGGCGCGCGCGGCGGCGGCTGCGGCGGCGGCACCCGCGCCGGCACCGAGCTGGCGCGCTGCAGGGCCTCGGGGCCCGCGGGGGCGCGGGCGGCCCGGCCGCGCTCTTCCGTGCGAGACTCCTGAGCGCCTGAAAACGTTCGACACTGATTTGTAAAATTAATTGGCGAACTTAAAAATCTTCAATCGATAGGCGATTCGTTAAAAGTAAAAAGTAAAAAGTAAAAAATGTTTTATTTGACGAAACAGAGCGACATCACATTTACATAAATTACATAAAGAAGATAAACATTGTGCCCTGCTGTCAAATAGGGGCCCGCTCAGCATTAATCGGGGCATGCCATGGGCATGCCTCGACACCGATTTTCAGCGGGTCCCTTGACGTTGCTGCGCCCTACCGCCGAAGGAGAAGCACTCCGTAAAGTACCTGTCCGTCGGCGGGAACACGCAATAAGGGGGCGGCAAAAATGTACCCATAAAAAACAAACACAAAAATCAAATAAAAAATAATAAAAACAAAACAACAAATCAACAAAACCAACATTTATGCAATCTACGACAAATCAGGGTGGCCATGACCATAAGTCCAATCCAATCGTCGCGACACAACACTATCTTTGTGTTGCAGAGTCCATTGCCAAAGATTAAGAAGAAAGGAAAAAAAAAAAAAAACAAAAAAAAGTAAAAAGTGTCCGAGACATTACAACGATCATTGAATAGCCTGCCATAAACCAAACCGAAACCGTCCCACCAGATGCACCGACAGAGGGGCGCCACACAGTAGTTTGATTTTAATAAAAGGTGGACATACGATCGAAAGTCATAATTTCACCGAAACAAAAATTGTTTTGGATAGCATTTTGAATGCTGATCAACATTTGTCATTATGCATTTTTCGATAAAACGAGCCTTTCATGCTTAAAAAAAATATGACAAGAAAATTTGTATGGAGAAAAATCTTTTTTATTTTTTTTCTGGCTACTGTTGCAAACTGTAGCGGTCAAACCTTATGTAGTCGTAAGTACCTATGGTGCCTAACATTACGACATAAATACTTTTTGCGGGCACGCGCGGCGAAGCGAGTAATGGACATGCAAAATTTTAATAATTTTATTTGACAAAAATTGACTTACTGTTACAACAAATGGGGACCCTAATAAACCTCATAACTACACTAGTCAGCAAGACGAAATGACTTCTATTCGTATTGGAGCATGGAATGCAAATGGACTAGCTCCAGTTAAAAACGATCTAAAAATAATATTAGAAGCGAACAAAATAGATATTATGTTAATCTCTGAAACACACCTTAATGATAAAAAAATGTTTAAACTACAAAATTATGAAGTGCACTGTACCAACCACCCGGATGGCACCTGTCATGGAGGGACAGCAATCTTAATTAAAAATCACATAAAACATCACATTCATAGTAGGGTCATGGAGGATTACCTACAAGCTACTACAATCACACTGGAGGATAAGAATGGTTGCATAAATGTAAGTGCGGTTTATTGTCCACCACGGTTCAATACTAAGGAGGAAATATTCAGAGAATATTTTAAAGATCTTGGAAATAGATTCATCTGTGGAGGAGACTGGAACAGTAAACACACACACTGGGGGTCACGATTGACAACCACCCGAGGCAGGGAGCTGAAGAGATGTATGGACAACCTCGGAATATCATCATTATCTACTGGTGAGCCTACCTATTGGCCATCAGATCCGAATAAGATTCCTGATCTGTTGGGCTTTTTCATCATAAAGGGCTTTTCCGACAACTATCTAGACATTGAAAGCTGCTGGGACACAACCTCTGATCACTCGCCTATAATATGCACTCTGAGCAGAACAATAATATACAGAGAAACACAGACAAGACTTTATAACCACAGAACCGATTGGGTGCTATTTGCCGATTATTTGGAGGCGGAAACAGAATTGAAAATAAAATTAAAAACTGAAGCTGACATAGATGATGCAACATTCTATATAACCAACCTAATACAGGAAGTTGCATGGCGATGTACACCACAATTGAAAACCATAAGTAAAACTACTAACATACCTCTGCAAATACGAGAAAAACTTGTGGAGAAAAGAAGACTTAGAAGAGTCTGGCAGCTGAGCAGACATTCGTTTGATAGAAGACTCTATGAAAAAGCAGCTAAAGAACTGAGGGAAATGATAACAGAGAATGAGAACTACACATTTGAACAGAAACTGTCATCTTTATCTGCTAAAAGGTGTGATGATTACTCTTTATGG
This sequence comes from Ostrinia nubilalis, assembly GCF_963855985.1. Lineage (NCBI taxonomy): Eukaryota > Metazoa > Arthropoda > Insecta > Lepidoptera > Crambidae > Ostrinia > Ostrinia nubilalis. Next base: position 244,638 of record NC_087094.1, on the reverse strand, counting down.
AAATTCACAAAGCAGTTCAAGAGACCACAACAATCAGTACCACCACTGAGAGCTCAGTCGGGAGCTTGGGCCAAAACTCCTAAAGAGAAAGCCGAGATCTTTGCTCAACATTTAAGTCAAGTGTTTGTACCAAATTCTTCAACAAGGAGTGATTTCGAAAAGGAGGTAAATGAATATCTCGAGAGCGATCAGCAGCTATCACCACCTATAAAACTTATAACACCAAGAGAACTACAAAGAGCAATAAGAATGTTGAGCAACAAAAAGGCTCCAGGATTTGACTTAATCACTGGTGAAATCCTTAAACATCTACCCAGAAAACCAGTCGTCTTCCTGACTATGCTGTTCAATGCCATAATGAGAATACAATACTTTCCTAGATTGTGGGGCGTCTCTCAAATATGCATGTTGCTGAAACCTGGAAAGGTGCCCACAGATCCGAGCTCATATAGGCCAATTAGTCTTTTGCCAGTACTATCAAAGTTATTTGAGAAAATATTCTTGCAAAGACTTAAACCAATATTAGAAGAAGAAGCCATAATACCAGATCACCAATTTGGGTTCAGGGAGCGACATAGCACAGTGGAACAAGTACATCGTATAGTGAACAAGATAAGACAATCACTGGAGCAGAAAGAATACTGTGCTGCGGTGTTCCTGGACATCCAGCAGGCATTCGATAGGGTTTGGCACAAAGGTCTTTTGTATAAGCTAAAAAGTTTTCTACCTAATTCATATTATATGGTGCTTAAGTCCTACCTACAAGACAGAAAGTTCCAAGTTAAATTTGGCGAAGAAGTATCCGTTCTGTATGATATTGGGGCGTCTGTGCCACAGGGATCTGTGCTCGGCCCTGTGCTATATTCTATATACACAGCGGACCTACCATGCACTACAGATGTAGTAACAGCGACATATGCAGATGACACCGCATGTCTTGCAAGTCATAAAGATCCGGCTTTGGCATCAGAAAAACTACAAAATCACCTGTATGAAATTGACGAATGGCTGGAAAAGTGGAGAATAAAGCCAAATGTTACTAAATCTCTACAAATAACGTTCACACTCCGCAAAGGAGACTGCCCAGCTGTAACGCTACGGGGGCAACAACTGCCTACAGAAAATTGTGTAAGATACCTGGGACTCCATCTAGACCGGAGGTTAACCTGGGCAACCCATATAAAAACAAAGAGAAAAGAAGCAGATTTACAATTTAAGAAGTTCTACTGGCTGATTGGGAGACAATCATCCCTCAGTTTAAACAACAAAATGCTGGTCTATAAATGCATAATAAAGCCTATATGGACTTATGGGATTCAACTCTGGGGATCTGCCAGTAATTCCAACCTTGAAATCCTCCAAAGGTTTCAGAATAAAACACTGAGGGCAATCTCAAATTCACCATGGTTCGCTAGAAATGTAGAGATACACGAGTACTTGGAGATGCCGACAGTCAGGGAGGAGGTGAGCAAATACTGTAGCAAATATAAGGAAAGGCTAAAACATCACACAAACCAACTTGCTAGAGAAATTGTGGAACAAACCCACAAGACCACCACAAGACTGAAAAGATGGCAAATATTACAGTTGGACCAAAGATGCTAGTGGCTTGGACTGAATATTGGAAGGCTGGACTAGATTGCTACGTGAATTAGTAAAAACCGAGGGAGAGAATTTACTGGAATACCCCTCCTCATGAACACAAACAAAAAAGCAAGACAAAACATCTGATTATGACCTAAGTCGATTGCAGATATAAAAAGGGAGAAAAAAAAAAAAAAAAAATTGGAACCAGCGATCCGGCATTGATGTTAGATTCCTTCGAGCCTAATATTTAAAACTGGTCACTGAGATGCGAGCGCCGAGCGCTCCTACCTGCGGCGGCTGCGGCAGCGGCGGCTTCGGCGGCGGCGGAGCGGCGCGAGTCGGAGAACTTCTTGCGCTTGCGCTTGAGCGCGGCGAGCGCGCTGAGCGGGTGCAGCGGGCCGCCGCGCGCGCGCTCCGGGCTGCGCTGCGAGTCGCTGCCCGACTCCGAACGCTCGCTGCCGCTGCAATACATGTATCGACATCGATTTTTAATACTGAGTGTAGAAAGAAGAATGCCTAAAAATTTCTGCAGCGAGAAAACATCGAGCCGATGTCTACACGCTACCGAATCGATTTATCGATTCGATGATGAAACATAAGCACCGCTCGTCCAGTTCGGGATTCCGAAGTTCAACATTCGAGCCGACGTCGACGCTCACCTGGGGGATTGCCTGGTGTGGTCGCACACGGAGTCCTCGGAGCGCGAGCGGCCGATGAGGCGCGACACGCGCGCCGCCCGCGCCGCCTCGATGATGGTGCCCCAGCGGCGCTTGTGCGGCGCCGGCTTGCGGCGCGTGGAGCCGCCCGCCGCCGCGCCGCCCGCGCCGGCGCCGGGCGCGTCGGACAGGCTGGACTGGCTGGTGCGCAGGCGGCCGCCGGCGCCGCCCAGCAGCGCGCTGAGCGAGGCGTGGTGCGCGTGGCCGCCGCCGTGCTCGTGGTGCAGCGACGCCAGGAACTCGTCCACCGGCGCCAGCGAGCCGCCCGGCGCGATGTTGAACCCCTTCATCAGGCGCCGCTCCTTCTGCCGGTTCTTCTTGCCGCCGCCCCCACCTGCGCACGCGGACGAACGTGAAGCCAAACAATGAGCTGACTAATCTAACTGAGAACCAGGAATACGGCTAAAGTTTTTCGAAAGTTTAGCTCGAAAAGCAAAGAACGTTTCTAAACGGGGCACCCGGAAGATCGTCATGCGTCAGCTCGCATACCGGGAGCACCTGCGTTGGCCGTGGACGTGTTCATGCCGGAGTTGCGCAGGATCTCGACCAGCTCGCAGCGGAAGGCGCTGACGTCCTGCTTGATCTCGTTGACGTCGTCCTCCGTCACGCCGCCGCTCTCCGCGCGTCGCTGCTGCACCGTCACGTAGCGTCGCACCAGGTTTCGCATTATAGCCTGAAAAATAGCACTTTTTGAACGACCGATACCCACTCGTACATCCGACTACATCATGTTGACCGTTTTCGAACCCCGGCCTCGATCGATCGGACATTTTTAAAAATAACGAGTAACTACAGGGTGTTAGGTAAATGGGTATATGAGCCGACACTAGCCCATGATAACATGGGCATATAAATGGTATGGTGAAGTCAGAAAATTGATATCTTCATTTTAATTATTTTAATTTTCATACAAATCGGATTTTATAAAATTTATTTTGTATGAAAATTTAAAAAAATAAAATGATGATATCAAATTTCTGGCTTCACCATACCATTTATATGCCCATGTTAACATGGTCTAGTGTCGGCTCATATACCCATTTACCTAACACTCTGTATATACAATCTATTACCTGATATCTGAAATCTCGCTCGTTTGCTTGTTTTGCTTTTCTCTGAAAACGAGAGCAGACCGATTAGTTCGTATAATTGAGCCACGTTTATATGGATGGTGGGCGAGTGGTGCCGCGCGGCGTACCCGGATGGTGCGCATGTGCTCGCGCTTGGCGCGCGCGTGGCCGCACATGCGGCGCTGCAGCCAGCGCCAGGCGTACAGCAGCGACTTGGGCGACGGCACCACGTTGAAGGGCGGCGGCGCCGTGCCGCCCTCCTCGAAGAAGCTGATCCACAGCTTGCTGCGGGCGAACTTCCACTCCACGTCTGCACGCTCCTGCCGAACGCATCAGATTGCTTACAAACTTTACGCCGCGCGCCGGCGAGTCGGCAGCTTGGAAGACTATCTTTAATCACGGATCGGAAATAAATATAACGTGACTTGCATCACTGTGAATACTCTACCTACATGGTCCCAAGAGACGGAGATATTTGAGAAGTGTGAACTTACAGATATAAGTTGATATGAATGATTCATCATGGCGATTAGCAGATTCAGTAGGACGATGACGTTGATGACGGCGTAGGTGCCGAACATGAGCATGCCCCAAAAGCGCGTGAAGATCTTGATGCCGTCCAGCTCGAACGAGTCGAGGTCCACCAGCCCGAATGCGGCCCAAAAGAGGGTCTGCATGGTCTCAAATAAACTGCGAACGAAAAGATACATAAATTAAAATTCTGTACAGGTTAGCTTTAATTCAAATTTAATTTATTCGACACACCAACCAGCAAATACTAGTAGGTACTATGTATATGTACTTAGAAAAACATACTTTGCAAATCGTCTCCAAACGATACAGGCATCAGGATCAGGTAGTGTTCCATTTGCTGCCGGAATATTGGTTCCGATTGTACATCGCTTCTTTTCCATGTCAGCGTAATACCACAATAGTTGATTCAGACCTGAAATACACAGGCTGTCGTTATCATGTTCATATTTAAAATTATAATAGTAACAAACCACGCAAGGATGCACTTACCACAGGAGAAGGCAAATATGACTAAGATGTCTAATACGAAGAATTTCAAAATATCTAGCACCATCCGGCTCAAAGAAACTTGCAGAGGTCCGAGGTGTGGGTTCACGCTGAAGATGTAAACTAGTTTCAAGCTGCTGAAGATGTTCGCTGCCGAGAACAGACCCTCCGATAGCAGCATAGGGTCCCACGCATCCCATTTCTCTCGAGGTTGGTTCCATTGCAATCCTTGCGCCATTTCTCGACGAACCTGAAAATGTAAAGCAAGAGTTTAAAGACTTATACATATGTGAGAGGGTTTTTAAGACAACGTACTACATATTTTAATTACCTGAAAATGTGAAACGATTCGCAACGCAACCGTGGCCACGTACAAAGAATTCGTAACGAAGTCTATAACATTCCACATGTCGTGCACATATTCCCGCAGCCCCATGTCCCAGAGCTGTTTCACCTCGCTCCAAATCAAACCTGCACATAGAAATACTTTTTATACTTACCTGCACCGTCAGTCACATAACGCTAAAAAGTAAGAAAAATATGAAACCTACCACTGACCCAGGCGAGGATGAGCCATTCGACCAAGGAGGGCGCCGCTCCTCGTCGCGACAGCGGCTCCGCGTGTGGGCTGCCCCACAGAAGGCCCCCCGCTGCCGTTTCTATTCTTTGCGATGCTAGTATTAGGAGAACTGAAAAAACACAAGAATCATAAACAACGAAGAAAATGTCACAGCTTAACAAGAAACACAAGTCATGCACAAACAGTTCCGTATTACAATATACTGACACAGGAACATGAAGTAGCTGGCCGAGTGGCAGAGGAACTTGATGAAGGGCTTGCGCAGCGTGCGGCCGGCGGCGGAGTGCGGCGCGGCCACGTAGGCCAGCGCGTACAGCGGGAACATGGCGCCGATGCGCACCATCTCGGCCGCCTGCAGCAGCATGTTCTTGCGCCGGAAGCCCGGCACGCTCTCGTACCAGATGGACGCCAGCAGCTGCTGCACGTTCGGGTGCGCCACGAACTGCCCGATCGAACAACGCTCCGTTAACACTAGCGATCGACCGCATTCTACATAACAAGAAATCGGTAACTAACGCTAGACTGTGTCATATCTTTGCATAACCCTTCGAAGAAAAGACGATCTTAAGTGTCCTGTGCTCGACGACTGCCGCCTTTCGCAAGTGTAAGAAAATAAAATGTCGTTGAACGTTTCCTTTCATTCAAAAAAATAATATCAATGAATACAAAACTACCGAGTGGCATAAGCGAACGCTGTTAAGCTGTATTTCCCTTGCCTTCTTTTGGCGCAGCTTGATGGCCAGCTTGAGCCGCGACAGGCGCATGCGCTCGGGCGCGCCGGGCTCGGGCAGCGGCGCCTGCGGCGCGCCCGTCTCGTGGTTCAGCAGCACCTGCAGCTCGTGCGACGTGCGCGTGTGGTCCAGCAGCGCCGTCGCGAACTCCTGGCACTGCGCGCGCAGCTCCTGGTACTCAGTCTTGAACTCGTGCTCCAGCGCGGACAGCCGCCGCAGCTCCCAGGACAGCTCGAACGCGGTCAGTATGGGGTCCTGGAAATATGTACACGAACAAATTCTAACCACCAAAAATGCGTTACGAACTTTTGGCACCGTATCTGATGATTTTCAATGAGCTTTTGTCATACACAAATGTACCAGGTGTTATCGTGACCGATTCGTGAAAGTATATAACGGTCGTCTAACCTTCGAAGACAGCGCGATCAGCGAGGGTGAGGCCAGAGCCCTGTAGGCGTTGATCCTGGAGCGCGAGTGGCGCAGCGAGTCCTCGGAGCGCGAGCGCACGCACTCGTCGCAGCCGCAGCGCACGTCGTGCGGCACGGGCAGCGCGGCGCCGCGGTCCAGCAGCAGCTTGATGATCTCGTAGCTGTCGCGGTGCGCCGCCAGGATCAGCGGCGTGATGTCCGCCGTGAACGTGGCCGTCTCCGGCGGCAGCGCCTCCCAGCTCTGCCGACAAGCACACCCGGTACTCTGCGGTTCGGCGAGATCGTGACTGCACAAGGCGGCGGGGAAGTACGTACGTGCAGCTCGCCCGGCTTGCGCGAGCGCTCCTCGTGGTCGAGCAGCGCCTCGACGGCCTCGACGAACTCCTCGGAGATGGCGTGCAGCAGCGCGTCGCGCGTCTCCACGCCGAACTCCAGCAGCAGCTCCACCATCTCGAGGTTCTCGTTGTCGATGGCCATGAGCAGCGCGCTGCGGCCCAGCGGGTCCACGCAGTCCACGTTGATGTGGCACGTGTCGCGCGCGCGCTGCAGCACGCGCCGCGTGCCCGCCACGTCGCCGCGCTCCACGCCCAGCAGGTACTTCTTCTCCTCCAGGGACAGCACGGCCATCTCCTGGTGCGGCCGCACCACGTTCTCCTCCTCTGTCATCCCGTGGATGCTGTGCCGCTGGAAACGACCGCCCACGTAAACGATTAGTCACTCCGCGTTCTGTTTTGTGACACCAAATTTGTAGCCCGTTCGTCGATAGCTAAGTATTTAGAGGATTAATGGTTACGATTTGACTATTCTTTCCTCGGACGACCTTTCGCATTATTTCCCCTTGTTCAAGGACTAAGCGAATAGACTATGGGTACTTTGGAACTATCGATTCCCGGTTGGTTTATCAATGTAAAAGGTTAGGAGATAATTGGATTGAAATCGATAAATTGACCGAGCCGGATTGGGGTCATTAATTTGATTGAAAGCTGGAAAACCGTATTTCCAAGGCGCTAGATAAGTAACATTGATAGTTGTTAGAAATGGCAGGAGGTGAATATTGTTGACGCCGTGAACGAAAACAAACGCCATGAACCTACACGTTCTTCGTCGCGGTGACATCCCTCTATAATGTAAATGTGTCGATGCAACTGTCTTGTTATGGCGAGATGACAGCGATAAGCGTGAAGTAGGTCACTTGTTGATAGGAGAGTGGAGTGGTCGGACGGCCGACAGCCTGCGTCCGCGGCCGGCGCGCCGCCCACCGCCGCCCATTGGAAGTGGGTCGCGGAGCTCGAGCCGGGGGGTGCTCGGGGTCTCGGAGTGCGCCTTCCATGTCTATCGTTTGTTGCAAATGACTTTATCGCTTGTAAAAGTCGTCATTATTTTTGTTCTCTCGAATATAATACTAGCTTTACTTATGCAAACAACAATCGACGAAGGACGAGGCGAGCATGGCGAGCGGACTGGGCGCGCTCCGGGCTCGAGCACGACACCCCCGGCCATTAATCGGCCCGTCTGATTCGATGAAATACCTACTACTTTTACGTAAATGTTTACACGGGAACTCTAATTTGAGACTCGCGCGAGAGCTTTCGTCGAGTACTCAAACCGATGAATATGATGTTTAAATTAACATGGATTGAATGTAAACACAGACAATGGTGAAAATGAGTTCGCATTTACGACTGCCGTTTGTCTGGGGGTATTTAACGTTTCACTTTCATCATATTGAAGCTTCTATTTACGAGGGGCGGCTGAAAAGTTTTGAGCCTAAGTATCTTCAAGTGTTATTATTGACTCGCACTAAATTTTATTAATTTGCCAATAACCTCCTTAGTATATGTACAAAGTTTCATTTTATTAGCATCATCACGCTTTTAGTAATTAATCCGTAAACATCATCATGTCTCAGTCATCCGCGCAATGTACGAAATTGAAGTACACAGTTGTCATAAAATGCCTCACAAAGAAGAACAAAACGCTGACGGTAATATTTGAAGAGATGTCAACAGTTTATGGGGAGTCTGGGACTTCATTTGCCACCATGAAAGATTGAATCCGATAATTCAATCATGGCAGGGAGTCGCTAAAAGATGACCGCAAGTCAGGGCGGCCAGATTTCGCCATTAACGAATAAAATAATGAAAAGTTAAAGAATCTTGCTCTAGAGATCCGCGAATTAAGCTGTGACAGATAGCTGAAGCCATAGGCATTAGCAAGGAACGTATCGGCAATATTTTTCATACTCATTTGCACATGAAAAAGGGGTGTGCGCGATGGGTGTCAAAAATGCTCACGCCACTCGACAAACAGCGTCGAGTCACAACTTCGCAGGAGTTTTAGGACATCTTTGGCCATAATCCTAACAATTTTTTTTCTCACATTGTCACTATTGATAAATAATAAATTCAGCAGTACGATTTAGAGTCAAAACAAGAGTCAGTGCAATGGATTGAAAAGGGAAAACGCCGCCGCGGAAATTCAAAGTGGAGCGATCGACACCCAAGCTCATAGCCACTATTTTTGGGATTGTGGAGGAATTTTATTCATTGACTACCTACTTAAAAAAAACTACAATAAACGGGGATTATTTTACTGTACTGTTGATAAGAGTGCGTCAAGTGGTTGTCAAAATAATAAGAGGTAAACTGGCGAAATGAAATCTGTTATTGCCAGACAATTCGCCCGTGCACACCGCGCATGTTGCAAGGCTTGCCCCGGGTAAAACTGGATTTCAAGAAATTAATCACCTACCACACAGTTTAGTCCAAATCCTTAGCTTTTTTTTCTAATACTCAATTTGGAAAAAGGACCTCCAAGGACGGAGATTTTTGAGTGACAAAGAAATGAAGGCGTCGTTAGAGGATCATTTCGAAGGCAAAGTTTGCGAATTTTTTTTCAGTGGGTTAAAAGCTCTTTTACACAAATGTAAGAAGTGCGTTGTAGTAGAGGGAGATTAAATAGAAAAATATATTTTTTATACTTTTCTATCGGCATTTTTAATACCTTAGGCTCAAAACTTTTCAGCCGCCCCTCGTACATGAAAATATGTGTTGAGTAAAGATGATGGGCTAAAGAAAACAATTAGGTTTAAAAAGTTATTAATCAATTATTAAAGCTGTGCCCGCGACTTCGTACCTACCTAACTACGCGTGAAAATAGTTTGAATAACATTTCCCGTTTTTGCAATATTTTTCATTACTGCTCCACCCCTATTGGCTGTAGGGTGGTGTTAAGCATATAGCTTTTCTTCATGTTAGATACAACATTAAATATTTTTTTACATCGGACCAGTTAGTTCCTGAGATTAGCGCGTTCATGTAAACAAAGCAACAAACTCTTCAGTTTTAAATTTGGTTAGATTTTTTTTTATCCACAACGAGGAAGCTCTTGGCCTGTATCTCACCTGATGGTAAGTGATGATCAGGCCGAAGGTGGAAGCGAGCTTCACCCGGAATCCTAAACCACAGAGGAACTGGCTATCTTACTTCTAACTGCCGGAACACAACAATGCTGTTAACAACATTGTTATGTTGATTTTATGATTTATTCCGACGCTAACCTTTACTATAATGTTTACATAGACTTGGTTGATTAGTGCGATTGGCGACGTTGTTATCACAACGTTGTTGTCACTACAGACAGATGCTACCTCGCCCTGAAAGCGCATTATAATTTTATTATTCATCAAACGATGGGAGCTCAGGGGCTCTTTAGTGTATATTTGATGAATAATAGGTAGTTTGTGATTCCTTTAAGCGTGCAGGGCTGATGCCTGTTTGAATAATTTCCCTGAGGGACTCCAAATGAGCCCGCCATTACACACAGCAGCGCCGACGCCAACTACCCGCAAGCCCGCCGCGCGGCCACCGCAACGAGAGCATTATGTAGATTACGCTACTAATGTATGTAACCCTTTCCGGTATTCGTGATGAACAGTGTTAGCGAACCAGGCGGAGTAGGCATGTTCTCGTGCAGTGCAGTAATTAAAGCTCTGAATAGAATGGATCTACAACGTGACTAGTATTAGTCGTATATCGTACGTATGATTATTTCATTTCGATACTTCGCTAGGGTTCTTTAACAGATTACATTTATATTTATTACTTCTAAGTAATTGATTACATCGCCTGAATGAACTTTGGATTTGTTCGTTTGTTATCGTTCAAGCGAAAAAATACATCCAGAAGAGTACTTATACCGAGCGGCCATGTTCAATACATGAAACTCTACATGCATTTGCTTTTAGTTAAACCGTACAGGTGTTAAACGTGATTATCTAATTATCAAGGTCAAATTCCTACGCTCTGTTAAGAGTTTAGATACACTGGAAATAGTGTATCAAATTAAGCGATGCAATGCTTTCGAAGTGATATCTTAAGGATTTCACTATAGGCATAACGTCTATGATGAAAGTGGGCACCTTGACTTTGTTGTCGAGCGGACGCGGCTCGGGCGCCAGCAGGTTGCCCATCTCCACGCGGCATGTGGAAGGGCGGCGCGCGTCGCTGCCGCCGCTGCTGCCGCCGCCGCCGCCGCCGCTGCCGCCGGACATCTCGGAGCCGCCGCTCTCTGCACAACACACACGGTCACCGGCGGCCGCGCCCCGGCGCGAGCGCAGCCGCCGCCGGGAGCTCACCTCGCGCACTCGCGCCGTCGCAATGCGGACGGGGATATATTTAGCGGCGATGCGGCCACCGCGCAACACTCACCGGCGCCGTCGCCGCCGCGTGCGCCATCCCGCGCCCGCTCCGTGAACTGAAACAAAGCGGCGGTGAGTGTGGGCTGGCGGGGCGAGGACGCGGCGGGGCCGGGGCGGACGCACCTGCACGCGGCGGGCGCGGCGCGCGGCGATCTGCCGCGAGTGCCGCCGCAGCGCCTCCAGCGCGCCGGGGCCGCCTGCCGGGACGCTCACCGGCCGCCCGCCGCCGCCATCTGCGACCGGAGCCCGACCCTGCAAAGTGAACGTTGCGAGTTCAAAGCTTCTTATTTACTGCTACTGCATCGTAAAAACTTTTGTTTACCTACTCCGTCGAGCGTTCATCGTATCATAAAATAATTACATGATTTCGCTCCGCTCGCTTCGAGCCGGCCGTAAATACACGGTGGGTGTCTTTAGAGATGTTTTGATTAATATTGATAGACATAACATCGCCCTTCTACTAATTTTCATGCCGCAGTAGCACGCTTAGTCTCACTCCCACATGAAAATCTCTCTTCTCTGCTTTGTTTAAGGCGATTAGAGTCCTCAATGACCTTGGGCGTTTGACCTTCACGCCGCGAGCAACACCCGCGTACCCCGCACCATAAACTCCGATTTGACACCGATCAAAAATACACGGGCATAGGTAGATACAGAATAGAAGCTCTTTCTTCATACATTACTGCCTATTATTTTAAACTTAAATTGATGAACCTTGATGTCGGTGTCATTTAACTCAGGCGTAAAGGTATTTAATAAAAATAACAAAATCCATGAACATTTTGTACGGGATAAAATTTTAATTTATTTTTCGTAAATTTTCTAATGCTTTTGTCGGTTCAGTCGTTCTCGAAATTTGAACAAACCCGACTTTATTACAAGCTTTTATTTAGCTTGCAATTTATGATGTACCTATGTAGGTAACTACATAAATGTTTGACCAACTTCCTGACGACAACTAGGCTAGATGACAAAATTTCAATTATTTGTCCATCAGACAGATAATTAGAAAATATTAGACTCATATTTTTTATTTTCTTTCATAATTAAATAATAACAGTGCTACATCGAGTTGAAATGGCGCGATACGCCACGCTTGAGTAGAAGTTTTACTGAAATGTGACGTCACGCGAGATTTCAACTCAATATAATACTGTAATTATTTGATTATGGAAAAAAATAAAAAATATGAGTCTAATATTTTCTAATTATCTGTCTGACGGACTAAATAGAATTTCGATTTCATTACCCAGTCATCATCCCTATTGGAACGCATTAGTACCTAGTATTGTCTATGGCCTAAAAAAGCAAATGTTTCTGCTTTTGTCTATTGTCATTCTCTCTGTGTCACTTATGAAGAATAAACTGAAAATGTATTTGTCTTTTTATTAGAAATCCTTCATCAATTGATTGAGTTAAAATTTCGGATATACATGTAATTCGGGTGACAATGCAATATTGAGATGACATGGAGCTGATCTGATGGTAGAGCTGGAATGCCAGTGGCCCCATAGCAACTCCGGGATTAAACGATTCCATCGAGTTTAGGCTCGTTTGATTTGTATTTATTTATTATAATACCTAAATAATTTCATTACAATTTTCTAAAAATGCACAAAAACTTAAAAATCTTGAAAACGGTGATATTTTTACTGGGGTCAAAATTGGACGTTAGGGAGACCATGGCGAGGCCTATCGATGGTTGAAGGGTTATCCATTGTTTTTGGGACACCTTGTATAAGCAAGTAGTTACCTAATGTTATGTAAGTACGCTACTTTGAAAATCATGAGTCTTCAATTCTCTAAGGTAAACTGCAGGGTCTGATGATGGAGCTGGAATGTGGCCATAAGAATAGGCTAGTTTCTTAAAAAAAGACTTTTGGTCCGTCAATTTTACATTATCAAAAAATATTGGACACAGGATATTTTTATTTGTCAATTAAACAAGTAATTACGAAGATATGATGCGATGAAATTCCGCGTGACGACACAAATCGCCACATTTTTAAGCATGCCTTGACGTCATGTGCCTCATCTTCTGAACTTTGGTGCGCTTCATCTCTTTAAATTTTCATAAGTTTAAAAATGTGAAAAATACATTTAGAGTTTGTTTTTGGTAAGTTCACCGACGAACTAATTCAAACTCTTGCTACTTTCTTGCTTTATCCACGAAACATCCCTATTCTTCGAAATTATTACGATCTACAAACGGAAAATCTCTGCTACTACGCCGCAGTAAATTCCCCATCAAAAATAAAAAGATTTTTTTTAAACAAGCTCTTGTATGCTAATAATTTTGGTTTCATGACATGCTCCTAAAATTCATCACCTTATAAGAGGATTTCAGTTATTATCTGCGAAACTTTTTAATATTATAGGTACGTTTCATGGTTTGGTAATTTAGGGAAGTTTATTTGCACTTAACATGAAAAATATGGTATCAATGTACTGTGTACCTATGCACCTTCAGTGGCAACAACAAGGTCTACTGAGTACCTATAGTCTACTGAAGGCATGAAATAGATTAATTTCACTAAAAATTAAAACCAACTCCAAAACGACTCACCAAAAGGTAGGCTGCCACCGACTCCGAAAATGGCTAATTTTGTAATCAGTATCCAAATTTTTTAATAAGCTCTATAGAACAATTCAATATCACTTTATCTTAATTTTTTTTAATGTGACAGGAGGCAAACGAGCAAACGGATCACCTGTTGGTAAATGATTACCGTCGCCCATAGGCACCCGCAGACCCAGGGGCGTTACAGGTGTTATTTTTAATTGTGGTATTTTCGCGAAGAAACATTTATTGAAAATATAAATTGTTTTCTTCACGTAAATCGATTAAGTTACAGATTCTGACTAGCTCCTAATTTGGATACTGATTGCAAAGGCCTAGTAAATAAATAACGTAATAATTTTTCTACTTGTATTTATCTAGTGCAGTTGTTTTGGAGTCAATTATAGTTTTTTTACACTATTAGATTCTATTCAGGTAGAAAATAGCGTCTGAGCGCGTCATAATTCAATTGTATCATCTGACTGCACGTACTCTATGAACAATTCTGACATAAAATCTATTGTCGAACAAAAGCTGGGTTGCACCATCTTACTTCAACTTTGACAAGCGTCAAAAGTCTGTCTAACTCCATACAAAAAACACCGGTTATCGCCAAAGCTACGGTCAAAGTTAGGTCACGTCAGGTGGTGCAACTCAGCCAAAGAAAAAATTCATTTTGATCGCTAATGTCAGTTTGCAGCGAGTGACACAACCTCCCCGTCTGAAGGCCAGCGGCCGACTGCCGCCCGCACCCCGCGAAGGCCCCCTCAACAGCAAAACGTTCGGAATTTATCAAAAGTAAAATTTATGAATGAAAGTAATGTTCGATTGAAAAACGCAACGTGTCATTTAAAGATTAAAGAATTCCTAATCTATTCGTGCAAAAATCTTTTAAATTAACATAGCCGTTTTGGAGGAGTAGGGAATTTAAGTAAAAAATCGATGTCCCGTATTTATTTTTTTAATCCAAAACAAAGAGACGTAGCGAAAATTCAAACGTCACAAATGTAGTCCTTGAACTGTTGTATAACATATATTTTTTCCAACTATTTCTATCCAGCAGTAAAAGAGGAGTAGGCTTTACAAAATGCCCATTTGGCGCGGATTGAGGACTCTAATCGCCTTAAAGCACGATCGGGGATAACCTTACCAATCTTACCATCTCACTAGTTCACAAATAAAATATTTAACGAATCGCGTTAAAAAATATTTGATTAAACCTCCTTTTCGAAGCCAAGAACAATTTTCACTAATTACTTATTTGATTAAAGTTCACTGTAGGTACCTACTTTGATTTCATTCACATCGTTCGTTTCAGCCGAAAGACGTCCATTGCTGGACGAAGGCCTCCCCCAAGGATTTCCACTAAGACTGGTTCTGCGCCGCTCGCATCTAGGCACCTCCCGCGACCTTCACCAGATCGTCGGTCCACCTAGTGGGAGGCCTGCCCACGCTACGTTTTCATTCGCATAAACAAACATTTTATGTAATGTTCGTTATACTTTATGGTATAACCCCTTGCGTTGTTGAGGTTGCGTCCTATTATCACAAATCAATAACATAAAGCCTAATTACCTTAGATACCTTTCCAGTAACATTTCCCAAGGGCAGTGAACCAACGAATATACTTATACGTAAGTAGCCGGGGCTGATGAACACAAACACTTAACCAAATACCACTTTAATTTTGAATTGATTCGGAGTCATGGCAAATACGATATCGATCTTTAACGCATTATTTGTGCTGTTGGAACTCAACAACTCACCCGTTCCAAGGTACCAAGATACCAGTTGTCGGCTCTAAAACAAATACCGCGATGATTTATGGGCATTATTATTATCCGAGCTTCTCGGAGGAGCAGACACGCGCGCGATCATGACTTAGCTTACATTATTACTCGCTTTCATTAATTTGACTAAAAATAGAAAGCCAAGATAAACTATCCATTGAATGCTGAAGTCAAGGATTCACTCATGATCCGAATGGATAGAAAAAATTGGTCATAAAGATAAACTTGCGCGTTGCTTCTCGGTATTTTGTTGGCGGATATTGATGTCTGATTGGAATTGTTACTATTTATTGTACCTCGCTTATATTCGAAAATCTATTGTTAGGGTTCCGTGCCTCAAAAGGAAAAAACGAAACCCCTATGCCCTATAGGATCACTTAGTTGTCAGTCCGGCAAGTAATAGAGTCTAACGCACGTATTCACAAACGAAGCTTGCTTAAGTGAAACAGAAAATTGAACGCACAGCGTTCAATAGAGCTCTGTGATTGGTTCTTGTATCGTGTGCCATCCTGTACGTCCACGCGCACTGTGAGACCTCATAGTAATGTTTGTGAATACGGGCGTTATACTATAAGTAAGGGTCTTTAAGCAAGCAACGGCGCGACGGTCCAAGTTTTAGTGTCATGTGTGAACCGTATGAAATGGCTTCATTAGCACAAGCATAAATAGATTTTATTTTTATGTTATTTAGTTTTCGATTTCTTACGAAGAATGAAAGAACTTACATACAGAATCCTCGGTAGGTGAGTCCGACTCGCACTTGCCCGGTTTTTTAATTGGTTCGAGTAGCTTGTTGTAACGCTTAGCCCGTACACGTGTACAATTTTCTATTTCTATTTCAGATAATATCTTTGTGCTTATAGGTTTTCCTCGTAACAAGAATACTTAATTATGTAAAGCGAATGGTCCGACTAAACAAAAGATACGCCCAGTACCTACCCATAAATTAGACGTATCTGAATTTTAATAATCCGCCACTCTGAAATTCTAAAACTGTACCCTTCAACGAATTTTCCCGTACATTTTCACTACGTGTCCGGCGTGCGGTGGCCGAGCTTTCTCCCTAATCTTGCTCCGTCACGTGGCGTCACGCGCCCCCACGGCACAGCTGTAGTGTAGTGCAGTGTGCGAGCGGCCGCAAACAACGACCCGTTATTAATCGCCTTGATTACTCGAGCTTCTGAAATGGTTATGTCATGATCCATCGCGGGCAGTATGAGGGTTGACGCGCTAGCAAACGGACCGATATCTCATACGTTCGGATTGGATGTGTATCGGCGAGTGAGAGCTTAGGCGTGTAATCTCGTTTCGTCGCGTGTCATGACGCCGGTAATAATTGAGGGTGTCCGCCCAATAACGCCGGTGGCCGGTTTATTACAGGCTCGGCTGAACCTGAACACTCCGCCATAAGCATTCTCGTGACTGAGGGGTGCCGAATGAGTCTCACGAAAACTTTTCTTGTAGTACCTATTACTTCTTTTATTCAACGTAAAACAATATTTTCTTTGTTTACTTTATACGTTTTTGATACTCATAATAATCCACACTTATAGTATAAGGTTATTTGTAAAACAGCAGCAACCTCGCAGGACTGGGTAGCTCATATCTTATGCAATTTATACTCTTAATAATAAGTACTCAACAAAACTATTTATCAAGTTTTTATAGATAGAGTTTTTATATTAAGGCTACTTATGTTCATAAACGAAAGAACATTGCAATGTGCCTCTCGTTTAGTAGATGTATAAACATTACATTAAATTAACAGTAAATTAAATAATATTAATAATGATTAATATTCTTGGACATTAAATCTCTGCGCTGTCCAGTCCCATACTAATAATATTTAGGCTATCCTATCGTATATCTAATGACATTTTTACCCCTTGAATTGTTGCTTTTATCACGGCAAAGCCACGGTGCGTGTAATCGCGCTTCGTCACGTACACCCTCCTCAGAGAGGCTCCCCGGCGCGGCTCCGCTGCATACTAAGGGAGCGCGGCCGCACTCGCAGCCTGCCCGAACCTAATCGCCGATTGTTTCTTACATAAAACAACTAACATTATGCCACCATGTATTTATCATCGCTTAAGTATTGGTTACTCTATTTATAAGCTGTGATGCTGAAACCTCGTTAATAAGCTCTAGCTCTAGAGTAGACCTACAACCAAATTCCGCAAAAAAAAACGTCTTGCGGTACTCAGAACAGACTTTATGCTACTACTTCGTCTATGTCTAAAAAATAGTCATTCTTGAGACACGATACTTTAACTAAGTACTTATCGTCGTGTCAAAATCTTCATCTTGCAAAATGCCTGAAATACCGACAAGTCATCGAAGCTTTATTGAGCCACGAAAGCTCTGCTCAAACTGTGATTGTGTTGTGTGAAGAGCTGTGGAGCGAGGGTGTCGCCAATTACAATTGTTTGACGTATAAACAAAGCCAACTAAATCCAATCTCCTCAATTATGAGTTCGACGACGTAAGGGGCTTATCTACCCTCCGAGACATTGTTAGGCTGAGCCGTGCAGGAGCGGCTTCGAACGATTGGGAATTTGGCTGAAGAGATGTTGATACACTCGTACTTATCTGCTGAGGGCAAGTGTTGCTCTTAAAAAGTTAAAGACGATATTGTGCGCGATGAATTTCCTATCTGAGAAACTAATTGAAATCTAGGTAGCGTCTTACCATTCTATACATAGCCAGAACGCAAGGGTGTGAAACTAATCGAGTATAGTTTTGATATGACTTTTTTTACTAAGCTCCTCCAAACTATACACGACCAGTACGCATACGCTGCGTACTGCTCGCGTATACTTTGTAGTGACTTAGGTCAATTATCTTCCTCCAAAATATACATCGCCAGTACGCATACGGACTAATCATGTATGTATTGTAAGTGCGTGATTACAATTTATACGCGAGTAGTTGCATGCTAGTCATTTTGACTTATTGACCTCTCTTTCTATTACATACTAGCTTTCCGCCCGCGGCTTCGCTCGCGTGGAATTTTGTCTGTTACAGAAAAACAATATCGCGCGCGTATTTGCTCACCGTTTAGACCTACCCTGGACTACGACAAACATTTTAAAACCAAAATCAGCTCAATCGGCCCAGCCGTTCTCGAGTTTTAATCAGACTAACGAACATCAATTCATTTTTATTTATATAGATAGATTAATTCATATCTGCGTGTCTACTTTAAACATTGAATCATCTTACGACACGTGTCATTGTTTTGATAAAGGATTTTTTGGTGTTTCTTATTCTGCCATAGAAAAGATATTTGTTTTGGGGCTGATATTTCACCAATTGTAGGTATGGAAATATGTCAAAATGATTTTGTTCTTGAGATAAAAGTTAATAAATAAAATAAATAATAAATAAATATCCTTAGACATTTTACACTGCGCTTCTAGTCCCAAACTAAGCAAAGCTTGTACTATGGGTACTAGACAACGGATATAAACATAATTAAATACTTTTTTTTGTAAATACATACTTATTATACATAGAAAACACCCAGTCCAATACAAACAAATATGTTCATGCACACAAATGTTTGTACTGTGCGGGAATCGAACCCGCTACCACTTCGAACCACTACACCAAACGGCCGACAATACAAACCTAGCATTTAAAGTCTCGCATAATATTGTATTTAATGCGCGTTGAACTTTCTTCTCTCACTCTCTCTAATATTAATTAAATTGTTATTTAATTTGAAATCTACCTAATCAATTTAATTTCAAAAACCACTTACAATAGTTTTAAAAATCTAGATTTATTATAGATTCAGTAAAATAATAATATTTTATGTAATAATATCAAATAAATGTAATTTTAAATATAGTTCCATATTTTACTGAATTTTACTAAATCAATATCAACTAAACACACTCTAGTCAAGTGTAAGTGGTGTAGTAGAAACTAATCGAGTATAGTTTGGAGATGACTTTTTTTACTAAGCTTCTCCAAACTATACACGATCAGTACGCAAAATTCGTGTATAGTTTGGAGTCACAGATTTACAAACAGGCACTCCGAAATATACACGAGCAGTTTCCTATGGGTGCGTTCTGGCCATGTATAGAACGGAAAGACGCATCTAGGTATAAGCCCTCTCAAAAGCTTGTGACTGGTAAATTCTCAAGAATACCGATCTACACTTGTCGATGAACAATTCGGAATCGGCCTATGATTGATGAACTTTCAATCTCTCAAGTTTTGAAATTATATTTAGTCAGATCGACGCAATGCCCATTTAATTACTTTTATTGGTTATTTATTAAGGAACACAAATAATATAAACTTCATTAGCTCTAATACTTTCAAAACATATAAAATCTAATTTAATCGAAAGCGATTGAATTAAATTTACTTTAAAAGAAAACTTAAGACCTACAACTATAGCTGTTGTGTCGATTTTTATGACGAGCTACAGTCTGTTGTTCAGCATGACTCGTAAAACAGTTGCTACAAACGGCAGCAAGCCCGCTAGCGGCCTTAAACGTGACTCCGAAATTAAAAGTAAGAAGGACTCGCATAGAACTTAACTGCAAAGTCCAAATGGAACTAAGCGCCACTTCAAAGGTTTGTTGACTAGACTAACACATATCGGCATATCCCACATTTCCACCACCGTTCGACAACAGACCCAGCCTATAATAGATTCGTTAAGTATTTCCTACTATAACGAATCCCCTTCAGGTTGGATGATAAAACCGGAGTGTACTAAAGCTCTTTGAAAAATGGGAATCTAATCCCATTTTGCGAAATGAAATCCGCTCAAGCCAAGCGCTCACCGCACCCTGAATAGTGCCAGTCAACGCTTTCGTTAGTAAATCCCAATAAAGATACAAAGAAGCTAACATTGAGAAGGCTTTTTTTTACTTATCCAATTACGTATTGTATCATGTCGCTCTTTCGCAAATCATTTGAGTTCATTTGTTAAGAAAACCGTCGCTTTGCGATTTGCAAATTTGACAAAGTGAGAATCTGGCACATTGCGACCGCTTAACAATTTGCGCATAAACGTTTCATTTGGACTTGTTCAAATTTATCCCTACATCCCTATAGCCTACTCTATTATCGTTTGAAGTACTTAGAAATCAAGATTTGCTGTCGACTATCATTTTAAAAAATGTCTGCTGTTTTTATTTATTTAATGTTGATGTGGTTAGTTAGAGATAGCTATTTGGTACCTACCGAACTTAAATACGCCAGCGGTCGTGGGTTCCATCCCCAGACATCACAGACAATTAAAAAATGTAACCCCATAATATTATTTGATCAGATCCGACTAGAGTTGCGTCAAGTGTCAGCGTGGCTCGTGAAGCCTGCGCATGCAGGGCCCGCGTTGGTGAACGCCGCGGCATCATTGATGGCCAGCCTCGGGAAAATCTCATCCACTATCTGTTAACGCTATTTCCATCAATTTAGGCAAAAGGTTACTACATAGGTATAGCTATTTTCAGCATAATGTGAGTTCGCAAAACTTTAACGTTTAACCTTTTCGTTTTCTGAATCACAAAACGTTTCTCATAAGTACTCATAACTCGATATAAGTGCCTTCTTCCTGTGACGTGGATTTGCGGTCTAGTCCGCATGCGGGCTGTCCGCATCTCGTTATTTCATACTGTTTTTCCTATTACGCGGGTTACACACACGCAACAGATCAGAGACCATATCATAAAAAAAACTCAATTTAATTTTGCAAATAGGCTTTTAAAAAGCAATTTTACACGTCCCGGTATTAACCCTACTATTGTTTCGGTACAATAAATGGGCCAGTGCTGAGAAGTATCCGCATGCGTGATGAAATTCGCATTACAGGAAAAAGGCACTAAAGCCCAGAACAGACGGTGAAACGCAACTAAGTTTCTGCCATAGCGCGATGAAACACATGACGCGACCAGTTTGATACTTTCAGTTTCAGTTTCATTCATAAGAATCATCAGAAAGTTGCAGTTTTGTTGCAGTTGCGTTTCACCGTCTGTTCTGGGCCTAAGTGTGTTGTATTTTAACTGCAATTGTTTTAATTTTTAGTCGTCTGCAGCCGTCTATGTTATTACTAAAATAATTTATATTTCCAATACATATTCTATTTATATTAAACTAGCGACCCGCCCCGGCTTCGCACGGTTGCAATGGAATTTCTCGACTTTTCTCCTCTACATATTAAGCATGTTTTATGCATATAAACCTACCTCTTGAATCATTCTATCTATTATAAACCGCATCAAATTCCGTTGCATAGTTTTAAAGATCTAAGCATACATAGGGACAGACAGACAGAAAAGCGACTTTGTTTTATAATATGTAGTGATGATTAGTGATATATCGATAGTAAAGGGCAGCGCGTAAAATAAACAAGCAAACATATGGCAACGCTAACGATTGTAACGGTACAGAATATTACATATTTCGTGGGTGTTAAATCTAAAACATTGGCTCAGTACTACCCACACACAGTTGGGTTTATAGGGATAAGCGTGTCAAATGTTAACTTTTAAATTAAATCAATTTGTGAACTCAGATCCTGCGACATATAATCTCTCTGGCCGTACTTTTTTACATATTACGATAACGTGTTTACAGGTCACGACAAAAATAGATTGTAATCCCCTGTGCCTGCGCCTGGCGCACGGCAGATATCGATGTTATGGCACGGCTACAGCACTTTATGGAACTACTTCCGCGCCGTGGATTATTATTATGACCTAATTTATAGAGACGATTTGGAACGTATCAAGCCGGAAATCTATTTATGATAATCCACTCGGCGGTATTTTTGTAATACAAAGCAAAGCTTTTGAGAGCTTAATGACCTCATTATTCAAATCAGAGGCTGCAGATGATAACGTCCCCATAAAATATAGAGTTATGGTAATACGAGTCGTCGCAGTGGATTACAAATGATACAAGCTGTTTTTTATTTTCGCACAATATTTTCCTTAATTCTCAAAACACGCACAGTCGAGTGTGTCGGTCGTTTGTTGCCGGCGTCGGCGTCCGCGGCGTCAATTAGTGGCGCGTTAAACTCATTCATTTGCCCAGCGTGAAGTTCATTGAGTGCCGCCGGATAAACGGTGACGCGTTCGAGAAACTTTACCTACAGAACGGCTCGTGCTAGCTTGCCGGCGCGCGGAGGGTGCACGCGAGCGCGGCGGTGCCGGTGCAGGCGGGCGGCGTCGCCAGCGACGCTCGTAAATTCTATTTCGGCAGGAACTTGTGAATCGAGCACCTACACTAGCGCCGAGCCAGCGGCGAGCGCGGGCGGAGAGCGGAGGGAACACGTGGCGCGCCGGGCGCGGCGTGAGGCATGCGGGCGAGTCGTCGACAGCCGCGCGCGCCGCGCACTGCCGCCGCCCGCCGCCCGCCGCCGCCCGCCCTGCCGCCGCCCGCCCGCGCTCTCCGCCCGCCTCGTCCGCCCTCGGCCACAGTGCACGTGCTTCCAGTAATTTGAGCGTTCGTTTGCTTTGCTCTTATCATTCTCCGTTGAATGAATCTTTTTAATTTGCACAAAAGCTAATAACGAAAGATACGGCAACACGGTAAACATAAACAGAACAGAAAAGTAGTAAATTTGTTAGTATCTCTGACACCGTATTTTCAATATTATATGTCAATTGCCGCGTCTAGTCCTCGAGTAGAATCGCAGATCTTTAATTCAGGCTCAGCCCTAATCCTGCTCCCCCCACCACCTCTCACCTCCGTGTACAATCATACCTGTAGGATACAAGTAGACACACATATTTAGCACATATTTCCTACTGGTGTACCCCTGCACTGTGTCACTGACATCGTTCGTGAGAAATCGATTACTTTTAAGCGGACTACTGAAAAACCATTTCGATCGTTGCTTGAACGACCCGAGCCGATAGATCACACACGTGACCACTCGTGCCGCCCTCCGGCACTCCCGAGTTCTTCCCGCACGCCCCCTGTCGTGGAGCCGCCGCTTGTTCCAATTAACCCTTTCATACTTAGACTAAAACCCTTGGGTTTACTTACAGGTAATTTTTATTAAACACTCTTAGAACAATGATAATTTAACGAATTTTTTTAAATTCAACAGGAAAAATTACAAGCTTTTAGGATGGGGGAGAGCTTTACATTAGAAATATTACTTTAAAACCCCACAAAAAACATTAAGAATTAACTAAACTTTCAATTTGTTACTCCAGTAAAAATAGCCTCAATTTTTCCTAAAAGAAAACTTCCAAGCGGCTATATTTCAGAAGGAAAGCTCCCGCCTGATAATACTAGCCATTTTCTTCTTCATTGGCCCATTTTGTGACGATCTCGTTTACATGCGGCGACACCGCGGAATACGCAAAAGGAAAGGAAAGGAGAATGCCCAAGTGACTATGGGAGTTGGTATCGCTATCAAATTCATTGTACATTAATCGAATAAAGCTTAATTTATAGTATGCATACAGGACTATTTGGCACAGTTATTTTTTTTTTTATAAAACTCCGGACTTTGACGTAATTTTGGTTTAAGTGAAATGAATGGTGTCCATTGGCATAGCTACAGGTTTTACCTTAGAATACTTGTTTTATATTTGTGGATAGTTACCCTGCCTAAAAAAAACCCTAGCTACGCCAAAGCTAGCGTTATTTGATAAGGATCAGATATAAACACAAAATAATCTTGCGTGCATACCAATGTTATTTATACCATTTTGCAAGGGGAAAGGGATTTGTGGTTAGCCCTGACTACTTAAGGACAGGAAAAAATCAAATGATACCGCGAGCTAACTACGAACAGCGCCATCTATTGACAACCGTGCGAACTACGTAGTGTCGTTGCTCGGTGATAGGTGTTGCTGATTGCAGCTCATTGTTACAATACTTTTTATTAAAATCGGATTTTATTCCGGAGGTTTTACAATTTCTTACTACTTTCGCAAATCATTACAAATGAAGAAAGGAATTTACGGTGTGGTACCCTCAATGTACAATTAGATTTCGAGCGATACCACTTTTGGGCATTCTCCTTTGCCCCAAAAATGTTGCGAAACGTAGTTCGAGAACACGTTCTCTTAAGTTATGAACGTTTGAATCTTGTATTGTGTCTTGGGAATCAATATTTGTGCATGATGATTGCGCCTCCCAATAATATTTGGTAGTATATAACTTCAGCCAAAAGTAGGTCGTGGCTAGGGATTGCAAATATTCGATAGATTTCTATTTCGAATATTCGAATATTTTTTCAGTGATATTCGAATATTATTCGAATATTCGAATACTTTCAAAAAAAAATAAAAAGTACTTAAATTATCAATGTTTTATTGCTTTAGGAACTATATTTTAACTATTTAACAATATAGTTTTTAAATCAGTTATAAAATTCTCATCATCATCATAATTTCAGCCATAGAACGTCCACTGCTGAACATAGGCCTGTCCCAATGACTTCCACAATGACAGTTTGGTAGCGGCCTGTATCCAGCGCCTTCCCGCTACCTATATGAGGTATTCGGTCCACCTTTGTGGGTGGACGTCTCACGCTGCGGTTTTTGGTACGTGGCCTCCACTCCAGAACCTTGCTGCCCCATCGGCCATCATTTTAGCGTACTATGTGATCTGCCAATTGCCATTTCAGCTTGCTAATCCGTCGGGCTATGTCAGCGACTTTAGTTCGTTTACGGATCTCCTCATTTCTGATTCTGTGTCGTAAAGAAACCCTGAGCATAGCCCTCCCCATAGCACGCTATGCAATTTTGAATTTATTTATAAGACCTATTGAAAGAGGCCACGTTTCCGAGCCGTGTGCCATCACTGGTAGAGGTAACACACACTGATTGAAGAATTTCGTCTTTAGGCACTGAGGTATTTTGGACGAAAAGATGTTGTATAGTTTCCCGAACGCTGCCCAGCCGAGTTGGATTCGACGATGTACCCTTTTCTCGAAATTTAATCTACCTAGCCGAATCGTTTGTCAGAGGAAGACATACTTGTCAACAGTCTCGAGAATCGAGCTCTAACCGAAACATGGACGTTGGACCTAAGCTTCGTTTTGTCCGCGTACATCCGAAGGCCTGCCTGTTGAGAGACTCGATTAAGGCCTTCGAGCATTGTGCCGAGGTCTTCAAGCGATTCTGCCATGGTCACAATATGGTCAGCAAACCGAAGCTGAGTGATGTATTCGCTATTGAAAGGTAATTATGCCTAATCCTTTCCATTCAAGGAGCTTGAAAGCGTCTTCCACTGCAGCGGTCAACGGTTTCGGAGATATAACATCTCTCTGCCTCACGCCTCGCTGCAGAGGAATCGCTCTCGTGCTCTGCTCCTGTACTCGGCTCGACATGGTAGCGTTTTTGTACAGGCATTTCAGCATCTCGATATACCGATAGTCAATATGGCACCGCTGAAGAGACTGCAGCACTGCATAAGTATCGATCGAATCAAAGGCCTTCAGGCCATAGTCCAAGAAAAGCATCACCACGCTTCTATCCCATGCCTCTGGCGTTGTTCCTTAGAGTAAGACGGGACGAGTTTTGGTGTTCCACCCGCGTTCAGAAGCTCCCAGGTTATTCCGTCATCACCCGTTGCCTTGTTGTTCTTTAGCTGTTTGAGAGCCTTCCTAATCTCGTATAGGCTGATATACGGGATGTCTTTGGTATAGTATCGCGTTAACCTAGCACTTGCATCTGTTGCTGAGTTATTGACAGGTTTGGAGGTATGTAGCTGTCCATAAATCTTTTCGATCTCACCCAGAACCTCGGCTTTTGTTGACATTACCGTCCGCCGTCTTCAGCATCGTTCTCTTTCAGGTAATTTGGAACCTTGGTTTCGCAAGACAACTTATTGTTAACCAATGAAGTCGGAAGCATCAATGACTAGTTCTTTTAGTTGGTGATATGTATTTGATGCCTCCGTCCGACCACATTTGCAAACACTAAGTTGTCTTCGTTCTATCTTTTCTGTTTATTTTTGTAATATTCGAATATTCGAATACATGTTAATTTACTATTCGAATATTAAATTTGGAATCTAAATTCGAATATTCGAATATTCGAATATTCGATTGCAACCTCTAGTCGTGGCTGCCGGTTCGGTGCGACTGATGCGCGGCGTGCCGCGGGCCGCCTTTGATCACCTTCCGACTCCAACATAGTTTAACATTGTTCCGTAGATAAGCGCGGCCATATCCGGGTCAGCGGCGGCGTCATGTCGGTCACCTCCAGCGCGGGTCGTCCAGGAACGGAATACATACAATGACTTCCAGGGTACGATTGATTGATGGGCTTGGGAGCACATTAATCTTATCGATATGGTAATAGCACTCCACGTCTCGAAAATAGATTTATTATGTTGAAAACTTTCGGCCGGCTTTTGTTGTGTTGACCATTTTCTTATCGTTCCGAAGCCGTCTTTGTCTTTGACGGATGGATATCATCATGATTTTGAGATCAAATTACAAGATCGTGTTTAAGTGACATTTGTATTTCGGCTTCAGGTTCAGTTCGAACTTTGAGGTAATGAGGCGCGGGGAGCACTCGGCGCAATTAGGCCGCCCCGCGCGCGGCGTGCACCCGGCCCCGGCCACTACCCTCGATCACTTACGAAACTTCTCGTCGACTTAAAAGCACGCAATTTCTGAAACTTTATTAGTTACACTTATGATGGAAGATAAATTTGCTTCTTCGAGAAATAATGGTATACCGACCTAAATCAAAACAAAGCTAATAATACAACCGTCGCATCCCCAGATTGTTTGAATTTCTGCGGACAAGCGGCTCCTCGGCATTACATTATTATCCTCTAAAATACGAAGCCTCCGTTCCGTTCCAAAATTCATAAAATACTCCGCTGTGAAAGGCGAACAAGCCGTCGCAATAAGATTATCTCGGAATAGGTACGTTCTTTCAGGAATTCTTTCTTTGATCTCCTAATAATCACGAGCACGAACGAGCCTCTGAATTGTCGACAATATTTTTCTTGTGACTTAAATTTACTAGAACTCCGGGCAGGTAGAAATTATAAAAATGAGCGAAAGGTTAGGTAAGTGAGTGTTGATACAACAATCACTGAATTGAGGAATGTACCGGATTCTTTTAGCGAGTCAGGAGGCGAGGCTGCTTGCCATTGTTCCCACCACTTTGTCAAATATAGCTTCAAAGAGCTACTTAGTAAAACAAACGCGCGCGCGGGTTTATGTCTGCAATCAGTCGTTAAAGCGTTTATGCGCTCGATCTCGCGAAACTTTGTTGTTTCCGCGTACAAAAAACGAATGGATGCGAACGTAAGTACGACTGCGCGCGCAAAAGTACGTAAACATAGCCTGATTCATTACTTCAGTTTCATGGCACAATAAAAATTACGCACAGCAACACAATTATAAATTGTTAATTGCTTCACACTTTTAACATCGATCGTTCCAATTTACTTACACTTCAAGTAGGCATTTTATATGACAGATAAGTTTACGTATTTACTGTGCATTTTAGGTATTCGACTCGATATAAATACTTATAAATGATTTCTGACGCCTCATTAGCCGAATAAGCCACGCGTAGCGCGCCTGCAGGAGTACGCTTACTGCGAGTGTCATCTGAGCATTCTCGTATGTCGGCATAAAATAATGTTGCTTCCTCGTCCTCGCCGCTTATCGGGATATAAGTCAGTGTATCGTACATGTCAATCAGCGAAATTCGCTCATTTTGTCACTGCAATATGGTCGGCGTTTAAGTATTGTGCTTCAGATAATAGCCACTTTTCATTATCTATCTATATACAGGGTGTCCCGTAATGTAACGTCAAGCCGGAACTGGGTGTTGAGGCAAGTTGTGCTGGTTATCAGAAAAATATAAAAAAATATCTATGTGGCATATTTTACAAATAATAGGCATTTAAAAAAAATCAAAATATTCTACTCCAGGTGACGGTCCTTTTGCTCGTGTTGCCACAAATCTTCACTTTTTCCAAATTTTTTTTTTGTTATGTAACCCTGAATAATGCTTCTCTAAATTGTTATCAAAATTACAAAACCAGCTGCTCCAGCTTGGATGAAAAAAATACATTTTTCCCAAAAAAAATATCAAAATAAAAATTTTGCCTAGTTTAAACTGACTGTACTGAAAAAAAAAATGTACTACGCGAGTGTGGCAAGTGACGTCATAATTTGGCGCATTTAGTAAGGATTCCAAAATGGTATAACACTTGGTAAATTTTTGCTGTAATTGTCGACAATTTTTGGTTTTTTGTAAATAGTCCCGTTTTTAACTTTATCTACCTTGGTTAAAAATTATTATTCTAATGTGCCCAAAATTCAAGTTTCTGTGACTGACTACCGTACAGTCAGTCACAGAAACTTTTGTCACCATGACAGTAATTAGTAGTTGACATACTGTGACAAAAGTCACCCGTGCGCGCGCGCCTTTACTACCTGCTCTGCCTGCACTTGTACTTGGTAACAGGGATAATAAGGATATGAAGTTTCGGTTATGGATACGGTTACGGCTATTAGAATAATATTATACCGGTTTCGGTTACGGTCACGGATATGAAATCATTTCAGATTATCCGAAAGTCTCGGATAATTTCGGTTACGGAATTATTAGAATTTCAAAAATGTAGGTATAATACAAATAGCAAGATGCTGCGTGAGCGTGACCCACATAGCTACTTTATGTACCAAGCTACCAACTAAGACGACACCTATGTATGATAAAGGTAAAACAGGCTGGCATATTAGATGGTGCCAGCGAACGCCAGACAAGTTGGTAACAAATATTAAGATTTAAGGTACAATTCCAAGACGGGCCGCAGACCGCAAACTGCAACTGCAACAGTATACACGCCGCAGCTGCAATGCCGCGCTGCCGATTTCATACTTTTGCAGTTTGGCCTTTATCCGAAACTATCCGTACGTTACGGATATCCATAACATCCCTGCTTGGTAAGATGGCCCTCTCCGTCCCGCTCATACCTTTTAAAATGGCTTCTCCACCTCACTTAAGCCAGAAACTTGAATTTTGGGCACATTAGAATAATATTTTTAACCAAGGTAGATAAAGTTAAAAACGGGATTATTTCCAATAAACAAAAATTGTCGACAATTACAGCAAGATTTTACAAAGTGTTATACCATTTTGGAATCCTTACTAAATGCGCCAAATTATGACGTCACTTGCCACACTCGCGTAGTACATTTTTTTTCAGGACGGTCAGTTTAAACTAGGCAAAATTTTTATTTTGATATTTTTTTTGGGAATAATGTATTTTTTTCATCAAAGTTGGAGCAGCTGGTTTTGTAATTTTGATAACAATTTAGAGAAGCATTATTCAGGGTTACATAACAAAAAAAAAATTTGGAAAAAGTGAAGATTTGTGGCAACACGAGCAAAAGGACCGTCACCTGGAGTAGAATTTTTTGATTTTTTTTAAATGCCTATTATTTTTAAAATATGCCACATAGATTTTTTTTTATATTTTTCTGATAACCAGCACAACTTGCCTCAACACCCAGTTCCGGCTTGACGTTACATTACGGGACACCCTGTATATAAATAAAAATGAATTGATGTTCGTTAGTCTGATTAAAACTCGAGAACGGCTGGGCCGATTGAGCTGATTTTGGTTTTAAAATGTTTGTCGTAGTCCAGGGTAGGTCTAAACGGTGAGCAAATACGCGCGCGATATTGTTTTTCTGTGACAGACAAAATTCCACGCGGGCGAAGCCGCGGGCGGAAAGCTAGTCATTGATAAATATTATCATTAGGTAGGTATCTACCATAGTATTTATTACTGATTCCCTATCAGACAACCTTAATTACGAATATCGAAATACGTTCAGCAGTTACTCATAAACACTATGCTACGCAGACTGCTAACTTAAAGCCTGCCGAGGATGACTTCAAGAACCTGCCTTGCGAATATTATGTGCCCTGTGCACCTGAGCTACCGATTCGAAGATGATAGTTTATGCAATAGATAATTTATTTCTTACTTCCTCCATAAGCCTACTACTAACCCTAATTATAAAACCTGATTAAAATAAATTGGGTCTGAAAAAAATACAGTAGGTAGAGACACCGTTATTTTCGATATTTTTCCATGAATATTACCTCTAAGAGTTAGACGAGTTGGAGTAGAAATGTCGTTCACTACCAATACCTCCCGCGATATATTATCTACTTCGGATTGGAGTGATTCCCGGTAGTTTACGAGGGTGGGTCAGGTTGATAAGACGTTGCACCGTGTCATGCGGCGGGTGGCGTGCGGCGCAGTGCTCCGCTGACCTACATTGGGCGGCTAATCACGCCGCGTAAAAAACGCTTGCGTGCGCGCGGCGGGCGGGCGCCGGTCGACGACCGCCGCGGTGGCGGCCCTTCACCCGCGATACCCAGAACTTTTCGCCGGTGGTGGGCTTCGATTGCAATGCAGCAGGCGCCTCGCATGCGCCGCGCCACGGCCGCTGCCGCCGCCGGTACCACAGCCTTCCGAAATCAAAATGGTGGCGATGGAACACGAAGCGCGCATGTCAAACAATCTTATCGTAATGGGTTTACAAGTTTATAGACATTTGCTTTCAAAGATTTGGGAGCCTAAATGAAGTCACAAGACAAAAACTATAAAGATTATAAATTAACGCTGCATCCATGACTTCAGAAGTGTTTCACTGACCAGAACCAGTGACACGTCTGCACGAATGTTTGACAATGACGTAGCGTAGGTATACCTACATACATTTTAAGTTACTCCATAGACGACAAATACACATTATTTAGGTATACATATCTAATTACTGTAATTACATTTGGTGGCAATACGACACTGAAGCGCGAAGCGAAGTAAAACGTTAGGATTAACCTTGATCGCTCGCATGCCGCGGTAACCTGCTCCTCAGCGACAATAGATTGCCCCGCGAGGCTCGGAGGAGTGCCGTAATAACTCTCTATTACGCCTCCACTTAGCGAACGCCAGCCAGACGTGGGTCGACTTTGATAGAGGTAAGTTAGACTTATTCGATTTTGTGTATTGTAGTGCCTTAATGAAATTAATAATGTTTTAGCTTTAATTGCAAATATTTGTATTTTTTTAAATTGAAAACAAAATAGCAAATCTCTTACTTTGTTTATAATAACAGGTTACTCCAGATAATCGTAGCTACGGATTGCTCCAAAACATCTACTTAACCGAAAGGGGCGAGTGTGAATGATGAGAGATGCGTGAGGGACGGTGCAGATAAGGTTTGCGTTCGTAACGAACCCGGCAGTCCGGACCGCGACATCCGGGGCCTATGGTAATTCACCCGGGTTCGGCGGGGATCGCGTTGACCGCTTTAAAATTAATATTGTTTTAGAGTTCTTTTGTTTTAAAACCTCATGAAACCAGCTTAAACAGTCAAAATAAACCCTTTGAATAAGTAATTAATCTGATTTTTCTTGTTATTGGAGTAGATCCCCTACCTGCATTGTCTCACATTGAACTTCATAACATTGAACTTTTAAGACTCGCAGTAAAATAAATTACGGAACTAAATAAACTTAATACTTTCAGGTTCGTAAGGCTCTAGCCCTACGTGAGCAATAACGACACTCAACACCATTATAACTTGAACAAAAACTTGTATTGCTTAATGCTTTGCCAAATGATACAAGTTTGTAGAGACAACTTTGAAGTTTTGAAATAGCAGCGGTTTCCTATTGTTAGTTTGTCCTATATTGTGTTAAAGTATCCGACAAACTAAGCAATATGACGCTTATGTGAAATAACAACGACGTAGCTATCGCGGGGTTCACAGTTAGGGACAGTACCAGAATTACCTACTAGATATTCAGGGTTTCTTATTACCACTAACTTACTACCTTACTTCGTCCAAGTACCTTACATTTAAACATTAAGGCTGAGTTGCACCATCTTACTTTAACTTTGACAAACGTGAAAAATCTGTCAAACTCCATACAAAAAGCACCAGTTATTATTATTTTCACGGTTAAAATAAGGTGGTGCAACTCAGCCTAAGAATAAAAGGAAAGAAGGTAATGTTAGGTTGCTATTAGGCTTTCAAAACGCGTATTCGAAAGGGCCAAGGTTATTTTTAAGAAATCCAATGACACATCGTTGTTTTTGCCCGTTTGCTATAAATCCCTATCCAAATTCGTCCGTCAACAGTCAAAACCTGTTTTCGATTAAGTATCCACAATTTTCGATACTATTACTGTAAAAATAGTCAAAAATGTGAAACCATTTAACTTTATGAAAAACATCGGAAATCGAGGATATTTTAAGTGCTCTAACGTGATACCTATCTATGATGCCCTTGGCCATTATCACTTTTGACTGATTTTTGCAATCAAAGATGGTTTTGACCGATTACGTGTTTTAACTGTAAAATATATTATACACCTGGTAACCCTATCTAACTTAGTAACTCTACACCGGCATTCTTTCAAACTACCCCTGCTTCACGTATTACGTAACTCGGAAGTTCTCGCAGTTTTTGTATTTAGGGCACTTTATGACTTGCGGAATCCTTCTACCGAGATTCTCGGTTTTCTCATCAACTTTGGAATTTAAACGAGCCCAAAGTTTTTAGGATTCACCGAATCTGTGGTCAAGAACTTTGCACTTGAATGAATTTTCTCTCGTATACATATTAGGTATATCCAAATTCGGCATAGATTCAAGTTTGATTTGTTGAATTTAATATTTGATCCTATCACTTTATTGATTTGATCACTGTAGGATTTTATTTTTATTTTTTATTTTCTTTATAGTTTTATAGCATGTTAGGAAATCCAAAATTGGGGCTTCATTTCTCATTTTAGTGTTCATGATATTTACATGATTGTAGATAAATATTAATTTGTACTGAAACCTACAAGAGGTGGAGTGACATCATCATATTAAAATAATATATGGCGTGAACACGTCGATAATAACAACGCGTGGAAACGACAAGACAGTCATCAATCAATATCGCGTCCGCGCGGCTCCTCCTCGACACTAGTCATTCTACTTTCGTCAGCTGCAATAGAAACGTTTCAGAGTGAGGCTCCCGATGCTAAAATCACAGGATCGTCCCCCAATTCGTGCGTAGGTTGCCAAAACTTGACAGTTGACATTTATCAGCGATTTATCTACCTACATACCACCACACACCTGCACTTTGACAGCATGTCTCCTTGTAAGTATGAGTACACAGTGTATAGATGACCCACGCTGAACTGTCCCGCCAAACTCAATGACAGGGGGGCGCTACCATCGTTCAACTTTATGGTTTCCAACATGGCAAAAATCGGAACCAGCGATTCGGTATTGACGGTGGCGCCCCGCTGTCAATGTCATCGATAGGACAATTCAGTATTTTGGAACTATACAGGCTACATCGGGTTCTCGAAAATGTACTAATATTGAGAGTTCTTAACGTTTTTCGCCATAGTTACTTGTTTCGCATTGCCATTCGATTTACCTTATTATACAGAGCACTATGATCACGTCCATTCTAACAGGCTTCGCCCGCGTGAAAAAAGGGCAGTTTGTAGGGTTTTCCCGGATTTTTATCGCCGTAAAACCATACTTGAACTTCAAGGAACATTTTTTTTTAAATTGGTAAAATTAGTCCAGGCGTTGCTGTTGGGGGCTTTATGCGCTTACCAACACATTCTGCGATTCATTTTTTATATTATAGTTAGATGATTAATACCTACTTATCAATCTAGCATATTTTTAGTTTTCGTCTTCTCCGTGAAGGCTCGTAGGGATAGGCCCTCGTGCTTGGTGCAACCCCGGCCGTGCAGCCCACACTGCGACTACCGTCCCTACCTCCACATTTTAAATATAATCCAATTGGTCTCTCCGTATTTGTGGTGTCAAGCCCCAGAAGGGGGAGAATTGACTATGAGAAGGAACATGGAACAGAGAAATTTGTAGGGAGTCAAGCAAAGCGCCCGGGGAAAGGAGCCTAGAGCAAGTACCCGCGCGCTCTCCCGAGATTCGGTTCGTCTACGCCGTGAGGCAGGAAGAACCATGAGTGGTGGTGGGATGTGGTCTCTCCAACCAATTATACTTATGTGTTTTTTAAATCAGAACAAGTGAGTGATAAATAATATATTTGCCCTGAAACTGTATGTATCGACCATTCCAAATCAGTCGAGTCCATCATGACGGCCATGAAAGTAGAAACGTCTACAAAAGGTGACTCCGTAGCTACCTAGTTGCTTATTTACTCGTAAGTACTTTAGTCGGTAGACACATCGCGGCATCGCTAAAGGTTCAGCCAAACCAACGCGATCACACGCGATCAGCCGGCGTGCAGCGATGGCGACCAGACCTAAATACATTGATCGCCATCGCTGCACGCCGGTTTATCGCGTGTGATCGCGTTGGTTTGGCCGAACCTATAATAGTTCTGATGGTTGAGCACGGTATGACATTACTAATTTCGGTAGGCAGTGTGCCCTTGTTGTCAAGTACAGTGAACTACTTAAACCTAGATAATACTGCCTATTCTCTACTTTGTAGGTTATGAACCAACGATACCTACCTATATCGAGAAGTTTTCAACAATAGCTGTTAAAAGTGATGACCTACAACATATTATTATGGATATGGGACTTAAAAACTGTACCAAGACGTTATAACTTACTAACCAGTATACCAGTAATAAAACTTCAGGTAAGTAAGATATTTTACACAGTGTGTCCGGGCATGTAGAGATCAAACTTTCAGGGCGTAAACTTTAGACAATTTTAACGATAAAAATACTTAAAATCTGGGACCTTTCTCGCAAATTACAAGGATGAAGAAACAAGCGACAGCGTGGGCACTGGGCACCTTAACACTATTATGGAAAAATAGCTAATAAACTTATCTATTGGTAGAAGTAGAAAACGACACAAGTCTCAAACATTTAAAGAGTAAGAATGGATTTAAGTAGAAAAAACATGACTTTTTCAGTTATTTCAAAATACAAGAAAAATTAGGTCGTTAAAGTATGTTTTATTTTTTTGTATTACCTGCTAGTAGGTATTTGTGCTATTCTACAAAACGAATGTTTTATTATTCTAACGTTAGTTCCGACGTTATTGTTGAACAAAGATAGGTACCCCTTCCCAGAAGCAGTTCCATAGCGCGGCTACTCATGTAGTCGGATTAGGTTGTGGGATTCTGTCAGACAGTGCATTTTCGCATGTTACCGCTGGAAGGAGTAGATACCGTCGCCGACTCCAAAAGTATCAATCATGGTATAATATTAATTTGTCATAATAATTAGGTATGTAATTATTTTGCTACTTTTTATTTGGAGTCGGATTTATTGTTTTTTTTTTTTAATTTGGACCTATACAAAAAATAAGTAAACCTACATAAATAACTCCGATCCTTTGAAATTCGTAGGTACGTTATCGAAGATTTCCTGTCCTACTTTTCCCGACGGAAAACTAAGAACTTGGGTACTCAAGTAAGTTGAGAAGTAACTTCAAGATCACCCATTAATAACGCTGAAGAAGTTTTTAAGCCTTAGGACAGGTTCACAGTAAATGAACGATCATATTAATCACATGCTTTGATGAATTAATTAAATAATTAGTAGTTACTTGACGAATCTAAGTACGATTTACCTTGTTTTAAAAAGTTTAACGCGGGTTGACACTTGTTTAAATTGACATTAAGTATGGAAATGTCAACGAACGTTTAACTTTTTTGTTTTAGGGCCCTTTTTGTTTAAGTACTTACGTACTTAGGCAGTACTTATTATTATTCTGTGCTTAGGCCTAGTTTTATAAATTTAATGAAAATTTATTGAAGAATAGTTAATTAAAATATTTAATAAAAGCAGCGCTAAAATATCACAAATCGTTTTATTCCAACTAGGCCGGAACAACCCTCATAGGGGTCATCCATAAAGTACGTCACACGTAAAGAGGGGGGGAGGGGGTCGACAAAGTGTGACATGGTGTGACAAGGGGTGGGAGGGGTCCTAAGTTTCGTGACATCACATTTCAAAATCTAATATCTAGAGGTACTAATCGCGTAATTTGAAATATAAATTAAACTTATAAATACCCCCACCACTTAAGCACAACTCCGTCGAAGTCGAAAACCTAGGAGAGTTTTAATGGGCAACCAATGAAGCCATTAAATTAATAAAATGTTTTGTAGGAATTATTTCAGATTTAAAATCGAATTCTACTGGCCTATAATGCCGCTGTATGGTTTGTAGGGCCATACATTTATCTAAGTAGAGTTGAAGTTAGTTGAAGAGCACGTCGAGAAGAAAAGATCTCCAAAGTTTAAAGTTTATATTGTAGTAAAATACTGACAGAGTTATCGTGGCAAATCTTTTCTTGAGTAGTAGTGTTACGTGGGATGGTTGTTGACGTACTGAGTTATAATAAAGAAAAATACTTAAAATAGTAACTAACGCGCGCCCAAAAAGTAGGACGCAAACGTAAGCGTAAAAGTAAGTGCAATGTACGATGGCTTGCCCGTACATATTGGCAACCCGAAAAGAAAATAAGATAAACTAGGAAGTAAAACTATCAAGATTAAGATATGCCATTACAAAGCAAACAATTTTTAAATACTAATCGTCAAAACTAAAAGTAACGTGGTTCTTCTTTGGTGCCGCAGTAGCAGGCGTTGGAGGCCGGGACTCGCGGGGGCGCGGCGCCGGCGGCTGGGCTGGGGCTGTGTGTTCTTGACCCACCCCGTAGTGTGTCTTTATTTCTTCCAGTTCAAATGCTTCATTTGTATGAGTTGTCATGCCGTTGTGCTTGGTACGGTAATAGTTGACAAGTTTTCTGGTAGTCCATACACTCATTCCAATTATTGCGGCACTGAGGAGTGCATAGCATATGGTGTATTGATGAATGTCGTGATTGGAAATGGTTGTGGGTAAAACTTCGTTTTCGTGCAGAGAATGTAGTCGCTCGTCAATTTCTTGAAGTTCAGTATCATGTGTTTCTCGAAATACTTTCCATGTCACATTATGGCGAGTTAATTGGATAATGTTGTTTGCCGTAGAGTTGAGTGTTGGGATTTCGGAGTAGTGGTCGATGTTAATAATTTTACTGTTGTATTTATTGTGCGAGTGAATAGTGAAGTCCTTGGATTGTAATACACATCCTTGCGCTAGGTTTACTATTCCAGATGACGTCATAGAGTGCGACGTCACGTCAAATTTGCAAACCGTGCGCAAAGTGCAAGCCTCGCAGCAAACGGCCAGCCAGCTGTTCGGTTCGTGTAATTCGATCCAGGCGTCATTGCACGACGCTGGCCTGACGTCACAAGTTGTCCCCGAGCTGTGACTCAATAACTTAGCCTCGCACGGAGCATTGTAGTTATGCAAGTTGAAAATAGGCACATTTTTATAACATAAGTAATTATCTGTTTTGACTTGAGTACACAACTTCAAATCAGTTTCTGTAACAGATATGTAGGTGTTCTTGTGGAAGTTGACAGCAATGTATTGAGATTGCAAGTTTATAATTGTTGTACCCTTTTCAGTCTTGACAGGCAGTGGAATCATCTTGTAGATGAGGAAATCTTCGTCTGAAGTGAGTGGAATGTGAACTTCAAACAAAAAGTAATCTGAAGTAACTCTTGCTTTTGCGTACAGTAGTTTGTAGACTGTTTTGATGTCTTCTCTTATGTTTTCCACAGGTAAGGTTAATGATTTCGGCAATTTTCCAGAAATGTCATTAAGTTGGTCAATCAGGTTTACTGGAGTAAGTAAGTGCACGTCCATATGTCCTTTATAGACGTCTGTGAGTGTGTCGAATAGCATGTCTTGCATAACTCGCATATTTTTGATGAGTAAATATGCCGTCAGTGACGCTGAGTTGAAGTAACTAGTGGCCATCATGGCTTCCATAGTTGATTCGATCTTGGCTAAGTTGGTGTCAGTTTGGTTCATGTAGCCTTCCATCATGGAGACTTGGCGATTTATGTTGTCTTCAGTTTTCTTTAGCACCTTGTTTTCGAGTTCTACAATCGAAGTTTGATTTTTTACCAGAGTAAGTAAATAGTTTTCATTGTTTTGTAAGGTTTCAATGTCCTTTTGGTACTTGTCAGCGAATTGTTGATCCAAAACTCCAAACAAGGTGTTAGCGATACTGCCAATGCCGTTGATCAAGCCTCGTTTTTTCCGTTCGTAGAGGTGTTTATGCGGCGCTAGCAGAATCATGTTGTAAAAGTCAAGAAGTTCCATTTCGTGTGATAATTGATCTAAAGTTGTTTTGCAGTATCTGGGATCCGTTTTGTCACACAGATCGCTTAAACCTTGAAGGTAAGTTTTGAGTTGGTCAACTTTAGTCCAATAATTAGTTAAGTTGTAGTACATAAGCAGTGTCCACTCATCGTGAATCATTTGCAGTTTGCCGACAGTGTCATAATATATCGGCCGGTCGGGTTCAAGTGTTGTAATACGAGCGCTTGACGCCGCTTCGCCATATGATCCAGTCAAAACAATAAACATTGTTAATAGTGCAGTAGTTAAGGCTGATAATCCTTTTGTCTTGCTATTTTTAGTTTTCGTTGATTGTTTTGGTGTGATTTCGTCTTGCTGGGGCTCTTCAGATGTGCATATTGGTAGTTTGGAGTTGATTTCAGTTTCCAACGGGAGCGGTGACAGTTTGACGATGGGGCGCTTTATAACGCCAGTTTGAGTTTTCAAAGTAGTCACTCGTACGTATCCGTCAGAACCGGGATGAGTTTCAAGCACACGAGCCATGGCCCATTTTCCAGGGGGCAAGTTGTTGTCCTTGACCAGCACGATATCACCTTCCTTTATGTTCTCCGATGCTTTGTTCCATTTGCTTCGTCCTTGTAGTTGCGTTAAATACTCGTTAGACCAATTTTTCCAAAATTGTTGTAGCATATTTTCAGTAAGTTGCCATCGCCGACGTAAGTTGATATTGTCGTCACTGTGGTCGGAGATCGGCAGTGACATCACGGGGCCACCGGTGAGGAAGTGTCCCGGAGTTAAAAAGTTTTGAAATTCTTCAGGATCTTCAGTTAGTGGACACAGAGGTCTGGAGTTCATGCACGCTTCGATCTGTGCTAGTAAAGTTTGAAACTCTTCGAAGGTCAGTTTCTGATCTCCGAGTACACGTCGTAGGTGGTACTTCATGGATCTCACAGCAGCCTCCCAGAGGCCTCCTGCTGTAGGCCAGGCTGGTGCGTTGAAGTGCCAATCTACCTCCAGGTGTCCAATGTGGTCGAAAAACTCTGAAGAAAGTTGCAGATGGAATTGTTCGGATTCCTTTCGCAATACTTTAGATGCGCCGACAAAGTTGGTGCCGCAGTCCGAGTAGACATGTTTTGGGGTGCCACG
Source organism: Ostrinia nubilalis (assembly GCF_963855985.1). Lineage (NCBI taxonomy): Eukaryota > Metazoa > Arthropoda > Insecta > Lepidoptera > Crambidae > Ostrinia > Ostrinia nubilalis. The sequence continues at coordinate 205,162 of NC_087094.1, read as the reverse complement.
TCGAGCACACATCCTTTGGAAGGCGGCAATGAAAGTTTCAGTACTGAGATCTGATACCAGCTCTATATGTACGGCTTTAGTTGCCATACAAACAAAGATAGCTATGTATCCTTTTGAAGTTTTAACGCCTCTTCCCTTGTTCAGTTTGACGTCCACGTGACCAGTGAAGTCGACCCCGGTGTGCGTGAACGGCCGGGAAGGTGTTACACGTTGTTGTGGTAGGTCGGCCATAATCTGTTGACTTTCAGTTGTTTTGTGTCGATGACACCGTATGCAATGACGTAATTTTGCTTTAACTGCCCGATTTCCGCCAACAATCCAGTAGCGTTGTCTTAGATGAGCCAACGTCAATCGAGCACCTCCGTGAAGTGTTGTAAAGTGAGCTTGATCGATAAGTAGACCAGTAAAACGTCCATTCCGCGGGATGATGGCGGGATGTTTCATCTCAAATGGTAAGTTGGAGTTGTTGATACGGCCGCCGACACGTATAATCCCTTTGTCGTCTAAGAAGGGGTTAAGTTTGAACATGCAACTTTTGTTCGAAATAACATCTTGTTTCATCAGTTGTCTGTACTCGTTATCGAACTCTGTACGTTGCACGAATTTAATTATTTGCTCATTAGCAGCTGATATTTCTGTAGTAGTCAAGTGTTTGGTGTCAAGTTTTGTCGTACGGCGCGCATTTGTAATAAAGCGCAGTATCCACGCCGTGACTCTTGTTACACGCGACAATGAACTGCATTTATTTATTAAGTTTTCAATAAAATGTTCTTGATTTGTTTTCAGGGCTTCCACCTTCTTGGTTTTAAGTTCAGTATTTGTAGTGTATAAACAAGTAAGGTTTTTCATTGACTTTTCAGTTTCAACATTTTGAAGGAACTCGGGACCTTTCCACCACAGCTCAAAGTTTATTAGTTTGCTGGGGTACAGTCCTCGAGAAGCACAATCTGCTGGATTTTGTTCTGACTTAATGTACTGCCAGTTTGTTGATGGAATAACTTGCTTGATTTTGTTGACCCGGTTGCCCACGTATCTCTCCCATCTGGATACGTCTCCTTGCAGCCAGGCGAGAACAACTTGAGAGTCACACCATGCTCGGACGTTAATCGTGTGTCCTTTGAAGGCTTCTTTTATTTTCTGTACAAGTTGTGAAAGTAGTAGTGCACCACATAATTCCATTCTTGGCAGTGTTGTTTTTTGTGTCAAAGGGGCAACCCTAGTCTTTGCAGTGAGTAATTTTATAGTTGGAGGGCCGTCAGGGTTAGCGACATAACTGTAGATGACGCATGAATAAGCCTTCTCGCTTGCATCTGAGAAGCCAAGTAGTTCGATGTTTGATTGCTGGCCCCCTAGCCATCTGTCAAGTTTGACATCTTGGACTAGCGGAAGTTCACTTCTAAGTTTGACCCAATCGTCTTGAATGTCGGAGGGTAGAGCTTCGTCCCACCCTAACTTGGCCGTCCATACTTTCTGGAACAGTAGTTTTGCCGTAATGGTGACAGGTGAGAGCCATCCCAGGGGATCATAAAGTTTTGATATTTCTGATAGTAATGTCCTCTTTGTAAGAACAGTTTTCACGTTGTCTCCCAGTTCCCAATTAAAAGAGAATTTGTCAGTAGTGGGGTTCCAGCCGAGGCCAAGTGTTTTCAGTGATTCATCATGTTTGAAGTCGAAGTTGTTGCGTGATGAAATTTGATCTTCAGTTAAGTTATTTAGTAGAATGGGGTCGTTCGCTGACCATTTTCTCAGGTTCATGCCGCCCAGTTTTAGAAGTTCGATTAGCGATTGTTGAAGTTTGATTGCGTCATCGAGTACGTTGTGACCACTGACAAGGTCGTCCACGTAAAACTCATCTTGAAGTATGCGTGCTGCTTCTGGGTGTTTGTGACCGTCGTCCATTGCAAGTTGTTTGAGAGTTCTCATAGCAAGCCACGGAGCACATTTCATCCCATAAGTTACGGTGCACAGTTCATACTCTCGGAGCTTTTCAGTTGGTGAGTCACGCCAAATAATTTTCTGTAGTTTCTGTTGATCTTGAGTTATTTCTATGCAGCGGTACATTTTCTCTATGTCCGCGGTGTATGCATATTTGTATGACCTCCATTTTAAGATAAGCACCTGAATATCTTTTTGTAGATTTGGGCCCTTTTCTTGTAGTTGGTTGAGACTGAAGCCACTTGTAGTTTTTTGAGAAGCGTTGAACACGACTCTCAGTTTGGTAGTTGTTGATTGTTCACGTAAAACGCCATGATGCGGTAAGTAATGTTGCGGTAGGTATGTAGGTATCGATGACGACGGCTTCATGTGACCAAGTTCAATGTACTCGTTGATAAAGTCTCTGTACATTTGAGCAAGTTTATGGTTTCTCTCAAATCGTCTCTCAAGTTGTAAGTATTGTGAGAGAGCGATAGATCTTGAGTTTCCCATTTTTTCTTCATAGTTAGATAGAAGTGGCATTTCAACGATGTACTTCCCGTTTGAGTGACGTTGCACGGTGTTTGAGTAGTGGTTTTCACAGAAGTCATCCTTAGACATGTCATTGTCGTCTTGGACGATGTCTTCGCTTTCCCAGTATTTCGATATTTCGTTGAGATCGATGAGGGTCACGTGACAGTTTAAAGTTTTCAGTTTGCCACACAGAATCCATCCCAATTGTGTTTGTTGTGCTATCGGTGATTGTTGACTTCCTTTGAGTACTCCATCTAGTAAGATGTCGGAGTACACGTCGGCTCCTAGCAGTAGGTCAATAGGGCGCGACATGTGGAAGTCTGGATCTGCGAGCTTCAAGTTTTCTAAGTGTGGCCATTCATTTGGCTCAAATGACGAGTTTGGCAAGTTGTTAGTGAGCTTTTTCATTACGAGGGCTTGTACCTCAAACTCGTAACTGGAGTAAATGGACTTGCAAGACAGATTTAGACGTCCTTTGCAGTCTCCAGAAACAGATCCTACTCCTGTTACGGTTGCGTTCAGTCGCTTCCTAGGCAGACGTAGCAGTTGCGCCGCCCTTTCAGTAATTAAGTTCACTTGCGAGCCTTGATCTAGTAAAGCTCGAAGTTTAATTTGAGTGCCGTTTGCAGACATCACTTGCAGCTGTACAGTCGGCAGTAAGATCTCCACATCTTCCGTCGATAGATGATTGGAAGATGGTTGAGAAGAAGTTGAAGGTCGTGGTTTTGAGGTAGTTTCGTTCGATGTTTTAGTTGTTGGTGAATATTTCTTTGTAGAGTTGTGCAATAAAGTGTGGTGACGCATGTTGCATTCTTTGCAAGTTTTTGTAGAATTGCATTTGTCGTTGCCGTGCCTGTATAAGCAGTTTTCGCACAAATGCAGTTTTGCAACAGTGTTATTGCGTTGAGTGGGGTTCATGTCGATGAACTTTGGACATTGCATCAACACGTGATTCTCGTTACAGTTTGGGCACTTTCCATAAGTAGTGTAATAAGTTTTCTTAGGTTCGTTGTTGTATTTCTTGAATGAATAGTTTCTCTCGCTAGTGTTCCACGATGTAATGTTTCTGTTTGAAGTCGAAGTCTTCGTAAAAGTATGCTTCTGATTTTGAGTACCAAAAGCTTCTTTTTTAGTGTTTTTCATGGACTCGTACGCCATGAACTTACACTCGAGAAAGTATAGAAAGTCGTTTAGGGGCTGCAATTCTCTGTGGTCTTGTAGTTCTTTCATGTATTCTGAGTAAGTACTTCTGTCGAGTTTTAGTGACATCAGGTGGACAATAAGTGGGTCCCACGTAGTCGTGTCAATGCCAATGTTTGTGATTCCATTCAAACATTCAGTGATGACGTCGTGCATCCTTTTCAAGTTGTAGCTATCAGGATTTTGTATAGTAGGCAAGTTGAGCATGGTGTTGATGAAAGATGTAAACTGAAGGCGTCGGTTTCCATAGCGCTGCGTTAGTATCTCCCAGCATGAGTTGTAGTTGTCGGCACTGATACTGAGATGCTGCACTATGCGTTCTGCCTCGCCTCTCAGTTTAGATTTGAGATGCTGCATCTTCTGAGCGTTGTTTATCATCGGATTGTTGTGAATGGTTTCCATGAAAAGATCTTTAAAGGAAATCCATTGAGTATAGTTGCCAGAAAATTCAGGTATTTCCATTTTCGGCGCTGATGTTTCGTAATGCACAGTCGACCATATTCTTGAGTTTAAAACTCGTCGGATGTCGTCATACTTGTCTTCCATTTCGACAAATATGTTGTAGTATTTGTCGTTAGAGCCCTTGTACTTAGCTTCCAATTCCCAATGTAGTTTGTCAATGTCTTGCCACTTGGATTTTAGTATAGAGAGATGGTCTTGAAGCTCCCACTTCTCTGTGATTGTTTTGAGGTCAATTTTGGACATAGCACGGTCAAGAGCCTTGAAGTTACACATTTGTTTTTCCAGCAGTGAGTTTGAAGATGAAGTTTCATCCGAGCTGTCCTCCAGCATTCCTGATAGGTCGAATTCCAGAGACTTGGGCTCAGATAGTTTTTTCAGTAAGCTCTCCATGCTTGTTCTAGTAGTTTCGTAAAGTTGTTTCGTATTTTCGTAAATGTTTTCGGTGAAGTAGTTGATGTTCTTGTCTTCGAACGTTTCCAGTATGTTTATTTTTTATGTCGTGCACTGAAGTCGCTCCACTGTGCCTCGAGAGACTCCAGTCGTTTCAGTAAGTATTCTTGGTTTTTTCGGTTTTCGCTGTCTTTCTTGTAGTTAGAGCAGAGAGTTTTGATGTTGTTGAAACACTGTTGTTGTAGTTCCAGCATGATGTTGTTGAAGTAGTTAGTTGATTGTAGTTGTAGAAGTTGGATGAAGTTTCGTAAGTAGTTCGTAGCTTAGTGATCTGGCACGTAGTTGACGGTGGCAGATGAAGCTTGGTGTTGGTTCGTTCCAGAAGGTAGTGTAAGTACGTGATAGGATTCCTCTGCGATATGTGCGCCTTCTCAATTGATCTGGGGATTTCCTCTTCCGGAAGGCCAGTCAACCGATTCGCTACCGCAGATTTATCACTGATCACACACTGTACACTTCACTGGTGAATTTATACTCGAAGGACCATTAATTGTATGGTTTGTAGGGCCATACATTTATCTAAGTAGAGTTGAAGTTAGTTGAAGAGCACGTCGAGAAGAAAAGATCTCCAAAGTTTAAAGTTTATATTGTAGTAAAATACTGACAGAGTTATCGTGGCAAATCTTTTCTTGAGTAGTAGTGTTACGTGGGATGGTTGTTGACGTACTAAGTTATAATAAAGAAAATTACTTAAAATAGTAACTAACGCGCGCCCAGAAAGTGGGACGCAAACGTAAGCGGAAAAGTAAGTGCAATGTACGATGGCTTGCCCGTACAGCCGCCAAATGCACCGTACCTCGCGCGTGATTTTATTGTTTCTATTTGTTGCAATTTTTTTGTTAATTTAATAATTTTTCGATGTGAAATTGCAAAACATGTGACGTCACACTAGGGAGGGGGGGGTCTAAGAAATGTGACCACCTGTGACAAGGACGGGGGAGGGGTCAAAAAATCATGAAATTCGTGTGACGTACTTTATGGATGGCCCCCAGATCATACAATTTCCCCGATGGGTTGACTGATGCCAGATGAAAAGCTTTTGGAAAAACTTCTGAGTAATATATTCCCGGCCGGCGACACGGCCTCTAATAATATGCTTCCTCCGGGAACTAGCTGTCTCGTCGTAAAAACGGAAATTGACATTATGGAAACTTTGACGATTTATTTATTACGACAGAAAATCTTTAGTATGTACCTACTTGCCTACGAACCTTGCCACCTGAAGAGAAAGTACCTACCTACTCTTAGTACTGTAGATAGAATCTTTTACTTTATTTTATTTTATTTATTTATTAGGTCTACCAACATTGTTAGGTACATAACATAAGAACATATTCCTATTTTTTTAAAGAAAAAAAAACTGCATTCAAAGATTACAAAAATTCGCTTGCCAAAACCCGGGAATCGAACCTACTAAAATCTGTTAAAATTACACCCTGCCTCAAATAACTCGCTCGACTCCGTTATGTGTCAAGCCCTTAGCCCTTATTGTGCCCACCTATCCCCTAATATGAAAAAAGCTAAACCTTGCCTAAAGCAGTATCTTTAAGAAAAATCTATTACTCTAATCCATCCATAATAATAGGACTTAATTAAAACATGTAAAGTTTTTCTCTAAACTGCCTGGTCAGATTTTGATGCACCTTCGCATGTGGGTGTAGTTGAGGTCTGGAGGTATCCCCTAGGTATCCCTACATAAATACCGCTATCGCTATTGGTTCTTGGACCACTTCGGCCCAGTCTCTTTTGATAAATCAATTGAAAGGAAAATCATGAAATCTTAAATTATTTTAATAAATCTATGAACATCATACCATCGGGTCGGGCTCTATCGGGTAATCAAATTGGGTTTCTCCCTCTTTGTTTTGACCTTTTGATCTAAGGTTTTCTCTTGTCAATCAACCAACAGTCGACATCAGTCGACATCCAATGACAGAAATCTGTCAATGTCCCAAATGTTTACATTTTATAATCAAAATTTAAGTAATTAATTAAAATGTTAACAATACAGCCGAGTGATCCAGAAAGCTTCCAGGCAATCTAACGAAGGTGATGGAGCGGAAGAAACGCTTCGAGGCTCCTGATATAGGCAGCGCAGCCGTGCTGGCCGTGGCGCGCGTGCTCATCGTGTACGCGTGCGTCGTGTTCGTGCACTCGCTGCTCTACTGGGGCCGGCGCGCGCTGCGAGCGCGGGCCCGCCGCTGCCCGTGCTGAGGACACTTGCACGTCCGTCTGAGCATAAGCACCACCTCAAACCACCGCTATCTGGATTGAATTCTACCTGCCGCTGTCCGTGAAGTGACTTCGTAATCATCTAAACCGGTTCCACACTGTGATGTCGCGCCAGCAGTGTACTTGGCCAGACCCACGCGCAGTACGCGAGCTAATCTACTCGGCCGCGTGGCTCACTTTTGTGTACATGCTCCTTCTGACCTTGTTCGAGATTATCGAGCTGCTGCGGCCGAAGGAGCGCCGCCTGCGCCCCAAGCTGTACCCCGTGCCCGTGCGCCCGCGCCCCTGCCCCCCCGCCCGCTCCGCGCCTCCCGCCGCGCCTGACGCACTTTGCCCACGGTGCGCTGCCAGCGGGAGCAAGCAGACCAAACGAAGATGCATTATTGTATGATCTCAACAAAACGATCTAATTCATAAATATACTTACTGCTAGGTACCTAATTAATAAAAATTTCATTTGCCAGTCCGGTACAAACGTAAAATTACGAAATGAAAATAGTTTCAAGCTAAAATAAAAATATAAGCTAAGTAAATGTATAGAGGAAAGACCATGCAATTCACTTATTAATTTAATGTTAGAAAAGTGGTAGCTGAGCAAGAGCTAGAAACGTATGGTACCACTAGAGATGTGCCGCTGAGAAAGTTCTCGTTCCCGGCAATATTCCCAGTGAGAATATTCTCGAGAACCGAGAACGCTCCCGGGAATATTCTCAGTGTTCTCGACAGAACACATTTAGTTTTATTTTTAATTTTGTTGTTTATATGTGATATTATTTGTAATGTTTCGATGTTTTATTAACTGGGCGTTAAGACTAGTCGTTATAAACAAGGCATGAAACGAGTGAGTGAGATATTGCTGTCTTGCTCACTCTTTTCGTGGCGAACGCGTACCGCGGCTTTAGGACTCGGCTACGGTATTTGAACATCAGTGTGCCTCTGAGTTTTAAGGCCCTTGCCACCCTGGCGGATTGCAAGCGGATTCAAAGCGGATTCAAAGTGGATTTAAAGCGGAGTGGCGACGCGACGGAGAAACCGCGTGAAAATATCGTAAAGCTCTCCAAGGGCTGCCCAGCCGAGCTGGATTCGATGATTGACCTTTTTTTCGAAGTTGGACCTACCTTACTGGACTGTTTGTCCCAGGTATACATTATTGTCAACAACCTCGAGTGTAGAGTCTCCAACATTTAGAGGAGTGGGTGCAACACGGTCTTTAGACATGATTTTTAAATCTTGTCCATGTTCATTTTGAGACCCACTTGTTGAGAGACTATAGAGGCCATCGAGCATTGTGCCTAGATCTTCCACGATCTCAGCCATGACTACGATATCGTCTGCTGTCTGGGTGATGTACTCGCCGTTGATATTTATGCTGAATCTGCTCCAGCCCAGAAGCTTGAAAACATCTTCCAGGGCGGTGGTGATGACGTCTCCCTGTCTCAACCCTCGCTGCAACTGGATAGGTTTCGGGTCCTGATCTTAAAACGGACTGTCACTGTGGCGTGTTTGTACAAGCCTTTCAACACTTTAATGTATCAATAGTCAAATTGGCACAGTTGAAGAGACTGAAGCACTGCCCATGTTTCAAACGAATTGAAGGCTTTCTCATAGTTCACAAACGCAAAGTGGCTGATTATACTCCTTGATCTTCCGTATAATCTGCCGTTGCGTATATTATTATGGTATATGCTACTAAAGCCTTTTCGGAAACCGGCTTGTTTGGGGGGCTGAAAGTCGTCTTGTAGACATGGCTCAGAAGCGAAATGGGTCTATAATTCTTCAACAAGGTTTTGTCACCTTTTTTGAAGAGGAGTATTACCATTCTTCTAAGCGCAGAAACTGCGTTAAGCGGGCCCCGGCGCGGTTTCATACAAACTGCTCCGTCGCGGGCACCCACGCGGGGGACTTTCGTATGAAACGTTCGTTTCGGGCTTAAGTGTCGGATCAATCTAGCTAGCACGTATTTTCTATAAAAATGTGTCAAATGATCCGTCAGACAGGCTATCCACAACTTATCCAGAAGTGGCGAAACAGGCCCTTACTAAGCGATTGGGAAATATGCCCTTTATGTCAAATAAGAATAGTTTAAAAAACTAAAAACACGCTTTTAATTACTAACAGCACTAAAAAGCTAAAAATCATCAGGACCCTAGACATCATCTAGCATTAAAGTGCTCGAAAAGACAAATCCAACGAACCCAAACTCGATGAGTTTCCACCGTTTCGTTTAGGAGTTCCTATGGCTACCTTCTGACTCCATCATTAGGACCCTGGACATTATCTAGCACTTAAAGATCTCGAAAAGACATCCAATGAACCCAAACTCGATGTGATTCCGCCGTTTCGTTTAGGAGTTCTTTTGGCCAACTTCCAGTCCCATCATCAGACCAGCTGGTACCACAATATTGAATTGTCATTTCTAATCTACATATAATTGCCAAGTTTCATGATGATACAAGACTTAGAAGTGCGTGTAATTCAGATTCTAAGATTCCATTACATAGTTAGTTACGTACACGACGACCTAATAAGAGCGTGTTAAAAACGAAAAATGGACAGTCACATTATTTAGTTACGTGTAAAAAGAAATTTCTGCCATCTTACATATCATTAAAACGACATTTCACGACGAAAAAAATAAAATATAATAAAGGTGCAGTTGCCAAGAATATTGCCGAGAAAGTTCCCGAGAATATTCTCGGGAACACTGAGAATATAGCCTTTCACTGCAAATAGAGTGTATTGTTTAATATACACTTATCTGTTGACTTCATTTAATACTATTTTACTTAAGAAAGTTTGTTTATTTCCATTTGATAAACATGATTCTCAACCTTTCTCACTTAGGAGAACGCTCCCGGGAACGCTCCCGAGAATATTCTCAGTTGAAAGAGCGTTCTCGGGAACGGCACATCAATAGGTACCACCACGGACTTCTAGGCGGACACCTATCTATTACAAAACTTTTTTTTGCTGTACAGACTGGGGGACAATCCAATGCCGTTAAAGTTATTTAAAAAAAATACAATGACAGCTTATTTGACGCTTGTCAACTGTCTGCGCTTGACATCAGTGTTGCCAGAAGGTTACTTTTGTAACCTTTTAGGTTACTTTTGAACTGCATTGGTTACTTTTAGGTTACACTAATGAAAAGGTTACTTTTAGGTGATTTTTCAGAAATTGTAAAATTAACTTTTACAGGTAATTCAGTAAAAAAGATTAACACTAACAATTTAAAAATTATGTCATAAACTGCATTTAAGCATGAATTTGATTTATTATTTGTTAAAAAAAATGAGTTTTAGCGAATGTTTTTCGATAGTGAAACGCAAATCCATGAAACGTTTTTATACGACCGGTCACTTTACTTCGGTCTTCATGGAATGGTCAAAATTTCGAATTTAGGTAAACGATTGATGATCAATTGTATTCATTTTCCATCCATGAACAACCTTACACAATCGCTCCGCACCCCATATGAAGGTTACTATTTATTCAAAAAGGTTACATTTTTTATATTTTCTGGTAACTTCTGACAAGACCCGACTGGCAACACTGCTTGACATTAGAGATGACGAGCTATCGATAGTATGGACGGGTTACCTCCACCATATCGAATTACAAATAATCGAAATTCAAAATATCGAACACGTTTCATCGAACGTTCAGAATATCGAATTTACAAATGATCGAACGATCAAAATATCGAATGATTAAAATATGGAATGTCGATCTTATGCTGTATAGTATGATAGAAAGATGGAGCTATGGGTCCCATGTTGACTATGGAACCCTAAAGTGGGAAATAAAAATAATGTGTATCTACCTATATGAATATGTTTATGCATTTCATTAAAACCTCTATAGATATTGATTTTTGATAATAATATTAATTATTCGATATTTTGATCGTTCGATGAAACATGTTCAATATTTTGATTTTCGATCATTTGTAACTCGATATGGTGTAGGTAACCCGTATTGGACTGGTACTGCTGTGTTCTGTGGTATTGGATAGTTGACCTCAAAAATCGTGTGATGAGAAGAAAAGTAACTATACAAAAAATAGGTACTTAAGTACCTAAGGTAAGTTACTTAACGTAGAACGGTTTGAATTTTGGACCGGTGTGATATTCTGAACTTTAAATCAAGAAAAACATTATGTTATGTACAAATTCATTTTGGCATAAAAGTTTAAATAAAAATAAAACTACTTTTGACTGATTTTTCCTGTCAAAAGTGGTTTTGATGACCGTTTGTGAGTTTTGTGACTTTGACTGTACTGTAAATATACAATTTTTAAAACAAATTGATGTTCACGTTTTGCTACTAATTTACTCGCTCGTGCGTTATTAAACTTAATTACTTTTTAGTGAGAACTAAGCTTTATGTTTAACGATAGTCTATCGATCAGTGTTGCCAGAAGGTTACTTTTGTAACCTTTTAGGTTACTTTTGAACTGCATTGGTTACTTTTAGGTTACACTAATGAAAAGGTTACTTTTAGGTGATTTTTCAGAAATTGTAGAATAGTGACAATTTAAAAATTATGTCATAAACTGCATTTAAAAATGAATTTGATTTATTATTAATTTGTTAAAGACAATCCCCCTTATTAATAAAACTTACACGCTCGTTGAACAGTGTTTTAAAGTAACGTTTAGTATGGAAATGTCATTTTAAAACAGTGTTCAACAACTATGTAACTTTTTATTAGTAAGGGGGAATGAGTTTTAGCGAATGTTTTTCGATAATAAAACGCAAATCCATGAAACGATTTTATACGACCGGTCACTTTTCGGCCTTCATGAAATGGTCAAAATTTTGAATTTAGGTAAACATCTTAGATTAATAAAACCTAGATAGATAGTCAGTGCACGAAAGGTGAGGCAGTTTTTAGGGAGCCGGCACGGCTCACCCGTAAACGTCACATGAACTGTCAAAGTGAAAAATTGGTAAACACGTCCGACGAATTTTAATTGGGCATTTCTACGGGGACGACCGATCGACCTACTGGGGCGAAAAAAGTACCTTTAAAATTGAAGTACGGACTTGAAAAAAATCACACGTATTTATAGGACTCTTGACTTGATGGAGAGCATATTTAGAAGACCGCCAGGTTTTACATCTCGCCTTGAAAAAATCCGAATGTTCAAAAACGGGCGAAATTTGGCCTAAAATGGAGTGTCCGGTTTCCAGAATTTACTCGTTTTTGCTTCATAACTTTTGAAATAATAACTTCCCCATTATGAAACCCACATTCACAGAACAAGGGATAGTTAATAAAGCTATATAAATGAGTTTCTTTATTGCAAGTCCTTGGGTTTTAATACAGTAACACATTTAAATTTTGTCCGACGTGTGTGCCTCAATTCCGTGATTTTTACTTTTGTGCTCCTATATCACTAACAACGCACAATACGAACACCCACGCCTGATTCCCATAAACTAGCAGTTGCACTCGAGTGGTCGAGCAGTATAAAAGAGGGATCAGTCGCTTTGAGGAGCATTTTTCAGAGGTTTGAAATCACTCAGAATTTTTGGTCACTGGTCATTTCTCAAACCGGTGTGCGATATTAATAATGTTCATGAAGTATTTAATGAGATTACTGCTGAATTAATTAAGTATTTAACTGATATCTGCCATTACGTTTGGTAGAAATCGTTGTAATTTATAATATTTTCGAGTAATTTGATGAAATGTGATTTTTCCTCAATTCCGTGGATCTCAATTCCGCGGAATATGGGGCATCGAATTGAGAAAACAAGTACACCGAATTGATATTAAGTGAAAATAAATACTTTTATTGTGCTATAAATTGTTTGTGTAACTTAAAATAATAATTAAATCAATAGAGCATAATAACAGGGTGAACTACCAATCATTGGACCGTACCAGTCATTGGACAGAAGACAATTAAACTAATATTTTGAGGTTTCATTAAAAAAAATACACTGCTATTGCTATCTTATTAAAATAATTCTTCCAGGTTCTTCCCTCGACCAGATCGTCGGTCTACCTAGTGGGGGCCTGCTCACTGGTCCGTGGTTTCCACTCGACAACTCTTCAGTCCCAACAGACATTATCTGTACGAGCTATGTGCCCCGCCCACTGCTACTTGATTTATGCAATTTTACGGGCTATGCCGGTCACTTTGGTTATCTTGCCGATATTCACATTTCTGATTCTTATTAGCCTCATAGTAAGCGACCAAGTTTCACATCCATACATCATCACTGGCAACACACACTGGTAGAAGACTTTTGTCTTAAGACGCTGCGGTATTTCAGACGTAATAGCGAAGCTTCCCGATCGATGCTTAGCTGAGTTGAATTCAGCGATAGACCTCTTTCTCAAAGTTGTACCTAACTATCTGGACTCTTGTCCCAGATATACACAATTGTCAACAACTTCGAGTGTAGTCTCCAACCTTCATAGGAGTGGGTGCAACACGGACATTTGACATGATTTTTGTCTTGTCCATGTTCATTTCGAGACCCACTTGTTGAAAGGGTCTACGGAGGCCATGACTCCGATATCATCCCCGATATCGCGACTTCTTGGTCTTCTGTATAATCTGCCGTAGCGTACCTGTGTGTGTACCATAATACTAAAGCCTTTTCGGAAACAAGCTTGTTCGGAAGACTGGAAGTCGTCGAGTCTGCGAGCGAGATGATTCGTAAGGACTCTCGAAAACAGCTTGTAAACACGCCTCATAAGTGAGATGAGTCTATAATGCTATCACCACACTTCTGTGCCATGCCGGAGGCGTTTTTCCTTCGAGAATGACGTAATTGAACTGCTTCTGTAGAGCCTTTAGTACCGGCAAAGCTCAGCTATAATGCCGTAACACCTGGTGCCTTGTTGTATTTCAGCTATTTGAGTGCCATTTTAATCGTGTACAAACTGACGTCCGATATAATATCTTCGGTATAGTGTCAGGTCAATCTAGCTCTTGGGTTTTGCAATATTTGTTTTATGTTTAAGGTTAAAAATAAATAAACAAAGAGACCCTGTGTTATGTATTTATTTGTTTTATTTAAATAAAATTAAAATAATATTTATTATAGTTCCTTATTAAAAAATTAAACATATTGATTAGGATTTTTGTTTTATTCCATTGGTATTTCAGACACATAAACCTAAAATGAACCACCTAATTAATAGACCAGCAATCAGATATCAAAACGTTTTAAGTATTTATTATATTAATTATTGAAATACATTAGGTATTTCTTCATAATGTCATCAATTCTAAGTTTGCGGAGCGTTTTTTATATTTGGAGATTCATTTCTCAATTCCGTGATTCATTTTCTCAATTCGGTGCTCTCTCAATTCGATGCTTAACATTTCTCATAAACCACTTCACAATATTTAGTGACAATGCTATTTTTACATTCAGAATGGAGTAACATTTATTTTTTTGTATTGAAACTACTTAAAAAACTAAATATAAATTTTAGCACCGAATTGAGAAAAAATACACCGTACAGTAGAAATGCCCAATTAATTAAAACGGTTTGTGCTGTGTATGGGTGTCTAAAATACATCAGAAAAACGAAAGAAAGTGACCAGTGTTACATTTCATAAGTAAGTACTACAATTCGACGAGTATTTTGCTTGAATTTGGCTTTCAAAAATTAAATACGGGAATGATACCAGTAACAAGAAAATTTATTTCCCAATTGTTCGCCGTACAAATACACTTCCTTTTTTTATGAAATCGAGACTTTTAAGTCGATTTATCTTATTGTTATTAGGTAGGTACTTTGAATTCAATAAATAAGTAAATACATGATGCTATTTGTTTTTGTTAATTATAAAATAATTAAAAACGTATTAAAAATTTCCCTACTTTCGGGAAAATCGCCTTCACTGTCTACACTCCCCAACAAAATTGACACTAATGACATAAGATTTTTGCCTCACTTGACGAAGCGTTTGTATGAAGACTATCCATCTAGGTTTTATTAATCTAAGGTAAACATGAACCATCCATCCAACAACCTTACACAATCGCTCCGCAAGTATGAAGGTTACTTTTTATTCAAAAAGGTTACATTTTTTTATATTTCTGGTAATTTCTGACAAGACCCTACTGGCAACACTGCTATCGATACTGTATGCTACTAGAGTGCGATCATGGCTTAACGATAGTTAATTGAGAGCGATTAATTGAGACTTTATACTATCGACTCGAGTGGTAGCATCCCTAATTGACTCATAAATTGAATTGGTTGAAGATGAATCAAAACAAGGGTATTTTTTGTTAAATTGTTGTGTGTTGTTGTAGTCACACGCCTAAACAAAACAAGAAGAATATTTTTTTGTAAGTAAATGTTATTTGTTATCATTGTTACTCTCAATTCGATTTGTTATCAGTGAGTATTTCATCATATTATTATTTGTAATGCACAGGTCCATGGTAATTGGTACAGGTGGTCAATTACATGGGTTACTTATCGTGAATAAGTTCTGGAAGCCCCGTCATGTAAGATAATGTCGTTATTAGGGAAATATCAACGTAACTGCTTTTCATTTTAGTTTTGGTACAGCACATACACAGATAGATCTTAGAGGATTCCTCATCCTTGATATTTATTCTGCTGTAATAAATTATGCCATAAAAGTCAACTCATATTGGTTACATTTCAATAGCAAAAGCAAATTATTATTGTCTCGCTTGTATGGTAACAGGATTATTATTGTATAACTTTTTTAAGCATTTCTAGTGAAAATACAAAAACATAATTCATTTATTCATTGCATCATGGTACATTGGATGTTAAGTCATAAGAATAATAAAAGATGTAAATAATTTCAGCAGCATCATGAAGACGGCCGTGACGGTGCTGCAGGAGATGATGGTGAAGCTGGGCCAGACGCCCGACTACGAGTGCATCGCGCAGGTACCACACTTCATTATATGCCACTGTGTCCATTCAAAAAATTATCATAAACACTCATTAACTAATCACTATGGATCCTGATGTTGAATTAACACCAGGTCACCAATCACCATGTTTTTTTTATCCACAACGAGGAAGCTCTTGGCCTGTATCACACCACCACACAATACTGACATGGGGGCAGATAATTTATATAACTTTGTTTATCAGCATGATTTAATTACATTATGCAAAGTATTCTACTGTCCTATCCTGATACTTGCCTTTAAGTAATTTTTATAGATACCTAGATCGTTATGCAAAAAATATACCCATATCTGTCCGAGACTTTACATTGGGGTTCTGTAAATCCTACTTAATAATATTATAAATGCGAAAGTTTGGATGTCTGGGTGTTTGTTACTCTTTCACGCAAAAACTAATGAACGGATTTTGTTGAAACTTTACAGTATTATTGTTTGTAACCCAGATTAACATATAGGCTATAATTTATGACAATCTGTGACACAAAATTTCACGCGGTCGAAGCCGCGGGCAAAAGCTAGTTGCATATAAATAAGACATTGGGATACTAAAGGGTTTATATGAGGAGGTGAAATGAGGATACTAAAAATTCCACTTTCTTCATTCAGGTGATAATCTGATATTGATCCATCCAGTGATTCATCCAGAATTCCAGATGAACAATGTTGTATAATTCATTTTTTTCTGATGCATTTTTATATTTTTTTTAATACTTAGCACACCGCTGTTCTAACAGTTCTATATAAATTCTCCATAGTTAACTTTAAGCCTTATCTACCCTATGTTACATTATTGTGATGCAATAAGTAAACATCTATCTAAAAATCAATAGGCATCTTAAAATGTAATGTAAGGCTTGATTTCCCTTTAGGCTGACATCGGTGACCGACGTCAGCGGCGCGCACGATTACACACTAGTTCTATGTAATCATCTGCCGCTGACGACGGCGTTGCAGTGCGGTGCTTCATAGAACATTGTGTTTATTCGTACGCTCGACCGATGTACGCGACCGACGTCAGCGTAGGAGGAAATCAAGCCTAACGGTTGAGCCAGGGGTTCCCAATGTTTTTAATTTGTCACGGCGCCCCTCTCACTTTCTTCGGGAACCCCGAGCTGAGCCACCGCGCTCGTTGCAGTCGGGCCCGCAGCACCTGGCCACCTTCGAGTACCGCTGCGCTGCGCTGGGCGCCGCCGTCACCGCCGCCGCGCGCTCCAAGAAGGAGGCCAAGCAGGAGGCCGCGCGCCTCATGCTGCGCCGCCTGGCGCTGCTCGGCCACCCCGTGCCGCCGCCCTACGCCGCGCACGATCAGGTACTATCAAGCAAGAGGCCGCGCGCCTTGAAACGGGAGAACTGTATAAGTACCTATAAGTGTTGACTTTTGAAAGAATGTGATAACTAAGTCTAAAACTAAAAATTAGGTCCAATTCTGTATGCGCTCATTGAATATCGTAAATACTGGAACGAAAAAGGAAGAGACAACAGCTGTAATCGGCTGCGTGTTTTAATTCATTTTAGATTTAATACACAGTGGCTTGGTATGTTTTTTGCATTTTTTTACGGAGCTCTTTGGCATATTATTGAATGACCGACTATGCATACAAGTGCCCTAATTCTTCATTCTTGCCACTTTGGAAACGCTGACAGAGACAGTGTATTTAAGGATATTACTACTCACAGCTAATACTTTCTTGATTTTCTTTATCTTACAATTAAATTTTACAATCATTAAATAAGTGGCTCTTAAAAATTAATGCTTTATTATAGTGGACAGATTTTAAGACATCGTACATAAAAAAATTATGAATTTGGCGTCAAGGGTTACTACCTATATTTTTAACCAACTGTATAAATAACAAGTATTTCCCAAACCTGTGCTGCGTAAAATGTGCAAGTTTCAAATGTTTCAGAGTGATAATGTATCCATAGCGAGAGAATTAAACTCGCCGAGCACGTCGGCCCCGCGGGGCCCGGACGAGGGCCCGAGCGGGCGCAAGCGGCCGGCGCCCCACGCGCCCCCGGGCCCCGCGGGGTGCAAGCGGCCGGCGCCCCCGGGCCCCGCGCGCCGAGACGCGTCTCCCGTGAGTCCACGAGTTACACCTTTACGGGGATTGCCGTCTAGCGCGCTCGTCGATGATGGAATACTGAGCGCGAAACATTTCCTAGTGCCGGTATGATGTGCTTGAATCGAATGCTGAAAATCTAAGATCCGAGATTTTGAAACGGGAAACTGGACCGATGTCATGGGATGGGATATTTTTCACGAGTTCGAAGAGGACCTAAAGGTCGTAGAATTTGTGACCCGGCCTTGTGCTGAAGATGTAGATCACATATTTCACAAAATACGAGAGAGAATTAACGCGATAATAACGTCGTCCACGAGTATCCAGACCTGGCAGTACGACAGCCAAGTTCAGAATATAAAGATGTATTCGATACCGGTATCTAGGCGGAAAAATTGTGGAAATAATCTTTCGATTGATTTCGTTGATGAGTTGAATAACATAACAATATACTGAGTGTCAGTGTGAGACACAAAGTAACCGAATGAAAAGGTGATCGCGCGCCGTTAAGCGATTGGGAACAAAATGTCGAATACCTATCATATTTAGACTAGGAGTGGAGATATTTTCATGATCAAGGGTTAAACAAATGTGGAAACGATGCGCCACGAAGATTATCTCACCATTCGGAGGGCAGGCGGGCCGCGGGACACGGTGTGAAGTAAACGGGACATTTTACGAGATGGACGTTCACAGTGTTTGTTTATACATATGTATCGTTGTCTTTTTAGACATTCTCACTGGGTACTTGATAATTTCATAAAAAATGCTTACACAGTTATAATATTATAATAGGCACATACGTTATAGAAAAGCTCTATACAGGTGTGGTTTTGTAAAACAACCCCCATCTCAGGGGTGGTAGTAAGTATACACGATACTGATGCCAAAAAATACCTTAAATTTTCATGGAAATATCCATGAAATCAGGTAAATGGTATTGTTACGCAGGCGAACTATCGGTCAGTCCCCCCGCTCACACGAGGCGACGGCCGCTTGTGCTCGGTGGTGGAGCGGGGTACGCGGGGGTGGTGCGGGCGGTATCAAGCGCCGTCTCGAAGGTTTTAGGAGACGTTTGAACAAGGTTTTTACTAATAAAGTAATAGTTAAATTTTTGACAATGTAACTGTGTTTCTTGCGCTGCTTCTTCTCAGCACTGGCTCATTTATTGTTCTGAAGCAGTGGTAGGGTTAATACTGGGAAGTGTAAAAGTGCTTTTTAAAGCCTATTTACAGAAATAAATGAGTTTTATTTGTATTTCTCTTGTAATTACTTTCATGTGTACTACCACCCCTAAGAAGGGCGTCGTTTTACAAAACCACACCCTGTGGGTACGTTTAACATAAGTTTATCGGGTAAGTGAAATTCACGTGCGGTGTCGCGCGTTGCAGACGGACGCGGAGGAGGGCGCGGCGGCGAGCGCGCGCGGCGCGGGCGAGGCGGGCGGCGGCGGCGCGCGCTCCTACGTGGCGCTGCTCAAGGAGCTGTGCGAGGAGTACCGCCTGCCCGGCGCCGAGTACGAGCTGGTCAGTACTAGCAGGCCTGTTCATCTCCGCGAGTTTACATCGAAAACAAAACACGCACGATGGCCACCTACAAGATACTATTCGACAAGGCCTCGCATACGAGCGAGCATTGACGCACGCGTATTCTTGTGTATGATGGAAGAAAATAAAGTCAGCCCTATAGCTTCGGCGCAGTACCTACCGATCACTGACGTTTGTCAACAAAATGGTGCTTGACTCTTGAGACAAGCTAAATTACACCATATTGTTAATGACATTGAGCACACATTTTTTTTTTAAATACCTTCGCGAAGTAAAACTTCTGTACGTAGTACTTATTATTATTCTGTGGTATTAGCCATGAATATTATTGCTATTTTTCATTCTATGAAATTATGATTTTTATTCATATGATTTCACGTGTGAAATTTCACAGGCAATGATTTTTATTCACAGTGTTATAATGTAGCTCTTTCATTTAATATGCTACTTTTAATGAAGTATGAATTATGATGAACTATTGCTAATTTGCTACCTATATGAAATGTGGCATAATATCTGTTTGATTTTATGTCGCACAACAAAAAACAAACAGTTTCACAGCACAGTATGTATGCAACAATCAATAACCGCGCGACTAGTGAAAAATCTTTCATTTCATTGTAAACAAATAACGAGCACCTTGCAACCTGCTATCTAATGAAATCATATGAATCATGACAAGAAAATCTAAACCTTACCTTTGAGTTTAAAGTTCATATTTAAAATGCCCAGTGTCGTCCGTCATCACATCTCTCGTCCTTTTCTAACACGCACAAGAATAAATTATTCCTTCTTACTCGCTCAGTCGCTTGGCATAGCTACGTTCACGGACTTCGCTCCAATGAATGAATTAAATTCATACGATTCGTGATTTCGTTGACTGTGAAATCATAGCAGTCTATGTGAAGTAAAATAGCAGGAGTGTACGGGACATCTTAAATGATAGAATGCTTGATTGAGAGATAGAGAGTTTATTGATGATAACTTATAACTACTGATATTGATAATGATATAATGAGTACGCGTCCGCCGTGTGTCGGTGTAAAACGTGAACTGGTGTAAAAATGCAAATGATCGACGGCGCGCATTAGTTGACCTAATTAATTTATGCTATACAAACTGTACGGGCGGGAGGCAGTGGTTGTAAGGCACCGCTCCCGTGCCCGGGATATGCGGTCAGGAAGGGAACTAACTCCCTAGTGAGCTTAGAGTCCCTATTCCCTAAGACACTAAGTCCCTAGAGCCCTAGCCCTGCCTAACAATAAATACTTAGACATAATAAGGTTTGATAGTAAGGAAGCTGTGCCCAGGTCGCCCAGGGCAGCAGCGTTAGGACGGCAGGTAGGCGGCGGGGACCCGCTGCCAGCCCGGCAGACTCACCGGACTGATCATAGCGACGGCTAAGGGTGTCTTGGCCGCAGCGGGGGGAAATGAGACACAACGACGTTCGGTTGATATCGTTATACATTTGCTCGTATGATGAAAATGCTCTATCGTATTCGTTGTTACTGGTGCCTTGAGTTTCGCTATCAATCTCCCAGTGGAGACTGTCAATGGCTGACCAGCGTGATTGCAGAGAATTAAGCAGGTCTTCCAACTCCCATTTCTCAGTTATAGAATCGATGTTGATATTGGATGTCGTTCTATGAAACGCACGGTTGCACCGTACAAGGAGTGATCAATGAAATTAATTTCATATGATTTTTCACAAATGTCGGTGTTGCAGGTGGGCGACACGGGCCCGCCGCACCTGCGCCACTTCACGGTGGCGGCGCGCGTGGGCCAGTTCTCGCGCAGCGCCACGGCCACCACCAAGAAGGCCGCGCGCCAGATCGCCGCCGACCAGCTCTACTCCTACCTGCGCGAGAACCTGGCGCGCCTCACCAAGGACTTCGTGGAGGTGGGTTATGGACATCCGTAACCGTAACCGAAACTTTCGGATATCCGAAACCGTAACCGATTCAAAAGTTTCGGATGTAGGCAGTTTTTAATTGTTTTTTGTACAGCATTATATGTAAATTAAATTAAATTAAATTAAATAATTATTTATTTCAATCACATTGGGATCATATTAGTTAAGGTTAGTTTACATTCAAATTTAAATGTAAAGGCATAACAGCCTGATTTACCTTAATAATGCCATCTAAAGCCTGGTCCGTGAGCACGTAGATGCGTAATTCTCTCGCGCGTAATTATGTTGCTCTCGCGCTCGCACACTCGCTGCGGGCGCGCGTCGCACAGTCGCGACAGCAATATAATTACGCGCGAGCGATAAGAATGGGTAGCTTGGAGTCATTCGACAAAATTCTACGTGCTCACGGAGCAGGCTTTAGTATCAATTTTTTTTTATTACTTTTTATTCCATGTAAAGTGTGCCATTAATGAACCGTGTTGGACAACTATTGAAAATTGCATTCTAAAGCACAGATATCCGTAACCGTAACCGAAACTTGCGGATATCCGAAAAAAATAATATCCGTATCCATAACCGAAACTAAAGCCCGGTCCGTGAGCACGTAGAATTTTGTCCAATGCCCCTAGCTACCCATCCTTATCACTCGGGCGTAATTATATTGCTATCGCGCTTGCACACTCACTGCGGGCGCCCGTCGCACAGTCGCGACAGCAATATAATTACGGCTTTAGTATCAATTTTTTATTTTATTACTTTTTATTCCATGTAAAGTGTGCCATTAATGAACCGTGTTGGACAACTATTGAAAATTGCATTCTAAAGCACAGATATCCGTAACCGTAACCGAAACTTGCGGATATCCGAAATAAAAAAAAAATATTCATATCCATAACCGAAACTAAAGCCCGGTCCGTGAGCACGTAGAATTTTTTCCAATGACTCCTAGCTACCCATCCTTATCGCTCGCGCGTAATTATGTTGCTATCGCGCTTGCACACTCACTGCGGGCGCCCGTCGCACAGTCGCGACAGCAATATAATTACGCGCGAGCGATAGGGATGGGTAGCTTGGGATCATTGGACGGGATTCTACGTGCTCACGGACCAGGCTTTAGTCTGCGCCCCGCTGAGAGCTCGCTAAGCTTGCCGTCCGTTGCAGGAGGACGCGCTGGTGCGCGCGCACGCGAAGGCGATGGAGCGCTTCCAGGAGGCGCGCGACGAGCGGCTGCGGCCGGACCTGGGCCAGCGCGTGGCGGACTACCACCTAGGTTTGACCTGTCGCCTCGGTAGGTGGAGCACCTAACGCGCGCTCCGCTCCGAATACTGGGCCCGCCCGGCCGCGCCGCGAACCCACTCCGATCTCTTGTCCTCGACTGGGACGCGACGCCGATCGCCCGGCTTCCGCTGTATGAATGAAATCTGACATGCTTCTTTATCCGTGTGTCGTAAGGTGATCGGAAAAACGGGATCTTTTGTCGTGGTCCCGAAACTTGCTCGACGATTAAAAAAAACTCCCTGCCCGATTGCGCGGTTTTTCCGATTTCCTGCGACATATTTGTATGAAAATTTCACGCACACAGTATGCCAGTCTCTATGTTTGCAATAGAGCATACACATGTGATATCTAATGAGATATCAACTCTCGATCATAATAATTAACAATGTTTTAGCAAATATTTTTTTACGCAACGTGATAAAGATTGAGAGGTTTCATCACCTAGTATGAGCCGGGAACTCGGTCGAAAGTCAGATTGATTCCACAATTTGCAATACATTTTAATGAATTTATTATACTGGGCAAAACTTATTACTCGGAACGGAGTAGCGTCGTGTTTGTTGGCTTTAAAATCGAGCTAAAGATAGATAAAGCTAGTATCGTTGTTTTATTTTTTACAAACATGTTTTGGTGGTAGCATTTTTAAGTTTCAAGTGTGCTGAAATTTTTGTTTATTTATTGAAGCATGCTGCGCATTCATTTAAAATTATGGGGATCCATAATAC
Organism: Ostrinia nubilalis; assembly: GCF_963855985.1. Taxonomy (NCBI): domain Eukaryota; kingdom Metazoa; phylum Arthropoda; class Insecta; order Lepidoptera; family Crambidae; genus Ostrinia; species Ostrinia nubilalis. The sequence continues at coordinate 181,915 of NC_087094.1, read as the reverse complement.
GTATTTGTTCCGCCAGGCGGTGCATCGTTGCAAAGATCCCCCATAAAACAATAATTTATAATTACACACTGTCACATTTTTAACTTAGTTTGCACGGCTTGTGCATCAGTGCATGCACTACGACAAAATAAGGTAACTAGTATCAAAAACAATCGTTGGGTGGGACACTCTGTATATCTTTATTTGGCATTGACTAAATGTGCAAACCGCACAAAGCCACAGTCTAGCAAAAAACTCCATTTGCATGAATGCATGTTTTATTTTTGTATGACAATCTGAATTTGAAGAGCGAAGTTGTAGACAAAAGCTATTTTTTTACTATTACAACATCAGTCGTAGAAATGGACGTCACTAAGACGCATGTCGTCTAGGAGTTCTAAGACTAGATGTAGATCGTATCATCCACGAAGACGCGACCCACCATTATTCCGCTGATGTTTGAGTGTTATCGGTACACGCTAAATTATCCATGAGTGCACACGCACACTACAATAGTGACGCTCGGATTGCTCGGATCAAACTCCCCGCATCCCGCGCTTCCCTCGACCAAAAATTGGTGGGGCGCGTCTTCGTGAATGACATGATGTATTACTGCTCGATGGAGTAAAGCACGAAGTGAAACACATAGTTGTAGTAGTGGGTGTGGTGAATTGAGGTGTCCTTAAGAATATTTATGAACAACTGGAAATAATATGCATGAGGATCAACTCGTCAACTACCGGACAATAGGCACACGGCGCGCACCGGTGACTGTTGTCACCGTAACAGTTATTCTCTTCACTTTATAAAGGTATAAAACGTACTATCTATCACGGATACTGTCACGGCGACTAAAAAAGTCAGCAGTGCGCGCGCGCCTTAAAGACGCCCAAAAGTTACAAAGCCGTCTGTCTGCTACAACTACGGGTTTAATTCGACCGGCTCCACTCGCTCTGTCGCACTTCGACGGTATCATCGTGCCCCGCTTCGCCGAGCGGTCGCGGGCGAGCACGACGACGCGATCTAGCCGAGTTTGTTCCGGCGTTTCTTCTCAGCACTTGGGGGCCGTCCATAAATTACGTCATCGATTTTTTCAGATTTTAGACCCCCCCCCCCCCCCCCCCTACAATCATCCTAGCGTCATTTCTTAATGACCCCCCCCCCCCCTTCTCCCAAAATTGACGTCATTACCAGTTTGACAAAATTAAAACACTTGTAGAATCACCTTTTTTTTTTTTTAATAGATAGAGTGATTCTTAAGGAAGGTTTATATGTATAATACACGTAAGTACCACGGGCGAAGCCGGGGCGGGCAGCGGTGGGGGCGGTCCGCCCCGGGTGCCAAGCATCAGGGGGTGACACAAGTCGCGCAGATTAGTACTCCCTGGCACATCTGCATGGCAAATCTGCGGTCTATGTCATGATACGGGGGGGTGGGGGGTGCGATTGTCTTTCAATCGGTAGGAAACCCCAAAAATCCTGGCGGGGTACCAGGGGGTGCCATAGGACTTGTGACGGGGGGGGGGGGGGGGGGATGATCGCCCCGGGTGCCAACCTAGATGTGCTGGAAGAAATTTCTTTTTAGAAATAATCTTTTTGTAGGTGAACAATAAACTATAAATAAATAAATAAGAATGACGTCAATTTCGAAACACCCTTACCGTCATCCGCAGACCAACCCCCCCCCCCCCCTAATTTAGAATGACGTAATATATGGACGGCCCCTTGCCATATGTTTGTCTCGAAGCGCTGGTAGGGCCCAAAAGATAAGGAGACATGTAAAGTGCCCCATAAGGGCTACCTTTTCTTTTTTTATTATTTTCTATTGACGTTCATAAGGCCTCAGCCTCGAACTTAGCGGGCAGCGGGGCGGCGGCGGCGGCGGCGCGGGAGCGGCAGGATCTTATGCGTAAAATCAAATAGACCGGTTCTCGAAAACAGCGGCGCGGCAGCGGGCACCGAGCGGGCAGCGGCGAGGGAGCGGGCAACGAGCGGGCAGCGCACTCCTTCTTTTGCCCACAATAAACCGAGCGTTAGGAATAAATTTGAATCGAAATAAAATTGTCGCCGTTGTTCAGACATTTCGTTTGCGAATAAAAACAAATATCTCGACAACACAACCCCGAACACAACACTTCGCCGCTAAAGCGCCGCGCGAGCTGCCCGCTTGTTTCGAGAACGGGTCTGCGTTGCCCGCCCCGCTCCCGCGCCGCCGCCGCTCCCGCCCCGCTGCCCGCTAAGTTCGAGGCTGAGACCTAAGTGCCATTTGTGGTCTAAACTGAATAAATATTTTTGATTTTGTTGCAGAGCCCGAGGCGTGGGACGCGGCTCTGCGCGCGCTGGAGGCCGAGCACGACGGCGGGCTGGAGGGCGCGCTGGCGGCGCTGGGGCTGCAGGCCGAGGCCACGACCCTGGAGGCGGCGGGCGCGCCGCTGCACGTGCTGACGCTGGACGCCGCCGCGCCGCCGCTGGCCTTCGCCGGCGCCAGCCCGCAGCGCGCGCGCGCCGCCGCCGCCCGCTACCTGCGCCGCGCGCTCGCCCGCCGCCGCCCGCCCGCCACGCCCGAGCTCGCCTAGCCCGCGTGCGCCCACCGACCGACTAACGTTAAGAGTATACACACACGGGAACACATCTATTTATCTAAATAAATACTTTTTATTAACATTCCTGACTTTCATTAAAAACGACAGATTGGATATAAAATCCGAACTCTTGGTGGAGCCGCGTGCCGCGCCGTCGTGCTCGACGAAAAAATGGAGAAGTTTCGTGATGTTGAAATCGTTATATTTCACCGAATGGGATTAAAATATAGACCAAAACTAAAAAGTTATGCCCAACTTTGGGGCCCTGTAACTTCTTTATTTCTAGAGATATTTTCATAATTCTTTCACAATTATTATTAAGTTTTTACTTATATTTTCAAGTTTTATTAATAGAAAAAAATTGGAAACTTCTCCATTGTGAAAGATTTCATGTCTACAGAGTGGAAACGATAATTAGTGATCTCACTCGATTATTTCTAAACTATACAAGACATTAAAATACTGGCTACTTATCCTCAAAGTGCTTTAGCTTTGGATATAAATCTGTAAGGTCACTTGCATTTTAATTAAATAAATAAATAAATAAAAGTGCTTCATGAGCTTTATCTATCTTCAAACGGTATCAAATAATAGGTTACATAATAAACTAAGGGCTGATTTTTCAATCGTTAGTTAACTTTTATCTGATGAATAAAATTGTCATTTTGACATATTTCCCATAGAAAAACTGACAATATTTCAATTTTATTCTTCAGTTAAAAGTTATTCGATGGTTGAAAAATCAGCCCTAAGCCGAATGTCGATCGATACCTGTCTATTAAACTTTTAATGCCAATTATTATTATTGTAATAAATCATTGTGTACCTTAAACTGTAATGAGGTTATTATTCTAAATAATGCTTTGATTTGCAGGAAATGGCAAAAATTTAGTTTGGTACTATGAATAATAACAAAATTTTGTAATTATAATGACTCTCATTTATTAACAATAAGATAAACCAGCACAAATAAAATCGAGAACATCTCGAGGACCGGCCTAAAGCGCTGACAATAAAAGAGAACCTACATTTACATGTGCGAAATCGAAATAAGAGCTATCAGTCGTCAGAGTCGATCTCGTCGGAGGAGTTGCGTCGGCGCCGCGACTGCGCCAGGCTCTGCAGCCACGAGGCGGACTTCTGCGCGGCCGAGCGGCGCGGCGTGCGGCGCTCCACGGGCTCCGGCGCCGGCTCGGGCTCGCGCGCCGCCCGGCCTCGCCCGCGCCCGCCGCGCGCGCGCCCGCGGGCCCGGCCCCGCCCGCGGCCGCGCGCCGGCGGCTCGTCGTCGCTGGACAGCTGCACCACGTCGCGCTCCAGCACCACCATCGGCTGGCGCACGGGCGGCGGCGCCAGGCGCTGCGCGCGGTCCAGCAGCTCGGCCAGGCGCTCGGCGTCGGCCTCGTCCAGCTCGCGCTTGGCGTCGGCGAGGCGCTCGTCGGCCTCGGCCGGCGTCTCGGCCGTGGACTGCATGAGCGCGGCCACGCAGCGCCGCTTGTGCGCGTCGAACACGCGGCGGAACACGTCCTCGTCGTGCTTGAGCGTGAAGTCGCGCACGGCGTCGGTGAGCGCGCGCACGGACAGCACGGCGGGCCGGCGCGCGGGCGGCAGCGCGCCGAAGTAGGCGTGCAGCAGCGTCTCCACGTCGGCGGCGGCGGCGGCGGCCGAGGCCATCTCTACGGGCTCGTCGTCGGCCTGCGCCTCCTTCCGCTCCCGGATTTTCTTCTCCCTCTTCATTATGAGCACGTCGTTCGGGTTCGCGACGACTCCGGTGAAGTTCTGCCCGAATCTGACTCTGTTGAAATCCTGGCAATCTCTCTCGTAAAAAACGCTCAACCTTACGAGAGGCAGCGAAGGCTGTTTAGGATTTCCGCTGCGTTTGCTTGCGGCTTCTTCGACCGCTTCGTTTACTTTCAACTTAAGAAATTCTTGTACTTTCTCATTTTCATTAACGCCTTCATCACCTAGATTCTCCTCGGATAATACTACTGTTTTAAATATGAAAGGCCTGACTGTTTTGAGAGGGATCGGATACAGTATGTAATCTGTCTTATGTATTTGCAACAAAGCGCAATGCTTTGGCAACGCTTCCCCCGCCGCTAGTGAAGTGGCTACTGTACTTCCCGGTTGCACGATTGAGAAACCGTCTGATTTGCTCTTCTTCATTTCACAAACTAAACTATCGTGTTCGTGCCCCCATACAACTAGGTCTAAGAAAGACGGCAGTACATCTTCACGTATGTAATTTCCTGGTCCTCGGTCTGCCCTATTCTGATGCAATGCCAATAAATTAAACCAATCATCAGTCTCATCCGGTCTCTCCATTTCAACTTTTTTTTCTGCAAACAATCGCGACAGTCTCTGGTCCTTGAGATGACTGAGACCGTACAGAGCTAATTTAGTTACTCCTTTTTGAAGAAGCACGGGTGTGATACGTACATGGGTGTAATCAGTCCATTTCCCAAAATAGTTGACTAGGCCCGTTATGGACAAAATGTCCAGAGAGCTTATGCTCCCCTGGCCCACGGGGTCGTCGTGGTTCCCGTGGATGGAGAGGATGGGGTAGGACACGTTGAGGTTGGGGTCCTCGTAGTTGGCGACGCGCGAGAAGTTCTCGAGCTGGTCGGACAGCAGCTCGACGGCGATGGGCTTGTCGCCGAAGCAGTACTTGCGGATGATCTGCGTGCACTTGAACATGCTGGCGGGCGACGGCTTGGCGTGGTCGAACAGGTCGCCGGCCAGCAGCACCAGGTCCACGTCGTACTCCACGGCGTGCGACAGCACCTCCTCGAACGCGATGAAGCTGTCTTCGCCTCTCACTGGATCGTTTTCTAGGTGACCCAGGTGGATATCGGAAGCTATCAAAACCCTGATGGTGTCTTCCGGAGTCCATTTTGATGCATCGTTTCCGATCATTTTTAGGTTTGGTTATTTCAAAACACTGCGCTTTATAAACCACTTATTCTTAGACCCTAGCGAGTTGAATGGTGTTGATGACCATAACTATTAAACAAAGTGCCAAACTAGAACAGCAAATTAATGTAAAGTAACTCCAACCGACTGTATTTAATGTTTTTTCTAAGGTTTTCCGATGCGCGGGACGCGGTTTCTCGACAGCCGGGGACGCCAATCAAAGAAATGTCAATTTTTTTTTTAATTTTGTCTTATCAAGCCAACGAATAACTAAAGGCTTGTTGTAGATCACAGAGTATACTCTGTGTCAATTGGAACGTTTTTTGTAACTGTTTGACATCTTTGACAAAGGAGTGTTCCGTTCATTACAAAAATCGTGCTATCTTTAACTAACGCAAAAGGTTGTTAAATTAAATCACTTTTCTAAGGTGTGTTAATGACAACGACTATGACGATGAAATAAACATTAGCGCAACGGAACATTGTTACTAGATTGTGTTGACATATTGCGAAGAAGTGGCAAAAGTATTGAAAAATTGCGAAAGACGCAGTCGCAATGTTTTGTCCAATCGTGTGTTTGTGATAAATTAAATGTTAAGTTTATAACAATGTGATGACTACGATTCAAGAAAAGAGTCTACAATGGTTGTTGGACATAAAAATGTCGAGGATATAAGAGAGAAAGTGTCGTGTGAAATCCGAGAGTCGCCTTCAATGATGTGGAAGGGGACGATTGTGCAAGCGAAGGCAGGCTGCGCGCGCGCCACCGCGGCCCTGGCGCTGGGGCTCGTCGTCTTTCTCGTAAGCTCTTACCTCGTGGCTACAGGCACATGGCTCAACTTATGTGATAAACATGCCTGTTCAATATTTCCTCATTTGGCTTTCATAAAACTACCCATATAAAAAATATATTCAAGGACAGTGACTAGGAACATGCTTGTCAAATGCTAATCCACCTTAACTTTATAATGTAATTGAAGTAGAATTCTGATTGAGGAGTGACATCACTCCTCAATCAGAATTCTACCATAGTTTGAATACATATTCCAACTATGGTAGAATCTGTTGCAAGTATTAATTAGTAAACAAAAGAGTCAGGTCACTCTTTTGTGACCAAATGAATATTCTGGGTTCTTTCAAATTCAAGTTTCTGTGAGTCATTTAAGTCAATAGGTAATAATTTGTTAGTTCTTACCTTCCTTCACTAAACATTCCACAATGTCATAAATTAAAAAGAATGAAGGAAAGAAAAATGTTTTATTCAGTAACACAACTAATAAACATTACTAAACCAATAATTATTAAACTAAATAAGAAGTGTTAAGTGTATATAACACACCTATGTGCTTGCATGATTTACATGCCATACCAATATATGTATTCTATGTCAAAAGTTTGATTAATTACTGTTTAATTTAATCCATTTGATCAAATTAATAATGTCATTATCTATGATTGTACTAGTACCACAGAATAATAATAAGTACTACGTACAGAAGTTTTACTTCGCGAAGGTATTTAAAAAAATGTATGCTCAATGTCATTAACAATATGGTGTAATTTAGCTTGTCTCAAGAGTCAAGCACCATTTTGTTGACAAACGTCAGTGATCGGCACTGCGCCGAAGCTATAGGGCTGACTTCGGTAAAAGGATGTGACGTGAGGTGCCAAACTGCGGAAAATGGCGGAGGAAATACATGATTTAGCATGAATTATCATGAATAATATTAACTACTTATTTACCTCTCAATGTCTTGAGGCAACTTAAAAAAGTACATTCTGGATCAGCTAAACCAACACAATCACATGCAATCAGTCAGTGTGCAGCGATGGCGATCAATGTATTTAAGTCTGATCACCATCGCTGCACGCCCGCTGATTGCATGTGATCGCGTTGGTTTGACTGAAGACCTTTAGTAGTTCATTAGCAATACAATTTTTTGTGAATGATTAATCCACAATAATTTTATTAATCATTAATTTTATTCATTATTTTAAATCATTTTTGAAGATTCATTTCATTTATATCCCTTAATGGTAGTGTAGTATAACCCTTAGAGTACAGATAATACTTTTTGTTCTGCCTAGAAGGCTCATCTTTTGTCCTATTGTGTACAAAAGATAAAGTTATAAGACAAATCAGTGCAAATTGTATTTCAGCAATTGCATACCCGATTCCTGCAAATGACCATGGACCTAGGTCCATGGCAAATGACATTAATAATAATTTTTGATCTGTCATAGACCATGATTTGTGAGTTTTCAGATCCCATTCATTTGTCATTGTCTGAAGTGTATTTTTATTGTCCTTTCATTATTCATGTTCCATGAATGAAGTTTTTCATCCTTTCTTTGATCGGTTTTCCATACAACTTTTTTGTGTCATACCAATCAGCACATGTTCACCGCAAGGGCTTTTAATACGCGTTTGGAACGCGCGGCAGGGCTCGTGGCGCGGCGGCGCCGGCGCGGACCTGGTCATCGAGATCCCGGGCTCGGGGCTGGCGGACGGCGCGGAGCCGCCGGCGGGCCGCTACCGGCTGGACTACCGGCCGGCGCAGGGCTCGCCGGCGCCCAACTACACCGTGCCCGCGCGCGCCTCCACCATCAACTTCCAGGGGCTGCCCGGCACCAAGTACCATTTCATGCTCTACTACTCCAACGCCACCTTCGCGGACCTGCTCACCTGGAACCAGACCATCATCACTGGTATGCGACAAATACGGTAGTCTTTTCATAAAAATTCTAAAATTTTCTCCAAAAAGAAATAATTTTGATATTTGTTTGAAACTCAATACTTTGGGAAACTAAGAAATCAGTTCATGAAGCACCTTTCTTTCATTATAATATAGTACAATAATACAATTCAAATTCAAATTATTTATTGCATGTCACATGGGTAAGGGTTGATAGAAAATAATTTACAATGTCCACTATTAGATTAATCAATTAGCTCTGCGTATAATATAACTAATTGAGTTTCCGTAGAAACTGCAACAAATCTTTGTAACACATTGTAAGACCCTTTACATTCGTACAGTACTGTGTAGTAGTAGTGCAGTAATGTGTGACAGTCCTGCTGCTTATAGTAATGCGTGTATGTAATGGCATCCGATCGCTGATCCTTTGGTCATCCTTGATTGGCCAAAGGTCTTTCTCTGAGCCTCTGGCATCTGAGGGCACTGCCTCGGGAGTCACGAGCCTGTGACTTGTATGGTTGCAGCGCCGGAGCCGCCCACAAACCTGACGGTGACGCTCGGCCGCAACAAGCAGGCCACCATCGCCTGGTCGCCGCCCGCGCACGGTGACTACACTGGCTTCCGCTTCAAGGTATCTGATTCTGTCCGCCTCTGTCTACAAACAATCTGCATGTGCCTGATAACATTACTTATGGTCTGAAAGGCTAGCAAAAAGCTATTAAACTAGCTGTGTAATGATTACTTACTTTAAAAAAGATTGTAATGAAATTATAAAAGTAAAATTTCTGTGCTAACTTTTCGGAATAGGACGTGATTCAATTTAAACCGTAAAGTTTTGTCATTTAAGAAAATAGTTTTGGATGGTTGCCCACACATCTGCAATGAACTGATAAATCGCAAGTCGCGTACCGCGGCGTCCGCATTGAACGGTGACCTAATCGCCGGCCTTTCGGGGTTCAAAGTTTTTAGCACAACATGAACGAATCGTTCCTTACAATTTTCACGCCCTGTCTATATTAATATTTTAGAATGAACCTAATTCATTTCATTGCAATTTTAATTTATTTCTTCCGAATCACTACGCCTAGAGTTAAGGACTCAATCTTTTGTAAACCATTAAATTGTTTCGTTTGTTTTCGAACACGATGGGAAACTATACTTTTCGATTCCTCTTGTCTTCTTTTTTTGACTGAATTATCTAACATTCGGTGTGTCCTTTTGATGTCACTGACATGGAAGTCAAAGACAAATAATCTATCCATATTCTGCGGGTAATGATGAAGCAGACAGGACACTTCAGGACAGACGTCATTATGTGGCACGAATGATATAGGTGATCCCGCTGACGGAGCGCGTGGAGGGCGGCGCGCGCAACATCACGGTGGAAGGCGCCGGCAACTGGACGCACACGCTGCGCGAGCTGTCGCCCGGCGCCACCTACCAGCTGCACGCCTTCACGCTGCTGCACGACAAGGAGAGCGCCGCCTACGCCTCGCGCAACTTCACCACCAGTCAGTATACACCTTGTTGTTGTTTGTGCGTTACGCAGACGGAGTCTCTATGATTATCCGCATTATTTGTAGCCAAAATGGCATCGTGATTTACGAGCTAAAACACGAGAGATGTGCATTTCTAACTATTTGGCGTGCGAAGCGAAAGAAATGCGGTAATCGGGCGGACTCGTCGGTCACGACGCGGCTGTTAATTTTAATTGTTTCATCTCGAGAAGTTACCGGCGACGTGCGCAGGCGCGGAACTGCAGCGCGCGCTCGTTCTAGAAAGCAATTAGGACGAGTTCGATGTGTAATGCGAGTCGACGCCGCCGCGCCGCAGCGGTTGCACTAACTATTCTGTCACTAACGATGCTACCAATTTTCCGCCCTTTTCATAACAACATGACAATTCCATGCAGGTTAGGTTTCCCATTTATAATTGCCTGTCACCTCTAAAGAAGAAAATTACTTCCGTTCATAAATACTCAAAAATTTGTTTTTACCGCAATTTTTCCGCGAGTACAATTAAATATTGCCTATTAGATCTAAAATTTAATGAAATAAAATCATAGAGTAACCTTGAACTTTGAAAATGTACAACATTATCCTCAATAAAGCTGCCATCAAGAATATTACCGGATTAGTCACAAGACATTTGGAATTTTTTGATTGCAAAATTATTATGACAATTTGAGGTCATCTTAATTGGGTAGCTGAAAATGATAGTCTTAAGATAATAATTAATCAACTGGAATGGAATTATTCATGATACACAGTTTGTGAAATGTTGTTTTAGAAAACTTGATACAAAACACAGATAGCGAATAGATGACATCATAGTTTTTTCCTTACATATCGACGATAGGAACAAGTTATTAACAGCAATAAAAATATGTCAATTAATTGATGAAGTTGATGATTAAGTTTGAGGTTTTTCAATGAAAGAGATAAATAAGTTCAATATGACCCAAGGTTTTCACACCAGTAGCAGGATATCATAAAAGGTCGTGAAAGTTCACGGCCACTGGATGATTCGATGTTGAGTATTGTGAACAGCCTATTAGGCTAAGAAACCCCACATACCTAATAGGCACACACTGGACAATGTTATTTAATATAGTTTTAGAGAAAAGATACTGTAAATTGATACAGCACGAAGATCAAATGAAATAGCTACAGAATTTACGAGACGAAAAGATGCGCTAATCATAGTTGAGACACACAATCGTGAATGCGAAGCGCTCGCGGCCTTAGACCTCAGCGGTACTCCCTGGTGCCATTGCCGTATTTTATTATTATCCGTCTTTCCAATATCATTATCGTATGAGCGCCGGCTATATGTAGACGAACGATCTTGTAGAGCTGCAGAATAGCGTCGCCTCAAGCCTCGCGGGCTCGGCAGCAGCGCACACGTACCATTGTTGCTCTTCATGCTGAATTAAAACGTGATGTCACGTCCATTATTGCTCGCCGCCTATTGTTATCGTACAGCTATGTTAAAACGAAAACACTATTCAAAAAGATACCGCTAAACTTGTATTCGACTGTTTCGGTGTTTAATAATCTTGATTTTATGTTTCTTTTTAATGCCTTACCCAGGACCTTAAGAGGAACGGTGAGAGAGTAGTTGCATGTCTAATTTATTTGCATTGCACAATTTTGCTTCATTTTCGTTTAACAAACGAACTGTTAATAAAGCCAAATGATACCTACCTGTTATTGTCCGAAGCGTCGTTAGCCGACAATCCATCAGCCGGCGCGATCCAATACAATGATAACGTAATTACAACTGACTGCCTATTAAATTTGTAATAAGTGCATGACGTAACGCGGCAGCGGTTGTTATTATTTGCTTGACTTGTTATTATGTGTTGATGTGCTCCAAGTCTTGGCCAATGTCCTCGAGAATCTTATTACACTAATAACTTACACTGGTCTTGAATTACCTTGAAATAGGCCCTACACACGTGGTGTTGACGAGTGTACCATTGTGAGGCTATTCCGGAGAGCCTGTGTAAGCCCCGCCCCGTTGCGCGCCGCAGCGCCCGCCTACTGTGAACTCATCCTTACAAGCTATCCTCTATACTCGATCACTTGGATCGTTTAGCTTTCATATGTTTTTTATTTTCGTTATACATACAATACAATTTCGTTTAAATTGCTTATAATTAATCATACCGTTGTTCTACAATTCTATAAAACAATATAAGTAGTTAAAACATCTAATTATTTCAATTCCACACCTCGTTAATTCCTTAATCGAGCCCAATTAGTGGTTATTGCTTTGGTTCAGTTATATTTACTTAATTTTTCGCGATTGTTAGAAGTTCTTATAAATAAAAACCTTGCTGTAAATGCGTTTACATTACAAAAAACCTAATTATTACGTTTTATATAAGTTACTTCATAGTTTTTTTTGTTGTTATTTATTTGTCTGCAATAAATATTATTAATTAAAGATTCATTTTATCTCTTGTTTCATGCTTATCATAAATTGTATGTTTTATTTGACAACTAATGCACGTGAAGAGCATTTTACTACAACATTGCTCGTTAGAGACGTTACACTGTTCTGCTAGCTATGTAACAGTGGAGCGTCCTCGAGATGAGACCGTGAGGTCGCATCACTATACATACCGCGCGCATGTCAATGAGGGCCACTTGTGCGCGTCCTTCCGCCAATTGGCGCCACTGTGGAGTAAGTTCGCCAGTGGCGCCAACTAGTGAGCACAAAGACTGAACTCGTCATTTACTTAAATTAAATTTACAGGAAGATTTTATTTTGATTTATTATCTTTCTTTCGTTCTATCATCCTTAGATTGTCTGCGTAGAAATTTCACGTCCAAAATAATTAAGCTACTTAGTTTTTTTAAAATACATTTAGACAAAATAATGAACGTCTGATTTCTACGCGCTTAATAAATGTGTTTGGTACATGACATCATGCGTAATCGATTCAATTTACTAATATAAATAAATAAATAAATAAATTTGATACAGTAGAAAATACGTATTGAGAAAATTAAAAAGGTTTTTGTCAATTAATAAAATGTACCAGTCGATCGAAGGTGTCATATGACCGGTATTAGCATGTGTCGTGTGTGACGTGTGCGCGTGCGCAGGGCCCAACACGCCGGGCAAGTTCATCGTGTGGTTCCGCAACGAGACCACGCTGCTGGTGCTGTGGCAGCCGCCCTACCCGCCCGGCGCCTACACACACTACAAGGTCAGTGCCCCGCCCCGCCCGCCCCGCCGCCCCGCCGCCTCTGTCCGCGCTCGCACGGGGAACTGGTGTTGTCGGTCACCCTTGTCAGGATGCCAGATGCCCGGTGAAGTCTGTATTCGCTTTTTGACCCCAATATTCATACAATGTGTCTTTGATTCTCTTTATCTAGACTACTATAAACTAGTTCCACTTCACCCTCGGACAGAGGCTCGTGGCGCGGTCGTGAGTGTTGCTTACGCTTGTCATCGTGCTGTATGTTACACGTTTATAACTCTTACGTAACTCGTAGTAATAACTTTATGAATTATTATATTGTGTTCATAATGTATGTTTGTACAGTTTCTAATTCTACATAACGATTTCTCCCTGACATAATGGCATAGTTCATATTTTCTAATGTATCCATCCGAGTTATCAATATCTACGAAAATCTTTTAAGAAACTACTTCGATCTTATTCGTATTGATCGATAACACTGATTACTAAAAGTTAGTCTCCTGATATTGTAATCTGCACAGAAAGATACAAGGGAATTTCATGAAAAATAGCAGTCTGTGCTGCGATTACAATATTGGGGGCCCTCCCTGAGAGATGTATGCTTGTTGGTCTCGAAGCGCTGGTAGGGTAAAAGGATTATGAGACATGTAGAGGCTCCTTAAGAGCAAAATGACGATTTGTAAGAACTATTTATTAGTCTAAACAAATAAAGAAATTTTGACTTTGACTTTGACTTGTGCGCAGGTGTCGATCGTGCCGCCGGACGCGCGCGACAGCGAGCAGTACGTGGAGAAGGAGGGCGAGCCGCCGGGGCCCGCGCAGGCCGCCTTCAAGGGGCTGGTGCCGGGCCGCGCCTACAACATCAGCGTGCAGACCGTGTCCGAGCCCGAGATCTCCGCGCCCACCACGGCGCAGTACCGCACCGTGCCGCTGCGGCCGCGCAACGTCACCGTGCCGCCCGCCACGCGCTCCGAGACCTCCTTCCGCGTCGTCTGGCTGCCGCCGCTCGAGGAGAGGTCGGTGTCCGTGTGTGTCGCGATTAACCTAGAAATTAGCACGGCACTAAAGAGATATATTCAAAACTGCCACGCGGTCTCGTGCTAGATGGGCGTCTTAAAGGCCACGTTCTATCAACGGGTGCGGGTGGTAAGTGACTTGCTTCTGAATGTATTGTAACTTCCTACTTTTTTATATTTTTAAACCGGCAGACAGCGGTGACTGAGTTTGTTGCGGCGCTTCTTCTCAGCACTCGCCAAATGTTTGTCTCGAAGCGCTGGTAGGGCAAAAAAAGAATGAGACATGTGTAGGCTCCTTAGAAGCATTTGACGATTTGCAAGTACTAATTTAATTAGTCTAAACAAATAAAGAAAATTTTGATTTTGATTTTTTATTTTGTCTCTCGCCGTGCACTCGCGTCTCGTTCGGCTTCACCGTGTCACGCCGTGAACTTGTTTTTTTATTTTTTATTTATTTATTGTTCACAAAAGGATACACATCAAATATAAAGATACACTTGCCAAACTGCATTACAGTTTGTCGGCAATAGTTCTCGTCCTTAGTTTTTCGGGCTCAGTTGCACCAGCCTACTTCAACCGTTACCATAGTAGTAACTGGGTGTTTTTTGTATGGAATTTAATAGATTTTTGAAGATTATTAAAGTTACAGCAAGATGGCGCCACCCAGTCCGAGCATTCATTGTGTTTCCTGCTAATTACTACACTATACTATATCTACTCATGCAATACTTAAAAACGTTGCAGCGAGTTCGAGAAGTACCAGATTAGCGTGAGCGCCGCGGCGGGCGCGGGCGGCGGCGCGCTGGGCCGGCGCCTGGCGCCGCAGCTGCGAGCGCGCGACGCGCCGCCCTTCGCCGACTTCGACGCGCTGGAGCCGGGCGCGCACTACACCGTCACCGTCAAGACCATGTCCGGCAAGGTCACCTCGTGGCCCGCCAGCGCCGACTTCACGCTCAGTGAGTCGCAGACGCTCCTTCGCTTGTGTATTGTTTGCTAACGAATGCATCTTTTGACCTCAGCCCTTCGTGGTAGAGATGAGACGTATTTACTAGAACAGATCCAGTCACTAGGTATTTTACTGTACTAGGCGGCACCTATTCCAATTTTTTAAATACTTGATCCACCTAGTATTTTATAAATTACACGATTTCCGACCCTATTCCTATAGTAATAGAGGTTATTATTGCGTAATCCGTAGTCGTGTATTACGCGCACCTAGTATTTCTCGCTAAGCTTATGTGCGAACGTAGAGATTCACTCCGTCTCTGTCTGACCAAACAAATTTGAGCGCGACGAAGCAAACGCACACAAACGTAGTCAAACCATATTCATGTAAATAAGAAAAAATATGTAAATATTTTTCTGAAATTGATATCTTTTAAATACGCCAACTTTTAAGTTGACAGTCCTAAGCCTGTTGAAGTATGAAGAGGGAAATTTTTGTTTGTTCCGGCGTTTCTTCTCAGCACTTGCCATATGTTTGTCTCGAAGCGCTGGTAGGGCCCAAAAGATAAGGAGACATGTAAAGTGCCCCATAAGGGCTACCTTTTATTTTTTTATTATTTTCTATTGACGTTCATAAGTGCCACTTGTGGTCTAAACTGAATAAATATTTTTTGATTTTGATTTTTGATTTTGAATTATTATTCAATTTTAAATTGCATTATTCATACTACGGTTGTATCTTTAAAAAAAAAATGTATTTTAAAGTCATATTAGTCCGCACTAGTCGCGTCAAGTATGCTAAATTACTACGTACTAGGTGGAATAGGTATTTGGATCGAGTATTAATAAATACTAGGAATAGGTGCACCTAGTATCAAATTTACCTAGTATAACCCATCTCTACTTCGTGGAACGCCCGCTCAAGTGTGCCTCTCCCACAGAGCCGCTGCCGGTGGTGGACGTGGGCTGGCGGCGCGTGGAGGGCGGCGAGGGCGTGCGGCTGTGGTGGGCGCCGGCGCCGGGCAGCGCGCAGGACGAGTTCCGCGTGTCCTACCACGAGGCCGGGCCCGCGCGCGACGACAGCTCCTCGCTGGCCGCGCCCGCCGCCAACGTCACGCTCGACGCGCTGCTGCCCGGCCGCAACTACACCATCACCGTACGTGCGCGCCCGGCCGACGGCTCGATCGTCGGTGCCTCACGATGATAAAGAAAGAAAGAAAGAAAATAACTTTATTTTGGCAACAACAAATTCAGGCAACATAGACATACACAAAAAAAATAAAAAATAACTAAGTTGCCAAAAAAGGTCACCCACTCAGTAATATCTTGACAGTGTGACTGCCAAGACACTGATTTTCAGTGGGTGCCTTTTGCAGCGCTATACAAAACAAAGAAAGAAATTAGAAGAAAAAATAATAATAATAAAACCATAAATTAGTCATTCAAAAAATTAAAAATTCAATAATAACAAAATACATCATTCCAAATTAAAACATAACAATATTATTAATAATCATTACATACACATGTCAAATTTACAGACAGAGAAAAAAAAAACAATTAAAAAAAAAATAATGTCACTTGTCAAGTTGACATTTGCCACGTCCACCAGCCACGTAACAAATTAGCTATTGGTTTTTGCAATAATAAAAAAATAACATATCATAAAATTGTGATTAAATTGAATAGAAATTATAAAAACAAAATATAAAATTGTGATTAAAATAAATAGAAATGTCATAACCAGGTGCCGAGAATTGATGAGAACATGGTAGGTGAGTGGATTTTTCTAACCTCGACGAATAATCCCGCGTCCAATTAAACAATTTACTCAATAACGTTTTTTTTTAGGGTGTTCAGTAGGGGAGAACTAAATACATTTAATTGGGGTTGGATAACTGACGCGCCGGGCTCCTTCGCTTCCAGGTGGCGGCGGTGTCGCACGGCGTGGAGTCCAACGAGAGCTCGGTGAGCGTGACGACGCGGCCGCTGGCGCCCGTGGTGGTGTCCGCGGAGCCCGAGGACACGCGCCTGCGCCTCGCCTGGCGCTCCGACGTCAACTCGCGCCAGGACGCCTACCGCCTGCGCTGGGCGGCGCGCCCGCGCCCGCGCCCGCGCCCGCTCGCCGCCGCCGACTACCGCACGGTCAGTACGCCCCGCTGACACGATGCACCGCATACCTATCTGGGCATAGATATCTGGGTTCCAAGAAAACTATTTTTATTTTTATTTTATTTTATTTTATTAAGGAAAACAAACAGTTGTACAATAAGAATTACAATTAAAACCTTATGTAAACATTTAAGTAATTATACAACCAACACCGTTATCCACAAGAGGACTGTGGGTCTAGAATGCGCGCCGCGAAACGATGCAACCGCGCGATTTTATCGATTTAACGTGATAAGTCCATACATTTACCATCCAAAATAATTGATAAGATTCTATCACGGAGCGCACTATAAACCCACTGTATCTACTAACAAAAGTGAAAAGGCACAGATAGAAAAAACAAAGATATTAAAGCACAAGACGTGCCAAACGTGCGATTCTATACAGTTAATAAAAACAAAAGAAACATTATTTTTGAAGAGGAAAACATAAAAACTGTTTTTCACTAAGTACCTGCTTAAATTTACAATTCTTTCAATATAAGGTTTATAGCCTAACTACCAGTAAGACGTACTCAACCGCTAGCAATTCCCAAAGTTAACACAAATTATCGCCTCAACTCTTTTTTTATTCGTGCGAGTAAATGCTTTGACGATATATCAAAAAATTATAGTGATCTAGAATTATTTCGAACGAAACCCACTACTATAAATAAATTATTCAATTCAAACTTTTTCGACTCCCACTCCAGCGGCGCTTAAAAATTACTGTTGACTGTTAAGTTTTCATTTGTAAATTCTATAAATGTCTGTTATGGCATATGGTCTATTTGCATCTTAACTTCCATTTGCGATTACCTATAAATGGCTAAGCAGATACATAATTTAAGGTCCCATTATTTGTATTGTATTGCTGTTGGCTTTCCGAATAAAATAAATAAATAAATAAAAATGTATGAACTGTAATATGTATGTGACTTTGTTGGTGTACCTAATAAATAAATAAATAAAAAAAAATACACACTGAAGACCAACGCTGACTGGACGCTTCGTCCGCAGCTGGAGACCACGGAGACGAACGCGACGCTGGAGCAGCTGACGCCGGGCGCCGTGTACGAGGTGCAGGTGGCGGCCGTGAGCCACGGGCTGCGCAGCGAGTGGCACACGCTCCTCAAGCCCGTCCGTGAGTACCGCCCCCGTTTCGTTTCCGACTCGCAATCGTTCGCGACGACTTCTAACGTCCGTCCCCCGCAGGCCCGCTGCCGCCCGCGTCGCTGCACGTGGAGCGCGCGTCGTCCAACGCGCTGCGCGCGCGCTGGGAGGGCCCGGCGGGCGGCGCGCTGGGCGCCTTCCTGCTGCAGTACCGCGCCGCCGACGCCGCCGCCTGGCTGGCGCTGGCGCCGCTGCCCGCCACCGCCGGCAGCGCCGAGCTGGCCGGGCTGGCGCCGGGCGAGGACTACGTGGTGCGTCTGGACACGCTCAGCGACGCCGCCGGCGACGACAGCGTGCCCAGCGGCCGCCCGCTCGAGACGCACCACGTCGTGCGTGAGTACACCTTTTGCTGACACTGAAAACTTTATCTTGTTCGTGTCATTCATGAAGAGGAATACCTAAACACATTTTAACTTTAACTCTATATCTTGACTGACAGACCAGTAATCACAATAGGTACATCGTACGTGTGTGTAGCCTAAGGCCCAGAACAGACGGTGAAACGCAACTGCAACGAAACTGCAACTGCTAGTTACTTTTGAGTTGCATCTAAGTTTCTGCCATAGCGTACGTTGAGAGACCACACATGACGCGACCAGTTTGAAAGTTTCAGTTTCATTCATCAGAATCATCAGAAAATTGCAGTTTCATTGCAGTTGCGTTTCACCGTCTGTTCTGGGCCTAAGTGTTGGTGTAGCGCAGGGAAACCAAGTGATCAACACAAGATTCTAGTTCCAACTCATTAATTCATAATACCTAACTAAAACATTACAGTTCTGTGTCACGTGTCTGTTCGTGTGTCAATTTGGACATTGAAATTTACTATGCAATTTATTACAAATGTTATTAACACGGTTACCACAAACTTTTCAGCGACTATCACAGAAAATTCAGTATTATTCTTCATCGGTTTTTTTTTGCTATGGACATTCTTTTTTTATTATTTATTTCCCTTAGTACACGCCGCCCGCTGTTAGCGATATGAATGATATATTTTAACGATGGTATAACGCTACGTGGTGCAGGCCCCAGCCCGGTGTCGAACGTGGCGCAGCTGGTGGACACGCGCAACATGACGCTGGAGTGGCCGCGCCCGCAGGGCCGCGTGGAGCGCTACGAGCTGCGCTGGTGGCGCTCCGACGCCGCCCCCGGCGAGGACCGGTGAGCGCTCCGATTCAGATCCAAAACACGCTTCGATTTATTAATCAACTAGCTTTTGCCCGCGATTTCACCCGCGTGAAATTTAGTTTGTTACAGATCATCATAAATTATAGCCTTATGTTATTCTGGGTTATAAACAATAATACTGTAAAGTTTCACCAAAATCGTCAGTAGTTTTTCGCCTGTTTTGATCATTATTATTTACTAGCTTTTGCCTGCGGCTTCACCCGCGTGAAATTTAGTCTCACAGATTGGCATAAATTATAGCTTATATGTTAATCTGGGTTACGAATAATAATACTGTAAAGTTTCAACCAAATCCGTTCAGTAGTTTTTTGCGTGAAAGAGTAACAAACATCCACACACACTTTCGCCTTTATAATATTAGTAGGATTACGTAACGCAATATGATATGGCCTTTTTTTTTTTTTTTTTTTTTTGCCAGGATGTGTTATGAATCGACACGAATTTTATCGATGAACCGTCACTGTCAAAAGGGCGCATAACTGGCGTCGAATAGTAACCCCCATGTTGGTACCCGCTGAAAACCAGCTTCGTGACTTGACGACTTGTGTCATGTCACGTTTTCGCTGAGCGGGCGCCTTTTCGGCATGGCTCAGTAATTTAACCTCTGTACATGTATGAATACAGGGTGGAATTTTGTAATGCCACCTGGAGGAAAAGTACTCTTAATAATGCAGATAGAAAATTCTACTCAAAGAAAACATTCCTTTATTTTTTTAAATAAATAGAACTGCATTCAAAGATTTCCAAAAATTTTTCGAAAATTCTCTACCATGCCATACAATTTTCTGTTAATAGTTAAAATAATGTAAGATTTCATGGTTTTCCTTTCACTTGTTAAATCAAGTTTGTTAGAGAGATTTCATCCTTATACCTCACCCTAACGATCGATGCAATAAAAATACAGGGTGTAATTTTTAACAGATTTTAGTTGGTTCGATTCCTGGGTATGACAAGCAAATTTTTGAAAATCTTTGAATGCATTTCTATTTATTTTTTTTTTAAAATAAACGAATGTTTCCTTTGAGTAAAATTTTCTATCTACTGTATTAAGAGTACTTTCCCTCCAGGTGGCATTACAAAATTCCACCCTGTATAAATGTTAATGCTGAATAAAGGTATTCTATTGTATTCTCTCGGCGCAGGGAGGAGGGCGCGCGCAACGTGTCGGCGGCGGGCGGGCAGCGCTCGGCGCGCGCGCTGGTGGACGGGCTGCGGCCGGGCCGCGCCTACACCGTCACCATCGCCGCGCACTCGCACCGCCTCGCCTCCGACCTCTTCACCATGGAGACGCGCACGCGTGAGTACGGGCCCGGGCCACAGAATAATAACAAGTACTACGTACAGAAGTTTTACTAAAAATGTATGCTCAATGTCATTAACAATATGGTTTAATTTAGCCTGTCTCAAGAGTCAAGCACCATTTTGTTGACAAACGTCAGTGATCGGCACTGCGCCGAAGCTATAGGGCTGACTTCGGTAAAATGATGTGACGTGAGGTGCCAAACTGCGGAAAATAGCGGAGGAAATACATGATTTAGCATGAATTATCATAAATAATATTAACTACTTATTTACCTCTCAGTGTCTTGAGGCAACTTAAACAAGTACATTCTGTGTTTTTATTATTATTTAGGCAGTTAAATACTGCACAGTATTAAGTACACCATTTTCTTTATTTTCTTCCATCATACACAAGAATACGCGTGCGTGAGTCAATGTTCGCTCGTATGTGAGGCCTTGTCAAATCAAATCAAATCAAATCAAATCAAATATATTTATTTTGCGAACATGGGTAAATGTAGGTATTACAAGTATTTTAGTATCTCCATCTTCCACATCTTCATATTCTTGTCGAATAGTATCCTGTAGGTGGGCCATCGTGCGTGTTTTGTTTTCGATGTAAACTCGCGGAGATGAACAGGCCTACCCGGGCCGCCGATCGTAAACTTGCGGGCGGGCGAGTTGACATAAACCTTTATGTGCAGGTCCGTTGATTCAATCTGAAATGACCATCGTGACGGAATCCGACGCGGGCGAGGGAGACGAAGACAACACGCCTGCGGTTCTTGTACGTATTCTTATTGTATTTTTTTTGTATATTTATTTATTAGGTACACCAACAAAGTCACATACATAATACAGTTCATACAAATATGTATATTCCAAAATTTCAAGTCTCTTATTTACCGTTTATAGTAAAGTCTGTGTGCCGAGAGTTGATAAATATTATGAAATGTCTTGCAATAGCGACTGTCGCTTAATTATCGCATTCTGTATGGCGGGCGTCGTTTGTCACAACGCGCACTGAGTACCATGATACGAGCCACGCAGCTGTCGTCAAGCGTCCCGGCCGGCGGGCCGCAATGTGTGAAACGGAATAGATTTATTTTACATTAGACCGAAATGAATGGTATGACAGTGGGTAGGGCTTTGCCCAACATCGGGATACACTATAAGCCACTTGATAATAATGAAATACTTTTTATCCAACATATGGACGCCACGTGTTTGATCCGTATCCCCACGTATGCCCTAACCGGAATAATTCCCGTAAATTTAAAAGAGATAATAATGATAATCTACCAACTTTTTCATTATATCGACGAAAATAATTAGCGGGCCGCAATTTATAATGAGTTTAGAACCTCTGATATTTCATTTTTTTTATCAACTCTCGGCGAACAGACTTCATATACTCTTAAAAGTCTTAAAGGACATCATCCATTTTGGTCCAAAATGAAAAGTGCCGGCCAAAAAATAAAACAGACAAACAAACAAAAAATCAAACAGTGGTGCTACAGCTTTGGTGTCATAGTAACAAATGCTAAGGCGGACGTATTCTGTCAGAATACAGCACTTTTTTTTATTGGCCGACATTTTTGATTTTGAACAAAAAATGTATGAATCGTCGATGAACTTTAGATCTCAAATACTCGACGCACAGTGGTGCTACAGCTTTGGTGCCATAGTAACCAAATGCTAAGGCGGACGTATTCTGTCATAATACAGCACTTTTTTTTTATTGGCCGACACTTTTGATTTTGAACAAAAAATGTATGAATAGTCGATGACTTTTAGATCTCAAATACTCGACGCACAGTGGAGTGGATGATGTCTTTTTGTCAGTATAAGTTTCGCACGTGTTCGCAGAAAGTGACGTACACGCCGACGCCCGAGTCGGCGTCGCAGTTCGACTCGTACCGGTTCCGGCTGGACGGCGACGCGGGCGGGGTGGCGGTTGGGGCAGGCGGGGCGGGGGACACGCGCACGGTGGAGCGCGGGGCGGGCGCGGCGCCGCGGCAGGTGGTGTTCGCGGGGCTGGTGCCGGGCCGCCTCTACAACGTCACCATGTGGACCGTCTCGCACAACGTCACCTCGCACCCCGTGCAGCGCCAGGCGCGCCTGTGTGAGTGCCACTGCTACAGTGCTACGTGCTGCAGCGTTGCGCTGCATTTTTGCATTAGATGTATTTTTTTATTCTACTACACCATATTATTGATAAGAATAACTTTTTTAACACACAACAAGATAATACGAAAACAATTTTTAATATCGCTTGTTCCCTACCACCCTGTATTTTTTACAGTAAGCTTTAGATTAATATTTTGTTGATATTTAATGTATTTTTTTGTACATTGTTTTTTTTTTTTTAACGAAACCTCTGACTTTATTTAAAGGTACCTACTCAATTTGGGAACCATTGAGAATATAGGTAAACAAAATAAATGTCCTAACAAGTAACAGTATTTTGGGTGTTTTTTATGTTACGTCTGAGTTTCTGTCGATCGAAACGGTCGTGACGGATGCGTATCTGTGTTTGCAGTCCCACGGCCGATCCCGTGGCTGAACGCGACGTGGGTGTCAGCGCGCGCGGTGGGGCTGGCGTGGGGCGCGCCGGCCGGCGACGTGCGCGACTACGAGCTGCAGTACCTGGCCGCGCCGCACGCGCTGCGCACGCACCACACGCGCGCCGCCGCCTACAACGTCACCGGCCTGCGCCCGCACACGCACTACACCTTCACCGTCGTGGTGAGTGACGTCAGCGCCCGCGACTACGAGCTGCAGTACCTGGCCGCGCCGCACGCGCTGCGCACGCACCACACGCGCGCCGCCGCCTACAACGTCACCGGCCTGCGCCCGCACACGCACTACACCTTCACCGTCGTGGTGAGTGACGTCAGCGCCCGCGACTACGAGCTGCAGTACCTGGCCGCGCCGCACGCGCTGCGCACGCACCACACGCGCGCCGCCGCCTACAACGTCACCGGCCTGCGCCCGCACACGCACTACACCTTCACCGTCGTGGTGAGTGACGTCAGCGCCCGCGACTACGAGCTGCAGTACCTGGCCGCGCCGCACGCGCTGCGCACGCACCACACGCGCGCCGCCGCCTACAACGTCACCGGCCTGCGCCCGCACACGCACTACACCTTCACCGTCGTGGTGAGTGACGTCAGCGCCCGCGACTACGAGCTGCAGTACCTGGCCGCGCCGCACGCGCTGCGCACGCACCACACGCGCGCCGCCGCCTACAACGTCACCGGCCTGCGCCCGCACACGCACTACACCTTCACCGTCGTGGTGAGTGACGTCAGCGCCCGCGACTACGAGCTGCAGTACCTGGCCGCGCCGCACGCGCTGCGCACGCACCACACGCGCGCCGCCGCCTACAACGTCACCGGCCTGCGCCCGCACACGCACTACACCTTCACCGTCGTGGTGAGTGACGTCAGCGCCCGCGACTACGAGCTGCAGTACCTGGCCGCGCCGCACGCGCTGCGCACGCACCACACGCGCGCCGCCGCCTACAACGTCACCGGCCTGCGCCCGCACACGCACTACACCTTCACCGTCGTGGTGAGTGACGTCAGCGCCCGCGACTACGAGCTGCAGTACCTGGCCGCGCCGCACGCGCTGCGCACGCACCACACGCGCGCCGCCGCCTACAACGTCACCGGCCTGCGCCCGCACACGCACTACACCTTCACCGTCGTGGTGAGTGACGTCAGCGCCCGCGACTACGAGCTGCAGTACCTGGCCGCGCCGCACGCGCTGCGCACGCACCACACGCGCGCCGCCGCCTACAACGTCACCGGCCTGCGCCCGCACACGCACTACACCTTCACCGTCGTGGTGAGTGACGTCAGCGCCCGCGACTACGAGCTGCAGTACCTGGCCGCGCCGCACGCGCTGCGCACGCACCACACGCGCGCCGCCGCCTACAACGTCACCGGCCTGCGCCCGCACACGCACTACACCTTCACCGTCGTGGTGAGTGACGTCAGCGCCCGCGACTACGAGCTGCAGTACCTGGCCGCGCCGCACGCGCTGCGCACGCACCACACGCGCGCCGCCGCCTACAACGTCACCGGCCTGCGCCCGCACACGCACTACACCTTCACCGTCGTGGTGAGTGACGTCAGCGCCCGCGACTACGAGCTGCAGTACCTGGCCGCGCCGCACGCGCTGCGCACGCACCACACGCGCGCCGCCGCCTACAACGTCACCGGCCTGCGCCCGCACACGCACTACACCTTCACCGTCGTGGTGAGTGACGTCAGCGCCCGCGACTACGAGCTGCAGTACCTGGCCGCGCCGCACGCGCTGCGCACGCACCACACGCGCGCCGCCGCCTACAACGTCACCGGCCTGCGCCCGCACACGCACTACACCTTCACCGTCGTGGTGAGTGACGTCAGCGCCCGCGACTACGAGCTGCAGTACCTGGCCGCGCCGCACGCGCTGCGCACGCACCACACGCGCGCCGCCGCCTACAACGTCACCGGCCTGCGCCCGCACACGCACTACACCTTCACCGTCGTGGTGAGTGACGTCAGCGCCCGCGACTACGAGCTGCAGTACCTGGCCGCGCCGCACGCGCTGCGCACGCACCACACGCGCGCCGCCGCCTACAACGTCACCGGCCTGCGCCCGCACACGCACTACACCTTCACCGTCGTGGTGAGTGACGTCAGCGCCCGCGACTACGAGCTGCAGTACCTGGCCGCGCCGCACGCGCTGCGCACGCACCACACGCGCGCCGCCGCCTACAACGTCACCGGCCTGCGCCCGCACACGCACTACACCTTCACTGTCGTGGTGGGTCCGCCTGCCGCGCGACGTGACGTCAGCGCCCGCGGCTAGCGACACGACTAAGGCTAAGAACTCAAGACGCGATTTTCACCCGCGCCCGCGGCGGTTGCGGAATTGCGGTTTTATTTCAAAACTCACGGGAGCGGTTATTCTAAGAACTTACGCGCTAAATCACTGGTACAAAATGATCGCCCGCCGATGGGGCGGTTTTCGTGCGGCATTCTACTAGTCGCCCGCCGGTGCCGCGGGACCCGCATACAACCGCGCCTGCTGCGGGCAAAAACCGCATCGTGAGTTGTGCATTAGTTTTTACATAAACATACATAGCATTCTACAGAAGCTGCGAGTTCGCAACCGTCGCGGGCGCGGGTGAAAATCGCGCCATGAGTTCTTAGGCTCGATTTTTTTATCCGTAGTTAAAATAACCAATGGTCAAATTTGACAAATGTCAAATGACAAGTGGTTAAATATCTGAAAAAAATGTTTTTCGAACAATGGTTAGCTTGACTTTTAGTACATTTTTTAACTATTTGTTTACATGTTGTTAATATTTAACCTGTTACGTATTAGTAGGTCACCGATGCTGCTGATTAGCAATTACGCGACTACGTCGCTGCATAGAAACCAAGGCCTAGCAAGAAGCGCCGACGCAGCACTCTCCGCCGCACTCGACCTCGATCGCGGCCGCTCCAAATTTCACTCTTGATTCTAACATCGATCATCTGTCACCGATTAGCTAATTATTAATACTCTAATTTAAATTAATTTTATCCAATAAACTAAGTTAGTTAATTTTTTACATTTCTATGCACCCTTCGACTGTAGCCTTCGTAATTAACCATTAGTAGCAAAATTTAACAATTAGTTATTTTAACCAAGAATAAAAAAACTGGGCCTTAGTCTGACGCGTGCCCTCTCCGCAGGTGCGCGCGGGCTCAGCGGAGTCGCTGCTGGCGCTGTCGCGCCCGCGCTCGGCCGCCGTGAGCACGCGCGAGGCGCCGCCCGACGCGCCGCACGACTTCCGCCTGGCCGACGCCTCGCCGCGCGAGCTCACCTTCGCCTGGGACATGCCCGACGCCGCCACGCACGGCACGCTGCGCCGCTTCGTGCTGCAGTGAGTGATGACTGCCGCTCGATCGTGACACGAAGCGATCTCGTCGTTGTGATCGTACTCTTCCCTAGCGACTGCGTAAAAAAATTACTTTAAATGTACAGAAAACGGAATGAAAAGGTTCGTCAGTTTTCAAATTGATTCCTTCAACGAATCGCGAGCACATATTACCTTTTGAAACTATGTTACAGAATAATCTCGAGTTAGAGAAAATAATCTTTAACTGTTCGGCAATAAAGCTCTAAATTATTCAGATCAAAGTTGTTTGACGATTTATCTTGTCAAGAAGATTATTATGATTGATAAACTAAAACCTTCTTGTTGGTTCAACCTGCCATTATTATTTCTATAAAAAAAAAATCTATTGTCAATTGGTCAATGTCATCATTGCATTGCACTGATGGGATAGAAAAATAAACAAGAAAAACCTTATTCGTTAGCAAACGTCATATTTATTTATATGTTAACAGCACTGTTTCTTGTACTGTTATGTTGACAGGTTTGACTCTTACAGTACCTAATGCAAGTGAAAATCGACATTAAGGTCACGAACCTTTTCATTCCGCGACTGTACAACGGATTGTACAACGTACCATCGGCCCCAGTGTTAACTATCCATTGCCTGTCATGTCGTCTCGTTCTGTCGCAAAGAATCACCATTCGATTAGAGCGAGAGCAAAAACGGAAATGTATAGTTAACAGTGTGGCCGTGTGTACCTAACGGATACTTTCAGGAATTTAAGTGATCCTAGATTTTTTTGACGCACTCGCTAGCGACGATAACTCGCACTGGGCCCCCTGGCTACGGCGATACACCGCTTCGTCGTCTATTTATCCCACGTGTTGGGTTCCAACACTAAAATTCATTCATTCTTTCATTCGTTCGGTCTTGTGACGTATGTATTTGAGCGCCATCGCGCCCAGTATCGTTTCGTACTCCGGCCATTACACTTGTGATTGTGCTGTAATATCTTAAACTGTGCAGACCTGGCAACAAACTTAATTAGTGAAACACGGCCTTTCAATCACCAACAACTACACCAACTCCGCTGCCCTACATGGTCCTTCGAGCTTCGAACTGCCTGGTCTGCACCTCATGTGTATAAAGTGGGACAGGAGCCGCATCATCGCGCAACAGAACTCCTGCATTGTGCCTACATACACGTGGAAACTGCATTCACATAGTGCCGATAGTGCGCATCAAGAAATCGCACTCACAATACAACGGGAGCCGCATCATCGCGCAACAGAACTCCTGCAATCGTACCTACAAACATACATGTGGAAACTGTATTGCTTGCGTTGCAGGTACGCGCCGTCGGACGCGCCGGAGGCGGGCGCCACGGTGGTGCTGCCGCCGGAGGCGCGCTCGGCCACGGCGGCGGGGCTGGCGGCGGGCCGGCTGTACGCCGTGACGCTGCGCGCCGAGACCGGCGCCGGCGCCGGGCCCGCCGCCGCGCTGCTGCAGCGCGCGCCCATCGCCGCGCCGCCGCCGCCGCCGCCGCACGCCACGCCGCAGGAGCTGCGCCGCACCACCACCACGGTACCCCCGACCCCGAACGTTTTTGTCGATTACACCGGTCAAAAAAAAAATTTTTTTTTGCGCATGGATTTTACTTATTATATTCTGATTATACAGGGTGTTAGGTAAATGGGTATATGAGCCGACACTAGCCCATGTTAACATGGTCATATAAATGGTATGGTGAAGTCAGAAATTTGATATCATCATTTGAATTTTTTTAATTTTCATACAAAATAAATTTTATAAAATCCGATTTGTATGAAAATTAAAATAATTAAAATGAAAATATCAATTTTCTGACTTCACCATACCATTTATATGACCATGTTAACATGGGCTAATGCCGGCTCATATACCCATTTACCTAACACCCTGTATAAGCAAATGTATATAAAAAAAAGTGCGATTACAAATCGAAAATATTTGCTTTTTAAGAAGTTATAGCGATTTGAATTTTCCATCTTCATAGTAGAATGTCTCTCGAGATGCACGTCACATTCTCATTGGGATATATTTATAAATAATTATGGGGGTTTATTCGCAAGAACAAGGGGCACGCTTTCATCAAAATATAGTGGGATTTGAGAGACGACGTTACCGAGGCCAGGATACTGAAAGCACGATAGGGTTAGATTTTTATGAAAAAAATCTTCTATGGAACATGGCAGGAAATTATAACTTTTCATTTTTAATTAATATTTGGACTGTATTTTAAATTTTGTCTTGTCAGAATGAATCTTAAATGGATGTTTGGTTGGTATGTTGTAATAATTAGAAAGAATTAAAGAAAAAAATATTTGGCAACAAATTAAATCATCTCTATTTTCATGTTTCATACATTCATTGATATGAATTTTTTACACGTGCAAGCAAATTCAGAACAACAATTTATTGTTGTTCTTGTTTCTAGGTTATAAAGCAATAAAAATAAACTATGCATAACCCATGCGCAAAAATACTGTAGACAGTTGTTATTCGTCATCATCATTTCGGCCATAGGACGTCCGCTGCTGAACATAGGCCTCCCCCAATGCTTTCCACGTTGATCGATTGGTAGCGGCCTGCGTCCACCGCTTCCCTGCTACCTTTACGATGTCGTCGGTCCACCTTGGAGGTGGACGTCCCACGCTGCGTTTTCCGGTACGCGGCCTCCATTCCAGAACCTTGCTACCCCATCGACCGACAGTTCTGCATACTATGTGTTGATTTTCACGAGTCCTAAAACTAAACATTTCAACTTGTGTAATATTACCAGGCCGCTCCCTACCGTGCGATATGGAAGTCATTAGGAGAGGCCGTTCAGCAGTGGACCTCCTGTGGCTGAAATGATGATATTATGAAACTTGTCAGATAGAATAAAATAGAATAGAATACTTTTATTCAGCACTAGCTTTCCGCCCGCGGCTTCGCCCGCGTGGAGTTTTGTCTGTCACAGAAAAACTTTATCGCGCGCGTCCCTGTTTCAAAAACCGGGATAAAAACTATCCTATGTTCTTTCCCGGGACTCAAACTATCTCTATGCCAAATTTCATCAAAATCGGTTGCGAGGTTTAAGCGGGAAAGCGTAACAGACAGACAGACAGACAGAGTTACTTTCGCATTATTTTATTCGCTTCATTATTATTTCGCATTAGTTGGGATTAACATTTATGTGCATACATGTACAGAGATTAAATTACTGAGCCATGCTGAAAAGGGGCGCCTTTTCGCCGCTCAGCGAAAATCGTGACATGACACAAGTCGTTAAGTCACGAAGCTGGTTTTCAGCGGGTACCAACATGGGGGTTATTACGCCAATATTTACGCTACGCACTATAACATTATTTCAGTGATTAATTTTAAAAACTCATAGACTCGTTCTCCGCTGCCGGAATATACATCCCTCTTTCAGTGAGACGATTGTCACATTGCGCCGCGCCCCACCTCCCTGTGGAGGCGTGACGTGTGTGACAGTCTCGCATCAGTCGTCGCCGCCGACTGACGCTGTGGTGTGGCAGGTGGTGGTGCGGTTCCGCGCCAACCTGTTCTCGGCGGCGAACGGCAACGTGACGGCCTACACGCTGGTGCTGGGCGAGGAGCCGCGCGCCGACACGCCCGCGCAGCTGCCGGCCTGGCGCGACGTGCAGCGCCTGCCCGTGTGGCCGCCCTACCAGGTGCGTCCGACTGACTTGTTCCATTTTGTTTATTCAGACACCAGAGTACGATTACAGTTTTGATCTAGATTTTAATCCAAAGGAGTGTTTCTAACATTTGTGAAAACTCTTTTGGCAAATGTGAAGTTTAATTGATAACTCTATACATATGTGTTATAGAATGCTGTTTGTTTTCCTAACAATAAAATAAAATAAAACATGTTCATTAGGTGTGGATGACACTAGTTTTAGTAAAATTGCATATTTTACTGTCCGATGACTGCCGTGAGTCATCGTATCGGCGACACACACCGATTATGGGATTATAGAAGAATTTGTCACTATGATAATACTCCTAGAGAGAAAACAACTCAGGACTACCAGTTCTGGGGGCGGAATGTGAGTTTACGTCAAACGCATTCGATGTCGACTGCGTAAAAAAGTACCATTAAATGTATGACGGATTGTACAGCCCCCCTAGCGGAAAGAAGAAATGTTTTTTAACGTACTCGCTAGTAATGTCGTTTGATGTAAACTCACACTAAGCTCTGTACACGGTGGCGAAGTGAACGGACGATAGGAAGTGTGGTGAGTGGCTATGACTGTGGCAGGTGACGGAGCCGTACTACCCGTTCCGGTCGTCGGAGGTGGAGGAGTTCACGCTGGGCGCGGAGCGCTGCGAGGCGGAGGGCGCGCGCTACTGCAACGGGCCGCTCAAGCCCGCCACCAAGTACTTCGTCAAGCTGCGCGCCTTCACCGCCCCAGACAAGTTCACCGACACCAGCTACGCCGTGCTGCACACCGGTAACGTACCGCCGCACAGTGTGTTACCTATGGAAGGGACGGCACAAATTATTTATGGTTCAAAAAGGGTTTAAAATAATAAACATATTCTAATATACATTTATGGTGTCTAGGTGTCATATGAATCCGTTTCGGAAAAACTTACAGCACTCTCGAGTATAGCTCGCTATACGTAGATGTTTGCGGCACGAGTTCCTTTTATAGGCTTATGATCATGGGAAATTCTCTTAAATTTATTATTAATTGCTTTTTGAATGCAGTATATGTGAGGATTTCCACTAAGTATCTTCTTGAAACAGCGCACGTACCTTAAATAAAATTGATTTACCTACTTAACAAAAACAAATAAGTCCGCAACCTAAAGCAATTTTTTTTTACTAATTCGTATAATAGAAGTCCTGTGCTTATGCTACAAATAAACTACCATAATATAGAAATGCATAGAAACTTATCAAAACCACGACTGATTTTTTTTTTCTAAAGAAAATTAGTTTTTTTTGTTTGATACCTCTAAAAGAATACGCAAATAAAAAAACACCAATATTATTATTGTTACATTACGTACGCACCTTCAACTTCACTATTCATATTGAATGTTACCGTGTTTGCGTCGTGTGCGGTTTCGGGATGCACAACGTGAAACGTGACAATGTCGAGCCGCTCCAAAAACGAGAACTATAAACGAACGTTAAATCTTCCCGTAACATTATTTTAGCTGAATTCCTTGACACGAGTTGCTTCACCGACAAGGAGAGAAGCATAAATTAAAGACGAATTCTCTTGTTTATGCTTCCCTCCTGTGTATTGTGTAATTACGTGCCACAGTAGACATTCTACTTTTAGCATCGGCGACTGTATCGATGCGCATTACGATTTCGCAACATCATACGTTAGGACTTTTTAGCGACTAATATTGACTGACACACTGAACAGTGTTCCGTAGATGTTGAATGGATGCGACTGGGAATCGTAATGTGTGCAAAGTGTAACAATCAAATGCTGTGTCGAGCATCCAATAATTATAACTAAAAAATAAATAAAACCGACTTCAAATGCGTGAACACAAATAATACCTATTCAACAAAAAAATAATCGTTCAAATTGGTTCATAATCGGCGGAGATATTGCGTATAAAAAAGTTCATCCCCAATTTTCCACCCTTGGGGGTGAAATATTTTCTTCAAAATCAAAAATCAAAATCAAAAAATATTTATTCAGTTTAGACCACAAGTGGCACTTATGAACGTCAATAGAAAATAATAAAAAAAGAAAAGGTAGCCCTTATGGGGCACTTTACATGTCTCCTTATCTTTTGGGCCCTACCAGCGCTTCGAGACAAACATATGGCAAGTGCTGAGAAGAAACGCCGGAACAAATTCGCATGAAACCACCCTTTTAATAATACCTATTCAACAAAAAAATAATCGTTCAAATTGGTTTATAATCGGCGGAGATATTGCGTATAAAAAAGTTCATCCCCAATTTTCCACCCTTGGGGGTTGTTTTTTTTATTATTAAATTTAAATGGGACCACCCTTGAGGTATTACCTATACGCCGAAAAAAGATTTGTTCAAATCGGTTCATAATTGGCGGAGTTATCGCGTAACAAACATAGAAAAAAAAAAAAAAACATACGGGTCGAATTGAAAACCTCCTTTTTTTGAAGTCGGTTGAAAAGCGACTCAATCACCGCTTTTGGCGTTTTTGAGAGTGCAGTTGCTGCATTCAGCTTCTAATACGCTTATTAGAAGCTAAGTCGTCGTCAATCGCTAATGCTGAAGGTAGCATGTGGGCTGTGGTGCTATGTAGTAAGAAAAGGAGTAAATGGTGGTGGTTGCGAAATGTAAATTGGTGTGGTGGTGTTTTGTAAACAATGTTGAGTGACCGTTTCTTCTTACTAACGTGAGCTGCTTTTTCAATCGCCAAATTATATTAATATTAGACATTTTGTGTACAGAATGTGTACGAAACGATTGAAATTTCAGCACTTAAATTTATGTAAGTTTACAGGACAAATTACAATAAGGACACGTGTAAATAATGAACAGTGTACGGGTGAACGCACTTCGGTTGGACCTCTTTCTCCTCTCGGACCTCGGCGGGCGAATGATGCTTGTGTTACTCCATACAACTTTATTTGTATTTTATTCTGTGATAAAATAAGCGATGATTGCGGCTCAATCGTGCGTTCACCCCTAATCTGTATTTTGTGCATCTTACAGGGTTTTGTACTTACTAATGATTTGAGTTTTTAATAACACAAAACAAAATCAATCTTACGCCTAGTCAAAATAAGATCACATACGTTTTACAGTGAGCTTTATTTTCAACTCTGCCATATATTTTTTACTTATACTTTTTACGACGAGTTGAAGATTGATATTGTTTAACTGTTTGCAAAATAAAGTTTAGTCGTTTTGTATTCTTTGTTTTAATGACTTTCCTTACCTTCTTACACTTTTGTAACACTCGGCACACAAACGCTTGCTAGCTCTACTCAACTTAGCGTCTTGAACTTATCATTACTGCGAATGTTCGGAATAATCTAACACTTAACAGGCAGTTGGGAGATAGTGCCTTGCTTGGTAGTTAGTCGTCGATTTGTAGATATGCGGCAATCAGTGTTATCTGCAATAATCTGGCCGATAGTGCCGTCGGCTGAGCAGCTCGCCGGCTACGTCGCGATATGGGTAAAAATAATATATTATTAACCTTTCGAGTAAAGAAATTTTATCAAAAACATTCCTCGAATAAATCAAGGAAAGAAACAGTCTAAATACTAGCTGCCCCGGCGAACTTCGTACCGCCTGTTCATCAGAAATAATGGTGAAAGATTCAAAACGGTCCAGTAGTTTTGGAGCCAATTTAATGTATACAAATAATCAAATCTTTCCTTTTTATAATATTAGTTTTTACAAATATCTTTGGTCATTGAGATTTAATTACATTTTTAGTCCTAAAATAAATGTGTGAAGTGAAACATGTTTGTGAATAGTTTAAAAATAAATAGCGTCCCTACTGTTTTTTGAGATTGCGGTTTGCTTTAGATTAGAGGTGGTGGAGTTTATTTTAGTGGAACAGTGGGATCTGTGTACATAATGCTTGTGTTTTGAAGTATACATAATATATTAATCGGTTGTGGATATACCTACTTAGTATTTGTAAATAAGTAAGGAATTCACAAAATTATTTTCATGTTTATGATAATTAATAAATATCTAATATTGTGACTAATTTATAGATCACAGATATGCATATGCCTTGAAAGAGGACAATAATGATAACGAAGTACTTGAGTGTTAGAACGGATTATGGAATGGTTATGTTATTGAAGACTACGTAGATATTTTATATTTGAAGTTGTGAGTTCCTTGCTGAAATCGGTAAGTAATGCTTCTGGTTTATTTGTGTATTATTTTTTCAATTTCATTTGCACGTCACGTTCTCTGGTTCTTCTTCATCTCTGTGTCTATTATAACAATTTTGGTATTTTAAACAAGGACTGCGGTCTAATTAATTTTCAACTTATATGCACTCGAAACATAATCCGAAACGCAACTCGTGCATTATTCAAAAATGTAGTAAGCTTTATTTTTCCTAAGTCCATAAGACGCGCGCCCGATATAACGGGCCAATCTATCTATCGTCGAAGCGTTCGGTGAGAATCAAAATTTACAAATTCCCAGTCATTCCGGAGTCGAAGCTCTCGATCCAACAGACACAGGAGATGTCGAGGCGCATGTAATGTACCGTTTTCTTGACAAGCAAAAGTAGAGTCAAAGTTGGCACCGTCGACGCCCCAGTCGAGGCCGCGTCGCCTCCGCTGGGCGCTCGCGACGGTGACCCGGTGTGTGTGTGCAGACGTGGACAACACGGCGTGGATCATCGGCGCGTGCGTGGCGGCGGCGCTGGCGCTGGGCGGCGGCGGCGTGCTGCTGGCGCTGCGTCGGCGCCGGGGCCCGCGCGCCGCCGCCGCGCCGCCGCCGCCGCCCGCGCCGCGCACCTCGCGCCCCGTGCGCGTCGCCGACTTCATCGACCACTACCGCCTCATGTCCGCCGACTCCGACTTCAGGTACGTCTGACGTCGCGGAGAACGCATCCGTTTTAGTACGCCCCCATTTGTTTATAAACGGTTGAGGCTTCCCAGGCCCCCGAACGCGATGCCTGTTTATTATTCTTTTGACGGTCTTGTCGGTCCGTTTGAATCGCTTCTTCTCGTTGTTCAACGCGCGAGATGACCGAACGTCTCGTCTTTGATTTTCATCCTCGATTCTTGCCAGTTCTCACGATAAAGTATAGCGTGAGCTACGTGTGACTTTGATTTATGGATTTTATTGAAAACGTACGTTTCTCGGTCTGCAGGTTTAGCGAGGAATTCGAGGAGCTGAAGCACGTGGGGCGCGAGCAGCCGTGCACGGCGGCCGACCTGCCGTGCAACCGGCCCAAGAACCGCTTCACCAACATCCTGCCCTACGACCACTCGCGCTACAAGCTGCAGCCCGTGGACGACGAGGAGGGCTCGGACTACATCAACGCCAACTACGTGCCGGGCCACAACTCGCCGCGCGAGTTCATCGTCACGCAGGGCCCGCTGCACTGCACGCGCGACGACTTCTGGCGCATGTGCTGGGAGTCGGGCTCGCGCGCCATCGTCATGCTGACGCGCTGCGTGGAGAAGGGCCGCGAGAAGTGCGACCGCTACTGGCCCTACGACACGCGGCCCGTGTACTACGGCGACATCGCCGTCACGGCGCTCAACGAGTCGCGCTACCCCGACTGGACCATCACCGAGCTCATGGTGTGCCGCGGCTCCGAGCAGCGCGTGCTCAAGCACTTCCACTTCACCACGTGGCCCGACTTCGGCGTGCCCGACCCGCCTACCACGCTCGCCAGGTGCGCCCACTCGTCTTGTCACTGTCCTTAGATTGTTTCCTGTTGACTGGAATTGGAAGAATAAGTAAAATCATAACAAAAAAATACAGGTAAAAAAGTACAAGTTTCATGCCCGTTTTCACCATCAATCCCTAATTGTTAAGTGACCCCTATGAAAACAAAATTCATGTTATGTGTTACCATAGGGGTCACTTAAAAATTAGGGATTGATGGTGAAAACGGGCATTAGTTTCATAACTTAAGCTTGAAAGTCGATTTCAAATGAATAAAAAACAAAAATACCATTGAATTTATGACGAACGAATTTCTCATGTGACGCCCCAAAGCACTACGGCGTGACGTCATAACTTCATGACGTCTCATACGGAGTGTTTTCGGGTAGTCCATTATTGTACTTTTCAAAGAGTGATTTTTTGGGGAGTATTTACCCCACCGAAGTGATCCTTTCACCGACGTTTCTCTCATAGAGAGGCTATTTTCGAAACGTCAAAATAACGATCGTTATTAAAATTTCTTAGCGATTAGAGTCGCTTCTCAAATTTATTTAAATTAATTTAAAATCAAATGACAATTCGTAAACGTAGCCACGTATCGTGTTGTGCAGGTTCGTCCGCGCGTTCCGCGAGCGCTGCCCGGCCGACGCGCGGCCCGTGGTGGTGCACTGCAGCGCCGGCGTGGGCCGCTCCGGCACCTTCATCACGCTGGACCGCGCGCTGCAGCAGCTGGCCGCG
This sequence comes from Ostrinia nubilalis, assembly GCF_963855985.1. Lineage (NCBI taxonomy): Eukaryota > Metazoa > Arthropoda > Insecta > Lepidoptera > Crambidae > Ostrinia > Ostrinia nubilalis. Next base: position 145,266 of record NC_087094.1, on the reverse strand, counting down.
CACGCCGACGCGCTCGACGTGTTCGGCATGGTGCACGCCATGCGCCGCGAGCGCGTGTGGATGGTGCAGACGGAGCAGCAGTACATCTGCATCCACCAGTGCCTCGTGGCCGTGCTCGAGGGCCAGGACCTGCAGCCGCCGCACCACAACCCGCACCACCACCACCACAACCCCGCCTTCGAAGGTGAGCGCGAGCGCGCGGCCGCCGTCGACGCGCCGTGACGGCCTCGACCGGCTCATTCTGATTCGCTTTCAAGGGACGTGACGCCCGGGCGAGCTCCGCCGGCGCCGGCGCGGCCCCGGCGCGCCGCCAGCAGCACAAGTGAGGCGCGTGTGCCGCATGCCCGCCCCGCCCGCTGCCTCCCGGGACGAGCGGCGGAGGGCCCCCCGGCCCCGGCCCGGCCGCGGGGCCCGCCGCCGCAGCGGGCGGGGCGCTGTCCGCTTGCATGCGTGTGTGTGTGCACTAACGCCGCCGCGCGCCCGCACCGTGGCTGACCGCGCCTTGTGTTTCAGACGACGAGGGCATCGCCGAGTCCGGCATGTGAGGCGCCCCAGCCCGGCGGCGACCTGCGCGCTCGATCGATCGAAACCGTCGACCGCGCTTCCGAGAACACCTCACTTGTACAATAGCCTTAAGATTTTATACAGAAGTATTTTTATAAAATGTATATTTAACACAGTGGACCGACACTTTAATCGATTGTACATAAGATTAATTTTATATTAGTTTATAAGACGACGTGCGAGGGCTTCGCTCCTCGCGGTGATGGACGTCGCCGGTCGCCGCGAGCGGTTCGCCTGTACGTTACTTAATATGGCATCCGACCGGCTTCATGTGCGTCTGAATGATTATTATTATTGTTACACTTAGAAAATTTGTATTATGTAAGTACCTTGCTAGAAACAATAATGACAGCTTGAATCTCAAAATTGTACTTAAATAAGTGAATATCTGCTCAATGATCGACTGTGTTACGAGACGTTAGTTTGATGAGCAGCCGTCCCGAGCCATCGGCAGTTCCGCAGGTACTTGTTTCGTGACATTCCTTATGCACAGTATGTACTTAATTTAATGGTTTACTACGACTTTGATATAGCATACTTTAAAATGCCATACAAGATATTTTAAATATGTACTAATAAAAATGTTCTATGTATTCATTTTAACCTGAGAAATTATATTTTAAAATTCTATGTTATATTTTTCAAAATAAAAGGAATATTTTTGTCGTGATTGTATTATTTCTTTAATCCATATTGTGACGGATTAGCAGGCTGAAGTAGCAACGGGCAGGACACATGGTACGCAGAACTGACGGCCGATGGGGCAGCAAAGTTCTGTGGCCTAATTCACAGTCAAAATCTCTCGCTGATGTTTAGAAGTCGTCCCATTGTAAAAAACAGTTCTAAATCCGTAGGTATTCACAAGGGTCATTTCGATAAAACGATTACTCGATAGGATCGCAACTCGGCTATTAAGTTTTTTTACGTGAATGAGACTACTGGAGTGTGGAGGCCAGCCACGTACTGAAAAAAACAGAAACTAAAAACCAAAATTACCCAGTATTGATAGTAGCGCCCTCATGTAATTATGTGGGTCTAGACAAAGTGCAAATTATAATAGCAAACCAGTCGAAAAGTCCCTTTTTTGCATAGAGTTATTTACTCTATGCTTTTTTGTATGGAGTTTTGACGGATTCGATTTTCGATTTGTCCAAAAAGTGCGTTTTGTCTAGGGGGGATGGTTGTCCAACGTGGTGGCATAAATCAGAACTACACTGGCGAGCAAAAATATGGAATCACCCTATTTGTTTCGAGCGATCACAAAAACTAAATGACTAATAGAAGACAAATAAAAATTGTACCATTTTAAGGGTAATATAATAAACTTTAAATTGATACCACAGATACATGCATAGTCATTCAGTTCTTAAGATCGCTCGAAACAAAACACAAGGTGGTGATTCCATATTTTTGCTCGTCCAAAAAACAAAACATTGAGGATGTTAAACTACAAAGCGGACTTCTTGGCGGGAATCTGAAGCGTCATGTTAGCGGTTTTGTTTTATTTCCTCAAATTCGTGTGTGGGCGACTATTAATGGTGGATTATTAACCATTGAGTGTTCGTGAACGTGCATGGGTGTGGGCAAGTGAAGCAAAACAGTGCATCGTGATTCTTCTGGTTCTCTCAAGTTGTCCATAGGAGGTCTCAGTAAAGCACCACAACTTTACTGAGACTCAAAGGGTGGGAAGGGGTATCATCTATCATCCCAGTAGCGGCGTAAGGGGGGGGCGGTGGGGGCGGTCCGCCCCGGGTGCCAAGCATCAGGGGGTGACAAAAGTCGCGCAGATTAGTACTCACTGACGCATCTGCATGGCAAGGACGGTCGTGATGGATGTCATGACAGGGGGGTGCCATTCTGGGGTGCCTTAGGCTATAATTTATATTATGACCGGGGGTTGCCGCCCCGGGTGCCAACCGATGCTACGCCGCCACTGTATCATCCTTCATTATATCATTACTTGATCTCATTTTGTAACTCGTCGTATCAACTATACAGGGTGTTAGGTAAATGGGTATATGAGCCGACACTAGCCCATGTTAACATGGTCATATAAATGGTATGGTGAAGTCAGAAAGAAGAACGGTCACGCCCCATACAAAAAAAACCCAGACCCGACAGAAACAAAAGACATACCTCAGTTTTTTTGTCATGTCTTTATTAGTTAAATTATATATTTTTTATATTCGAAATCTATGTACCTATTATTTGGTACCATTTGAAAGAGCTCGTGAAGCAATTTCAGAATCACTAATTAGTTTTTCGATATCTTGTATAGTTTAGAAATAATCGAGTGAGATCACTTATCGTTTCCACTCTGTATAATCCGGCTGTATCTACAGGTCACCTAGATACATTAAATAGCAGCTGTAATAGACATTTAGGTACATACATTTACCAATTTTGGTGAGAAATAGGCATTTTGTATTAGTTTTTGTATAACGCCTGAACAAAAACAAAGGGTAATATTTTGGTGTTATACATAGATTTCGAATATAAAAAATATATAAGTAATTTAACTAATTAAGACATGACAAAAAAACTGAGGTAAGTCTCGTTTCTGTCGGGCCTGGGTCACAGATGACCGTTCTTCTTTGATATCATTTTATTTTTTTTAATTTTCATACATAATATATTAAAATCCGATTTGTATGAAAATTAAAATAATTAAAATGAAGATATCAATTTTCTGACTTCACCATACCATTTATATGACCATGTTAACATGGGCTAGTGTCGGCTCATATACCCATTTACCTAACACCCTGTATACTTGAAAATGGCACAAATCAAATCGACCTCGACGTGTATTGCCAACATCATCAAAAAAGAAGAAGAAACTACAAAACACATTGACAGAGGGGCGCCACCATCGTTCAATTTGATAGTTTACATATGGCAAATATCTGAACCAGCGATCCGGTTTCCGGTATTGACGGTGACGCCCTCATGTCAGTGTCACGGGTGGGACAGTAACGTGTAACGTTCGTAGACAGAGAATCCCTGCCCCCCTAGACAAAACGCACTTTTTGATTGAATCGAAAATCGAATACGTCAAAACTCCATACAAAAAAGGGGCTTTTCGACCACTTTTCGACTGGTTTGCGATTATAATTTGCACTTTGTCTAGACCCACTGTATTACTTTTTCTCTATGTCCCTGTCTACGTAAACGTTTCAGAATGGCCTGTGGCTGTTCAGTCAGTCATGGAACAGAAAATAATGTAGATGGCGCTATTGTTGTTCGTTCTTTCTTTTCTTCTCCAATCAATCTTTTCTTCTTCAAATCTATTTTTTTATTTCCTTAAAATAAATTCACAATTCGCGTTATTTCACTGCACTTCTCCCTAATTCCATAAAAGTCTCTTGAAAGCATAATGGCCGATCTAAAAAATATTCTTTTTTTTAATGTGAGGATTCTGTATAAATCAAGTTTCTTTTGCTGTAAACAAATTAAAAATTATAAATCAGTACAAATACTGTTTAATAAAAATTTCTATTTAAACATTTATTGTATTAATGCAAATTGGGCATAAATATGTGTAAAATGTTCCGTTAATTTTTTTTAGTACTTTTTTCTAAATAAATCTAAATAACTTAACATCCTAAATAAGATGAAAATGTGTTGATCCGGATGTTACGTAAATGGCAACTGTCATATTTTCAGTGTGTGAAATTCGTCAGTAGTGTGCGTGCGAAGCACAGATTAGAGAGTATGTCTAAAGGTGCGAAGGTATTCGCTTGTCGCGTTGCGGTGCGTGTGCCTTCTACAAATTGACTTTCATCGCCTCGTAAGTTTGTGAATTTCATTTATTTCAGTGTATTTAGTGATATACAGAATAAACTACCATTATGTGAGTGTACAACATAAAAAAAGGTTGCGAAAAGCAGCTGTATCCGCTCAAAATTTTTTGATCGGATCGTGTCGATGCGTCACCTTTGTGAGCCATTATAATCAAGCTCCACGTTATAATTCCAGAAAATTGCTACGTCTTGTGTATTTCGTAAGGCATTACTGTACGTTGGTATCTTCAAGAGCGTTAGTTGGATAAAGAAGTGGTGGAAAAGCAGGTATGAGTGCATTCTAACCTAGCGTGTGGGCAGGAAGTGATACTTATTAGTGAGTTGCGTTACTAGCGAAGGCTCCCCGTGATTGGTAACATTTCTTCCTTGTCTTTATGTTGGTGATGATATTTTATCTAACACAGCATCGATTTACTAAACAGCATTACATTTTACCTTTTTCAATCATTATGAAATGAAAGTGGTACATATTAATTTTTTCATAACAATTCATAAAAATGTAACAAAGACTTGTTATCTGTCCTTTGAATCATTTTTTCTAGCAAGTTTTTGATAACATAGTTTTATTGAGCAGTCTTCAGATGTTATCTGAATTGTTGTTATTATACCTACTAAGCTACTTGTTATTGCTACTACACAGATATTAATTTGTTAAAGAAAACTTATTATCCATACATTTCACATTATTATCTCACATAGCAAAGTTTATTCAACTTATTTATTTTAGTGTTATTGATGCTTATAATGACAATTGTGCTGCCTGGTTAAAATAAATATCAAGGAGCAAGCTATTTCCGACTAGACCTATTTTAATTCCCATTATAAATAATCATCTCAAGCATTGTTAAAAGCTCACAATCATCCACATATTTCATGTTTTTTATTAATAATTTCATAATGTTAACTAATTCTAGGCACCACATCATTGATGTAGAATCATAGAAAAGAAATCATAGAATCATAAAGAAATTTGATTTGATTTACAATTATGTATTCTGTTAAAAAAAGGGTATTTTAGTTTCAAACACTCATGTTTTTAACTAAGACCTTTGAGCGTCCAAGTTGCATCTTTTTTGGCATTGTTTGTCACTTCACTAATATTATTGATTCTATATAAATTAGATTTTCTCTGCTGTATGCAAAATTCAATACAATACTAATCACTATAGCTTCCTGATAGTTGTATCCAGAGTGCTACCCTTTAATTCTAGCATCTTATTTGCTAACCTCTGCTTCCAGGAATATCTATCAAAGTCAGAATATAGAATAAACAACTGTATGAAATCATTATTTGATACCCACTTTGATTGAATTGATCGCAAAGTGTTTATAGTATGGCCTAATCAATTGCAGATTTAAAAAGTTACCTCATCCTCATTTTACAGATTTTTATGTGTTAGGCCATTCCTGATTCCACAGGTGACTGAATATTCAAGCAAATAAAAAGCATTTGCCAATGTTTACAACTTTACAACTAAGTGGCATAATTTTACACAATATTCAATTAGAACTTGACCCTACCAATCCTATCCTGCTTCAGTATCACTCACTATACTAGCATAGTATTACAGACTACAGCTGTTTTATTTTTAGGTAATGTAAAAAAATGTTATTTATTACTTTTTAGCATGATTTTGCAAATTTATTTGAAAAAGTTAAATTGCTAATGATGACAATTTCATTCCATTTGATGATTTTATTAAATGACATTACGTCGGCTATCCGCTCATTGTGATTAGCCGCGGAGGTCGGGCGCGTCACATCGGCACGGCAGCGGATTTAGTAGGTCAGGTAGGCGGTTCTGGGTCAGGCCGGGGCCATCTCGCGGCACTTTTTGTGCATAAAGGGGCGGTGCGGGGGCGCGGGGCGCGATCTGGGTCAATGGTAGCGGAGCGGCCCGCGCGCCCATCGAGCGCAGCAAGTGGGTCGAGCCCCACGCGCCGCACCGCACCGAACCCCTCCGACCCTTTTGTCTATTGCGCTTTGATTGCCAAGCGATTATGGCCCGCGCCGTGCTCCTCCTTCGTCCTAGCGCACGCAGATGCCTTTATTTCACATAGGTCTCACAGCATCATCCATCAGTTTTCCCCATATTTCGTCGCGTCCTATCACTTTAGTATTTTAGGCCAGACTGCGTAAATCTACATCTAGTTCAAATTCAATCAAAACCTGCGATTGTATAAACAACAACTTTTGCTTTTAATTTAGGAGTCCACCGTTGAGACGTGGTTTACCTACGACCTCATAAAGGCGCTAGATGCAGGCCGCCACCAACCGGCCATTGTGGATATCATTGGGGGAGTTTTTAAACTTTCGCGTTCCATTTCAACCATCATTGCAGCATCGCAGCCGAAACGTCAAGTCGTGAAGTACATAATGTAACTCATTAATTAACGTCGCGTTAAGACCCGTGTCTTACTATTTTAATCATTGTGGGAGGCCTATGTTCAACATTGGACGTCCCATGGCTGAAATGATGATGATGACTTAACACTGAGGCTTTTAAATATCGTCGCTTAATTTTGAGTCGATCGACAGCGTAAAAGGCTGAATAGATGCAAAATGAAATGGGTACTAACGTCGATATCTGTAGACGGGACAAGGTTGCTCCGCAGAACTAGGGCATGCGAGCTTACGAATTAGTAATTAGACGTGCGCAAGTCATCATCATCATCATCATCATTTCAGCCACAGGACGTCCACTGCTGAACATAGGCCTCCCCCAATGACTTCCACATCGCACGGTTGGTAGCGGCCTGCATCCAGCGCCTTCCCGCTACCTTTATCAGGTCGTCGGTCCACCTTGTGGGTGGACGTCCCACGCTGCGTTTTCCGGTACGTGGCCTCCATTCCAGAACCTTGCTGCCCCATCGGCCGTCAGTTCTGCGTACTATGTGCCCTGCCCACTGCCACTTCAGCTTGCTGATCCGTCGGGCTATGTCAGCGACTTTAGTTCGTTTACGGATCTCCTCATTTCTGATTCGATCTCGTAAAGAAACACCGAGCATAGCCCTCTCCATAGCACGCTGTGCAACTTTGAGCTTCTGTATAAGTGCAGTGCATGAAATACCCGTCACCAAGATGAATTTCTGTAATTTGTAGGTCATTTTACCTATAAATTTCACAAACTCCAAAGTAAACTTGGAATATACGTTTTTGGCATAAATAAAGATACTTGCTTTATCGGCGAGAGTAGGCCGTCGCGGTTGCTGGCGCGGAATATACATTCCTGTGAGTGTGACGGACGAATACCGACGCAAAAATTAAAAAGAATGGCCAGGCCAACTCATTGCGCGTCCAATTCTGACTTCATAGTTAATTTATGACTTTCTAAGATACATGCCTAAAACGAAACTGATGCTTACCCTGGTTCCCAGCCACTTAATGACATTAAACGGCTGTCCTAACGCTGTAATATTTTATTGAAGTTTTGCATTATTACATAATTTTAGATTGATTACAGAGTCACTCATTAGTGTCACTATGTCTAGTTCAAATGATGAAAATTATAATACTTATTTGTGTACTTAATTTAAAAGTTTGTCCCATTCCATAAGAGACAACACTGTAAATCTGTTATTGCGTAGATGATACGCAAGTAAGTTTCATTCATTGTAAGTCAATTTAGTTATTATTACCTATGCCGCTATTTGTAGTTGATCCATCTGATAAATCTGTTAAATTTTCAGTTCAATCAAGCTTTGTTGCCTCGTAGTGCTTTTAAGAATTTTCATGTTATATGGGCGATGAGCCGATAAAGTAAAGAGAATCATTTAACCCAAAAATTTCGTTCGCGCATATCCTATTATGTCGTCTTTTTGCGCAAAGGTCCATTCGCATTTCGCTCTAATGGTTTTTCGCGCTTGTGAATTCGCTCAAGTGTCTTTCGCGCAGAACCGCCGAGGGCGCTTTACGCGTAAAGTGACGATGTGACGTGCTCCAGTTAAATGATGAGTAACCTAAGAACGGGTTGAGAAGTTTGTAGTTGAGCTGAGCAATGAGAAGTCAGTAGGATTGGTTATAGAACCATTTGAAAGTCACCTACCCTTTCAATTCCTCGGACATTGCATAGTCTATTTTGCTTAATTTTTTCCCTACACCATCCAACACGATATTATTTATTATTGTATCATTAAAGTGAAACAAAACGAAGAAGTACATTGCATCTTGAATTCCCTTCAGAAATCTTTAAATTTCACTCAAACCTATTCAAATGGAATCCAATGCCCTATTGCTACTGATAAGTGTTAGGGTAGGTCATAGTCACTGAAACATGGAGTTGGAGAGAAGTTTTACGACCTCAAAACCATCGTAGGCACGTTGAAATATTGTCATGCCTGGACCACTTGCTGAAGTATTCAAGGTAAATAAAGAGAAAAAAAAAATCTTGCGATAAAGAAATACAAAGTTAACATGTAATTATGTACATAGATAGATTATGTGTCTGGCGTCAAGCGGTCGCGATCTGGATGCGGTCGGGACGATTAACGAAAAATCACGTAGGACAAGCAGAAGGGCGGCGAGGGCGGGCGGGGTCGTCGACCGGGCTGGGCCGACGAGCCCTCGCGCGCTCCGAGGGCACGGGACTCCTAGGGGATGACGCGCCGCGCGGTCACTGACTCGGCCGGAGTCAATAAACCCATCGCATCATCATGATGCGAGCGAGCTCGAGCAGTCCTACAAAACACACCTGTAAATCCGCCATTGATGCGATATGATCATAATATTATACCTATTTATCATTTTGGCGCTTAGTGGTTGCATTAGTTTTAAACTTAGCTAGGTTATCTTTTCATTTATTGTTATTCTATAATGTAATTAAGAAGCACTAGCACTACGTACCTACATGTTATCAAAAGCCTGACTTATTCCCGTTATTAAATGATTACATATTACATAATAATAATTAAGTTATGTTTTGCTTTTGAAATTTTTTTCAACAATTTTAAACGGTTCGATACCTACAATTTGCGCTATTTTTTGCATGTATGTAGAGGTATTTAACAGTCTGAAACTATTTTTGAATGTCATAAATTAGGCGCTTATAGGTCGTATCATGTATGTCGTATGCTTATAACGTGAAATAGCTCTTAATCGCTTAGCTACCTACTACCTATTTAGTGAATCAAACAATGCTTGAGCCGGTTACTAAGCAATTTATCAACTTTCCTCGGATCATAATATCGGGCACGCGATAATCGATTTCGCAGATGCATAGAAGTGTGGGTGGTGTGTGATGGCCGGCGGCGGCGGCGGCGGAGGCGCGCGATCTCGCTGCTAATTAGCTAATGAGAGCGCTGCCGGCGCGGCGACCTTGCGCCGGCCCAAGGTCCCGGCGGCCGCCGACCTCGCGCCGCGACGCTATCGACCGCCACGTCGCCGCAACACCACACGACGCGACGCTTCAATCATGTCGTCATCCGTCATCCTACGCTTCGCCTCTCGAAACGGACTATGTTCGCGTGCGCGTTTGAAACGTGACGGCTGCAGATGCCGCTCTATTTTTGGAGTCGGCTCCAGATGTGATGTTCGAGTAGCGTATCGATTTATCGAGAGGTGATCGAGCGAGGACACGTTACGGATCGCCCGCGGGTCGCGGGGCGGGGCGGGCCGGGTCTACGGCCGGCGCGGGCGACGACCGTCAGGATCACCTGCCCGACGCCGCCCGCCGGCCGCCGCGATATAAAACAAACCCAAACCAATCTATGACAAACCTTCTACTGTTTACTTGTAATCCTTGGAAACATTAACATAATATAATACTTAATTCAATACAACAACATTTGTTTCTGAATTATACCGATCTTGTCGTGACAAGGAAGAGTTGCCATAAATTGTTAACACTTTGCGAACAGTTTACGTGATATAATGCTTACTATCCGTGGTATAATTATTATATTTTCTTAATGGTTACTTTTTAGTCATCTTCCGCTTTGCACTGGAGGGAAGTCAATCCATAACATCGAACTCCTCCTGCTATATTCTTTAATTTCGTTGCGGGTGACAGTTTAACTTCCTCACCGGGACACAGACTTACCCTTCAGTGGTTGAGTTTTTATTGGCGGTCAAACTATAGATCCTGGTTGTACAGAAGTTGCTTGTTAATACACTCTGCATCAAATAAATCGCACCTCCCGCAACAAGCACTTTTCAAAAGTATGCATCCTCACTTCCCACCAACATTGGTACCATTTGAAAGCCTAGTTCGAAGCTTAACTTTATTAAAGGAAAGGTTTTTACCCCAAAAATGTGTCTTTAGAAGGATCCAGTCACTTCTTCAAAAAATAGGTAGTTGCGCTTGAGCCAACTTTTATGGCTATAAAACTGTTAAGTTGGGATTAATCGCTATCCATCTGTTAAAGAGGACCCGTGAGGTCATTATTTGGTTTTATAACCATAAAAATTGGTCTAATTGATCCCACAGGTGAGCCCAAAGTGAGGTCATTTTTCAAGTCACATTTATGGTATATGTTAATCATTTATTAAGAAACTAGCTGACCCGGCGAACTTTGTTCCGCCTTAATGTCAATAAATAAGCAGACTTTTTTTTTATTTCGAACGGGATAAAAAGTATCCTATGTCCTTCTCCTGGCTCTAAACTACCTCCCTGACAATTTTCAGCTAAATCGGTTCACCCGTTCTTGAGTTATAAGTGGAGTAACTAACACGACTTTCTTTTATACAGGGTGTTAGGTAAATGGGTATATGAGCCGACACTAGCCCATGTTAACATGGTCATATAAATGGTATGGTGAAGTCAGAAATTTGATATCATCATTTTATTTTTTTTAATTTTCATACAAAATAAATTTTATAAGATCCGATTTGTATGAAAATTAAAATAATTAAAAAGAAGATATCAATTTTCTGACTTCACCATACCATTTATATGACCATGTTAACATGGGCTAGTGTCGGCTCATATACCCATTTACCTAACACCCTGTATATATAGATTAAATGTGTTTTTCTTTAAGGATATTTATTGGGCTTTCAAATAACACCAATATTGTTGGGGCACCATGATTGTGTCAGAAGAAAATCTTCAAAGTTCGCGTCGCGGAAGGTGCGATTTATTTGACGTTGAGTATAGTATCTAACTATTTACTCTTACAAAATACGATTTCAGTTCACAGAAACTAATAGTATTCAAAATCGTTTATTTCTTTAACTTAGCCTAGTTCAGTTACATACAAGTTGTTGGAGCTTCCTGATAAGCAACAGATGTTGCTTGTGCTAGGCAGCACCGGTCTATTCGTCTTAGGTCACTGTAAATTGTGACTCCATCATTTTCTAACCACATAATCTTCTCCTAGTTAGCTCACAATCTTACGTTGACATAACATTATTGTTCTGTTAGCTAACCGACTTCAAAAGAAGAAGAGGTTCTCAATTTGCGGGTTTCGGTCAGTAAAATATAGGTTCAATGAACTGCCACCCTGCCAAGCCAAGTGCCAAGGTTAAGAAATGATTAACATATTTTATTTTGCATCTTTTTTTTTAATATAAGTTTTGTGTGACTTGAAACATACAATCGAATTAAAATGAATAAATATTCGTTCCTCAGAGCTGTCGGCGGGGCGAGCGCGTGCGGAACAATCGCGCGCAGCGGCAACAGCGCGAGCGCGAGCGCGGGGCGGCGAGGCGAGGCGCGGGTGGCGGCCAGTGGGCACACCGGCGGCAAGACGGACAGCGCGCGGCAGCCGGGGCCCGCGCGCAGCGCCTCGGGGCGGACGCCCGTCCCCCCGCCGAGGCGACGCTGGGTCCCGCCCTCCTCGCTGCGACACCACGATGTGCTCGACGGAGATGCCAAGCACGACATCATATTCCGGAAGGTGCGTGCGACGGACGAGCCCGACCGAACGTTTCTCGCAGACGTCGTCGGCTAATGCCGGTTTCCGTTTGCAGGTTCGCGGTATCCTCAACAAGCTCACACCCGAGAAGTTCCAAAAGCTGAGCGATGACTTGCTCGGGCTCGAGCTCGACTCGGACAAGGTGCTCAAGGGCGTCATCCTTCTCATCTTCGAGAAGGCGCTGGACGAGCCCAAGTACTCGTCCATGTACGCGCAGCTGTGCAAGCGGCTGAGCGAGGAAGCGCCCAACTTCGAGCCGCCCGGCCAGCCCTGCACCTTCAAGCTGCTGCTGCTCAACAAGTGCCGCACCGAGTTCGAGAACCGCGCTCAGGTACGCTCCCCTCCCAGGTGCCCTCCCCGCCGCGCGCGCCCCTACGATGACGCTCACGCACCTCTGTCCCGCAGGCCTTCGCCGCGTTCGAGGACAAGGCCCTGAGCCCGGAAGAGGAGGAGAAGCGGCATCTCGCCAAGTGCAAGATGCTGGGCAACATTAAGTTCATCGGCGAGCTCGGCAAGCTGGAGATCCTGGCGGAGTCGATCCTGCACCGATGCATCCAGAACCTGCTGGCGCGGCGCGCGGCCGCCGACCACCACGAGGACCTGGAGTGCCTGGCGCAGCTGGTGCGCACGTGCGGCCGCGTGCTGGACTCCGAGCGCGGCCGCGGCCTCATGGAGCAGTACTTCGCGCGCATCGAGACGCTGTCCGCGTCGCGCGAGCTGGCGCCGCGCATCCGCTTCATGCTGCGCGACACCGTGGAGCTGCGCCGCGGCGGCTGGGTGCCGCGCGCCGCCGTCAGCGCCGAGGGGCCCGTGCCCATCCACCAGCTGCGCGGCGACGACGAGCCGCCGCGGCGCGAGCGCGAGCGCGACCGGGAGCGCGAGCGCGAGCGCGACTCGCTGTTCCGCGGCGGGCTGCGCGCGCGCCCGCTGGACGACGTGCTGGCGGGCCTGAGCCTGCAGCCGGCCGCGGCGCTGGTGCCGCCGGCCGACAAGCTGTTCGGCAACGGCTTCGCGCGCGACGCCTTCCGCCAGCGCTCGGCGCCCAACTACTACCCGCGCCAGCAGCCGTACAAGCAGGCGGCGCCCAAGGAGGCGGGCGGGCGCGCGGGCAAGGCGCGCGTGTACGCCGTGGGCGCGGCGGCGCTCAGCGACGTGCAGATGCGGCCGGCGGCCAACTCGCTCATGTTCACCGCCAACCGCCTGTCGCGCCCGCCCGCGCTGCCGCCCGTGCAGCCCAGTGAGTGCCGGCCCGGACCCCGCGGGAGCCGCGCGCGACCCTGAGTGATTTGCCCGTTTCCCCCCGATATAGTCCAGTCGTTTGGTACAAGATAATGAGGTTACCTGGAAAGTTTTCTGGGAGCAATCATATTTATATAGATTTCGATGTGCTCTTTACGAATTTCAACTTTGCGACCTCCTATCGTTGCCGCGGGTGCAACCATTATTGGAAAAACTGTACCTAATAGCCGATTTATCTTCTTCCCTATTCATATTCTGATAAAAACATTTACAACACTAAATAAAGTAAATAACAAAAATAAAGTAAATAGAGAGATATTTGATGTTCTGACAATTTTTTTTAAAAATCAATAGGCTTAAGATCGCCTCAAAAAAAAAATTCGTAAAGAGCACATCGAAATCTATAGTATACCAATTTTCAAAACCCCCGGAAAACATTCCAGGCAAAACTACCAAATAACTGGACTAATAGTAAAGGGAAGAATTCGCTTTAAAGAACCGTCTTCTCCCGTGTCAGAAATCGCGGTGCGTCCTGTCCCGTGGGGTTTGGCTGCGTTATTTATTTTTATTTGACAATAGCGTGGATCACTGAGCGGTTCCGTTTTGTTTGTAGATATGCTGACGCCGGCGTTCGCGAGCGCGCCGCCCATCATAAAGGAGCCGACTATCACTATCAAACCCGCTCCAGACAAAAAGGATAAACCTAAAAAAGACAAGGTAAAATCTTTATCACCCGACTGCGCCAGAAGGTGGGTTATGTTTTTCGAGTGTATGTATGTATATTTCTTTGGTACAGCCTACAGCCTAAACGGCTTGACCGATTTTGGCGTGAGAGGTGTCGTTAGATTTGTCTTAATCGTGAGAGTGACACTGGCTATATTAAAAAAAAAATGGCGGACTTTGGGGGCCATAATGTCTTAAAAAAATTTTTTTTCAACACCTTGAAGTGTCATACCGATCATCTTAGGTGAAAAAGACTATAAGGCTGAGTTGTCTTGTTTTTATCTTTTTAGTTCATTTTTACGCAGTTGGGTTTTTTTTTAAATTGTCACTTGAAATGATCGAGAATCGGGGAGTTGACAAAGGACAATGGGCAAAATGGTACCCGGCTCCAATAGATATGATTCTAGTGTCGTTTGAAAGGTCTTACCAAGACGAACAACTTTTACTATGGCCACCAGCCTCATATCTGGTTGTGTTCGAAGATAAACATACTTTTATGCAAAATGGTACCCGGCTCCAATGGTTATGTTTGAAGTGTCATTTGAAAGGTCTTACCAAGACGAACAACATTTACTATGGCCACCAACCTCAGATCTGGTTGCTTTCGAAGATAAACATACTTTTTGTGTAACCGAAGTATCATACTTGTCCATCGTATGATACTTAGGTTATGCGAGGCATGAAGGGTTTACTGCTCCAGCATCCTTCCTTAACTCTATAATTATTGATAGGGATAATTGTGAAATAAATGGTTTTATTTGAAGAACTACTACCCCCTTATTAATAAAAAGTCATACCTAGGATGAACCTTGGATTAAAATTACATTTCCATACCAAATGACAATTAAGCCAGAGTTCAACTAGGGTGTAACTTTTATTAATAAAGGGGTTGGAGTTTTATTACTTCTTAAGGGTTTTATTATGGGTTGCTATGCTAAAGCGAATAAACCCACAAGACCCAATAAGTCCACCCACAAGATCAACCGACGACCTCATAAAGGTAGCGGGAAGGCGCTGGATGCAGGCCGCCACCAACCGGCCATTGTGGAAATCATTATGAGAGGCCTATGTTCAACTAGACATCCTGTGGCTAAAATGATCATGATGATGATGATGAAAGCAAATAATGGGCTAATGGCTTGGGTAGTTCATCGTAGGTATAATCCTTTCCTTTTCAATGTTTATTTTAGTTATAATAATAGATTCTAGTCATAGTACATACTCGTATACATGGATGATTGTGTTATACTTTCATATAATACTTAGTGGAATTACTGCTTTCAAAACGTGAATTAGAACTGGCCCCATAGCAGACATTTTTCTACATCTAAAGGCCTTTTGAAATGTATATTGGTTATGGCTATTGGAGCGGGTACCACTTTCCATACATTTGTGCCCATCATCCTTTGCGTGTACTCCAACGAGCGTAGTCCACTCGCCTCCGTAAGAACCATTAATTAAAACGGCGTTCTTGTCGCAATGTGCACACAGGGCGTGAACAAGGAGGAGGCGTGCCGGCTGGCGCTGGAGGTGACGGAGGCGCTGGCGGCGGAGTGCGGCGACCCGCGCGCGCCGCCCGACGACGACGCCGGCTGCGCGCCGCTGCGCCGCCTGCAGGAGCTGCAGCTGCCCGACAAGGTGCGTGCACTAGGAGCGTGCCGGCGGGCGCTGGAGGTGACGGAGGCGCTGGCGGCGGAGTGCGGCGACCCGCGCGCGCCGCCCGACGACGACGCCGGCTGCGCGCCGCTGCGCCGCCTGCAGGAGCTGCAGCTGCCCGACAAGGTGCGTGCACTAGGAGCGTGCCGGCGGGCGCTGGAGGTGACGGAGGCGCTGGCGGCGGAGTGCGGCGACCCGCGCGCGCCGCCCGACGACGACGCCGGCTGCGCGCCGCTGCGCCGCCTGCAGGAGCTGCAGCTGCCCGACAAGGTGCGTGCACTAGGAGCGTGCCGGCGGGCGCTGGAGGTGACGGAGGCGCTGGCGGCGGAGTGCGGCGACCCGCGCGCGCCGCCCGACGACGACGCCGGCTGCGCGCCGCTGCGCCGCCTGCAGGAGCTGCAGCTGCCCGACAAGGTGCGTGCACTAGGAGCGTGCCGGCGGGCGCTGGAGGTGACGGAGGCGCTGGCGGCGGAGTGCGGCGACCCGCGCGCGCCGCCCGACGACGACGCCGGCTGCGCGCCGCTGCGCCGCCTGCAGGAGCTGCAGCTGCCCGACAAGGTGCGTGCACTAGGAGCGTGCCGGCGGGCGCTGGAGGTGACGGAGGCGCTGGCGGCGGAGTGCGGCGACCCGCGCGCGCCGCCCGACGACGACGCCGGCTGCGCGCCGCTGCGCCGCCTGCAGGAGCTGCAGCTGCCCGACAAGGTGCGTGCACTAGGAGCGTGCCGGCGGGCGCTGGAGGTGACCATCGACAGTGCATCACCCGCTCGGTTCCAGTTACTGTTGGGAGACACGAGTCCTCGCGTACGAATATTCATTACTGAGGATCGATTTCAGAGGTGCCAACGGGTGTTACGGTATCGTTTACGGCGGTTTCGCGCTCAACTCATTCTAAGCATATCGGATTAAGTGGTGTGAATGAACCGAAGGAGTGATTTTTTTCGCAGGTGCTGCGGCGCGTGATCACGTCGGTGCTGGAGCACGCGCTGGCGGCGCCGGGCGGGGCGGCGGGCGGGGAGGCGGGCGAGGGCGCGGCGGCGGCGGAGGGCGCGCGCGCCTGGGCCGCCTGCGAAGTCGTGCGCGCCGTCAAGGTGACCCTCCATCTTTGCATGTTTCCTCGGTATTCTGACAAAAATTGAGCAATAATCTCCGATCTTGCCGTCGCGAATGACATGCTTTTTGCGAATCGTTCGACGGGGATGAGCGCTGATAGGGCCTAAAAGATAAGGAGACACGTAAAGTGCTCCATATTAAGGGCTACCTTTTCTTTTTTATTATTTACTATATTTTGACGTTCATAAGTGCCACATAATCCCAACAAACATACTACTCAATGTTCCAGCAAGGCAACAGATTGTAGTGAAAAAGAGAATAAAAAAATAAGTGCCACATGTTACACATGTGGTCTAAACTGAATAAATAATTTTGATTTTTGGGTTTCCCCCGTAAATCGTGTGACGATGGGAGTTCGTGATCTTCCGCGGTCTCTCGGATCCTTGCGTGTCCGATAACCTCGCTTTGTGTGTGCGCAGCGGGCGCCGGTGACGGAGGCGCTGCGCGCGCTGGCGTGCGGCGCGGCGGCGGTGGAGGAGGCGGCGGGCGCGCGGCGCCGGCTGGTGGCGCTGCTGGCGGCGGCGGTGCGCGCGCGCGTGCTGGCGCTGGGCGAGCTGGGCGCGTGGTGCGAGGGCGGCGCGCACCACCCGCTGCTGCTGGACGCGCTGCAGGAGCTGCGCGCGCTGCTGGGCGAGGAGCGGCTGCGGCGGCTGCTGGACGACACCAAGATCGACCTGGGCTCGTACGCGGTGGCGGCCGAGGGCGCGGCGGCCATGGAGGCGCTGGAGGCGCGCGGGCTGGGCGCGCTGGTGCCGCAGCTCCGGCTGCAGGCGCAGCTGCAGCGCCAGCTGGCCGCCGAGCCCGCGCCGCAGGCGCTCTACCGCTGGATCAAGGTACGCCAGCGCGACGCGGTACGGTGACGGGACTCGGAAGAGACTCGTAATGTTCGTTATTTATTTATTTTATGGAAAACAAACAGCATATATGTATTATTAATAGATGAGGCGGTTAAGATCAAAAATGCCTTACATAGTTTTCACAAATAGCATATCAAGATACAATCCAAAACAAAACCATTTAGCATGCAGTATAACTACAATATATGAAAAAAGTTAAAACAATACAGAAAATATCTACTAAAGCCATACCAAAATAACAGAATATTAGGCAGTAAACAGATACTTCAACTTTTTACCGGGAGAGTGCTAAGTAGTGTCGCCAAAGAATTCTTTATTACTTTGATTTTTGAAGTAGTTTGGTCTCACAATATGAAAAAGGTCAACATTTTCAGAATAATTGCTGTTATGGCTAAATACGTCTGCCAAGTAATTTTGTAAATTTATCTACCTTCTGCTTGATCACTGTCTAAATGCGTAAGAGGACGCCAGACACCTGTTGTAAATTTTTTTCAAAATGTGATCGTTTGAAATGTCTATAGTCATTTTCAACTGAGATGATTCCCGTGACACTTCCGTATAACGCGTAACTATTTTAGGAAAATATTTGAATAATCATTGATTATTTGTATATTTCTTGTATTTTATGAATAAAAACAAATTAGTGCATCTTAAAATATGTAGCAAAAATCTACTTTTTTAGTAGTTGATAGAAAAAAAAATATTTTTAATTAAGGTATGAAACGTGTCAAATGAAACGGAGGGCTCAGTGTGAGCCAGTGTTGCCAGACGTCCCGATTTTGACGGGACGTCCCGATTTTTAAATCAAATTTAAATGTCCCGCGCGGGACAGGCTCGGTCCCGCTTTTCGGAGAGAGTCCACACTTCACCAGAGTATTGTTTGAAACGCCATATTATTCTAAAGAATAAAACTTTAATTTTTTTTCTTTTTTTATTCTAAAGACGAATATAACTATAGAGTAAATCTGATTTAAAATATTATTTTTTTGTTAAAATACATTTTCTATGGCTACTTTTGCTATCTACGAGTATTGTCACGTAATCGTAATTTTAAGTCAAATAAAAAGATAAATATTTGAAAACCTTTGATTATATACGTTTTTTTACTATGTATGCTTCTGACAGAAGAATCCCGTTATTTTCACTCAAAAAGTACCAAAGTCTCGACTTGGCGAAAAAAAAAACTGGCAACGCTGGTGTGAGCTTACATCAAACGTCGCTAGCGAGCGCGTTAAAAAAATATATGAAGATTTTAGTTCTTGAAAGTTTCCGCTGGGGGCGCCGTACAATCCGTCATACATTTAATTTGACGTAAGCTCACACTACGCCGCGCCCCCGGAACAGTGATGAGACAACAGAAGTCCTAACACCCGATCCCCGCAGAGCAACGTGGAGCCGGGCGTGCGCGGCAACGCGGCCTTCGTGTCGACGCTGGTGGCGCTGCTGGCGGGCCACGTGACGGGCGCGGCGGGCTCGGCGGCGGCGGGCGCGGACAAGGCGGCGCTGGAGCGCGAGAAGGCGCTGGTGGAGGAGTACGCGCCGCTGCTGACGGCGCTGCTGACGCGGCCCGAGCTGCAGCTGGCGGCCGTGTACGCCGTGCAGGTGCACGCGCACCGCCACCGCTACCCCAAGGGCATGCTGCTGCGCTGGTTCATGTACCTGTACAACCTGGAGGTGTGCGAGGAGGACGCCTTCCTGCGCTGGCGCGAGGACGTCACCGACGCCTACCCCGGCAAGGGCGAGGCGCTGTTCCAGGTGCGTGACGCGGCGAGCCCGCTGGGCCCGGCTCTGGCGTCTCTTTCGAAATTCGAAATCGTTCGTTTTGCGAGTGGGCTTTTGAAAAGATCTTTTGTTACGCGTCCGAGACCCGAGTGTCGCTGATGAAACTCGTTTACCCGAACGGTCCAGTCGTTTGGTACAAAGTTTACCGGGAGTTCAAAGGATGATGGGCATATTGGGCGTTAAACCAACAGAAACAAAAAGTATACTAAATTAAAGCTTAATACTAGTACTTCATTTCATAGTATGACAACAATCCTGAAATACGCGGGGATACGGAGATAGAGGTCGTTGAATATGCAAAGTTTCCATAGTATTTCACATCACATTAGGGTAATAAAAATAGTATTAGGTCAATTAGATTGCTTGTATTGATCATATTGAGAGTATTGTATCATATCTTACTATCGATTCTATCGATTTAGTAAGTATGTATACCGAATAAATCATAATCGATTATTCGATTGCAATAATCAATTATATTGCTGAAAATAAGGAATTTAATTAACAATCAAATGATAGTAATGATGGTAATCAATAAAATTGATTAATCGAATTGTTAATCGATAATTAATCGTTATTTGCCAATATCGATTAATAATCGATTCGTGATCGATTATGCGACAACACTACAACTAAACTGGTAGAAATCCCATTGAAACATGACTGTGTTCATTTCATTTCTCTAAATGGTATCTAGGTATGGTCCTACGCTTATAATGTAGAACATGGTTTAAATATACCATTGGCCCCACTGATGAACTGTTGGACATAATAATGGATAAATAACTAAATGTATTTAAAATGTAAGTAGATAAGTATAATAATAATATTAATTAATAATATTTTTTGTTTGCGCAATAAAGCACCTATTTACTATTACACATTATGTCAATTTCCAAGCAAACCCGGGAGTTTATGGTAGTTATTTATATGAAAATATATTTCTGATATTAAGTCCTAACAAATAATAATAGTTACATTTCTGTTGGTTTTACGCCCAGATTCCATAGAAAAGTGCCCATCATCCTTTGTATTCATATAGATTTAGATGTGCTCTTCCCGATTTTCACCCTAAGGGGGTAAAACGGGTTTAACGCGTACGAAGTAAATCGGTCTAAATCGATTTTAAACGACGTGTGCTATGATCCCTCACAAAGATTTTTATTTATTCACTAGCGGCCGCCCGCGACTTCGTACGCGTGGATCTCGTTTTACCCCCTTCATCTATCTTACGCGGTTTAGATTTTTTCATACAAATGTTTTTTCCCGTTAACTCCCGTTCCCGTGGGAATTTTGCAATATCCTGTTGTAACTAAGCTTTAAGTTTACTAAGATACCTGCATGCCAAATTTCAAGCGTCTAACTTAAGCGGTTTAGATTTTTCACAAAAAAGGATTTTCCCGCTAATTCCCGTTCCCGTGTGAATTCCTAAGTATACTATAACCTGCCCAGGAGTATGAAGAATAATTGTACCAAGTTTCGTTAAAATCCGTCGAGTAGTTTTTGTTTCTATAAGGAACATACAGACAGACAGACAAAAATTTTACTGATTGCATTTTTGGCATCAGTATCGATCACTAATCACCCCCTGATAGTTATTTTGAAAATATATTTCATGTACAGAATTGACCTCTCTACAGATTTATTATAAGTAAAGATGAGAATACTGTAAAGTTTCATCAAAATCCATTAAGTAGTTTTTGTGTGAAAGAGTAACACCAACATCCAGACATCAAAACTTTCACATTTATAATATTAATAGGATAGTGACAAGTTAGGCAACAGGTGAACCACTTCTAGGTTCCCAGATGTTCACTCATCACGAGATTCACAAGTCACCCTGTGTGCAGTAAGTGTAGTCTCGGCGTGGTAGTGTGGTACTTGGTAGTGACGTGCGGCGTGTTGCAGGTGAACACGTGGCTGACGTGGCTGCAGCAGCAGGAGTCGGAGGACGAGGAGGCCGAGGACTAGAGCCGCCCTCCGGCCGCCGAGGACTAGACGCCGGCACCGCCCTCCGGCCGCCGACTAGACGCCGGCATCGCCCTCCGGCCGCCGGCACCGCCCCTCCGGCCGCCCACCCCCCGGCCGCACCGCTTTTATTTCGCGCTCATCTCATATAAATATAATTAAGCCAAATAGTTAAAAATACCTACCTTTGTTACCCTTTAACGCTAGACCCGCCGCGCCCGGCGAATCCAGTGTTAAATAGGTCAATTTTTAGGTTATACTACGTAAACGAATATTAGTATCTCGAGATAATTTTTTGTAGGCCTTTTACTCGATTTTGATACTTTTTACAAATGTATACAATGTATAGTGTTCGTTTGGACGTATGATTGCACCCCGATCTGCCCCCTTCCTGCAGTGAGCGTTTTAGTTGAAATTGTAAAATATATATATATATGTATGAAGAACTTAAATCAATTTTTATTAATAATATCATGATCATTTATTTTCAATGCTAAATGGACTTAGTGATAAACTGTAAGAATGCTTAAATTTCATTGTATTATCAAATTTTAGAATTTTATAACTAGATAAACAAAAAACGAAAAAAAAAAAGCTAATAATTCCCTCGGGCATAAGAAATGTATGTTGAGTGAGTTGTAATAAAGTTGTGAAGTGAAGCCAGGTTGAGAGCCACATTGGTCAATATGTATTGTATTCACGATGAGAAATAAACTTCAGTGTAATTTATTACTGAAATGGTTTTCATTATTTTTCAAAATGTTCTTTAGGCACCGTGACGGTAGTGTTTAATGCATTGATTTTACTGGCGGTAATAAAAATAAAACTTATTGAACAAACAAAATTGAATAAAAACCGATTACTTTAATTTTTTGCGTGTTTTGTCTGTTATATAACTTGCTGTTCCTACCAACCTTTAATACAACATGAGGCGTCCGTGTCGTCTGTAAGATACAATGTCACTTTACCCTACGTCACTGATACTAGTGACATTTTAAAAGTTACGAGTTGACATGAATAAATAGAAGTCAATGAATCAGTTAACTCCAAGTTTGAGACTTCAATACAATAAAGTCTTCAATTTTATGATACGAGATAATTTATAGGGTTTAATGGGAAAATACAAATGCAGCAGTGTAACAAAATATGTCTAAGTAAGGAAGGATATTTAACTACTGGGAAAATTACTCATGAATAGGTACTTACAAAAAAAACTATGTTTAAAAAAACCGACTTCAAAACTAAACTTGAAAAAAAAGTTACGTCATTTCATTAGGAGAAACCATAGAATCATAATATGACCATGATTGATATCAGTCACATTAGTAAAAAAAAAATACAGCAATTTCATAGGCAAAGGTCTCTTTATTTAGAACAATAAAATCCATTATTTATGTCACATTGTTTTTTTTGTTTATCTTTAAAATCAACAATTCAACTACAATAAATTTACTACATTTACTATAAACCTATGTGTGTAACATGTGTTTAAAGCACTGTGAAATCATGAACTCCCATCAGTTAATAATATATTGCATGAGATTGTAAACTAAACAGTGGGTTAGGTTAGATAATAATCTATGTCAAATCATAATCTGATGGGAGTTCACAATTTTACAGCGACACACTATAATAAAATTATAATGACTTCATATCTGGTTACACTTGAAAACCGCCTTGTTCCAGGATCAGTGGAGCTGCAACAAGTAATTGGACTGTTATTCTTCATTTCAAAGAAGGCACTGACCATTGCGCTGACACTGGTTTATTATTCGGGCAAACTATCGGCCGAGTCTGTTACTGTAGTCTGAGTGCTTCAAAAAATCCAGGCACATCCAAGTCTACCATAATAAGTATTTTTTTTTATAAAAATAAATACAAACCTCTGGTGAAAATTTGCAATAAGTAAGAAACTTGTGCCAAAAATTACTACTGAAAAATGTTGAGGTTAAGTAAAAAATATTAAAAATTAACCTACTAATATTTTTTCATAAGATAGGCTACTATTTCTGATATTCTTGGACATACTCTCCTATCTGTGACTAAGACAATGGAAGGAAATAACCAGTAGAATCGTTCAACTACCGAGATGGATGATAAACTCACCGATTCTAATAGCAGCACATAACACACAGAAAGTTATAACACTATTAATTGTATTCTCCCGAGCTTGACGCTTTTCTTCCAAAGGGTCGACTCTCTCGCCATACGGTAAACGAAACATGATCAAATGTTTAGTTCAAATGTTAAAAATTGATAAATGCTTTCTGCTTCTACAGCACCATAGAGAAAAAGTAATACATCCATCTGTGACATACAGCACCACTACAGCATACAGGATTAGAGACTATAGTTCCAAAATACTGAACTGTCCTATCGATGACACTGACAGCGGGGCGCCACCGTCAATACCGAATCGCTGGTTCCGATTTTTGCCATGTTGGAAACCATATAGTTGAACGATGGTAGCGCCCCCCTGTCATTGAGTTTGGCGGGACAGTTCAGCGTGGGTCATCTATACAGCACACTCCACTACTATGACATTGACAGAGCAGAGGTGCTACCACAGATGAGACAGAGGGCGCTACCGTCAATACCAGATCGCTGGTTCCGATTTTTGCCACGTTGGAAAACATTGGAATTTCATTAGCAGGAGGGCGCTGCTTGCTTAGAAATTGGTAGTTAGTTACTTGGAAGTTTTGACGAATTTCAATATTTAATTACTTATCATTGGAAAAAAGAGAAGCTAGAGCTGTTTTTAAGATCATTGGCAATCCATTATCACCTTTGATTTTTTTTTAAATCGAAATCTAAGTTGAATCGATGTCGAAAGTCGATAATTATTTAAAAGATAAAATGTTAGGGATGCGTTACTGCCTAGCTCGCATAAATATTTATAACTTTGTACATTTTAAAGCCTGTAAACCTTTGAAGAGGCTGACTGAGTTTTATGGGCTGCTTCTTCTCAGCACTGGCCCATTTATTGTCCTGAAGCAGTGGTAGGGTTAATAATAGGACGTCTTGGGTAAAAAGTCCAGTGGGTCTAGACAAAGTGCAAATTATAATCGCAAACCAGTCGAAAAGTGGTCGAAAAGCCCCTTTTTTGTATGGAGTTTTGACGGATTCGATTTTCGATTCGATCAAAAAGTGCGTTTAGTCTAGGGGGGAGAGTGAATTATACAGTGTGAGTCACGTTAAAGTGTACATATGAAAATAGATGAAACTAGACCTATTTTTATCGACAAAAAAGGGGTCAAAAATTTTATACTAATAAGTATGCAAATGTTGTGATAGTGATAGAGACATGCGATTTTTGGTTTTTCAGAGATAATACGATAGAGAATAATACAAAGTAAGAAAAACTACCTGTTATAGGGGCATTTTTTGGAGAAATTTATCAAATAACCAAAAAAACACGAATTTAAAAGCAGATTTTTTTCAAAAAGTATCATTTTTTATTATTTGTTGGCCTTTTTTGTGTATTAAAAAAACGGTTGAAAATACGCGAGAAAAAAAATTGAAGCAGTTTTTAGATGAAATTTTGGAAAAATTAAATGAAAACAAAAAAAAAGTAGTTCATTTAGGGTCAAATGGGCGAACTTGTATTCTTAAAATGACCTTACCTATTATGCCCACGAAGTTTGTCTAACCTTCCGCCAAACACCCTGTATATTTTTTTTAATCTTCTTGTTCGGTTCAAGAAGATTTATAAACACTATTCTAGTGTCCCCAAGAGTACAAAAAAAAATAGCATTGACAGTAATGACAGTAAGTAATGTTGCCATTGTCGCTCGTTTTTGTTGTTGGTTGTAATCGTTTGTTACTGATAATTTCTTCCATTATTTTCAATCTCATGAGATCGTATTAATCTTTCGAAACTGGACTTACGGTACTTGTACTACAGCAGATTTGAAACCGTGGTTAAAATCAGTTGCTCCTCACTTTTACTAAAAATAAATGGTGGAGTTGCGCAACATGGCGAATTCAACTCAGCTGCTGTAAAAGAACATTTCAATGATTTTGTGATTGTGACACGCTCTAGTTAGCTGAAGATTTGAGATTGGTCAATGACTATACAGTTAGTTAAAAAATCCGTTGATTATCAGTACGTAGTGTGATGGAACAATCGATAAATGTTTGCCTGTAACGTCACTGACGACTGAACATTGTCCTACAAAAGTAGGTAGTTGTTTTTGTTCGGGAACCAGCTAAAGAAATTCATCAAGCTGGAGCGATTACCGGAGTACCTGCGCGATACCGTCGACTGGTTCATGGGGTAAGTTACATGACGATATATGCTCGTTTTACATACAAATAAAACTTGAAACAGGCATGCAGTCTCAATAAAATTCTGAAATCTCAACTTCACACAAATGTTGTTGAAATTATTATTGAGTATGTCCGTTTTCTGCACACTATTTAATACGGGCATATCAATATCATATCATTTATATTTATTTACTCATCAATTTATATGATGAAAATTTAATCTTAATGATGACATATTCCAATGGTAACTCTGATTCAATGGTAACTCAGATTGTAATTGTGATTGTGATTCCAATTAAACTTATGCAACCAATTTCAAACTTGAAAAGAGTTGAGATAAATACTCATACTGAGCTCAGTTTGCTTCAGAATGTATTTTTTTACAATTGTCTTACAGAACGATTTGCGTAGTGGGTTGTCTGCACATTTTAAAAAAAATTGCTTCAATAAAAATGAAAATACTTTATTGACTAATCTACTGCTTTTTACGATTCCTAATAAATATTTTCTTTGAATTTTAAATTTTTTCTTGCTTATTTCTACTTAGCCATTGGTGCATACAATATTCTTGTTAATAACATGCATGTTTTATCAACAAGAATAATCAGAGTTGGTATTTAAATACAGATGTCCAGATTTATTGATACTGGTAAACTAAATACAGATAGTAATAGGTTACAAGACTTACTTTTGTGTTACCTATTTTATTAATTAAGATTTAAGAAATGTCTGGGAATTTATTTTTATTTCTTTCTTTACTCACAGTAGTTAAATAGTAAATAATAATGTCTTTATTGGGAATCGCAGGTTATACAGATGGAAAATTGATATTACAATTTGTTTCACTGTGTAAAAGGCGGACTTTTATACTAATAAATACCAAGCATCTGGTGTTAAAGTCTTAGAACATTACTCCATATATTAAATTAAATCTGGCAAGGCAAAGTCTCATACAGTACATTTATTACCAGCAATTTGTATAATTGAGCAATTCTATACAATCCCTAGTCAATGTGTAGAATGCCTGGGGCGCGCGCATAGGCAAAATATGAATGTTATAAATTTTTGTTCAATAAATACTTTACCTAGACAGTGTATGTTATTCCTAGGCATTGTATAGAATACCAGCTGGCCCACCGGCAATGTGTAAAGTAAACAGTTTTGGCCTGTATTGATAATTATTATTTATGTACTAATGTCAAACATTAAAATAACCATATCGTTATAGCCAATGAGCTGCTGCCTAGATAGATAGTAAGCACACGAAAAGTATGGCTAATTATGAAATAACAAGTAATAACATATTATTACAATAAATATGGATAAAAACCTCTAAATTTCGAAAAAATCACCATATTTAAACATTTTTAACAAAGTTATGACATAAGATTTTTGCCTCACTTTTGACGAAGCATTTGTATGAAGAATAAAAACATGTTCTGTCCAGTTATTGTCTCTAAATCTGTTCTACATAATATAAACTTGGAGGATTCCCAATATTAATTCACTCTAAGAAAGTCAAAAACATGTAACGGAATCTCCAACTTACCACTTTAGTGGAGCGATTACAGTAAATAGTGGCCCATTAAGTACATGTTTTTTTGTTTTATTATGAATGCAAAAGCCTTTTATTTTTTTATACACGTCTAAATTAAAATTCAAATTAAATTGTTTATTGAATGTTCAGGAAACTGAGCAGATTTTGAAATGGTTTTGGACCTATGGAAGTTCTTTTTTTTTATTTAAACTTTTAAGTAGAAAATTTGATAGTGTTCTGCTAAAATCATAATTTTAATGTTTCTAGCAAAACTTTTGTATCTTAGGTACATCAAAGATAGGAAGGTGATTATTTTTTGAAACATCTGAAATTAATAACGAATCTGTCAAAAAAAGAATTTAACTGAGAAAAGTCAACCTACAAGGTCATAAAATTTTAAAATACCTATCACAAAATTAACTCAATCTCCTAAACTAAGCAAAATCGTAGAAAATACATGGGGGTGATTTAGATACACCTCAATGTAAGGAATCTTTTATCTTTTAGACTTCACTTTTCTGGCCACCCTGTATTGTATATGTAGTTTGATTAAAATCAGTTCAGTAGTTTTTGCGTGAAAAAGTAACAGACATCTATCCATTCATCCTTCCTATAAAATTTGATTAGACACCGCACCGCGTAGGGTTGCCAGGCGTCCGGATAAAGCCGGACATAGTTAGGCTTTTTGATTGCGTGTCCGGCCAAAATAACCGATGTCCGGCCTGTCCGGCTTTTGTTAGGCTTTTTATTTGGCTGCCGCGCCAGGCGAAAGTCAAGCCACAGAATAAGGCACGCACGCATCAGGACGTTAGGCAACCGATGATGATAGTACTCACTCGTGAGCTCACTAATTGCAGTCGCATGTCCGGCTTTTAGGGTAAAATGTCCGGCCAAATGAAGCACAGAGTCCGGCTTTTGTGTTTTTGGACCTGGCAACCCTAGCACCGCGCATACTACAGAATGTTGTTGGCCGTTTTGGTCAGACTGATAAAATCAGTATGAACATGTATGAAGTACACTCATTAACGATTGGGTATCGGCCGATTCCTCATACAAATTGGAAGCCGACCAAACTACCGACCGACCACTAAAAAGTCGGTAGTAAGCGGGGTCTTTTTTTTTAAATTAGTGATTGGTATTGCACTAATCTTACAAACCAGCGTGCGTCCCTGTTCGGCTATTGTCGCTTAAATTAGTAGGATTCAGCGATTTTGATAAACAACAATGTGTCCCTCCTACAACAGTTGTTATAGATATTGTCCATGGAGGTTTCAGTGTATCCTGTCATTCCTGTACATCCTCTTTGTAAATACATATGTACCTTGTTGATGCTGCCTTGAATCCGCTTTCACAAGCACACTAACGTAGAAGGGCCTCGAAACCGTTGGTATTCCGAGTGTTGTTGGTACATTCCGGAGCGAGGCACTGCAGCGTCAGGCCGACAGGGCAGGCTCAACAACCTCCTAAAGGCCTTAACACGGATCCAAAGGATCAGTGTTGATTGATGGCTTTGACCTGACCTCACAACTTGTGTGATAGCATATTACCCCTCACACTCAGCACTCTGCGCTCCCTCTCTATATCCATGGATGAAAGTTATTGAATTGTCGTATGTAGGTTACACGATTTGGCTCTCAGGTTAGGCGCTACATATTTAGTTAATATTGCATTGGTACATATTTTCGTGGTAACCGTCGCGTGTGGAAGCGTTTCAGGTGCAAGCTGATAAAGCGTGATGTCACCTCGCGCGAGGCCGCCGCGGCGGGAGCGTCCTCTCGCCGCGGCCGCGCTAGCGCGAGCGCGCCGGAGCGCCGCTCAGTCGACCGCGGCGCGTAAACGTGAGCGCCGTTTTTTGCGACAGTCTCTCGCGCCTTCGTCGCTTCTGCGGGTATCCATCGGGCGCGTTCGCTGAGTCACGTCCGCCGTCGTGGTCGCCGACCGGTGCCAGTGCGCAGTGTGTGCGGTGCGGCGCGGTGCATGGTGGTGAAGGCGTGGCTGCGCAGGATGAGCGAGGGCGGCGGCGAGGCGGGCGAGGACGAGGCGGCGGGCCGGCGCTGGCCGGGCAGCATCCTACGGCGCAGCGGCGTGCGCGCGGCGCGGCGCGTGCTGCACGTCAAGTACCGCAGCGTGCCGCCGCCGCCCGCCAGCCCGCTGCCCGCCGTGCTGCCCCTCGATATAGACGACACCGTCTCGTGCTTCTGCAGGTCAGCTGAGTTTGGTCTATGTCTCTCGACCCTATGGGGTTTGTTCAATAATTCTAGTCGATGACGTGGTTCTGTATATTTGTATGACTGGCTCTGTTCAGACTTGGAAAACATTTATTTTCTTATCTTGTAATTTTTGTTTGCGCAACGATAATAAGACCTATGTGGAAAATTTACTAACCAAAGGAAAAACCCACTGAACAAGCGCACGCTAAAGCATTAAAATTCACTATTATGTAGTTTTGTTTTATCCTCGTTTGCGTGTAGGTAATTCATTTAAGAGAGGGTTTATGTTTATTGTACACGTTTGGGTTATTGTATGTACAGACAGATGTATAATCGTATTAGATGTAGGTTAGTGAATCAAAGCGAATTTTATTTATTTATTGGTTTACCAACTAATTAACTTGAAGTAAATGTTTACACTGAATGTTAGACGTGAGCAAGTAAAGTAATGAATGTATTGCATCGACCCAGTTGTTTGCTGGACGTGATGATGGGCCATGAGTCTGCAGCGGGGTGCGGGGCGGCAGCTACGCTTATCGCCCGCGCGCTTATCACTGTACACCTGTGTGACGTCATGCCGCGCTCGCGACTCCTTTGTTTTATTGATAGAAGATAACATAAGCACGGCCATTATATTATGGTTATGGTTTTGTTATTTTTCATTCAATGGCTGCGACTTTAATTTGAGCTACAGTGGTTTTAACGAGTTGAACACGATCCACAGGTCCTAATATGTATTAGTCTTCCGTACACCTGTAAATTTAACAAACGTCAAAAATCTGTCAAACTCCATACAAAAAACACCGGTTGTTGTTACACTTACGGTTTAGGTTGTTAGGTCCTGTACGTGCTGCAACTCAGCCTTAAAAGTAAACCTATCTGTCTCACATACAAAAGTTGATTAGACAAAGACCGCAATAACAATTAGACATGCAATAGCGCGATGGGGTTTCTTACAAATAAGAGATAGTTTACCCAACTTTTTAAGCCACACAAAACGTTTAAAAAGACGAAAGAAATACCTATTTTATTTTAATTATGTATTTCTTATGTGTATTTAGAAGTTTGAGTAGCAAATTGCAAGTTTCCAATTCGGCGACAAACATCGTATAACGGACCGCCATCCATCACATGTGCAGCAGGCCGCGCGCGACTCAAGTGGAGCCAATCAGCGCGGCTGGCTCCTATTGTCGTCTCAATTCAAGTTTACATCTTGTTTTGCTGTTTATCTATATAGTCGAGCCTCAGTTTAGCTAAATGGACTATTCCATGGAGTCTAGTCCTTGTAGTCCTACTGCTCCTAGTCCTAACAACCTAGGAATTTTCGCGGCTATGTTTTAAAACAACGACTGAAGAGCTGCTGTAGGATTTTGTTATTATTTTCTAAACTAAAGGATAAGCAAAGAAATAGAATAGGTGAAGTTGAGGTTCCGAGACGCGCCGTCAAGGCAAACTTGTAAATTGTAATATTCCTAAGAGTAGTACTATTTTACTTTCGTAATCGTAACGTGATTGCAACATCAACAAGCGCCACTTTATGCTAATGTTACAGCGGTTTTGTTGTTTGGTTGTCCCATTGAGTAGACTTGGTTTAAATTTTATTAAAATGTAGGTAGATATTATTCTTTGAACCTATCGGCACACTAACTGTGACTCAAGCAAGGGAGTCAAAGGACTGCTTCTCGTGCGGTGACTGCCGATATACCTATCATTCCGTCATCAAGTTATCGCATCACATGTTCAGCGGTTTTACTTTGACGTAAGCATTGTACCTTTTTCGGCGA
Source organism: Ostrinia nubilalis (assembly GCF_963855985.1). Taxonomy (NCBI): domain Eukaryota; kingdom Metazoa; phylum Arthropoda; class Insecta; order Lepidoptera; family Crambidae; genus Ostrinia; species Ostrinia nubilalis. Next base: position 113,911 of record NC_087094.1, on the reverse strand, counting down.
ACAGCTAGGTCCCTTCCCTGAAGTTAGTGATGTCTCCTACATAATTCAGTTTTAATTTGGCTGACGTCGTAGTGAATAATCATCTGTAGGCCTAAGATGCGCGCCGTGATAACTTTTATCGACGTCAAAATGTATGGGCAAAATCGATAAAATGGCGTGATAACCGCTTATCGCGGCGCGCATCTTAGGCCTACAGGACACTAAGAAGTGATATTAACGTTGATAGGAATCTGTTAGTGTTAAGGAAATTGCAAATTACCTGTACTACTATCCCTAACCAAGGATGTTCACTTTTTAGGGTTCCGTAGCCAAATGGAAAAAAACGGAACCCTTATAGATTCGTCATGTCTGTCTGTCCGTCCGTATGTCACAGCCATTTTTTTTTCGAAACTATAAGAGCTATACTGTTGAAACTTGGTGTAGATGTATTCTGTGAACCGCTTTAAGATTTTGATGCAAAAAAATAATAATAATAATAAATATTATACTTAGAACTGAAACTCAAAAATTTTTTTTTCATCAAACTCATACGTGTGGGGTATCTATGGATAGGTATAGGTGTACCAGAATCTCATGGCAAACAAAAATATTGGAAAAGTGTGTTTTTCATATGGCCATTGTCTATGGCTTTATTGTCACCTGTCAAAGTAAATCAAGAGATCTGTCAGCCGCTGCAGAAATTTTGTAATCTCTTCATGCCTATTTGTTATTTTTGTGAAAAATTCGAAAAAGCTCAAGCAAATCATATTGTTTTCAATGTGTATTGTAAAATAAGGCATAATTCAAAGTCTATCTTTGATTTTAAAGCGCGTCGTTGAGTTGACAGTAAGTTGGAGTGAAATGTTTTGATACATTTAGTTTACTAACTGCGTCAGAAGTACTCAGAAGGAGGGTTATGTTTATTTTTATATTATTCTTACCTAATAGCTGCTTTATCGGGGTTTTCAGGTGTATTTCATACATTGGTGCAGAGGAATAGTGAAAAAGTTATGACTATGTAAAGAAAATTTAAAAAGATTTCATCAAGCAAGTTTGAGTAATTGAAATGCTGAAAGAGCGATTTATATTATACAGGGTGCAATTTTGTGAGCCACCACCACAATGCCACCTGGAGGGAAAGTAGGTACCTACTCTTAATATTGTAGATATATTTTTTTTCTCAAAGAAAACATTCCTTTATTTTTGAAAAGAAATATAACTGCATTCAAAGATTTCAAAAAACACCGGGGAATCGAACCAACTAAAATCTGTTAAAAATTACATCCTGTATTTTTATTACATCGATCGTTAGGGTTAAGTATAAGGATGAAATCTCTTTAACAAACTTGATAAATCAAATGAAAGGAAAACCATGAAATCTTAAATTATTTTAATAACGTTAGGGTAAGCTGGGGCACAATGTTACACGGGGTACAATGTTACAATGCATATTTCTCCGTCCCTTTCCATTAGTTGTATGATGTTGGTATACACGTTTGTCAAGCTCATAAGAGCTGCTGAACTGAGCCGCTGAACATCATACATCTATAGAAAGGGACAGAGAAATATGCATTGCAACATTGTACCCCGTGTAACATTGTGCCCCACCTTACACAGAAAATTGTATGGTAGTTAGGTATAGTAGTGAATTTTCGAAAAAAATTCGAAAATCTTTGAATGCAGTTATCTTTTTTTTTTTCAAAAATAAAGGAATGTTTCCTTTCAATTATCTTAATACTGTAGATAGAAAATTTGTAAAATTTTCTATCTACAGTATTAAGAGTACTTTCTCTCCAGGTGGCATTACAAAATTCCACCCTGTACCTATAAATACCTCTTTAACTTGATCATCTATTGAAGACTTAGTCTGAGCAAGAAATGCAAGTGGAGTTCTTAGAATCGTTTTCTAGTTCTGAATGAAGTGATAAGTTATTAGTATGATACATAATAAAATTATTTACAGTAATATACGGTTTACTTATTTTTCAAGACATGTTTCTATGTTAAAACACGATGTATAACAGCATTCTTCATACACAAACCTAAAATGTATAGGTAGGCATTCGTACTTCATGTAATAAATAAAAAAATAAACAGTATCAAGATCGTTTAATCCAATTTCCCCAGTATTGCACTCAACAAAGTTTATTTTCCCCATTTGCCATGAGATTCTGGTACACCATAATCAAAAATGATATCGAGGTTTCTAAAATATTTTTTTAATAGTTTGCATGACAGACGCTTCCAAAGTGGAAAAAAGTTGGTCCTCCCCCCCTCTAACTTCTAAAATAACAAAATGAAAAATCTAAAAAAACATATTATGATATACATAACTATAAAAACTACCCACGAAAATTGTATTGAACGAGATATAGTAAGTAGTTTTTTTTTAATACCTCGTAAATCGTAAACCGCTTATTACCGCGTAATCTTTTATACAAATAAATAAAAAAAAAATCATAAATCAATGGCACGGAACCCTTTGTGCGTGAGTCCGACACGCACTTGGCCGGTTTTTTTGATATTATAGTATAGGGGACTAGGGGTCTTGTAATAAGTTGACCATCGCCGTAAGGTAGCATCCCTATTATATAGGTTTTCTACAGGCCAGGACTTTTAAAATTATGATAATTGCCTAGGTATTGTGTAGAATGCCGGATTATACACATTTTCGGTAACATCTACACAGATTTCTCGTTCGTAAGCAATGAATAGCTGCTGGCTGCTGTTTCGCAGTGACACTCCGCAACAACTCCTAGTTTCACACGTAAAAGCTAATTGTAAACTTAAATAAACCTAACAAAACATCTCAATGATCATGCATGATGTCACCGGTCAAACTTTGCTTACTTCAACAAAGAATCGAGATATTGTTGCAATACATAGGTACTATGTATAAGAACGCCTCCACTTCATAATTAACTTGATTTAATGCATCATTTCATTCATCAGTGTTCGAGGGCTCGGTGTTAAAACTGACACTGACTTTTATACAAAACGTTGCAGTCTCAAATAACCCCTAAACATAATTATATCCTATCCCACTCATTTTGGGAACACCTCTAAGTTGGCAACACCGACAACTAAACACGACCTCATCGGTGCGAACTCTGTGCCCTACCTAACTGAAGTGAGCCGAACAGTGTATAGAATTCAATAAAGCAAAGAAATAGAGTTTTATACTTGTTCATAATGTTATTTTGTTCCTTTAAATACATATTTGGATTTTGCATAGAACTTGGCACTCATTTAGATCTCCATTCTTTTTGCGGCGAAGCCCACAACCAAGCATAATTTTTGTATTGAACTTGGCTCTCCTTTTTTACCCGACTGCGCCAGAAGAGGGTTATTTAGTTCATTTTTACGCAGTTGGGTTTTTGTTTTTTCAATAATATTTTTTAAATTATTGTGCTCTATCTAAAAATCAGGCGCTTATAACATTTATGTTAACGAACGATCATTATCGTTTTTTAAGCTTCTGCCTAATTTGTTTGAGGGTTCATCTGTGTTAACAAATAAGCCTAAAATTATAACCGCTATACACGCTAATCATTTGAGTTTAGTATTACTGTAGTTTATTGGCATAATTCATTAGGGGAGGGGTTGCGAGTTTGCTACGTGGTGTGGGCGGGTGCTCCCTCTCGCGAGAGGTTCCGTAGCGCAGTGGGTCAAGGGCGCGGGCCCACACTCCTGGCGCGCCGCTGCCCGCCGCCGACCAGCAGGCGATGTGAATGGGGCCATGAAGGAGTCACTGTACAATACAAGTACATGGGCTCGTTTTCTCTTAAAACACAATGATCAACCGCGTCGCGGAGTAGATGCCACATATGCGCACGCAACGCAATCTCGCACGCATATACCTACCCATACATATCAATAAAAACTCTTCATACTAACTCAGACGTTTCGTTTCGGACGTTTGTCGTGCGTCTGCAAGACCGCACACATTGTATGTTATTGTATGGTAATTGTCAATTTTATTCCCATGCAGTTGTCATGCCAATTTACCGTCTGCGGTCCTGCAAACGCACGACAAACGTCCGACACGAAACGTCTAAATTGAAAGCACCCTTATAGTCCAGTAGAATTAGCTTTTAAATCGGAAATAATTCCTACAAAAGATTTTATTGCTTTAATGGCTTCATTGGTTGCCCATTAAGACTCTCCTAAGTTTTCGACTTCGACGGAGTTGTGCTTAAGTGGTGGGGGCCCCCGAAAGGGGCGCTTTTTCGGTTTTCCAGTTATACCGCGTAAAGGACTTACCCTATCGAAAAGTGGTCTTCCTGATGGTTGAAGGGCATTTAATTCTGCATTAAATAAGACCAAATTCATATGTTTTGAACAAACCGTTCTCGTGCAAATGTTCGGCAAAGTAGAAAATATGTGTATAATTAATGAACCTCTCCACGTCCAATGGCTCGTTACCCGCAGGCTTCCAAGTCTTGAAAAGGAGCGCCTCAACCAGTGTAACCCTATCAAGGCATACGAGCTGGATTCGCCGATCCTTGTGCGTCCCAGCCGTTCCTTAACTGCGGTTGCTGCACCTCTTCCTGGCACTCACCTGAACGACTCTGTGTTACCTACTGTGGCTGCCCCTCTTCCTTGTATCCTCCTACACGACTACGTTGCCTAGCCGTATGCCTGGTCTAAGGTTTGACGCCAAAAATCAACAACAACAAGTTCATATTAAAACGCTGAAAAGTTTTTTGATTGTTTGTTTGAACGCGCTAATCTCAAGAATTACTAGTTTGATTGAAATAATATTTTTTGTGTTGAATAGCTCATAAATTGAGGAAGGCTATAGGATATATACAATCACTCTACGACTAATAGAGCCGAAGCAGTAAAGAAAAATGTTGCAAGCACGGAAAATAGTATTTAAACTATTTTCACGCGTGCGAAGTTGATTTTGTGGCGTCGAACCTTGGACCAGGCATACGGCTAGGCAACGTAGTCGTGCAGGAGGCTGCAAGGAAGAGGGACAGCCACAGTAGGTAACACAGGGTCGTTCAGGAGAGTGCAAGGAAGAGGTGCACCAACCGCAGTTAAGGAACGGCTGGGACGCACAAGGATAGGCGCATCAAGCTCGTAAGCCTTAATAGGGTTACACTGGTTAAGGTGGCCCTTTTCAAGACTTGGAAGCCTGTGGGTAACAAGCCATTGGACGTGGAGAGGGTCATTAATTATACGTATATTTTCTACTTTTCCGAACTTTAGCGCGGGGACGGTTTGTCCAAAACATTTGAATTTGGTCTTATTCAATGCAGGATAAGTGCCCTTCAACCGTCATGAAGACCACTTTTCGATAGGGTAAGTCCTTTACGCGGTATAACCGGAAAACCGAAAAAACGCCCCTTTCGGGGGCCCCCACCACTTAAGCACAACTCTGTCGAAGTCGAAAACTTAGGAGAGTCTTAATGGGCAACCAATGAAGCCATTAAAGCAAAAAAATCTTTTGTAGGAATTATTTCCGATTTAATCAATTTTTGTGTTTAATTCTACTGGCCTATTATACAATTTTGTAAAGAATGCATGTAAAGTTGGTATTGCATAAAGGCTGATTTACACGTATTAAGTAGTTAAGTAAACTAAATTTAGTTGTTGTAGGCTGAGTCCGCACTACGGTTTTTTTCCGCAAGCGGTTAACCGCGAGACCGCCCGAAACGTAGGTATACGCGGATACGCGGGAAAAAACCGCAGTGCAGACGCTTGCATTAGTTTTACTTGGTAAAATCACGCGGATAAAAACCGCCGCGGTTTAGCCGTAGTGCGAACTCGGCCTTAGGGCTTAAGGATATTTATTTATTTAACCTTCAGTTAAAAGTTATCCGACGATATTGAGAAAAATCAGCCCTTAGTTAAGTTAAAAAGTTACGTGTAAATCAGCCTATAAGGTTGTGCGGACTTGTGCGTATGTATCTTTAAGTAGCTGTATTTGGATTGACCATGTTTGACAATAAAATTAAATAACGATATTATGAAAATTTTATCTAAATCATCTAAATAACTCAAAGGTGACTGACTGACTGACTTACGCCCGTATTCACAAACATTACTATGAAGTCTCACAATGAGCGTGGACGCACAGGGTGACACACGAACTAATCACAGAGCTCCATTCAACGCTGTGCGTTCGATTTGCTGCTTCACTTAAGCAAGTATCGTTTGTTGATACGAGATCAACGCACAGCGCAAACCACTGGACGGATCGGGCTGTTTATTGCTTTTTTTATATTTTTGTGTAAACATCTTAATGCAATTCACAGAATACATCTACATACCAAGTTTCAACAGTATAGCTCTTATAGTTTCGGAAAAAAGTGGCTGTGACATACGGACGGACAGACAGACATGACGGATCTATACGGGTTCCGTTTTTTGCCATTTGGCTACGGAACCCTAATTATACCAAATGATGAGTGTTACCACCAGTGCAAGTCGCCGAAAGAATAGAGGGCCTAGTAGAGGTTAACTGGATTCTTCATAATCTAAAAATCTGAACGGGCTTGAAATGGCAAACTTTCCTCTTAACCGACTCCTTTAATATTTTTATTGATCGAATGCTTCATGTCTTGTATATTAAAGCTTGATATTTCATATTCAGTATCGAATATCGATCTAAATGGTTACTTGCGTTAATAGGTAGGTAGGTATATTCAATTTTAAATAACAAGCAGCCTCGCGTCTATTTCAGCGGTCGCGAAGCCAAGGTCTCGCGATTGTCCTGCTAATAGTCCGCGATGACGCCAGCCTGCGAACAATAATTAAATACTGTCGTGCAGGCGGCAGCGCACTGATTTCACGCGCCGCGGCCCGCGCCTCTCTTGCTGCTCATGGCAGATTCCTTAGTATCCGCATTGCTGGGATAATGTTTTATAAATCTTCTTGCCACACACTAGTATCGTGAAATGAAATGGCCTACTTTTCTATGAGATGAGAGCACGTATGCCGGGTTGATAAGTATTTATGCGGAAACAACCAAGTGAACAATAACGTTAACCGTTAACTTATGTTACACGTTCGTTCGAGGCGCATCGCGCATGAAACAATAGAAATCCGACACGAATCAGGAAAGCGGCGGCGGCGCCCGCGCCCCGCGCTCGTCAGCGGCACACATAGGCCACGCCACAAGCTACGCGTTCGATTGTGCGGTACCTACGCCACTACGCCAACACACCGTCGCAAAATTATCAAAAACAATAATAATTACGTACTTTTTTACACCGCCACTATCCGCAATTGACACCTCATTGACCTAATTTCGCCGAGTCAGCTTTTGTCAAATATTTGTAGGTACTGATAGCCACGATAGCCGAACGGTGAAGGGGTCGGACTGGCCGACTCGACATCCGAAGAACGCGGGTTCGAACACTGCCGCCGCGCCGTCCACTTGTCACACAAGCATAATTACGCCCGTATTCACAAACATTACTATGAGGTCTCACAGTGCGCGTGGACGCACAGGGTGACACACGGACCAATCACACAGCTATATTCAACAGGGTGGACAGGCAGTAGACGTTCTAAGCTAAAATTTAGATTCCTTACATCATTCAAGGCAAGGTGTATCTAAATCACCCCCATATGTATGTTTTACGATTTTGCGGAGTTTAGGAGATAGAGCTAATTTTGTGATTTATCCTTATCTTCACCTATGGTTGGTTTTTAACTTTTTTCTCACTTTGGAAGCTTCTTTAGCGTAAGTAAGTAAAAACAAACTACAAGCACACTACAAGTGCTCGACAGAGTGAGAAAAAAATTAAAAACCAACCATAGGTGATAGTTAAGGATAAATCACAAAAATAACTCTATCTTGGTGTGATTTACCTACCTTGATGTAAGGAATCTATAGCTTTGAACGTCAACTCCCTGGCCACCCTGTATATTAAAGATTAGATGACAATACAATACATATTATGGTACCATCAAGCTGGTCTGATGATGGGACTGGAAGGTGTCCATAGGAACTCTAAACTAAGAGCGTATTTTTAGTTTTTTAAATTATTAATTAATTATTTTGGGAAAGAGACCTAAGAGTTCGCACCCGCGCGCCGCGTCTGTGACGCAATGCGCTATTAATGAATTTTGTGGTGGAGCAGTGGGTGACTTGGCCGACCCACCCCTTGTGGAAGGCCGACTCCTCGTCTCCATGCCTTGTCATTGTCGCAGCACTGAACAACGGTGTATCGCTTGTTGCAGGTGAGTGCGGCGGCCCGCGGGCGCACGTGCATGTCTCTGTCATGCTGGACTGCCTCTGGTAAGTCAGCCGCGCACGACTAGGGCCTTTATTCCTCCGCCACTCCTCTGACCCCACGACAACATCCATTTCCACATATTTCTCGCGTACATTTCTGATTCCAATACTTTTACGGATCAGTCTAGGATGGCTGTAAGTTTGAACTGCATATAAATTATTTAGGCTGCAATGAGTGATTCATCACTAAGTACCTAACTACCTACTACGAGTATAAAACAAAGTCGCTTTCCTCTGTCTGTGCCTATGTCTATGATTAGAACTTTAAAACTACGCAACGGATTTTGATGCGGATGATAGAGTGATTCAAGAGGAAGGTTTATAATACAGGTGGCCCAGAAGAAAATTCAAGGAAACGAAAACTGTACATTTTTGTAGAACTTTAACTATTGAAATTTAAAGAAAATTTAATGCAATTTATTTTTAAATTTACTTTCTTTTTTAAATTTGATCGCACATGTGATTCCCTTGAAGTTTACAACATTCGATCAACATACATCAAAATTTTGGAAAACTTTCGTTACAGCCTCGAAATGGATTCAGGATAGATAAATGCTGCAGAGTTTTTGGATTAATAGAGTATAGGTACTCTGCTCATAGGTAACCCCACAAAAAGAAGTCTGCTGGAATGAAATTAGTAGTGTCCGACCGAAACTAGTTTTACGACCGAAACCGAAACCGAAAACGAATTTCGGCAACGGTGTCTATTTCGGCCGAAACCGAAACTTCCTTACAAGGCTCATATTTTGAGGGAAAAATAAAGAAAACGTTATTATAATCAGGCAGTCTTTATTGTTTTCTCTTTAAATTGCATTAAAATTGAACTTATAAAGCGCCTTTTTACTCTAAAAGGTGTCAAATTATGTATTAAAAAAGAAAAAGAAGGATTTATAGTCTAGATTTTTTTAATTACTCGCAATATTCAGGACATCTACATAACCCGTCCCTTGGTCGGGTCTTTTCTCAAAACAAAATTGGTAGTACGTAAGTTAGTATCTAGGTGTAGGTACTTGCCACTTGGACACCTTGGTGATAAATACTAAAATGAACTTTGAAACTCTGAATCCATAATATTATCACCATGAAATGCATTATAGTCATTACTAACTACCTAACTAATGTTTGTTTACATATGGCATTTGCGAACCAAAAAAAAATTTATAGGTTAGATTAAACTTGATTATACTTTTATCAGTCATATTGAATATTTTTTTTTATGTTTACTACCCGCTCTTATGTTATAACGACATAAAACGAGATAAAACTTACCAAATCCCAACTAATATTATAAATGCGAAAGTAACTCTGTCTGTCTGTCTGTCTGTCTGTCTGTTACGCTTTCCCGCTTAAACCTCGCAACCGATTTTGATGAAATTTGGCATAGAGATAGTTTGAGTCCCGGGAAAGAACATAGGATAGTTTTTATCCCGGTTTTTGAAACAGGGACGCGCGCGATAAAGTTTTTCTGTGACAGACAAAATTCCACGCGGGCGAAGCCGCGGGCGGAAAGCTAGTTTAAAATAAATCACTCGAAAACTCGCCACCACAACAAAACAAAACTAACAGCAAACAAACAAGCGAGCGAATCACGACATTGGCTCTGATCGGATTCATAATCATCATCATCAAAATCTGTAATACAGATTTTCTTAAAATCTACAATAGGCACCAGCTCTCACAATGCTAATCTATAGTTTAACAGATATATTATACGAAATGTTTTTCCTAAATGTTGTAAGAGAAATAAATAAATAAATTATTCACTCATTCAACGCACCGAACATGACCGATAACAGTGCGGAAACTCCCGAATGCACATTCGGTTTCGGTCGTAGTTTCGGCAAGTTTGCCGCCGAAAACGAAACTGAACTGAAACTCGTGTTTTTACCGAAACTCAACCGAAAACGAAACCGAAACCGAACATTCGGTCGGACACTAGAAATTAGGGTTTCTTGGTGGCAATGAGATTTCACCCCTGCTGAATTGGTTCGGTGCATTGAAAGCATGATTAATTTTTGAGAGTGCTGGCAAGCTGAAAAGCTTTATTATTTCAAAGCTGCAAGATTCGCAATTCGCACACTTCATATTATAATTTGAAGTGTGTATTTGAATTTTTGACAAATTTCAATATCTAACTACTATGTGTGATATATTATTGGAGAGAAGAGAAACTAGAGATGTTTTGAAGATTATTAAAGCAATTCATTATCATAATTCCTTATTTTTTAAATCGAATTCTAAATTGAATTTTTTATCGTGGTTTTTACTTTTGTTAAACTTTGGCGGCTCGTGACTAGCTATCCAATCATTATCTGGATCTGAAATTTATTTTATTTGACTAAAGACAAATTCGATATTAATATCAAATAAAAAAATCGGTTGAAAACACGCAAGAAAAAAAAAATTGAAGCAGTTTTCAGGATAAATTTCCGAAAAAAATTTTAAAAAACAAAAATATCAATAAAAAAAAGTAGCTCACTTAGGGTCAAATGAGCGAACTTGTATTCTTAAAATGACCTTACCTATACACCCACGAAGTTTGTCTAACCTTCCGCGAAACACCCTGTATTATGTATATTGACGAAACTTTACAGTATGTATTAATGTTTATAACCTAGAATAACATATAGGCTATAATTTATGACGATCTGTTACAAACTAAATTTCACCCGGTTGAAGTCGCGGGCAAAAGCTAGAACTTTTATAATCCAACAACCATGCAGCAACTGAAACTGAACATTCGGCAAAAAATGGAAAATAGGTTTCATCAAGATTTTGATGTATGTTGATCAAATGTTGTAAGCGTCAAGGAAACCTCCTGGACGATGTAATTTAATAAAGGTAAATTTAAAATTATTGAATAAGCAAAAAACCCAACTGCGTGTAAAAATGAACTAAAAAGATAAAAACAATTTCATTTCAAACTGGTCGCGTCATGTGTGGTCTTTTAACGGAATCTATGGCAGAAACTGTGATGCAACTCAAAAATAACTAGAAGTTGCAGTTTCGTGTTTCGTTGCTATTGCGTTTCACCGTGTGTTCTGGGCCTTAGTTAGACTACTACCATTCGCCTTGCATTTAAATAATACTTAACTAAATAAACAAACTTTGGAGGAAGTTTATTTATTTATCAGATATCAAAGAAGTCCCGTGATAGATAATAAATAATAAGTGAAGTAATTGCCTTGATACTTGACTGCGACAGTCGCTGGAGGCGGGAGGGTGGCCACCCTCGCGCCTGGTCTGCGGATCAGCTGTTCGGGCCCGCCTGCCCTGCCTCCTGCCACCACACGGGCGCACACATGCCCCTGTCCATATTATAATAGTACTGGACTGAATGTTGACCTTGTGACGGTGATCTATTGAAGCGAACCGGATTTCTTCTTCTTAGTCGTTTCGGTATTGGCAGATCGGTCGTCGTCACGTTGAGGCGTTCTCGTCGGTTGTAGTCGTTGTAGACCCGGATACAGCTCTCCGCACGATCTCCCGCCATCTATCCCTGTTGGCAGACTGCCTGGTGCAGTCAGATACGCGGTTTCCCATTGCCGATTTTACTTGGACAGCGCATTGGTGACCAGCCAGGCGGTCGGGTTCCGACAAGTCGCTTTATGGAGCTGTCATCCCGCCTTGAGACATGTCCAAAGTACCTATTGCAGTATGTGCGACTGTACTACGGCTGACAAACGCTGCGTGATGCCGAACTCCTGGAGTATGGAACTCCGTCCATGATACCCTGAGTACAGGAAATAGTGGCCTATTAAATATTTTTACGGATCCGGCGATTGGGTCCTAGTTAATTGCGGTCCCAGTCGCCGGAAACATAGATAGACGAATCTGTGGCAAACTGAATTTCACGCGAGCAAAGCCTTGGGAAAAATCTAGTAAATAATACAATAATTAAAAACAAACTATACCTTTCTCTAAACATACACTTATTTGATAAAACTGTGTACTTGAAGGACAGTCATAGGCTCAAAGTCACGTATATCGACGGAGTGGGAGTGGATGAGGCGGTCTCCGAGGAGGGGCGGGGGCCGTTGTTTTCTGTCGGTCGGTTCTCAGCAGTGGCGGTCGGCGCCGGCCGTCATCGCGTGTCGCGTCAGTTCCGCGCAGACCGCAGCCCGAGCGACACAGTTTGCGATGGTCCGCGGAGCGAGATCGCTCACAGCCGTCTACCGACGCGTCGCGCTCGCTCCTGGGTAGTGCAGCTGCAGCGTGGCCGCGAGGAGCGCAGCCCCGGCCTCCGCGCCGCGGGCATGTGACGCCATGCTGCGGACGCCTGCCTCGGGCGGCATGGTGGGCCTGCCACCACCGCCACACGCACGGCTTTCGCTCTTTGATTCGTGCCACAGAAAAATAAGACTTATCGGTGGAGGACCAGTTGCTTTTTTAGGAGGTCTCGTTGCGTGAGTTTACAATCCTTTGGATTCTGTTATTAAGTGTGACTTAATCTATCAGGGTGAATGTGTTGAGTGTTCATAGTTGCACATAATATTTTGCGAAGTCGCCACCACGGCGGGTGGCAGCATGCAATGTGGATGATTCAATAAGTAACGGTGATGCTAACAACGACACGGTCTAAATGTGCGCGTTAACCACAAGACGGTTTCCGGAACGCATCTCACGATCCCTGATGTTTTGACCTCGATTATTTCAGTTGTATTGTTTGTGGTCGTCAACCACAACACAGCCACAGTGATAAAGCACGATGACTACAAACGTGTTTAGAAGGGTTGTTTGATTTTGTTTCAGCTTAAAATGTGATTTTCAATTTAAAATCTACGCGTTCACGAGGAAAGGGGTAATAAGTTTAAAATTATTGAAAATATAAGAATACACATTACATAAACTCGAAAAACATAACTCTCCTTCTGCCGCATTCGGGTAAAAAAGATGTGTCAAATGACGTCTGATAGGGTCATTGCGCCGGTTTTCCGTCCAGCTCTTGTTTTCGTCCATTTGACCGACTTGCCACAAACAAATACGTAAAATTAGAATACAAACCTAACTTTCCGTGTAAGTTGGACTTGTTACAATCTTTAATATCTAAGTAACAGTTCTGCCTGCATAAAAATGTAATTTGACAAGTAATGACTCCAAACAAATCTACGGATGTTGCTGCTGCACACAGGTGAATGGAAAACGTCGTCAAGTTAAGGTTCGGACAAACCAACGCGATCACAGCGCGATCAACCGGCGTGCAGCGATGGCGATCAATGCATTTAGGTCTGGTCGCCATCGCTGCACGCCGGCTGATCGCGCTGTGATCGCGTTGGTTTGTCCGAACCCTTAGAAAAAAACGTGCCGGTAGGGAACTTTCATGGTATGTTACTGTTTTAGCTACTTTACGTAATGTTTTTGGCACTAACTGGCCAAATTATTATCATAATAAACACTATTTTAAGGGTTTATTAAAGTTTTTGTATAGAAATCTTACATAAATTAAGTGGACTACTACTAGCATAACAATTTTGCAAGATTTTGGTTTTCGTCCACGTGGACGGAAACACTGACAGTCTGACACCTAGTTAATATTTGTATTAATCATTTTACTTCAACGGACCTACAAAATACAATGTTTTTGTTCCAATATGATCTTTTTTGCTATTACATTGAACATTTTAGTTTACGTCCACTTAAACTGTTAAAAAGATGTGGACGAAAACTAAAAACAGCTTTACATACCTATTGTTGTTTTTTTTATCCACAACGAGGAACCTCTTGGCCTGTATCTCACCTGATGCCTCCATGAACAAGCACTGGGGTGGACGACAATTAAAATTAGCTATTCCTTTAGATTACTTTTCGTCCATTTGTCCTATTGCAATAATTTCCTTTAGGTAAGAAATTTATTTGAATCTTTTTGATATCATTTGAAAGCTAACAAAATTAACTTTTAAATGCCACAATACCACAATCCACAGTTACTGTATTGTAGAATTGGTTTTAACTTAATAATTCAACTGCACTCTTTTTGCACTTACGAAAACTGTTTTTTTTGGACGAAAACTAGCGAAATCGCCTCTTTTGCATAAAATATTTTTTATGAAAAAACCCGTGGTATTTACTTATTGTCATATAATATTAGCGCGGTGATACTCTTCTTCAAAAAAGGCGACAAAACCTTGTTGAAAAATTATAGACCCATCTCACTTCTGAGCCATGTCTACAAGGTGTTTTCGAGAGTCATCATCACGAATCGTCTCGCACGCAGGCTTGACGACTTCCAGCCTGCCGAGCAAACCGGTTTCCGGAAAGGCTTTAGTAGGTACCATAGACCACATACATACGCTACGGCAGATTATACAGAATACTGAGGAGTATAATCAGCCACTTTGTCTGGCGTTTGTGGACTATGAAAAAGCCTTCGACTCGACCGAGACCGCAGTGCTACAGTCTCTCCAACGGTGCCAAATTGACTATAGATACATCGAAGCGCTGAAGGGCTTGTACGAAAACGCCATAATGTCGGTCCGCCTCCAGGATCAGAACTCGAAACCTATCCAGTTGCAGCGAGGGGTGAGACCGGGAGATGTCATATCTCCGAAACTGTTCACCACCGCCCTGGAAGATGTTTTCAAGCTTCTGGACTGGAGTGGATTCGGCATAAATATTAACGGCGAGTATATCACCCACCTTCGTTTCGCGGACGATATCGTAGTCTCATGGCTGAGACCGTGGAGGATCTAAGCACAATGCTCGATGGCCTCAGTAGAGCCTCTCAACAAGTGGGTCTTAAAATGAACATGGACAAGACATCATCATGTCAAATACCCGCGTTGTACCCACTCCTCTGAAGGTTGGAGACACTACACTCGAAGTTGTAGACAATTATATATACCTGGGACAAACAGTCCAGTTAGGTAGGTCCAACTTTGAGAAAGAAGTCAATCGTCGAATCCAACTCGGCTGGGCAGCGTTCGGGAAGCTTCGCGATATTCTCACGTCCGAAATACCGCAGTGCCTCAAGACAAGAGTGTTTAACCAGTGTGTGTTGCCAGTGATGGTATACGGAGCTGAGACGTGGTCGTTTACTATGGGCCACCAAAGGGCGATGGAGCGTGCTATACTCGGAGTTTCCCTACGTGATCGAATCAGAAATGAGGAGATTCGTAGGAGAACCAGAGTGACTGACATATCCCGCAGAATCTCTAAAATAAAGTGGCAGTGGGCGGGGCAGATAGCTCGTAGAGCTGATGGCCGCTGGGGCAGGAAAGTCCTTGAGTGGCGACCACGAGCCGGAAGACGTAGCGTGGGCAGGCCTCCCATTAGGTGGACCGACGATCTGATGAAGGTCTCGTGCCTGGATGCGAGCTCGATGAACTATCTATGTTAAATAACGTTCACCACTAGACGCAAGTGCGATAATACACGTTCGAAAACTTCGAATACAGTTCACTTTCATGAGCGCATTTTTTTGTTATTATCAACCTATAATTATCCATCTATTATTATCAAGATAATTATAATGATAATTATCCTTTCAAACCCTGCTTTTACCTTTGGTGAAACCAAACTGTTTCTCATTTACATTAATAAGTATGTAGGTATGGTGTGTAACTCAATGTGTAACAAACTATAGTGAATAACGTTTATCGTTTACTTTTTTCCTCAACATTGCGCATTACCTACCTAGGGACTACCTTTTTTTACGTCGGGAAATGCTTTGCGCATACTGGTCAATGGGGACGGCCAGTGGGTTATGTGGGACTCTCCCCGCCTACCCACTAAAGGCGGGGCCTACCCACTAAAACCCGACGATTCCACCAGAGCCCAAAGAAACTGAGCCGCGAGTTATTGTCCTAGTTGGACATTCGTTCGTGCGATGGTGAGTGAGGGACCTCCTCTTGGTGCACCCTGGGCAACGTCCGCGTGGTCTGTTCACGCGGGCGGCTAACTTCTCACCTGCGAAGGTCTCGTCAACTCGGCGGGCCTGTCGGATAACCTAGGCACTACCTGGCCTAGGTTTGCTATACTGATGAAGATGTCGTGTGATGTAGCCGCGGTGTCGTGGTCGGTGCACGGCCGGGTACAGTTGTGTGTAACGGGACGCACCCCGGCCTTGATACGCGGCCGCGCGCTACGTTGCGGTGCCGCGGTGGTACGCTGCTGCATTTGAAAGAAAGAAATGATAATTTATTTGGCACATAGAAAAAAAAACAAACCATAAACATATGCCTACCGTCACTTATTCACACACAAGCATAATAAATTCTTGATTTACTGAACTTGCTGACTAGGTTAATGAATTAATAAAATTTACCGTTGAGTATCTAATATTTAATTGACTTTATTTCTAACTAGCTTTCCGCCCGCGGCTTCGCGCGCTTTGACTACATTATCTACATATTTTACGGAACCCTATTTTTTTTACAAAATAAAATTTAGCCTATGTTACTCGTAGATAATGTACCTTTCGAATGGTGAAAGAATTTTTAAAAAACGGTCCAGTAGTCTTTGAGCCTATTCATTACAACCAAACAAACAAACAAAGTTTTCCTCTTTATAATATTAGTGTAGATGAGCTTTAACTATGTGTTTAAGTTTGAACTTCCGATACTTTACCCACGTGTTTATTGTTAAAATGTTTAGGCACGTTTCTATGGTATGTGATCCTAGAACCAATCAATAGCAATACTGTTATGGTAGTATGGATTCAGATGGAAATAAAACCAGCGTACAAAAAATTTAAGCCCCCTTTTCCCGTGATAACCTCTGAACTAAAAATCCGTAAATTAATCAACGTGACCGTGTCTAGTTCTAAGAACATTCCGAAGTGAAAGTGTAAACGCAGCTCAATCACAACTACGGTAACGATCCCGCACAGGTCATTGACAATTCGGCTCGCGAATTACTAGTCGTTCGCCGTGGCTCGCTCTACATAATGTGTATTTCTCTTTACAAGGAGTCAGCATAATGTGCAATTTATGTTTTCATAAATTGCACATTATGAAATCGAACCCTTATGGTTCCGTTTTTTGCCATTTGGCTATTCCATTTTCTTCCCTAAACTTTGAATTTTTGACGAATTTCAATATCTAATTACTACATGTGATATATCATAGGAAAGCAGAGAAGCTAGAGATATTTTTAAGATCATTGGCAATCCATTATCACCATTAATTTTTTTTTTAAATCGAATTCTAAGTTGAATTTTTTATCGTGGTTTGTACTTTTGTTAAACTTTGGCGGCTCGTAACTAGCTATCCAATCATTATCTGGATCTGAAATTTATTTTATTTGACTAAAGACATATTCGATATTAATATCAAATAATAAAAGCGGTTGAAAACACGCGAAAAAAAAATGTAAGCAGTTTTTACGTCAAATTTTGGAAAAAAAAAGTAAACAAAAACAAAAATATCAATTAACAAAAAATTAGCTCACTTAGGGTCAAATGGGCAAACTTGTATTCTTAAAATGACCTTACCTATAAACCTACGAAGTTTGTGTAACCTTCCGCCAAACACCCTGTATAATTATATCCTACTAATATTATAAATGCGAAAGTTTGTATGGATGTCTGGATGCTTTTTATTTGTTACTCTTTCACGCAAAAACTACTGAACGGATTTTGATGAAACTTTACAGTATTATTGTTTATAACCCAGAATAACATATAGGCTATAATTTATGACGATCTGTGACAAACTAAATTTCACGCGGGTGAAGCCGCGGGCAAAAGCTAGTTTTAAATAATTTTATCAATTATTCGACTTTAAGTTTTCTCATTTCTTTTATTTCAGGTAAGTTCTAGACTGGGGCTCGATTTCATACCCTAACGTGAATCACTGCGAAGTTACGTGCAAATGTGTGAGTTTTGAAATTTTCGCTATCACATGTCACATGGATGATTGAATTATTTTTATAGTTGAAAATTTGTTAATTTTTACCCGACTGCGCCCGAAGGAGGGTTATATTTTTCGAGTGTATGAACCTACATATATTTCTTTGGCACGCTCTACAGCAGTACAGCCAAAACAGCTTGATCGATTTCAGCGTGAGAGGTGTCGTTAGATTCGCCAAGTATATCAAAATTTAAAAAAAAAAGTCGATTTTAGGCGCCATTATAATGTTTAAAAGAACGTTTTTTTCTTTTAAAAAAATGTTATTTAACTAAAAAAAATTGAAAGAGGTACTATTGAAAAAACAAAATCCCAACTAAAGTAAAAATTATCAGAAAAGATAGAAAAAGAAACCCTCCTGATGCAGTCAGAGGCATCAATGACTAGTTCTTTTCAACCGACTTCAAAAAAGGAGGAGGTTCTCAATTCGACCCGTATGTTTTTTTTTTTTTTTTTTTTTTTTCTATGTTTGTTACGCGATAACTCCGCCAATTATGAACCGATTTGAACAAATCTTTTTTCGGCGTATAGGTAATACCTCAAGGGTGGTCCCATTTAAATTTAACAATAAAAAAACAACCCCCAAGGGTGGAAAATTGGGGATGAACTTTTTTATACGCAATATCTCCGCCGATTATAAACCAATTTGAACGATTATTTTTTTGTTGAATAGGTATTATCAAAAGGGTGGTTTCATGCGAATTTGAAGAAAATATTTCACCCCCAAGGGTGGAAAATTGGGGATGAACTTTTTTATACGCAATATCTCCGCCGATTATGAACCAATTTTTTTTGGTCTCAGTGTACTGCCTACCTTCAGTGGTAACATCAAGGTAATAATTAGTTAACTAAAAAGCAAGAAATAAGTAAAATTTTATAAAAAAAAATAAAACCGACTTCAAAAAACCTACACTAAAACGTAGAAAAATAATTACTAATTACCTACTTATTTATTAGGACGAATTATTAATATTTATGTAGGTATACCATGATTGATACTTTTGGAGTCGGTGCAGGCAAACTTTACATGTTTCATAATCTTGGCACCGACTCCAGAAGTATCAATCATGGTATACCTACATAAATATTAATAATTCGTCCTAATAAATAAGTAGGTAATTAGTAATTATTTTTCTACGTTTTAGTGTAGGTTTTTTGAAGTCGGTTTTATATTGCTGTAGGGTTGTATTTGATGCTTCTGTTCTGACTGCATATTATGTATATGAACACTAAGTTGAAGTAAGTTGTCTTGATCCTATCTTTTATGTTCATTTTTACGCATTAATACTTTTACTGCGAATCAAAAAGCCGGCTGTTTGGACTTTTCTTTTTACGGACCTTGATCGCGATGCACTTTGAGCAAGCCTGCCTTTGCTTTGCAGAAACCGAACCGTATACAGTGTGAGTCACGTTAAAGTGTACATATGAAAATAGATGAAACTAGACCTATTTTTATCGATAAAAAAGAGGTCAAAAAATTTTTGAGATTTTTTTTTAATTTTTTATAGATTTTTTTTTCTTCCAATTACTTATTGTAAAGAAAACGTAATAACTTTTAAACTAAGCCGTATATCCTGATAAAATAAAAACAGTAATAATGCTAAATAATAGGCGATACTAAAAAAATACATAAAATACACAAAAAATGCCAACAAATAATAAAAAATGATACTTTTTGAAAAAAATCTGCTTTAAAATTCGTGTTTTTTTGGTTATTTGATAAATTTCTCCAAAAAATGCCCCTATAACAGGTGGTTTTTATTGCTTTGTATTATTCTCTATCGTATTATCTTTGTAAAACCAAAAATTGTATGTCTCTATCCCTATCACAACATTTGCTATGATCGTTTGAACAAAGGCCTACCACAACATTATTCTCCGGTACAGGTAGAGACAATTTTAATTTTTAACTAAAATGCTTATTTTTCTTCGAAATCTTTTGTTTTTATTTGAAATCTAACTTGTCTTTATCAAAATTACAAATCTAGAGCCATTTTCAGTTTCGTTGTTAACGAAGCGTTGAATGACGCGCCCGGAGAGGCTTAGTTCAAACGATCATTGCAAACGTTGTGATAGGGATAGAGACATGCGATTTTTGGTTATACGAAGGTAATACGATAGAGAATAATACAAAGTAATAAAAACCACCGGTTATAGGAGCATTTTTTGGAGAAATTTATCAAATAACCAAAAAAACACGAATTTAAAAGCAATTTTTTTTTTCAAAAGTATCATTTTTTATTATTTGTTGGCCTTTTTTGTGTATTTTATGTATTTTTTTAGTATCGCCTGTTATTTAGCATTATTACTGTTTTTATTTTATCAGGATATACCGCTTAGTTTAAAAGTTATTACGTTTTCTTTACAATAAGAAATTGGAAGAAAAAAAATTAAAAAAAATCTCAAAAATTTTTCGACCTCTTTTTTGTCGATAAAAATAGGTCTAGTTTCATCTATTTTTATATGTACACTTTAACGTGACTCACACTGTATATTAATTTGATTATCTCCGTTTGGCTTTACCCAATTACAAGTAGATAATTGAAAAGAATAACATGATATTATACAGTGTGAGTAGGGTTTGCTCCCGGGAAATCCCGATAATCTAATCCTTTATCTAGTTCCGGTACTGACGATGCAATTCCCGAGACTTTCGGTACTTTCGGGACTTCAATAATTGATTTTTGAATAACATTTTTTTGACTAAATACCATCATCTTTTTACGTACCTACACACTATCAACAAATGAAAAAATATTAATAATGTTCCTAATTCATTACTATCCTTTTAAGACTGATTGTTTTATCTGATTGTACTTAGGTACTACTTATTATTTTTTATAATAGCGTGTTTTTTTATAAACCTAATTTAGTTAATTTATGTTTTGTCCCTAACTTGTCGCTGCCAGTATTTGACATTGATAGAAAGTGAGAAAACATATTTTAACTAAAATAGGTTGATTAAACGATTGATGCTTTTTATGAATATGGCGGTTATGATTTTTAATGGGCATTTATAACTAGTTTTGTTGTGTTGTGTAACTGTTTTGACTGATTTATTATTACTGACCAATTGAACTGAACAGCAAAAGTTTAATATTTTTGTTAACCTATTCACATTTTTATTAAAATTACGTACAAATAAGGTAATTTGTTTTAATAACCATTCACGTGGGTACCGAAATTCCCGAATTTCCCGGTTTTCCCGGTACTGGCTTAGACCTGGTACCGGTAATTCAGTAACACTCCTCAGTACCGGGACATGCAACCCCTAAGTGTGAGTCTTGATAAAGTTCACATAAGAAAAAATGTGAAACTATACCTATTTTTATCGACAAAAAAAGGTAAAAAAATATCTGAGATTTTTAAAAACCTTTTATATATTTTTTTTTCTTTCAATTACTTATTGTAAAGAAAACGTTATAACTTTTAAACTAAGCTGTATATCCTGATAAAATAAAAACAGTAATAATGCTAAATAACAGGCGATACTAAAAAAATACATAAAATACACAAAAAAGGCCAAAAAATAATAAAAAATGATACTTTTTGAAAAAAATCTGCTTTTAAATTCGTGTTTTTTTGGTTATTTGATAAATTTCTCCAAAAAATGCCCCTATAACAGGTGGTTTTTATTACTTTGTATTATTCTATTTTCTTTACAATAAGTAACTAACTAATTGGAAGAAAAAAAATCTATAAAAAAAAACAAAAATTTTTTGACCTCTTTTTTGTCGATAAAAATAGGTCTAGTTTCATCTATTATCATATGTACACTTTAACGTGACTCACACTGTATACAAGATAAAACCGTTGAATTAAATAAATAGTTATTAATTACTTTTTGTCTTTTTTTCAATTCTCAAAAAGTAAATTTATTACTCAAGCCTTTTCATTAGATCCCCATAATAATATGTATTAAAGGGGTAGTGAAAAAAAATTCACCTAATTTCTTGCCTGTTATACCTACTAAGTGAAAAGATTTCTATTTTTGTGTTTGTTTGTGGTCCATCATATTAAATGTTTCATAATACGGACCTGAATCTATTAACATGTGTTTTTTTTAGTCCAAACAAATAAGGACTTGCGTAATAAATACCCGAATGCATCTATTGCTAACATCATGGCATGACCTCGCCTCGTGTCAAACAAAACATAAACTTGCCGAACGTTCTCAGTTCTCACCCAAGCAAGACGATCACTATAAAATTCTCATGTAAACGACAAGGCAGTTTATGGTCGGCCGGCAGGCGTCGCAAGTGACCTACATAACTTATCTATGCCGTACTAATATCGATTCTAATAATTGTTAGCATTCAAGAGAGAGCTATGTAATACAATAATAGTCCGAGAAACCTACTGCCCGTTAATGTTCCGACATAATCGCGCTCCGTTAGTAACGAACGAACGACTTGAACGGGCACTAAGTCCGAGGACCTACCTCCTAGAGTCCTAGCTCTTTGACTATTAGGGATTGGTATCTGGTAGTAGGGCAATAATAGTCATATGATTCTCACGTCCGGTGTCACTTAGTAAGTAGGTACTCGTACACTCACAAGGCAAGATGTCCGTCCGATACCGTCCTAGAGGAAAGGGGTATTAAGTTTAAAATTATTGAAAATAATTTTATTACAATGACTAGCGGCCGCCCGCGACTTCGTACGCTTGGATCCCGTTTTACCCCCTTCATCTATCTTACGCGGTTTAGATTTTTTCATACAAATATTTTTTCCCGCTAACTCCCGTTTCCGTGGGAATTTTGCAATATCCTGTTGTAACTAAGCTTTAAGTTTACTAAGGTACCTGCATGCCAAATTTCAAGCGTCTAACTTAAGAGATTTAGATTTTTCTTACAAAAGTATTTTCCCGCAATTCCCGTTCCCGTGAGAATTTCGGAAATTCCTTCTTGTAACTAAGCTTTAAGTTTACTAAGGTACCTACACCTACATGCCAAATTTCAAGCGTCTAACTTAAGCGGTTTAGATTTTTCATACAAAAGGATTTTCCCGCTAATTCCTGTTCCCGTGGGAATTCCTAAGTATACTATAACCTGCCCAGGAGTATGAAGAATAATTGTACCAAGTTTCGTTAAAATCCGTCGAGTAGTTTTTGTTTCTATAAGGAACATACAGACGGACAGACAGACAGACAGACAAAAATTTTACTGATTGCATTTTTGGCATCAGTATCGATAACTAATCACCCCCTGATAGTTATTTTGAAAATATATTTCATGTACAGAATTGACCTCTCTACAGATTTATTATAAGTATAGATGTAACTAAAAATTTAAAGATTCTGTGTTCACGGGAAGTACCTACCCTGTAGTTTTTGATTCCCTTGCGAGTGTCGAAAATTTGCGGAAATCTGCGGCATAAACGGCTGTATCTTTTAACTAGCTTTCCGCCCGCGGCTTCGCCCGCGTGGTATTTTGTCTGTCACAGAAAAACTATATCGCGCGCGTCCCTGTTTCAAAAACCGGGATAAAAATATCTCTATGCCAAAGGACAGTGCCAATCTATGTATGGAAGTTGGACCAAGTGCTGCCCAGAATCAACCTATAGTGCATTTTGTTCCTCAGGCCAATACTAATGTGTAAACCGAAGCGCACTGAAATCTATCCCTGGAGTTAAGAGAAAAAAAGAGTTTTGTTTTGAATTATTTACATACAAAATATCATCGATGTATACGTACTACGCATAAGATTTCGCGATTTTGGCTTTAAATAACCCTCGCTATGTTGAATTTAACCATACTGCATCCGTACACCTTACTTTAGTGCGACTTAGACATTCTTCATAAGCGATCTATCGCTGTTGAAGTAGTTTGGTTAATTGACAGAAATCATTATTTCCAAAATGAAGCAAGAAGTTTTAGCTTACAATAACTTCAATTATCGATTGTAATTGTAATACACCAATAAATTGATTTTTCGCAAGGATAGAGAACTAAAACTTCTTGCTTCATTTTGGAAATAATGATTTCTGTCAACTAACCAAACTACTGCAACAGCACTAGATCGCATATAAAGAATGTCTAAGTCGCACTAAAGTAAGGTGTACGGATGCAGTATGGTTAAGTTCAACATAGCGAGGGTTATTTAAAGCCAAAATCGCGAAATCTTATGCGTAGTACGTATACATCGATGATATTTTGTATGTAAATAATTCAAAACAAAACTCTTTTTTTCTCTTAACTCCAGGGATAGATTTCAGTGCGCTTCGGTTTACACATTAGTATTGGCCTGAGGAACAAAATGCACTATGGGTTGATTCTGGGCAGCACTTGGTCCAGAACCTGGCACCATCCTTTCATCAAAATCGGTTCAGTGGTTTAGGCGTGAAAGCAAGACAGACAGAGTTACTTTCGCATTTATAATATTAGTATAGATTGCGTTGGCTTAGATAGAAGTTTTATTTTTTTCACAGCTCCAAGGGACAGTAGAGCTAATTATTAGATATTAAATTAATTTTAGCTTGATACCTCCATGCGTTCCTGAAAAAAAGGGTATTGACAGACGGACGGACGGACAACAAAGTGATCCTAGAAGGGTTCCGTTTTTTCCTTTTGAGGTACAGAACGCTAAAAGGAATGGTGATTCTAAGTTAAGTTATTGTGTATATGGGTGTTTATCGGTCAGAACACGGAAATATGTAGTAATGTTATGATTTAGATATCTAAAAAGCTAAGCAACAAAGTAGATCTGATTTATACAAATTTTGTCTGTCGGTGTTCGTGTAATTTGCTAAATGTTGTAAACTTTGCTTGTGAAAGCAGAAGTAAAATATGCGGAGGCAATCGCAACGGCCTTCACGTGAGAGGCTGACGCAGGCGTTGCGCCACATGCTGCCGGGCCCGCTGCGGCCTAGATCGCTCGCACGTAAGGCTCGCGTGCAGCAAATTGTTCCATATGGTGTTGTATTGGATTAGTTGATATATATCTGACTCTCTACTTGCCTCTAAAAAGTTACAATTTTTTTTTTTCAAGTTGTATCTATCTACTAGCGACCGCCCGCGACTTCGTACGTGTGGATCCCGTTTTACCCCCTTAGGGGTGGAGTTTTGTAAAATCCTTTCTTAACGGATGCCTACGTCATAAAGTCATAACTACCTGCATGCTTTTCAGCCCGATCCGTTCAGTGGTTTAGACCTTCGTGGGTGTATAGGTGAGGTCATTTTAAGAATACAAGTTCGCCCATTTGACCCTAAGCGAGCTACTTTTTTTTTAATTTATATTTTTATTTAATTTTTTCCAAAATTTGACCTGAAAAGTGCTTAAATTTTTTTTCTTTCGTGTTTTCAACTAATTTTTTTATTTGATATTAATATCGAGTATGTCTTTAATCAAATAAAATAAAGGACATCATCCATTTTGGTCCAAAATCAAAAGTGCCGGCCAAAAAATAAAAGTGCTGTATTCTGACAGAATACGTCCGCCTTAGCATTTATTACTATCCTCGTAAGACCGAAGAGTAAATTGTGTCGACTTCTAAGTATCGCCGAATGTGCTTTCAGAAGAACGAATAATTTGAAGTAGTAAACGCCGAGCACTTCGAGTAAAAAAATTTCTATGTTAGAGATTTTCTTTTGCATTCATATTTTCAGGGGCCCTATATAATAGTGCATAGAGCTTATTTTAGGTGAAAAATAATAAAAAAATGTTTTCTCTTAAAAGAACATTCGGTATTACAGACTTTAAAAAGGAAAAGTAAATAAATTGTGTTTTATACTTTAAAGTAAAACATAAATGTAACCTTCTTAATAAATTAATACTACATAAAGATACAATAACGATATTAATAAATGTAACTGAAAAGGAACAACGGTTTTAATTTTATTTAATGTTTCATAATTAGTACTTTTAAAAGTACTATCGGTTTTATAACATACACTAATGATAGGTTAAAATGTACAAGAAGTAAAGTTAATATTCATGTTAATTATAATATTTACTAAACTAAAAATCAGAACGTTCTCATGGTAAATATTCTCAATCATATCATAATTTTAAAAGTCCAATACTCAATCCCATCTCAATAGAAAAAATATACAAAAATAAAACTTTCACCATCAAGACCGAATGTTCCTTGCAAAGAACTTTTATTTTTAAACTAAAAAAAATCTTACAAAACTACTTCAAATTGGGAAAAATAATTTTTTTGCTTGTTTAGCAGTATTTTAACTTAAATTATACTGGTCAGTTTTGCAATTAAACTACGTTAATGTGAAGAAAAAAAATTAATCGCACATCATGTCTTCTTGGACGAACCACCTTGTCAAAGAAAAATGATAATTTGACAGTGACATTTTGTTTTTTTTATATTAATAAGTTCGGATACCTGATTTTGAATACTTTAAGCCATAGACTATCACTCTTTTCTTTCGATAGGCGCGAATTTTTGAACTTAAATTTATCGCTAAAGTTTTAGTTCCTCTGATGGCACATCCGGCGATACTTCGAAGTCACCTCCGAAAATGTCTCGGCGTTACTGACTACAAAGTTTCAGTTCCTTCTGAGGCACATCCGGGCTTACGAGGCTATGGCACCAAAGCTGTAGCACCACTGTGCATCGTAGTATTTGAGTTCTAAAAATATATGAAACGTGGATGACTTTGATCTCAAATACTACGACGCACAGTGGTGCTACAGCTTTGGTGTCATAGTAACAAATGCTAAGGCGGACGTATTCTGTCAGAATACAGCACTTTTTTTTTATTGGCCGACACTTTTGATTTTGAACAAAAAATGTATGAATCGTCGATGAATTTCAGATCTCAAATACTCGACGCACAGTGGTGCTACAGCTTTGGTGCCATAGTAACAAATGCTAAGGCGGACGTATTCTGTCAGACTACAGCACTTTTTTTTTATTGGCCGACACTTTTGATTTTGAACAAAAAATGTATGAATCGTCGATGAATTTCAGATCTCAAATACTCGAAGCACAGTGGTGCTACAGCTTTGGTGCCATAGTAAAAAATGCTAAGGCAGACGTATTCTGTCAGAATACAGCACTTTTTTTTTATTGGCCGACACTTTTGATTTTGAACAAAAAATGTATGAATCGTCGATGAATTTCAGATCTCAAATACTCGAAGCACAGTGGTGCTACAGCTTTGGTGCCATAGTAAAAAATGCTAAGGCGGACGTATTCTGTCAGAATACAGCACTTTTTTTTTATTGGCCGACACTTTTGATTTTGAACAAAAAATGTATGAATAGTCGATGACTTTTAGATCTCAAATACTCGACGCACAGTGGTGCTACAGCTTTGGTGCCATAGTAACAAATGCTAAGGCAGACGTATTCTGTCAGAATACAGCACTTTTTTTTGTTGGCCGGCATTTTCGATTTTGGACCAAAAATATATGAAACGTGGATGATGTCCTTTCAGATCCAGATAATGATTGGATAGCTCGTTACGAGCTGCCAAAGTTTAACAAAAGTACAAACCACGATAAAAAATTCAACTTAGAATTCGATTTAAAAAAAAAGGTGATAATAGATTGCTAATGATCTTAAAAACATCTCTTCTTTCCAATGATATATCACATGTAGTAATTAAATATTGAAATTCGTCAAAAAATCAAAGTTTGGGAAGAAAATGGAATAATAATACAAAAATTATCCATACCTTCCCTGAAGCATAGCTGTCTTGCTGGCTACTGTACATATACATAACCTGTGCTTATGACGCTCTCGAGTTTTAAAAGAATATAAATCTAAATTAGTTTTTACAAACATTGCACATTCAAGAATATACAAGCATAGTAATAGTACGGTCAAAATTTTAAGCTTCACAAAAATCACAAAAAATGGTTTACTAATAAAATACCCAGAAAACTATTTGACACTAAATCAAAACAATATTATATTATGGGATTTATGGGCATCATGGCAAAATAATATTATGCAAGAAACATTCCAAACTCATTATGCCAAATCAAATTATATTAATTAATCATATCATAAACGTTCAAAATGTGTGGCTGTAAGTACAGTGCGACATAAAAGAGTAGAAATTAAATTAAGGTACCACTGTCGTTCACTTAGCAACCCTGATAGCGCGACTAGATTGGTCTTGGTGCTTTCTTTTTTTAGTATAAAATTATTATGTGAGTATTATTTTATTTTAGTAGTAATGTAGGTAGGATAGCATTAAAACAGCCATTGTACTCATAACTTTACTTTATTAACGTTTTTACGCGGTCTTCTTTAAAAGACAATAATCTAATCACAACATCTTTTAACTTTTTAGAAATAAACAAGCAGCTCCATCGGGACTTGACATTGAATTTTCGGATAGTTCCAGTTTATTCTGTAACCTATTATTGGTGCCGTTTAAAAGAGCTCGTGAAACACTTTCAGGATCAGTAACTAGTTTTTCGATATCTTGTATAGTTTAGAAATAATTGAGTGAGATCACTTATCGTTTCCACCCTGTATATTATAAAAGCCAGTCTAGCTAGTCTTATTGGTCTTATCCAGAGTTTTCCTTTAATCTAAATATATATATGTAATTCAAAGGTGACTGACTGATTTACTGACTGACATATTGATCTATCAACGCACAGGCCAAACCACTGGACGGATCGGGCTGATATTTGACATGCAGGTATAAGTTATAACGTAGAATGCGAAACTTTGCTTACGCTTAACTTCGGAACTAAAAGACCTACAGACTTGAAATTTTGGATTTTAAGTATGTGATTATAGCTTAGTGGATGACTAAAATTTCTGCGTTCTGGACTTATCCTGAGGTTCTCAAATAGGGGCCTGAAAATGCGGCGAAATGGTTCCAGTAAAGGGTGGTACGGCTGTGTATGCTTCGCGCTCGACTTGTTCACCGAATACGAATATTCGGTAAATGTTTACTATTCGGCGAATACGAATATTCGTATTCTTTGCATCAGTACTTATTTCCACCTTTCAACTCCATCATCAGAACCTGGTCGGTCACCTTAAAGAATTGAATTACAAAAATAGGCTTGTGTCGTTTTATTGCGGAGTTCCTATGGCCACTTTCCAGTTCCATCATCAGATCAGCTCTATGCATTGTCACGAGATTTAAACAAAGGATGTTCTACCAAAGTAAATCGGGGCGGGCCTACTCATTTCACCACAAAAGTAATTAGCTTGCGGATTTGGCCGTGACGTGAGGCGTAGTAACTGATATTTAATTGCTATTTTACATTCTAAATCCAGTCAAGGTTGAGGTATACAGGGTGTTTCAAAATACCCCCTAAAGCCTGAAAGGGCACAGAAACTGAAACAATCTGAAATAGAAGCCGTTGTTCCTATTGTCATATCTTGAACGGTTTTGGAAATAACGTACATCGAAAGTTTCCAAAAATATCGATATGAATTCCCTCCCTTTGATCAGCTGCAGCGGGGTTCATCGAACGCAAATCATAGACTTTGTATTTTTCAGAATGTCAATTAGCCGCATTTTTTGCCTACTTCCTTTATCGATGTGTTAAAAGCATGTTTGTTCGTTAAATAAACATTTTAAATAGGTACTCACTAACACTTTACATGTGTACGTACATTTGAAAAATTTTGTGAAAACTTCATCTATCGAAATCAGGCCACTTGATGGAAAAAAAATCGTAAGTAAATAACTTTTTCCGATAGTAACATCACTACTAATGATAGTTTTCAAACATTCTTAGACAACAGAAAAAAAATAAAAAAATCCGTGAAATTCCAGGTAGGTTACGTTACCGTACCTTCAGTCGAATTCTGTTATTATTTAATCTTTGAAATTGCATTTCCGCCCATCTTTAGCTTACTCCTAGTACCTTTCCTGGTACCACCAGGAGTAAGATTGAATTGTGTTCCGTATAAAAATAAGCATTTTACTGGTTACCAGTTTGTAAGTTCACCATAAGCACCAATAAGGCCTCATAATTACGGAGCCGCAGCGCGTGATGCGGTACTTATTATCGCACGCATAAACACAAAAAATATTGATGCGAGACGGGTGAAGTGGTGGTGCCAGCATCTCTTCCCGCGGTGAATCCCGCAACAATAAACGCCGTGTGAGACGCATCGAAGCCATCCGCAGGATTCGGCTGCAAATAACGTTCCATTTCAAGAATACGCGTCTTAAATCGCTTTTCCGTAAAAGCACTCATGTACACACAATGCCAATGTTTGAACTCAGTACGTCGCACAACGTACGATGCCCGGTTTCTCCGTAAATGAGGCCTTAGTTTTATTTCATTTTTTTATTTTAACAATTTGTTGAGTAGTCATTGGATACAGAGGCGTTCACATCATATTTTCAAAATCCTTGCAAAATGGCTCCTATTTAAAATGCTGAGAATTTAAAACAATTCTAAAATAATAATAATAACAACAATAACAACAACAACAACAAAAAACGTACATTTTGACAAACATTTTATTTAGTAAGGCAAGCGCTCAAAGAAAGGCCAACGCGGAAGCAAAAGTACTAGGGAAACATCAGTGCTTGAGCTTAAGCATTTTGGGTTTTCAGTTTCTTTTACGAAACCCTAATAGACAGTGATTGTAAACATTTTTACTTAGAATTTTTTTTGGTGGCTTGTTTTGAGTTTGCACATTTGCATAGTAACGGTTGGCACCTTTTAAACCCGCGCGTTCGCGGGGGCGAGTGGGGCGCCTTATTACATTTTTCAATTATCCCAAAAGTGAAATTTTAAGTTGGTATGAAGAACATGACGTCATACTGTAGCATCGTATCGTACAACTCCGTGTAAGTTTTTCCCTCCATTCGATAAAATTTGTCGTAACAGAAAAATCAAAAAACATTAACTACTCACATCCATAATCATTATTTCAAAACACATAAATACCTAGTCAATGGTAATACTAACTTACCATCAGGTGAGATCGCGGCCAAATGTTTAACTATTCATTTAAAAAATATGTTTTTATTTACTCATAAACCTTTCTTTAATAAATTTCAAAATCGCCTCGTACTTTTAAACTTAAAATCTTAAAAATCAATGAAAAATTAAAATAATACCCAAAGAAAATGTTGGCAACCTCATTAGTGGGCAGACGCTCGGGAACACCACCCCCCGCCCCATCTAACGGCTAACTCGTGCGCAGCGCTGCGCGCCTGGTGGCGCCTGGTACACAATGGGCCGAAATATGCATTGCGTACTTATTCCGGACCAACAATATTTTTTTATTCACAAATAATTTTAAACATGCCTTTTGTATGTTAAACTTTTGGTGGTACAAATACTCTTAAGATTGTGTATGTAATTCTAACTCAGCAAACTCTTGCTGTAAACGTAAACTTATTACAAAGGTAATGCTAGAACATAATCACGGGATGATATTACTTTAATATGCTTAAACTAAACAAGGCGGCTGAATAAAGGTATGGGAGAAATACTAAGTAAATGCGCGTTATTGACACTGATATCAGAACGCCTAAACATTGAGGCTCAGTCAATGAGAAGGTGACCTTTGTTCCTTAACTCGCCGAGCCTATAATTTACTTTGCGTGTTTGAACACAGTCACTCAATGTTTTGTTAAATTTATTAATTATCTCTTTGTCAAACAAAATAAATCAAAAATAGCACAAAAAAGCACAACTATTTGAATTGCATACTCATCTGTTTTCGGAATGCAGATCATAGATTTAAAAAGATAGCTGATTCTGGTTTTACATTATTTGTAGAACAGTCATGTTTCTGATGTTGCAGTAAGTTAAGAGGACTGTTTATTTACAGAGATGCAATTAATGTTCCCGTGTAAACACGTTTAGGATTGTTATGTTAACAAGGTAACTAAATTTTACAATATTTTTTCGGGTATGTTGGTGGGTGGGGCTTGTCACTTGACACCTTTTGACAAGCAGTTTCATACTAATTATGAGTCATTTGGACATAGACTTAAAATTAAGTTAAAATTTAGTTACCTACTTTAACTACTTAGTACGTGTAAATCAGTCTTAGGCTGCTTTTGCAAAAGTGAAAATTATTAAGGGACGTTTTAGAATGTTGATATGAAAATAAATCTGAGAATTCAATAACATTTCTTCTATTTTAAAATGAGACGCAACTTGGTAGACAAAGTAGGTACATAAACGACATTGCGACATTCCTTTACCTGGGAAATAAAAATTAGCATACTAAAATCATTCGAAATATTGCATTGTCATAATAAGAAGTTGCAAAAATTTGGCATGTGGCACGATCCCGTTCGTACCACTTTCCACTGTGCGGAAGCGCCGAAAGATCGCGACACCGGCCGTCGGCTCTTCTTTGATTTAGTCGTTCATATGCTTCGTGCGTGATCGGTGTGTTTTCCTATCGTTTAACTACTTTCGAAAGCTTTGTGTTTTGTGTTGTTTTGCTACAATAGCAATGTTTTCTAATTTCGAATATTATGAGATGATGTTGTGTGTGGGTCGAGCTGATGGAAATTTAGTTCAAGCCCGTGAACTTTATCGGGAACAGTTTATCGAAGGTAGACCGGCGGCTGACCAGCGACGGCTTCCGTCGTATCAGTGTTTCCTTGATATGGTGACACGTCTCCATTTTACGGGCTCTTCATCGATCGGGTTCTAGTGGACGCCCGTCCGTGTCGTCACGGGTGATGACGGGTGATGGGATGACGGTCACGTCATCATCATCCGTGAACCATAATTTTGAATGCTTGTTGTTTTGTTAACGACGTGCGTGTAATTTTTTTCTCCGTAGGTATTAAATAATACCTAGTAAATACTAGGCGCACAGAATGTTTTATGAGGCGTGGCCGGGGGCGTGAACATAGAAAGTTGCTCCTGGTCACCCCTGGTCACTCCTGGTAGGACAATGAACCCAAATTAGTGATGGGAATTTTTATAATCGATATTTTTATTTTACATTAATTTACCCGAAATTAGAATATGTCGCTATGATTGTAAGAAATTAACAAGGGACTCTTTATAGACGTTTATTAAACACCCTTCAGTTATTAGGGGTTTTTTTGAAACACCCTGTATATCGTCAATAGATAGACATGCGCCACTACCGCGCCTAACTTTGAGTCTGCTAGCATTTAAAAATACTATTTTCCCTTGTCGTTCAGTTTTCAATCATCCTACTAACCTAACTATTGATTGAACTATACAGGGTGGAAACGTTAAGTGATCGCACTCGATTATGTCTAAACTATACAAGATAATTATCGAAAAACTGATTACTGATTTTAGATTACCCTATTATTATAGTGTGAGTCTTGATAAAGTGTACCTACTAGGGTTTGTACCCGGGTAGTCCCGGAACCGAAAGAACCGGGAAAACCCGGGTTTTTTCGACAGCTTAAGAACCGGGTCAAGAAAATTCAAAACCCGGTTCTTTCGTCACTTTCGGGTTAGGTTTTGCATAGTTACCTAAAAAATTGTTATAGGTATTAGGCATGAGTCGTCACAAGAAAAATTGCGAACGTATAGAGAACCGAAAGATATCAGATTAGCTACTAATAAAGATTACTTATTGTACTTTGTTTTTTTTTTGTGAGATATGTAAATATTTTAAGCATTTTTCTTACATTTTTTTTAAATCACTGGCACATTTTTGTGTGCGCTTACGCTGCGACAGGTTATACAGAATCTAAACCGCTCAAGTTAGACGCTTGAAAGGCATGCAGGTACCTTAGTAAACTTACAAGCTTAGTTACAACAGGATATTGCAAAATTCCCACGGGAACGGGAGTTAGCGGGAAAAAACATTTGTATGAAAAAATCTAAACCGCGTAAGATAGATGAAGGGGGTAAAACGGAATCCACGCGTACGAAGTCGCGGGCGGCCGCTAGTAAAATATAAAAATCTTAAAGGTTAAATAAACATAAAAAAAAATATATTTTATTGTTTTATGAATATACAGCTCGGCCTTAGATCCGGTGAATGTTACTCAGTGGTATTATCTTATTACAACGAAATCGAAAACATCACCTACCGCAGTATTTGCTGGTAAACATTATTTTTTTATTTTCCTACGGGTGCTAGAATCACCAAGTTTCCAGCATGCCACTGGCCGTGGGAGAAGCAGCTTTTCCTCAAGACTACTCTCGCTACCTCAAGAGCCTCCGCTAAAATTGTCGCGGGGCGCGTTTAGTTTCGAAAATGAGTTTATACCGGATGACTGTCATGTATTACTCATCATCATCATCATTTCAGCCATAGGACGTCCACTGCTGAACATAGGCCTCCCCCAATGCTTTCCATGTTGATCGATTGGTAGCGGCCTGCGTCCAGCGCTTTCCTGCTACCTTTACGATGTCGTCGGTCCACCTTGTAGGTGGACGACCCACGCTGCGTTTTCCGTCCGGTACGCGGCCTCCATTCCAGAACCTTTCTGCCCCATCGGCCGTCAGTTCTGCGTACTATGTGCCCTGCCCAATGGAGGCCCCTAGAGTATGACATGAGTGTCAATAAATGCACTAATGAGTAATTAGTATCAACTTTGAAGCAAATCACCACTAAAATAACTTCTTACCCCTTTTTAACATGGTTAGGGGATGCATTTCATTAAAATACGAAACACGTCTTCCATTAATTCTGTTATAGAATGTTTATGCAAAATTTGAAGTAGATTGGACGAAGGAATATCGTTATCCCATACAAACTTTGCTCCCTCTTTTTACCTCCTTAGGGGTAGAATTTTGGAAAATCCTTTCTTATCAGATACGTCATACAAAGAACACACCGTCCAAGTTTCAGGTCTCTACGATCAACGGTTTAGGCTGTGCATTGATCAATCAGTGGCGCGCGCAGTACTTGGTCTTTATTTTGTTGCGATGTTATTTTAAAACTTCGATATCTCCTAAGAGGTGGAGTTGTCGAGTTTTTGCAGAGGTCGAGCTGTCGTAAGGCTTAAGAGTCGTGATACCGTTTGAAGTGAGTTAAAAGTGGTGTGTTGAAAAAAATCGAGTTGTCGCAGGGGTTGAATTTACCCGGGGTCTAGCTGTCGTGACACCGTTTGAAGTAGATTATAAGCGATAATATGTATTTTTTTAGGGTTGATTATGAGCTTTTATTTTTGACTAGCGGCCGCCCGCGACTTTGTACGCGTGGATCCCGTTTTACCCCCTTCATCTATGTATCTTACGCGGTTTAGATTTTTTCATACAATTTTTTTTCCCGGTAACTCCCGTTCAGGTGGGAATTTTGCAATATCCTGTTGTAACTAAGCTTTAAGTTTACTAAGGTACCTGTATGCCAAATTTCAAGCGTCTATATTACGCGGTTTAGATTTTTTCATACAAATGTTTTTTCCCGCTAACTCCCGTTCCCGTGGGAATTATGCAATATCCTGTTGTAACTAAGCTTTAAATTTACTAAGGTACCTGCATGCCAAATTTCAAGCGTCTATCTTACGCGGTTTAGAGTTTTTCATACAAATGTTTTTTCTAGCTAACTCCCGTTACCGTGGGAATTTTGCAATATCCTGTTGTAACTAAGCTTTGAGTTTACTAAGGTACCTGAATGCCAAATTTCAAGCGTCTAACTTAAGCGGTTTAGATTTTTCATACAAAAGGATTTTCCCGCTAATTCCCGTTCCCGTGGGCATTCTTAAGTATCCTATAACCTGCCCAGGAGTATGAAGAATAATTGTACCAAGTTTCGTTAAAATCCGTCGAGTAGTTTTTGTTTCTATAAGGAACATACAGACAGACAGACAGACAGACAGACAAAAATTTTACTGATTGCATTTTTGGCATCAGTATCGATCACTAATCACCCCCTGATAGTTATTTTGAAAATATATTTCATGTACAGAATTGACCTCTCTACAGATTTATTATAAGTATAGATATAACTTTTTTCTGAGACATGTTACAGTTGAACTGTCATATAATAACACTAGTTTACAAAATTTAACTTTTTGTCTGTTGTTGTGAATTTTATGGCTGATATATTGTTCACTTATGACTTGCTTTTTACAAATCTACCCTCAAGAATTTTTGTGCAGCTCGAATTTTTTTGCAAAAACAAAAAGAAAAAATTCATCATTTATACGTATTTAATTGTTAATACCATAGGTTTTTCAGTATATTTTTATTATTTTCATAAGTTTTTGCGGCATGAGTGGTTCAAAGAGAAGTTGTTTAAGTAACCTAAATAATTTTTGCTACAATATGTGGAGAATATGTGAGCATACGCGTCATATGTAGAGCGGCTTTAGCAGGGTTTCTGGGCTAGGAATATGATGTCTGACTATCGCTGGTGCCTGACACGCTATTGCGCTAAGTCCATACATGAGAGAAGAGTACTAAAGATAAGTCTTTAGGACCTCAGTCCTACATTGAGAACCGTTCAGGAGAATCGCCGAAACGACACCGGTTGGCACTCCGCCCACCTGTGCGGGTTAACGATCTACACCGGGATGCTAACAGCTCATAACAATGCTCGTGTCACCGATCAGTCTGCTGCTGGCTGCGTGTGACCTATTTATTATTTTAGTTAAATAGGTGTCAACGTACTACATAATAATATAGTTACAAGTTTAATGGTCGCCTGGCCTAATGGTTTGAGTACCGGGTCTGGGACTACCGGGTATCGAAAGAGAGCCAGTTCGATCCCCGAACAATAAAAACCTAATAATTATTATGTCTGCAAATGTGCAAAACATACATTCATAGTTTTATTAATATCGATCACATAATAATATTTATTTATTAAAGTATATAGTAATTAGGGACATTTTTATAGTTATAGTATGACATACTTATACAGGGTGTTAGGTAAATGGGTATATGAGCCGACACTAGCACATGTTAACATGGTCATATAAATGGTATGGTGAAGTCAGAAAATTGATATCTTCATTTTAATTATTTTAATTTTCACACAAATCAGATTTCATAAAATTTATTTTGTATGAAAATTAAAAAAATTAAAATGATGATATCAAATTTCTGACTTCACCATACCATTTATATGACCATGTTAACATGGGCTAGTGTCGGCTCATATACCCATTTACCTAACACCCTGTATATAGCCTGACCAGGAACATAAAAACCCTGGCATAGAGGCGCGTCAATTGCATTTGATAGTGCAACACTGAGTACAGTCGTACCTGTGTTAAATTAATAGGCTAACTTTATGTATCAGGATTCAGGATTACGGGCTAATTTGATATTTTCATGAATTAACAAAAAAATATTATTATAGGTAACCTGGTTTAAATAAATTAAATGAAAACATCAGTCGAGCTAGTAGGATTTATTTTATTATTCATCAATAATCAAATTCAGAACTTGAATATTCAACTGCAATGTCTACTCATGAACGCTACAAATTCGGTACTTCTTTCCCAATTCCATAAAATTCAACACTTAGAGAGTGACAAAAAACTTTAAAATAGGTAGTTGAAACAAACCGCAGCTAATTTTCATAGTGTACTGTACTATACGATAAACATGTCAGTCAATTTGACACCCTTGTCGGAAAAATTATTCAATGAAAATATTGTCCGAACCCTTATTATTTCTCTTCGACAAATACTTGAACACATTGTGAACCACTTTTATTTCACGACTATAAAATGATTTTAGCAATTTAATTCACAAAATCAATTGCGCACATTTAAAATAAAGTTTGTTTACACTTTGACAGCAATAGACTGACATGCAAGGTGACATGTCAATGAAGTTTTCAGTTACTGTTGCCATTAAAAGAAATTAGTACCATTAGTTTTCCGCAACATGGCGAGGGTTTTTATGTTCCTGGTCAGGCTATAATATACTAGCGGCCGCACCCGACTTCGTACGCGTCGAACCCGTTTTACCGTAGCTGCGCTGCGTAGTTTCGTAAAAAGATTTCTTAGCGGACGTCTACTACACCCTACCCTGGAACCTCCTTTTACCCGACTGCGCCAGAAGGAGGGTTATGTTTTTCGAGTGTGTGTATGTGGGTATGTTTGTTCATTTCTTTGGCACGGCCCTACAGCTACAGCCTAAACGGCTTGACCGATTTTAGCATGAGAGGTGTCGTTAGATTTGTATTAGATTCGTCTTAATCGTGAGAGTGACACTGGCTATATTAAAATTGGAAAACATTAAAATGGCGGACTTTTGGCGCCATAATGCGTTACTTAAAAACATTTTTTTTAGTAGGGGGGCGTCCATAAATTACGTGAGACAATTTTTGCTATATTTCAACCCCCCCACCCCCCTTGGTGAGATTTGGTGAGAATTTGCCTGACCCCCTCCCCCACCCCCTAATCTCACGTGATATTTAAAAAAAAAACTGAAATTTAATAGTTTTGGAGTAATTTAACTGAGAAAGTTTGCATTTACCGTTGTCGCTAACGAGTGCATCAAAAAGATCTATATATAAAGTTTAAGATTTTAGTTCTTGAAAGTATCTGCTAGGGACGCTGTACAATCATCATACATTAATTAATGTATGCCATTTTTACGCAGTCGCTAGCGGATGACGATCGATATAAAGTTGCACTAAGCCCACTGATTACGAATAGATCCAGAAAAACACGTGTAGTGAAGTGACAGCGGTTAGTACTAGGGTCTCATTGTTTTTTTTTACAGAAGTACCTTCTATTTTGATTTAAAAAAAAACTTGTTTTATAACTTTCCTAATTTCGTCATTTATTCTGCATTTTAGTATTCACACATGCAGACGGGAGCATTGTTAGTTTTAGTTGTTTAGACGGTATAGAATAAAATATCATTATCATCATAGAAAACATAATTTTTTAGGGTCCCGTAGTCCTGACAAGGAACCCTTATAGTTTCGATATGTCTGTCTGTCCGAGGTTTTGCTTGCAAAATATTGGCACTAGAGAGCTGTAATTTTGTGGAGGTATATGTATATTAATCACGCCGACAAAACGGTAGAATAAAATTAAAAAAAAAACATTTTTTTAGGGTAGCTCCCCTACATGTAAAGTGGGGATGAATTTTTTTTCATCTTCTACACCATCATGTAGGATATCGTTGGATGACTTGGGGGTTTCAAAGACTATTTTTCGATTTAGAGATCCGTTTGCAAACTATTAAAGTTTAAAATGCCAATTTTTGTTCGAGCAGGGCGTCCCTCTAAAAACTAGACTGTTGGCTTGAAAAATCTGGAAAAATTCATAATAATACTACTTTTTATGAACTTTCAAGAGAACTATAACGGTTAGGGTAGGTCAGTTAGTTTAAGAGTAATAGTCATTTAACTCATGTATTATAAAATTTCATATCTAATAAAAAATCCTTAGAAGAAAATATTAAAAGCGACTTTAGATGAAGTAATTGCTTGCTTCTGAAATATATTTTGTTAACGACGGACAACTACGGAACCCTATACACTGCGCGTGACACGACACGCACTTGGCCAATTTTTTTACTTAAGATTTAAACCTAGTTTTCTGGCAAACTCTATTTCTCTATTTCTTGTGGAAAAAATTACGTGATATTTCCTGAGACCCCCCCTCTCCCCCACGTGAGATTTAGTGAGGTTTTTGTTGACCCCCTCCCCCCCCTAAAAGTCTCACGTAATTTATGGACGCCCCCTAGCTTACGAAAATGTATAGTAGTAAGTACTTAACTAAAAAGATTTGGGTTTTTTTTAAATCTTTTTAGTTAATTTTTACGCAGTTGGGTTTTTTGTTTATTCAATATAAATAAGTTAATTACTTTTTCGGATATCGTGAGCTTGTGTGCTGTACTTCTACTAATAGATAATTTTGTCAACTATCGTATGATATGAAATATTTGCTTATTAGTGGCAAGGTGCCCATGCTGTCGCTTGTTTTTGAAGGAAAAGGTAAATACAAAAAAGTAACTTAAATCCTTGTAATTTGGCGAAAGGTGGGTCAACAAGCCCCAGATTTCAAGTATTTTCGTCGATAAAATTGTCCATAGATCACGCCCTTAAAGAATTATCACTACATTTCCGGACATTATTGTGCCTTCTACCTTTGCGCAAAACACAAACAGCCACGATTGAAGGACATAATATCCATAATTTAAAAATAAATTAATAAAATATGTCAAATACTGCGATAGTCCAGTTTTGAAATAAACAACGTACCTACCTACCTAATTTGTTCACCTTCATCTTTTTATTGCGTGGGTGATAAGTAGCGCACACGCTGTAAGCTAGTGTGCTGGACAGAGACAGCGAGCTCTATCATTGAAGAGGCGCGGGGCGGAGCGCGGGGTGCGCAAGCGTCCATCCATCGTGCGACAGTCGTCATCGCGATGTGCCACGCAGTGGTCCTCGGTGTACTGTTCTCGTTACCTTCCTACCTATATTCGGCTGTCCCATTCAGGTGAGCTCGTTGGTAACCACCACGGCAGCTCCACTTCGTTATTTATCAGTTTATTTATTTGTGAGCTTGTTTGTTACTAGTGTTATTTGTCTTGTGACTATAATGTATTTGGTGTTTGGACTTGTAATTTATCACAAATATAATGTGTTGGAGAAAAATATAATGTTATGGCTGCCAAGGCACTTCTGATAAATACCATAGGTACGTCATCGATATCGAATCGTCACTGACCCTGCTCGGCATTCGAGTCGCGTAAAAGTGTCTCGGGTTTGCCGGGCCTCGGACCGGTCCTAACCCGCTCTTTGTGAATGGCCACTTTCGCATCGCGAGTAATACAAAATGCAGTAGTGGATGAGTCACGACGGCAGTAGTGCGTGTGATTGACATATCAAACGCCGCGGTCACGAGCGATGGCCTCTAAAGGCGGCCACTGCCCGACCTATACGGCTCTACGGCTCGTTACGGAAGCAGACAGTGCCAGATGCGCTGATGTGATCGGATTTCTGGACTCCACGGTATCTGG
This sequence comes from Ostrinia nubilalis, assembly GCF_963855985.1. NCBI lineage: Eukaryota > Metazoa > Arthropoda > Insecta > Lepidoptera > Crambidae > Ostrinia > Ostrinia nubilalis. The sequence continues at coordinate 73,036 of NC_087094.1, read as the reverse complement.
TACTGGCGTGGGGTAGATTTGGCTTCTGGCACGCGACGCCAATGCCTGGGATGGATCGTTGCCTGGAGGTACTTATGCTGTGGCTGTCCGCGTTCGTCGGTGCAATCTTTGGGAAGTTAGTAGTACCCATTACGCTAGATGCAGCGCACTAGTCACTAACTTGCCACTTCTGACCAGCTTGGGGGATCCGGTATTTTAATATAGGTAACGTCATTCTCCGTCCAGTCGAGTATTTAAAAAATATATTATTAATATTTATTAAATATTAATTATGCTTTATTCAACAAATATTACATTTATTCCAACTAAAAAATATTTATTTATTTATTTGTTTAATATTTGCATACATATTAGTTATTTGTTTCACAATAAAGGCTAGAGGGAACTAAGCCCAAATGGAATAGTAAGCGCAAGAAAAGTAAGCTTGTTCACAGTTCACAGACCACTGGCTTAAGTTTTTTCCACACAAGACAGTTGACGAAGTCAAACACTAGTGAAAATATAAGGATTTCGTTTTTTGCCATTTGTCTACGGAAGACGGAACCCTAAAAACGTAGTAAGATGACGCTCTACCTCTCATTAGACGAAGCTTGTATGAAGAATTGAAGACTTATTTTAGATTGTATGAAGACTATCCATCTAGCTAGACTTTTTTAACCTTAAACGGCAAAAGAGGTTTTTTTTTAGTTTATTTTGGAACAACAAACAATTACACTTATAAATTAAGTATAAATATGGACTTAGAACACATATTATGATAAAAGTATAATCTGGCCCCGTTGTACACACATAGAATAACAAAATATGTGGGCGAAAGATATCTGTATAAAAAAAATTAAAAATACTTAGTGCACAAATTATAATTTTAACATGTCTATCTGTCATAGCTCCTGAACGAGAAGCGATTTTTTTTTTATAAAAGGTAACCTAAGCGCGAGTGTGCTTAGCTTGTTTGCTGTTTAAAAGTTATAGGATTGATAGTGGGGATGGAAAACCTAACAAAAGAAAGAGTATCACATTATAAATTTATTCAATAGGGTCCCGTTTCCACCCTTTGGGTACGGAACCCTAAAAACGGTACCGCTTAAAAATTTAGCGCCCTTTCAAAGGGCAATTTAAGCTACTTAATAAGGAAAGATTACAAAATTAAGTCTAACTCCTAAACGATAAAATCGTAGGAACATACATGGGGGTGATTTGGATACACCTTCTTGATATAAGGAATTTGAACGTTAACTGCCTAGCCACCCTGTATACCTATTCAAACTTTTGTGACGTTTCATAAATTCATAATACATAGGAACGAGTACATATTTGATTTGAAAAGAGAGCAGTCTCTTTAGCAATAAGTCTCGACTCGATCGCTATCCATCATATCAAGCCAGTGGTGATAACGCAATCTTATCGAATGAACTGCAAAAAATATGCTTTGCCATGTCGTACTTATCTGGCACTTGTTTAGGGAATAACACGCATTCATTTAACAACATACTTCTAGGACACTAAGCAAATAAAGCTTAAAAACCTTTTTTTTCGGCCGGGCAGAAATATGTACCTATGTATTTAAAAAAGTATAGTATAAATAAGTAGTAATCTGTTACGGTAAATGTGATAAATTGAAAATTATTGATAATTGCCGGTTATTATGAATAATTACCGACAGTCGCGGTAATTTAATCCCATTTATCAATGATTATTTAATAATGTAAACTTAGTACTAACAAAAAATATCATAAAAGAGAACACTGGCTCGTGTAGAGCGCTCGTGTACAGCAGACATACATTTTGAACGTTTTGATACTATTACCAGGCCTGGCACACTCCGCGCGGTACATCCGATAATCACCTACAGCGAAGCGCCCCGCCGGCGGGTATTATATCAGTCGAGTGTCACGCGCGCGCCCGTCAGGACGCTGGCGTGCGTTGTAGTATGATTATAATTCTATGATCGAAGTATTATTTAAAAATGGACATAAAGAGAAAGAAATATTGTGCGGCGTTCGGGTGTTTAAATTCGAAAAGAAATCTACCGGGTTCATCTTTTTTTTTTCGCTTCCCAAAGATGCTGAAAGGTATGTTGGCCATGTAGGTAATCAATAATTCTTAGGATAGTAGAGGAACCTAACCTACCATGACTACTGCTCAGAATTCGTTCGTTCGTTTCAGCCAAATGACGTCCACTGCTGGACAAAGGCCTCTCCCAAGGTTTTCCATAATGAATGCATACTTACCTACATACGTACCTCATTACAAATAAGTAGATTAATTATTTTTTCACTAGACAGCAACCCTAACAGCGTAAGAAGAGTTCAGAGGTACGCGATAGAAAGAGACAAAACTTGTAGGTGAATAAAATTGTAGGTACGTAGTGCTGTGCGAGCTGAATTCCACTGTATCGCGTCGTAGCAAGACTCGCATTTATTTAAATCGTTTTGCGGAGTAATCCTTCTGTACCTGTACTATTACTTATTCTGTGCTATTACTTATTCTGTGCTTTGGGCTAGTGGACGCGCTGTGTGAAATTGTCCAAAAATATTTATTGATTTATTATATTTTTGTAGATTATGTACGATTTGATTTTCGATTCCCTTGATTAATCGAAACCGAAGCTGAAGAACCTAGCTGTATCTCTTTAGGACGCTCCTTTTTGACAGGAGAAAGTGTGATGCTCAGATGATTGAGCCTGACACTAATAAATTGTTTAAAAATTTGTAGATTAGTTTAAAAAATAAATGATGATTGCGTCGTGTCGAATGCGCGGCGGTGTTAAAGCACGCACTTGTGGTTGCAGGAAGGCGCGGCGCAAGGAGCGCGAGGGCGAGAGCGCCGGCGACCCCAAGCTGTACCTGCAGGAGGCGCTGCTGGAGCGCAAGCTGCCCGACATCGACATGCGCCAGCTCGTCGAGCTGCCGCACGGGCTCGACTACAATGAGTGGCTCGCCTCGCACAGTACGTCTCTTTCTCACTCCCTTTTTTACCGTGGAAAATGTATTAAATTTCACACGCGCCTCTGTGGTCAGGCGACGGGTTACGTGGGACCCTGCCAGAATAGCAGGGCCTACCTACCCACTGAAATAACCACGAATGGTCATCTTTTTTTATTTCGTTTTATTATTACACTAGTTCTTTCAATTCACTAAGGCAGGGGTGTCCAAACTAGATAAATAAAATACTGGTAATAATAATATCGTTATTTATTATCTACTTTTTCATTAATTTGTCTTTTGGCCCGCGGGTCATAGTTGGACAGCCCTGCACTAAGGCGATTGAACGTTTCAGAGTAGGTGTGACTCTAGAAACGTAAGACCAGGACTTTGGGTAGCAGGTGTCGATATTATGTAATAGTATTACAGTAATACTGTCGATAAATGAACGATTTAATATATTTTTTAAGATTATTAGCAATTTGTATTGCCCAAATTACTAATACCTCGTGTTAAGCTAAATAAGCTTGTGTTATGAGTGGGCTCACCACGATAGTCGAGTGGCGGTGGGATTCGAACCCGCGTTCCTCGGATCTCGAGTCGGCCACTCCGATCCCTTCACCGTTCGGCTATCGTGGCTATTATCTGGATAGTTGCCAGCTGTCTTACATATTTTTTCTGTACGATACAATTCAGCGCGGCAGAAATTACTTTTTGGAATTTGGATTGATAATACGATTACACCACAATCACTATGCCTGATTGCTATTATCAATCCTAATCAAAATCTGTCCTTCAACTGCCTTTCAATCGTGTTTTTCGCAATACACAATACAATAAACACCTGTTCCATATAAAAACTTGTAACGTCTGTTATGTTTGTATTTTCTAACTCTAACGAAAAAAGATGTGTTTATACAATAATGCCACGGCCATGGCATTGATCGAACTGCTTCCCAAAATGTAGCGTATAGAAAGCTTGTCTTGTCTTGATGACACGGAATCGACCATTTGATCAATGCTCGTTTGACCTCGATAACGGTAATGCGTCCACCGCACCGTTTCCTATCTTATCTAAACACTTTTCAATTAGATTTTGTAATGGAGGTAATAAATTAATAATTAGGGATAGGCCGAAATTCGGTTCAGATGCCGAACATTCGGCACAAGAAAAATAATACTTACTTGCACTATTTTGACTGAAAAAAAAATAGAATAGAATTACTGTAAAATAAAATTATGTCTTACTCTGGTCATTTATTTTAGTGAGAAACGTCAATTTAAAAAGGATGGCGTGAAATTAAGTATCGCTAAGCCGCTTTTTTATGTTCTACCGAATTTAGTCGGTTAAACGACCATTACTAATATGTATGCCCTTTTGAAATAGGGCTCGAATTTTTGCTAGAACATTGTATAACAGCCAGCTTTAACCAAAGGGGTGTTTTCGCTATTCAAAGTAATGCCTTTCCAAAGACTAAAATTATTGTAATTTAATTACTCACCAATGAGGGTTTTCGCGAATGAAAGATCCGCTAGATGGCGGGACGTGGATGTGGGGTCTGACTGCTGCGTGCTTGGTGGATTTTGACATATCTGTCAATGTCATGTCAAAATAACCAATCATGTAGCATTTGGACCTCGCGTCTACGTATTGCCATCTGGCGGATTTTTCATTCGCGAAAACCCTCATTAGTTAAGTACATAGGCCAATAACAGGTCGCGCGTCCTGCCTGTCATTGGCCTATGATCGCGTCGGCAGGGCGGCCGCGGCGATAACAATTCGATAACAACTGACTATCGCTATCGTTCGCAGCGTTGGCGCTGTTCGAGCACGTGAACCTGCTGTACGGCACGGTGTCGGAGTTCTGCACGCCGGCCTCGTGCGCCGACATGACGGGCCCGGGCGGCCGCACCTACGCCTGGTACGACGAGCGCGGCAAGAAGTCGCGCGTCGCCGCCCCGCAGTACGTCGACTACGTCATGACCTACACCCAGAAGACCGTCAACGATGAGACTGTCTTCCCCACCAAATATGGTAAGTCATTCCCTTCATCATCATCATCTCAGCCATAGGACGTCCACTGCTGAACATAGGCTTCCCCCAATGCTTTCCATGTTGCCCGGTTGGTAGCTAGCAGCCTGCGACCAGCGCCTTCCTGCTACATTTAAGATGTCGTCGGTCCACCTTGTGGGTGGACGTCCCACGCTGCGTTTTCCGGTACGCGGCCTCCATTCCAGAACCTTGCTGCCCCATCGGCCGTCAAGTCATTCCCTTATTCGGCGTTATTTTGAAAACCGCTGGAAAGATTTAAAAGTAATTATATTAGTTCTCTTTTGCATTCGGCTTTATCCCCTTTCTCGAAAACGAGTTTATTCAGAGTTTTCTATGATGTCCCTTCTTAATGGACTGGGAAGATCCAACTAAATTAAATGAAAAAGATGTAATTCAATTTTTACCAGTATTTTTTTGACACTTAAGAACGACGAAAATAAAATTAAAGGGGCACTTTACAATATGTCTCGTTACCATTTGGGTCCTACTAGCGCTTAAAGACAAACATAATTGTGGCAAGTGCTGAGAAGAAACACCGGAACAAAGTTACCTCACCAGTCATAATAAAAAAACCCTACCTATAGCCAAATTCAAATACATTAAATATGTGCTGACTGAACTGACCACGCATCCTTGTCATTAATATAATGCACAATAAACGCAGTGTCCCAGTGGTTTTGTTGTGTGCCGCTGCCGCGTCGTTGATATGGTGACGGTTCGGCTTCCAGCGAACGAGTTCCCGGGCGCGTTCGAGGGCGTGGTGCGGCGCGTGGTGCGCCTGCTGTTCCACGTGGTGGCGCACATGTACGCGGCGCACTTCCGCGAGCTCGCGCTGCTGCGTCTGCACGCGCACCTGCACCTCACCTTCGCGCACCTCACCGCGCTGCACCGCCGCTACTCGCTGCTGGACCACAAGGAGACAGACGTGAGTCGCGCGGCCGATGCCGCGATGGCCGATCATATCGACATGAAGCCGATGTACTCCGTTCGATTGATGCGATGGAGAAGTTTCCATTTCATTTCCATTAATCTTTGAAAATTAAAATTTTACTTAAATGTTTACACAGGTGCAAAATAATCATGAAAATATTTCTACAAATAAATAAATTTTAGGGCTTTAAAATTGCATAATTGAAAAATATGCGAACGCATCAGCGTGTGGCGTTACGTAGACCCTTCTTAAGGCTGAATATCGTACAGCAAACTGGCATCATAAAGAGCTCATTTATTCATGTGATTAAACGTAACCAGATTAAGAGCGTTGTAGCAAAAAGTTGGCGTTCGAATTTTAGGTTTTTATTGCTTGACGTCGCGTAGTGAGTGCGCAAACTGCATTTATCTGTACAATTTCAACGCTGCGTCGACTAAACGATCTTAATCCGTAGTTGTATCGTACCTAAGACAGTACATCATACATAATAATAAAGAAATAATGTATAATTTACCTATTTGATTTTTTCTCAGATCAGACTTTTAGCAAAATCAAGTTACGTAATTAATGTATTTTTTACACTAGTAAATCCCTCGACAAGTTTTTAATCTTTAAATTGAGTAAAGTAATAAGTTGATGGGTTTGAAAGAATTTATGTTTTAGTTTATCTTTTTTACAGCATCAAAAGCTTGTTTATGAAAAATATTTACTATTTAAATTTTACTTTTGACTTTTTAGTTTTTATGATGCGGGATGGAAAAATTAAAATTTATTCTGATTTTGTGACGTTTCCGCACATAAATATGGATAGGTTAAATAAATAGAATGAAATGTATGAAAACGAGCGTGCCATTTTTTAAACGTTATCTATAATATCTGTGTCCATCAAAGAGCTCGTAACTAAACATCGTAAGCGCCATTCACATTATTATCTAAAAGTTAATAATAAATATTTAGTTTTTGTAAATCTAAACAAGTCAGGAACAAGTTTAAACACTCATTATGTTTAAATAATTTAAATTGAAATGTTTCTCAGTAAGTGAATTATTGTTAATTCTTATGAGAAATAAAGTTCTTAAACCGTAAACCGTCAGGAAATCAAAGAGGTAAATACTGATATCATTGTGATTTTATAGAATTTATTATTATAAACCACGGTCGTATAATGCTAAAAAATCAGAGGTAACTTTTTTATCCATAGAGCAAAATTTATCTAATCGTGTTTTTAAACAGTTATCCCATTAGGTACACATGCGTTCTGTAATACAAACCCATCAAAAACAATACTTGTCAAAAAACCAAGTCTCACTACTCAGTTGTTCTACGGTAAAAAGTTGTGAGATCCATGTAATACCAAGTCCAGTCCAGGAAATCATTAACGTTTTACATAAATATATTGACTTGGCCATCGCATGAAAACACGTGTAAATTAAATTATTTAGTGCGAAATGAAACGAAATTTTGCATGCCTGTGTAGACATGCAAAATTTCAGCTCAATGGGAAAACGGGAAGTAAATAAATTTTAAGTTGCAAGATTTTACAACTCCAGATGTCAAAGAAAATAAAAGCTTGTAGATAGCTTTACAAAGAAAAGAAAGATTTATGAAGAAAATAAAAAGTACTGTCTACGATACATTTGTTAGGCCGTGTTGCTCCGTCTTACTTTAACATTGACATCAAAATTTTGGATGTCAAAAATCTGTCTAACATAAAACACCGGTTATTGTCAGTTAGGGTCAAAGTTAGGTGGTGCATCTCAGCCTTAGTGTATTTTAATTAAATTTAATACAAATAAGGATGACGAAAATAATCGACAAGTGATCTCACTCGAATTTTTCTTATAGTAGGTATACAAGATGTCGAACAAATGGTTACTTACTGAAAAAGTGCTTCATGAGACCTAGCAAACGGCATCAATAATATGTTTAAGAACGAACTGAATCTATTCAAAAAACCTATATTTCCAGCTTTCATACATTTAATACAGTTACAAACAAACACGAAATCAATGGTTTCTGAGAATTCTGAGTGCCTTAATGCCGTCCCCTTTATCTGTTTATTTAGTATTTATTTATTAGTATCTCTTGATGATATTGTAGCAAGTTAAACCTAAAATCATGTTTTAAATAAGAATGCAATTTACGAGTTTGTTGTTTGATTATTATATATTACTCAATTAAAAATTTAAATTTAAAAAATTAACACTTATAATATGGCTGGCGGCATACATTTAGTATGAAATTCGGAAACATTGAATTTTCGCATAGATCCAGTTTATTCTTTGACCTATTTATTGTTATTGTTTTAAAGAGCTCATGAAGCACTTACAGGAACAGTAAACAGTTTCTCGATATCTTGTATAATTAAAAATCAAGTGAAATCACTTATCGTTTCCACCCTGTACGTATACTTTTAAAAATAAAGTCATTTTATACGTTCATTTGTATAAGTATCTACAATACAAATACCTAACCAACTTAGTTGACGTTTCATAAAACTATTTGTGTAAGTGTCATCGAGCGACCGCAGGTGGATTTGCCATTTACCTAACCTACCCCTTTATTACTAAATGTTTAATATCAGATGAATAGTTACGCACCAATTTCTTTCATTCAGTCGTCAGTAATTGAACTTTCGGAAAAACATGACGAAGCATTGTGTGACCATACAGACGCTATTCAACTTTTATTAGTAAGGAAGAGTATATTTTATGTTGGTAGAAACACAATAGCATAGACTAATGTTTTGACACCCTGTTAAAATTTTTATTAGTCATTTATTTTTTCCTGACCAAGCAGATACCATAATAATATCTTTTGTCTATTCTACCCATATTCTGTAAGTAAAATAATAAAAAGTTTGAAAAGAAAGAAATTACAAGTCCGATTTACCTAAACAAATAAATTAAAAATACTTGCGGATCAAAAGTACTCAATCATACTACAATTTACGAAAAAATCACGCGTGACGCATATACGTCAGTGGGCAGTCAACTGACATAGACCCGGCGTCTACGGGTGCCAAAGCACGACTGATTTATGCCATTTGATGCACCCGATTTTATAGTATTTTCAAATTAATTTTTCATTTGAAGATTGAAGATAGATATTTTTTCTTCTTCACACAATAATAGTACTATGTTTCTTCTTAAGTATAAAGTAGTTTATGTTGCCAAATGACTTTTAGATTATGAGATGTGACCTGTTTTCTTGCAGGAATTTTCTCGAATTTTGACTATCTTAGACATGATAAAAATGCATTTTAATGAATTAAACATCAAAATTTTCTCAATACACTTTCTTCTTCAGGGTATGCTTATTCTAATGAATACATTCTATCTTCTTACTTAGAAATAAATTTGTTGTAATATTAGTTCAAAGTTGTGCCTTCGCGAGTTACCTGGAAATCGGGCTTTCGAAATTCGCTGTTTTTGTAGGCAAAAATCCAATTTGAACGAGATTTTGTCAATAGACATTCCGTAAAAACGTATGATAATTACGATGATATAAGTCAAAAGAAGCTATAACAATAAATTATATGACTAAAATCATTTCGAAATCTGCCAAATTCTCGATTTCTGCATGAAAAATGTGACAACGCTCTTAACCACCAGGCAACTGATTAATAACGTCAACGTGATTGACAAACAAGAGGTATAGTTTTCCAACATTGGACCGTCTCATTTATGACATTGTCAGGAGGGCTCGATCCCATGGAGTATGGACACGATAAAAAATTCTACTTCGAATTCGATTTAAAAAAAAATGATGATAATGGATTGCCAATAATCCTAAAATATCTCTAGCTTCTTTTCTTTCCAATGATATATCACACGTTGTAATTAGATATTGAAATTTGTTAAAAATTCAAAGTTTATGGGAGAAAATGGAGTACCTAATAATACAAAAATTATCCATATTATTACTCCATTTTCTTCCATAAACTTTGAATTTTTAATCAATTTCAATATCTAATTACTACGTGTGACATATCATTGGAAAGAAGAGAAAGTAGAGATATTTTTAAGATCATTGGCAATCCAATATCACCATTAGATTTTTTTTTAAATCGAATTCGAACTTGAATTTTTTATCGTGGTTTGTACTTTTGTTGAACTTTGGCGACTCGTAACTAGTTATTCAATCATTTTCTGGATCTGAAATTTATTTTATTGGACTAAAGGTTTATTCTATATTAGTATAAAAAAAAAATCGGTTAAAATCATGCGAGAAAAGAAATTTAAGCAATTTTTAGGTCAAATTTCGGAAAAATCTGAAAAAAGTAAAAAATTGACGTATCTTCTATACAAAAGTTATAGAAAGTAAGGTTCAATAATTAGCAAATGACCTCCTCTATACGCGTATTAGCTATGGCGGGTTCAGTTTCAGTCATCCTGTATACATACAGGGTGTCCCAAAAACAATGGATAACCATGTAACCATCGATAGGCCTCGCCATGGTCTCCCTAACGTCCAATTTTGACCCCAGTAAAAATATCACCGTTTTCAAGATTTTTAAGTTTTAGTGCATTTTTGGAAAATTGCCACCTGCGATTACTTTTTCTCGTGCCATTTCTACAAATGAGGATACTTTTTAATCTAGTTTTTTTCCTTATCACAAGGGATAGTTGGGCTATCAAAAGAAAAGATTAAAGTTCAACAAACTAGTTTAAAAGTATGAAAATTTTAAGAAATTGCAGAGAAGAAGGAAAAATTAATTCATTGTCTTGCTCCTTTGAATTGCCATCGTGTAAAAAAAATGTAGGAAGACCATCGTGCCCATTACCTTAAAAACTTCCTTGGTTAATTGAGATTCTAAAAAGGTATCACAAGCGTATGTATCCTGTATTATTTTTATCTTATGGCTACTTGAATAGCAACTAGTATGAAAACTGCAAAAATGAGTTTTTCTCGTAATAGTTTAACTAGGACTGCATAGTGGCATTAAATACAAATGGATAATTTTTAGAGTAGGAATTTTGATAAAGCAACATTTTATCATCATCATCATCATCATTTCAGCCATAGGACGTCCACTGCTGAACATAGGCCTGTACGCCAATGATTTTCATAATGAACGCTTGGTAGCGGCCTGCATCCAGCACCTTCCTGCTTACCTTTATGAGGTCGTCGGTCCACTTTGTAGGTGGACGTCCTACGATGCGCTTTCCGGTACGTAGCCTCCACTTGAACCCTGTTGCCCCATTGGCCGTCCGTTCTGCGTTTTTGTGATTACTTATTTTTTGTTTTACACCTTATAAATGTGCCTATAGATAGATGCCTGTGATGATACACGGCTCGGAAACGTGGATTTTTTTGCACAGCGTGCTAAGGAAGGGGCTATGCTCGGGTTTCTTTACGAAACCGTATCAGAAATTAGGAGACCTGTAAACGAACTAAAGTCGCTGACATAGCCCGACGGATCAGCATGCTGAAGTGGCAAAGGGCAAGGCACAGTAGTTCGCAGAACTGAGGCAGCAGGGTTCAAGTGGAGGCTACGTACCGGAGAGCGCATCGTAGGACGTCCACCTACAAAGTGGACCGACGACCTCATAAAGATAAGCAGGAAGGTGCTGTATACAGGCCGCTACCAAGCGGTCATTATGAAAAGCATTAGGGTACAGGCCTATGTTCAGCAGTGGACGTCCTACGGCTGAAATGATGATTATGATGATGATAAAATGTTGCTTTATCAAAATTCCTACGCTAAAAGTTATCCATTTGTATTTAATGCCACTATGCAGTCCTAGTTTAACTATTACGAGAAAAACTCATTTTTGCAGTTTTTATACTAGTTGCTATTCAAGTAGCCATAAGATAAAAATAATACAGGATACATACGCTTGTGATACCTTTTTAGAATCTCAATTAACCAAGGATGTTTTTAAGGTAATGGGCACGATGGTCTTCCTACATTTTTTTTACACGATGGCTGATCAAAAGTGCAAGACAATGAATTAATTTTTCCTTCTCTTCTGCAATTTGTTAAAATTTTCATACTTTCAAACTAGTTTGTTGAACTTTGATCTTTTCTTTTGATAGCCCAACTATCCCTTGTGATAAGGAAAAAAACTAGATTGAAAAGTATCCTCATTTGTAGAAATGGCATGAGAAAAAGTAATCGCAGGTGGCAATTTTCTAAAAATGCACAAAAACTTAAAAATCTTGAAATCGGTGATATTTTTACTGGGGTCAAAAATTGACGTTAGGGAGATCATGGCAAGGCCTATCGATGGTTACAGGGTTATCCATTGTTTTTGGGACACCCTGTATAATAGGATATACATACATATATACTTCTTAGTTTAAAAGTTATTATTACGTTTTCTTTATAGCAAGCAATTGAAAGAAAAAAATATTTTTTTTAAATAAAAATAAAACAGATATTTTTTGACATTTGTTTCGTCCATAAAAATAGGTCTAGTTTCACCTTTTTACCTATTTTCATATGTGCACTTTATCAAGACTCATACTGTTTAAAAAAAATCGTACTTCGTTGTGTCCAACTGATTCTGAGATTTGGCATTTGGCTAAACGTTATCCTGGCAAAAACTCAAATAAATCTGAAACCTTGGCCCAATTATAGTTTTTAAAAAAGAGGTCAAAAATTTTTCGAGTTTTTTTTTAAGTTTTTATAGATTTATTTTCTTCGGATTACTTATTGTAAACAAAACGTAATAACTTTTAAACTAAGAGGTATGTCCTGATAAAATAAAAATAATAATGCTAAACAACAGGCGATACTAAAAAAATACATAAAATACTCAGAAAATGGCAGATTTTTTTTCAAAAAGTATATTTTTTATTATTTGTTGTCATTTTCTGAGTATTTTGTGTATTTTTTAGTATCCCCTGTTATTTAGCATTATTACTGTTTTTATTTTGGTGGTGACTGAGTTTGTTCCGGCGTTTCTTTTCAGCACTTGCCATAATATTATGTTTGTCTCGAAGCGCTGGTAGGGCCCAAAAGATAAGGAGACATGTAAAGTGCCCCATAAGGGCTACCTTTTCTTTTTTATTATTTACTATATTTTGTCGTTCATAAGTGCCACTTGTGGTCTAAACTGAATAAATATTTTTGATTTTTTTTTAATTTTTCATCAAAATCCGTTCAGTAGTTTTTGCGTGAAAGAGTACAGAGACAAACATCCAGAAATCCACACAAACTTTAGCATTTATAATATTAGTAAGATGACACTCAGAAATAATGTGGCTTTCTATTGGTAAATGAATTTTTAAAATCGGTTTGTAGATCCCGAGATAACCCCTTACAATTTGACAAATATACAAACACAGAAACTTTACCTCATAATATTAGTATAGATTAAATGATTTCATATTAATCACATTTACCAAATTATGAGATAATTATTTACAATACCGGTAATTATGAAGAATTTTCACATTTATCACATTTACCGTAACAGTCAAACTAAAATAATAATATAATTTTCCAAATAATTACACGAAATTATTTTATCATCATTGTACCAGGTTTTAAAAGCAAATAAAATTATTTTATTTGATTTGAAATACGTATTGAGAAAAACGGTCTTCTTCCAGCTGTGGACGTCATTCGGCAATCTTAAAATAATTGCCGTTCGTTCATTTGTCTCGTCGCTAATTTGTGAAGGTTTAGGGAAAGTCTAAATGCCGAGAAAATAGCGGTGGTGGTACTTAGGTAGGGTTGGTTAAAATGTAATTAATTACATTGTGTGAGCTTATTCTTATTACCAAATAATAATCAGCTTCGGTGGTTTCAGGTGCTGCGCGACCTGGAGGTGGCCTTGCGGCTGACGGAGGCGGGCGGCGAGGACGAGGCGTCGCCGCGGCGGCGCTCGCCCGTGGTGACGCAGCCGCTGGCCACGGCGTGACGCCCCCGCCCCCGCCCGCTCCATGCGTCCGACCGCACCAAGTGTCGACGAGTTGTTAATTCTATTGTAAATATTTCGATCTGTTAAGTAGTTTTAGGTGATTACGTTTAGTTTGTACTATGATTTGTGATTGCTTCGGTTGTAAATAAAAGTGATATTTGTTTAACTAATAAACCGAGAGCTTTATTGACTTTCTTTATTTCATCTGACATGCTAGCAAATCCTCAATGACTAGCTTATTTTCTGGTTCCTGCTTCCTGAGCCGGGCATGTTTAGGATATTAATAAATTAATGGTAACTATTTTACCACTTCGTTTTTTTTAAAACCCAATAAATCTGTCGTCCTGGATTAACCTCCAGGTTTATTATCTTAACAATTTTTTCAAAATAATTGAATTGCGGGTAGGGGGAAATGTTAAACATTGTCAAGGGTTTCGCAAGATTGATTCCTTAAAATAATGATATAAAACGGTATTTCGAAGGTACAGGGCCATACACTATTGGTATGGTCTTAATATTTATTTTTCTCAGAATCTCTGAACACTTCAAACATTGGATTGTGGGTATATGTACAATTCTACAAATAAATCCTAGTGTGAAACTCATATTCTTTTTGGTAACACCTGTCCATCAAAGGTAACAATTTACCATTATTTTCATTTTTAAGGTTCCGTAGTCCTGACAAAGAAATAACCATTATAGTTTCGTTATGTCCGTCTTGTCAGTTTGTCTGTCTGTCCGCCCGAGGTTTTGCTTGGAAACTGTTGGCACTAAAGCTAGAGAGCTGTAATTTTATGGAGGTATGTACTTTATTAGTCACGCCGACAAAGTGGTAAAGCCTGGTCCGTGAGCACGTAGAATTTTGTCCAATGACCCCAAGCTACCCATCCTTATCGCTCGTGCGTAATTATATTGCTGTCGCGACTGTGCTACGGGCGGCCAGTGAGTGTGCGAGCGCGACAGCAATATAATTACGCGCGAGCGATAAGGATGGGTAGCTTGGGGTCATTGGAGAAAATTCTACGTGCTCACGGACCAGGCTTTAGAATAAAAATTTGAAAAAAAATAAAATTTTTTTTTTGGGGTAAGTACCTAGCACATGTAAAGTGGGTGTGATGTCAAAGTCAAAGTCAAAGTCAAAATTTCTTTATTTGTTTGGACTAATAAATAGTTCTTACAAATCGTCATTTTGCTCTTAAGGAGCCTCTACATGTCTCATAATCTTTTTACCCTACCAGCGCTTCGAGACCAACATTTGGCAAGTGCTGAGAAGAAGCGCCGCAACAAACTCAGTCACCACTGTCTGCCGGTTAATATAAATAAATAGAAATAGTAGTAGTAGGTACATTCGATTCAGGAGCAGTTCACTGAATTTACCATGCATTCTTGTATGGTGTATCTTATAAGAATGGGTATACAAGATTGCGTGGTATATTAAACAAGGTAGTGAATTGAGTGATGATTTTGTTTTTCATTTTCTACTCCATTGTGTGGGTTTAGGGGTTTCTAAAAACACTCCCATTAAAATTTTAAGAAACACTTGAAACATAAAAATAATGCTGGTTTTTAAATTGTTCAATGATACAACAAAAACTAGACCATAAAAGGTATTAATATCAATAAAAGCATAATTTTTTACTTTATTTTTAACGTTTCAAGTGTTTCTAAGAGATTTAAATGGGAGTTTTTGGTAAACTTTTTGATGTCAACTTATTGCTTACTTTTTTAGCTGTCGAACCAATTCACTCTTATATGTAGGTCCTGTACATCGGTACATTTTGCTAAATAAATGAATCTACCACTAACCAAAGTTAGTTCGTTTAAAATTTTTTTCGAAGTCAATTTCAATTTTTTTACTGATTCGTGGTCAGAATAAGCTACTTTTAATCAACTCCCTAAATATGGCGAGGATTGAAATCAACACCCTGTATAGGTGCAGAAACAAACTTTCGGAGTACATGTCGGACATGCTTAGGGAGGGAATGACGTTTTGGGTCATTTATGATGTTTTAAAAATAGTTCTTAAAATATATTTTATATGAGTGGAACTCAGGGTGGAATAAAAACACATTGCGAGCTGTTATTTTAACAATTTTGGAATAAAGTATTATTATAGGTAGGTAGTACGGTAGTACCTACCAAGTGAAATATGGCGGGGACTTCTTAGTCCCTTTCTTTTCTTTTTCTTCTTTGTAATAAAAAACAACAAGAGTTGTGAAATGACCTATCTACGAAAGAGCTTTCGCTTACCAAGGACGAGACAGCCTGGGGGGATGACTCCTCCAGGATTATCACTGACTAAGTACTAACTAAACTAATAATTTATTAGAGACGTCCATCGAAACCAAATATGAAAAGAACAACTTACCAGTTGCCTGATGAAATACACTACACTACTTTACTGATCCTATTTTTTAGTTGATGATGATTATGTGGTTAATACGTGCTCTGTGATAATGATAACAAAAATTATAGTAAAACGGTAGAACGATGATAAATATTAGCCAGCCGTTTCCCGCGCTTTTACTTTGATTCAGAGAGCACGTAATGTGGCACGTAATAAAGTTTGATTGTTTTCTTTTGCAGGAAAAGGCAAAGGCATTAAGTGATACAGCCAAGTCGTTTGTATTTAATCTGTATTTATTTAGGTATAGACCTCAGAATGCCTCAGACTATAGAGGAATTATAGATGACCCACGCTGAACTGTCCCGCCAAACTCAATGACAGGGGGGCGCTACCATCGTTCAACTATATGGTTTCCAACATGGCAAAAATCTGAACCAGCGATCCGGTATTGACGGTGGCGCCCCACTGTCAATGTCATCGACAGGACAGTCCAGTATTTTGGAACTATAATTCCTCTATGCCTCAGACCAAGTATAAAAGTCAAATGTATGGACCTTAAAATGACTTTGACAGCGGGGCGCCACTGTCGATTCCGGATTGCTGATTCCGTAAACAGTTCTCTGTCTACGGCTCAGTGTTGCCAGAAGGTTACTTTTGTAACCTTTTAGGTTACTTTTGAACTGCTTTGGTTACTTTTAGGTTACACTAATGAAAAGGTTACTTTTAGGTGATTTTTCAGAAATTGTAGATTTAACATTTACAGGTTATTCAGTAAAAAATATTAATAGTGACAATTTAAAAATTATGTCATAAACTGCATTTAAACATAAATTTGATTTATTGTTTGTTAAAAAAAATGAATTTTAGCGAATGTTTTTCGATAATAAAACGCAAATCCAGGAAACGTTTTTATACGACCGGTCACTTTTCGGTCTTCATGGAATGGTCATTCATTTTCGCTCCGCAACCCCCCCCCCCCCCCCCGTATGAAGGTTACTTTTTATTCAAAAAGGTTACATTTTTTTATATTTCTGGTAATTTCTGACAAGACCCGACTGGCAACACTGCTACGGCTGATTCCGATTTTTGCCTGGAAACTACAGTTGAACGATGGTGGACACATTGCTTTTATAGATGACCCACGCTGAACTGTCCCACCAAACTCAATGACAGGGGGGCGCTACCATCGTTCAACTATATGGTTTCCAACATGGCAAAAATCTGAACCAGCGATCCGGTATTGACGGTGGCGCCCCACTGTCAATGTCATCGACAGGACAGTCCAGTATTTTGGAACTATATTTGATTTATCGTCAATCGAACCGTCGAACTACGAAAAATAAAAACTAGGGACTCGGCTGTATATCATGATGTCTTTACTTTTTATGTAAAAGAAACGGTATCAAAAAAAAACTAGTTTTTTGTCTCATCTGTGGTCTCATTGTCTGTCAGATTTATCTGTTGTCTATGTTGTCATTTTGTCAATAAATGGGACTGAAAATTGACGGCGACGACTGCGAAATTATCAGAAAATCTGACAACCAGTGTAAAAATCTTTTAGATAATTTTATCGTTGGCTGTGCAAAAGTCGATAGTCATTATCTTATGAGAAAAACGCAGCATAAGAACGTAAATCTTCATTGTCCATAAAATGCCTGTGTCTCCGGGAATCTTTTGAAGCCAGCAGCAATATCTGTAGCAGCATGTACGACAGCACATGCGGAGCCGCCGCCACCGGCCAGTGCGGCAAGGGGCAGCCCGACGGGGACGGGCCACCGAAGCGGGATCCGCCGCCCGCACCGATCGAGCGGGACTACAGCGGGTTCGACATCGTCAAGGCGACGCAGTACGGCGCCTTCGCTCGCGTCAAGGAGCTCGTCGAAGCGGGCTGGGACGTGAACCAGCCGGACCGCGAGACCGTGACGCTGCTGCACTGGGCCGCGATCAACAACCGCCGCGAGATCATCCAGTACCTGCTGGCCGCCGGCGCCGCGGTGGACGCCGTGGGCGGCGAGCTGCAGTCCACGCCGCTGCACTGGGCCACGCGCCAGGGCCACCTGGAGGCCACGGTGCTGCTGCTGCGCGCCGGCGCGGACCCGGCGCTGCGCGACGCCGAGGGCTGCGCGTGCCTGCACCTGGCGGCGCAGTTCGGGCACACGGCCGTGGTGGCGTACCTGGTGGCGCGCGGCGTGCCGGTGGACGCGGCCGACGCGGGCGGCATGACGCCGCTCATGTGGGCGTGCTGGAAGGTGGCGGCCGTGGACCCCGCGCGCCTGCTGCTCACGCTGGGCGCGTCCACGCGGCCCGCCGACCGCTCGCACGGCAACACGGCGCTGCACTGGGCCGTGCTGGCGCGCAACACCACGGCCATATCCACTCTGCTCCTCTATGTGAGTCTGATCGTGCCGGAACTGCCGTTATACAACTTATATTTAATATTTACAGTGAAAACTCTTTGAAAACACTCAATGTAACGACAAAGCCCTTATAACATGCTTTGCTTGATTTTGGTTCGTTACCTTATTTTCAGTCTGCCCTTTTGTCTCTCCATTTAACATCGACTCTACTATAATGTTGAAAAATGCTTAGTCCCTTAATTGTTGTTCATAGAGTTGACCAGAGTTGACACTGTATATCAAACAACAGGATCTGTATCAACACATTGTAACATCTATATTACTATTATGGAAGCGTGATAGCAGTAGAGTAGTGATGGCAGTTACATCATCAGGTCTCTTTTGATGCTAATGCACAAAGCTATAACAGTTACAATGATTTTCTAACAGTCAAGAACTTTACTTGGATTAAGTTATAAGTTTAAATTCCTAATAATTTCGCCAGGTTTTAAAATCGATATGTGAATAATAATACATATGCAAGAAATTTCTTTAGCAGATTTGTGTGATAAAGTAATGATTTGTTGGATCACAATGACTTTTCTTTTCTTCACAGGGTGACGCTAGCTTAGATATCCCCAACCTGCGTGGTGTCACTCCACTAGCCATGCTGCAAAGCAATGCCGACTCATTGTGGGTTGGTTCTAAGGTCACAGACAAAATTAAAGAACATACACTGGCTTCCAGTAAGAGAAATATAATTAGGAGATTAGCATATGATAAGGTAAGCTTACACTGAAAAAACTAACATGAAACCACTTATGTACTTAACACAATTTCCTAACTTAGTATCAACACTAGTGGGAGGAAACCCAACATCTTTGCAATACAGGCCAAAATCAGTTCTTGTTACTATAACCCTCTGTTTCTATTTTAGTTATAACCCTCTGATTAGTGTGCCGCTCGCAGTTCCAAATACTTAGACATATGCAATAGAAAATTTCTTAAGTACAAAAAGGCCTCATCTGTCTTTCTTAACGACAGTGCCTCCTACCTAGTGGATACAGTACAGTAGTTAATATCTATTGGGTAATCTGTTACTTTTTCTATCATAATCAAAACTGTTTGTATTCGTATTGCAAATAAATAAAAGTAATGATTATTATTGATTATGTACAAAACTCTTAAAACCCATAGAATAAAATAAAATATTTTTAGCCTAAATTTAAAGTAATTAAAAAGATTGATTGATTGGTTTGTTGAATGCTTTATTAATCTAAGCTTGAATAAATTTGGTTGCAGAAGTTTCGATGGTGGTGTGTGGTGGTGATGCCCTTCATCGCGTTCTATGTCACCGGCCTGGTACTGGAGATGGAGGTGTTCTTCCTGCTCAAGATGTTCATTCTTATCTGCTTCTATGCATTACTGCATTTTGTTTCAAACATACTATTTGACGATGAATTGAAGAACATATTTCCTCTCAGTGTGTACCTGGCCACAAAGGTAAGCATCATTTTGATAACATCGAATTATTTCTTTTAGCCTAGGCTAGGCGCAGACCACCGATTTTTAGATGGCTGATAGTTGGGTCTGGCTGTTAATAGTATGGAGATGTATGAAAGTGCGCACATTACACCGGTTTGGTATCGGCCGATTATTCATACAAATAAAAATCGGGCCCAACTATCGGTCAACTAAAAGTTGGTGGCAGCCTAGGCTTAATTTTGCAAGTAGGTATAGTTGTTGCAATTCACGAAGGCGAGTGAACTTTAGCCTCGGCGAAAATGGACGACCGACCACAGCCATCGGTCGCCAGCGACCCACGGCGACTTTAACACACTTCAACCTATTTTGTATAGACGCGCCCCACACGTGTATTCGGTGGCGGCCACTCGCTACAGTACCCGCCACTGTCGCACTGCTCCACCTCCCGATTAGGTGGATTAGGTACTGATTTACCTAATCCTAAGTGGATCCAAATATTTTAAAATACCTAATCCAAATAATACAACGAGCGGGTTTTAAAATGTGGCGGCTTCCAGGCACCGGTGGCTGTCGCTCGCTTCTGACACTCTTAGAAATGTGGCGGTAACCGCGCGACAGCCACCGGTGGCTGTGGTCGGTGGCCCATTTGCGCCGACACTCACATGTGTGGTGGCTCGCTACTGTTCGTTTTTCAAAAGTTTTGTTAGACATTACACTATCCATGTACTATCGTTATCACACACAAGCTCACTCGCATTAGTGAGTTGCAAGAACTATTATCACAGAATAATAATAAGTACTACGTACAGAAGTTTTACTTCGCGAAGGTATTTTAAAAAAATGTGTGCTCAATGTCATCCCAACTAATATTATAAATGCGAAAGTAACTCTGTCTGTCTGTCTGTCTGTCTGTCTGTCTGTCTGTCTGTCTGTCTGTCTGTCTGTTACGCTTTCCCGCTTAAACCTCGCAACCGATTTTGATGAAATTTGGCATAGAGATAGTTTGAGTCCCGGGAAAGAACATAGGATAGTTTTTATCCCGGTTTTTGAAACAGGGACGCGCGCGATAAAGTTTTTCTGTGACAGACAAAATTCCACGCGGGCGAAGCCGCGGGCGGAAAGCTAGTTAACAATATGGTGTAATTTAGCCTGTCTCAAGAGTCCAACACCATTTTGTTGACAAACGTCAGTAATCGGCACTGCGCCGAAGCTAAGGGCTGACTTCGGTAAAATTATGTGACGTGAGGTGCCAAACTGCGGAAAATGGCGGAGGAAATACATGATTTAGCATGAATTATCATGAATAATATTAACTACTTATTTACCTCTCAGTGTCTTGAGGTAACTTAAAAAGTGCAGTCTGTGTTTTTGTTATTATTTAGGCAGTTAAATACTGCACAGTATTTAGTACACCATTTTCTTTATTTTCTTCCTTCATACACAAGAATACGCGTGCGTGAGTCAATGTTCGCTCGTATGTGAGGCCTTGTTGAATAGTATCCTGTAGGTGGGACATCGTGCGTGTTTTGTTTTCGATGTAAACTCGCGGAGATGAACAGGCCTGCTATTATTTGGTTTATCTAAAACGTGATATAAATGTAAATAAAAATAAACGATTACGAGTCTGTATGTGTGTGTCTCAACGCAGGTGTGGTTCTACATCACGTGGGCGGTGTTCGTGTGGCCGGTGGTGAGCGCGTGGGCGTCGGCCGCCTTCGTGGGCTGCTCGGGCGCGCTGTGGGTCACGTTCCTGCGCTCGTGGCGCAGCGACCCCGGCGTCATCACCGCGTCCAAGGCCGACAAGTTCCAGGTGAGTGCCGCGCGTGGTGAGCCGCGTCCCGCGCCGGAACTCAGTCGACTCACGCTCGCTCTCGCCGCAGACCATCATCGAGCTGTCGGAGTCGGCGCGCGGCGGGTTCGAGCCGGCGCGCTTCTGCTCGGCGTGCCTGGTGCGGCGGCCGCTGCGCTCCAAGCACTGCTCCGTGTGCAACCGCTGCGTGGCCAAGTTCGACCACCACTGCCCCTGGGTCGGCAACTGCATCGGTGAGTGCGAGCCTGAGCTTTGTCATTTCGAAAGAGTTCCTTTTGAAAACGTGTCACGGCTTGGATTAATTATTGATCGATTGAATGTGTCGTTTTAGTTGTGAATAAATTTTGGGTTAATACTGGGACGTGTAAAAGTGCTTTTTGAAAGCCTACACTTGCTTAAATAAATTAGTTTTATGACTTTTTTTATTCCGATGCGAAACGATTTTTTTTCAATCGGCGACGCTCATTCGTTTTGTCGAAACCCGTTCGACGAAGGGGCGCGCGGGTAGCGGAAATCTTCGCTTTTGTAAAAAAAAAACCGGCCAAGTCCAAGACGGACTCGCGCACCGAGGGTTCCGTACAAACCTGTAGGTTTATAACTTTGTCACAGCTTTAAAGGTCTTATAGTCCTGAGTATTTCATATGAATTTCAATTTAATACCTGTTACGCGTTCATGAGGAAAAGGGTAGTAAGTTTAAAATTATTAAAAATATTTTTCTTATAATTATGATGTAGGTAACTAAAATTTACGGGTTATGCTTTTTTTTAATTTGTGCGGTCTCATAGATTACGATTAGGACTCCTAATTTACGTTATAATACAAAGACAAACAGATTGATGGATATCGACTCGAAATTTAAGTATATAAATTACGCCTGTATTCACAAACATTACTATGAGGTCTCACATAGTAATGACGGTGAGGGTGACACACGAACCAATCACTCTATTCAACGCTGTGCGTACGATTTGCTGCTTCACTTCAGCAAGCATCGTTTGTGAATACAGGCCTTACGGCCGAATACTGAAACGCCATTTAAATATTTGACGGCTTCTCAAATAGTTAAGCAGCTCCTAAACTTACATTTCGCATACTCAAAACAATATCTGAGCAGTTCTCAATTTTTAAGCACCTCTCAAATTAAGTTGCACTCAAACGCCACTTAAATGAATTTTCGCATACTGAAACGCCATTCAACGCTAAGCATTACTCAAACAACTGTCAAATCGTCTTAAGCAGCTGTTAAATTTGAGAGTGCTTGCGCGGTATCTTAAATCCTATTCTTATACCTAAATTGACCTAAATAGTGGTAAATAATGTGTGTCATCGTTATCATTTCTTTCGAGCCTCGAGGAAATACCTAGATCTAATCGCAGGAACGCAATAAGGCTGAAGGCTATTGAAAAATATTATTATAATGACATGCAATTCCGAGCGAGGTTCCGCGTCCCTAAAGAAACGGTGTTGTTTCTGGATTCATAATTTGGAAGCTCTTTGAAACCCCTCACCAAATGCCATACAACCAGTGGACCAAATACTTATTATAACCCTACTATTCTACGCAACGGGAAGTTATGAACGTGTACTAGGTGATATCTTCCAAATCTAACAGCCAACTGTGCATCGTATAGTGCACGAAGTAACAACCAAAATAGCTCCTATGAAATCGCTTTACATAAACATGCCTATTTCTGAGGATTAAGGGGACATCGCATAGCAGCATTTCCAAGAGTTGTTGATTTGTCAATTTGATGCTCTGTCAGTCAACAATGATAAATGTCAATTGTGGTTACGTTTCGGTCCACGATCGCCACTTAATAGATTTCAACAATAAAAAGTATCACCTTTAAAATTATTTTTTTAATTAAATAAAAATGCAAGCATCAATTTTTTTATATGATAAAACGAGATTTATATATAATAGAAACTAAAAATAAACTGTTCTATGTTAAGTTGATTGAGTATATTTCCATAAAAGACAATACATAACCAAACGATGCTGCGTGTAATGGATAAAAGACGTAAAGTTATCATTTGTGTAAATGAAAACATACTTTTTTTGGTAAATGTTGCCATTATGTAAACATTTGAGAGCTGCTTAGCTGATCACGGCTTCAAATCCGTTGAGTAGCGTTTGAGAATACCATTTAAAATTGAAGGATACTTAAATTTAGGAGCCCGTCAGCTGAGTGACAGATTTGAGTAGTGTTTCAGTATTCGGCCGTTAAGCAGCTGTTAAATTTGAGAGTGCTTGCGCGGTATCTTAAATCCTATTCTTATACCTAAATCGACCTAAATAGTGGTAAATAATGTGTGTCATCGTTATCATTTCTTTCGAGCCTCGAGGAAATACCTAGATCTAATCGCAGGAATGCAATAAGGCTGAACGCTATTGAAAAATATTATTATAATGACATGCAACTCCGAGCGAGGTTCCGGTGAAGAAAGAAACGGTGTTGTTTCTGGATTCATAATTTGGAAGCTCTTTGAAACCCCTCACCAAATGCCATACAACCAGTGGACCAAATACTTATTATAACCCTACTGTTCTACGCAACGGGAAGTTATGAACGTGTACTAGGTGATATCTTCCACATCTAACAGCCAACTGTGCATCGTATAGTGCACGAAGACACGAAGTAACAACCAAAATAGCTGCTATGAAATCGCTTTACATAAACATGCCTATTTCTGAGGATTAAGGGGACATCGCATAGCAGCATTTCCAAGAGTTGTTGATTTGTCAATTTGATGCTCTGTCAACAAATGTCAATTGTGGTTACGTTTCGGTCCACGATCGCTACTTAATAGATTTCAACAATAAAAAGTATCACATTTAAAATTATTTTTTTAATTAAATAAAAATGCAAGCATTAATTTTTGTATGATAAAACGAGATTTATATATAATAGAAATTAAAAATAAAATGTTATATGTTAAGTTGATTGAGTATATTTCCATAAAAGACAATACACAACCAAACGATGCTGCGTGTAATGGATAAAAAACGTAAAGTTATCATTTGTGTAAATGAAAACATACTTTTTTTGGTAAATGTTGCCAGTAGGTAAACATTTGAGAGCTGCTTAGCTGATCACGGCTTCAAATCCGTTGAGTGGCGTTTGAGAATACCATTTAAAATTGAAGGATACTTAAATTTAGGAGCCCGTCAGCTGAGTGACAGATTTGAGTAGTGTTTCAGTATTCGGCCGTTAGTCTGCCAAGGTTTATAAGGCCGAAACATGCCTATTAATTATTGAATTTGAAAAATGTAGTTATGTGAAACATAATTTATCAATTTTTTTTGTACTTGCGGTCCCCTCTCGTACTATTGATAGACGGACACGGACAGGGCCTACAGTGTAGGCCTTACAGTGTAAGGTTTCCGTTTTTCCTTTTGAGGTTCGGAACCCTAAATATACACAAAAAGCACGCTATCTACTCGCAAAGCGCTCCATCGTGACCGAAATCGCACCGAGCGATGCACGGTCCGGCCACACGCGCGCCACGCGCTCCTCGAACGGGTTCAAGAATCCGAGCGTCGCCATCCGCAAACGTACTAACCTGAGTCGTGTGTGGGGTGGGTGCAGGCGCGCGCAACCACCGCTACTTCATCGGGTTCCTGGCCAGCCTCGTGGGCATGTGCGCCTGGATGCTGTGGGGCTGCTGCGCCTACTGGGCGGCCGAGTGCGGCGCCGCCGGGCCCGGCCTGGAGCGCCTGCTGGGCTGGGCGCGCTGCAACGCCTGGCTGGCCTGGGTCGCGCTCAACGCCGCCTTCCACCTCTTCTGGGTCTCCGTGCTGCTCTGCTGCCAGCTCTACCTGGTGAGCGACCGCGGCCGCCGCCCCGCGAGGCGGACCGGTTCCTTCCGACGCGCCCCGACTCATTCGCCGCCGTCGTTCGCAGGTGGTGTGCCTCGGCATGACGACCAACGAGCAGCTGAACCGCGGCCGCTACCGGCACTTCCAGGCGCGCGGCGGGCGCTCGCCCTTCTCGCGCGGGCCGCTCAACAACTGCGCCGACTTCTTCCAGTGCCGCCTGTGCGGGCTGCTGGCGCCGCGCGCGCGCGACTGGGCCGCGCCCGACGAGCCCGCGCCCGAGCCCGAGCCCGAGCCCGAGCCCGAGCCCGAGCACGAGCGCGCGCCCATGCTGCAGCACTACGTGTGAGCCGTGTGCGCCCACCCCGCGCCCACCCCGCCCGCGCCCGCGCCCGCCTGCTGCGTGCCTGCGAGATGCGAGTAAATTATATTAAAAGAATGCCTTATGTGTGTGGACGAGCTGCGGGCGCGGGATCGGAACGCGACGTGGCGTGCGGCGGTGGTCGCTTTCCGTTCCTGTTTTGTAGATGTGGAAGATCGTGGCGGGCGGAGTCGCCCGGGTGATTGAATGTTGCGTGCGAGCGACCATAGTACAAATGTAATCGCGGGCGGTGTGTTGTGCGAGACGGTTGCGCGGAGCGTTCGCCGGCCGCGTCTCGCCGCCGTTCGACGAGGGCTTCGCTTACTTAATTTTTGAGAGATTTCAATTATGACATCGACGTTGTCCTCGGCCGGACCGCACTCTCCGTTGTGATGGTGACGCTTCGATCGAGCGGAAGTCGGCCTCCGCTCTTTTTGACGAACAAATAGGATAATAATTAAGTGCATAATATTTTTGTACATACCTATATTTTTGCTAGTTGAAAATTCCAGTGTTACCTCCTCAGTAGTCTATGATGATGTTAAGGATATTCTCAAACTGGTACGTCAAGCTCTAAACACTGAAAATTGGTATTCTGTTTTGCGATTGTCTTTCGTGTGCGTGCTCGGTGTCGGTGAGGTTTCGCGACTCGCGGCTGAGGCTTTGGCGTAGGCTGTGTGTGTAGCAAATGTATGTACACTTACATTTAATTAGAATCGCCGTTAAGCTAAAGAGCACATAGGTAAACTTTACGGAAGATTGTTGAGAGATCTTTCGAGTTGTCAGTGTCTATCGGAAATTGTTTTTATCTAAGTTCGTTTTACAAAACGCTTGACTAACAGAAGCCCCTGTTCGTGAAACATACCAGTTTCGAATCTAATACTGTGTTAATGCAAATATAGTAAGTTGTATCCGTCAGAGTTGCCGGGCTTCGGGCGCGGGCGCACGAATGTCGTTGCTTTGCAGATTAAAACAGTATTAGATATTGTATGTATAGTGATAATCAATGTACATATTATTATATTATAGTTATCGTTTAATCATCGTAAAGTATTTTTAAATCACAAATGTAACTGTTCTGTGAAGCTTTTGTCTACTTTTAAAATTCCTATTTAGAATCGTAAATATCGTATCGTACGCGGGGCCCTCACGGACCCCCGTTGTAGGCTAGACTCGAAACGAAAGTGAGAGCTTAAGAAGATATCACTTATATGTATATGAAATTTTCTATTGATTGTGTACGTCTCGTACTCTATCACTTGACCGCGCGCGGCGGCCGCCCGGGCCCCGTCCGGGCGGCTCCCGGTGGCGCCGATAAATAACGTTTATTAACGTTTAATATACAACAATGAAACCAAAATGCATTTGAACTATTATAATAAAAGAGTTATAATCGTGATCCGTCTTTCAGTTATCCCTACGCCTCGCTCTCTTATAATTCTTCCAGGAATTCGTGCATGCGCCGCGTCGGAATGACGGGTGTATCCCACTGTTTCCATTTTCCACTGCAGTAGAAATAGTGGGACAAATGTTTTTTTCCAAATTTTATCCCATTATTTCCATTGCGACAAAAAAAAAAACGCATAAGGGCGCGTATAGACGATCGCCGCTTCCTTTATGGTGAACAATTGTCTACCACATACTTTACATTACTACCCCAGCATTGAAATAGTGGGAGAACCTCCCATCAGTATTTCCATCAATGGAAATTTATAATGGAAATAGTGGGATACACCCGCAATGACGAAAAACGATCATGTCATTAATATTGAACAGAACAAAATAAAATATCGTTATTCGTTTAGACTTATCAAATTAATTTTTAACAATCGTTCAATGTTCTCAATTTTATGAAGTCTATTTGATATGTTGTGTCAATGTAGTCCAACTACAACGAACCCTCCCATCAGTGACATTGACAGGGGGTTGCCACCGTCAAAATACCGTCAATTCATTTGTTTTCTGTGGTTGATTAATCTTGTCATTGAATTAAAAATAATACACTGGGCAATAGGCTGGGCACATAGTACGCAGAACTGACGGCCGATAGGGCAGCAAGGTTCTGGAGTGGAGGTCACGTACCGGAAAATGCAACGTGCGACGTCCACCCACAAGGTGGACCGACAACCCGATAAAGGCGCTGGATGCAGGCCGCTACCACTCTATGCTACCAACCGTGCGATGTGGAAGTCATTGGGGGAGGCCTATGTTCAGCAGTGGACGTCCTGTGACTGAAATGATTATGATGCTGAAAGTGCACTATGCGGGAAATTGGCCAAGCCGCATCAATGTCAATACATGCCCACCAAGAAGAAACTTGTCAAGTATGTGTGTTCACATTGATGCGGCTTGGCCAATTTTCCGCATGTACTTTCAGCATAACGATTTTAATAATGTGGAAATTATTCCACATTATTAAGAAAACATTAGTTTTCTGTGGGTCTAGTCATTAACAGTCAGATTACAGATACCTAATATTAGTGTTGCGAGAAAATAGTGAGTTGGTGAACAGTGGTACCGGAGGCGATCGTAATAAAGTACTGCGAAAGAGGGTAGATCGATATGTCAGCCAATAACATATCTCACCCGCAAGATCTTCAGTTACTTCGTGATCATGGCGCTTGCAACTGTGCCGAAAATATTGGAAGCTCGTAAATACAAGGTATCCGGTAGATAACTATTCTAATACATATGTTAATACGTAAATAACACATGTATGTTAATTTAATACTAATTTCTTCCAATATTACATTTACAGATCAAGCCAGTGCAGTGAGATTACACCGGTGTGGGTGGATTGAGTTAGCCGCCGCGCCGAGGAGACATTTTGTTTGAGGTATGTTCTCCATACTTTATGATTTTTTCTTTAGTCGAACTCAAACAACAATCAATAAATTGAGATTTCTTAAGAAAAATTTGGATTGAGAATTAATTTCACAACAAAACCTGATGAGTAATGACGTCACGTGAAGACATCACAGTCTTTGCTGAAATAATTTCACGCCCGGTTATTAATAGGGCGTTTTTTTAAAATGCATTTTTTGATAATCTTTTCGTACTGTGTTAATTTAATGAAGTAGGTACCTACATAACTATTACTTATTCTGACTTTAGTTAGATAATAATGTTTTCCAATATTAAAGTATTTTTGTGTTTAATTACAGATTCGAGCGGCAGCCACCGGGCGGGTCCCAGGGACAGGGAGATAGATCATCCTCCGCGTCCGAGATCCATGCGGCTTTCATCAAAAACATAAGGATTATGAATTTGATTGGTAAGTAGTTGTATGTCTACATAAACCCACATAACTGTCGCCTTTTTATACGTTAAATTGATCTATCAAAATCAAAAATATTTATTCAGTTTAGACCACAAGTGGCACTTATGAACGTCAAAATGTAGTAAAAAATAAAAGGTAGCCCTTATGGGGCACTTTACATGTCTCCTTATCTTTTGGGCGCTACCAGCGCTTCGAGACAAACATATGTTAGAGATGTTATACGGACATGTTATCAGAAGTGTCTGCTGGACTTGATAAGTGATGGTATTAACGCAGAATATTGTGGTTGCAGGTGCGGGCGGCGGGCGGCGGGCGGCGGGCGGGCAGCGCCGGCGCTCACTCGGCAGACAACGTTCTCTGCTGGTAATTATAATTTTCTTAAACATCCACCGTTACTTGCACTTGAGTTATTAAGAAACCGAGGACTGCGGAGCTGATGAACACTATCGACCGCAGCCCTCAGTATAGAAATCGTTGCATTTACTTTTGATTTGTGACACAGACGTGAGCATAATTTAAATTATTGCCATTTCAAAATTGTTGACACTGAACAGTGAGCGTTCCTTCTTGAGCGATACATATTTGTCTCAACTCAACTATGTACATGCTCTCCAACTTTTTAAAATTGCTAGTGAAGTTGTTTTCTCAGTTCCAGCAAGCGGAACACCGGCCGACCACGTCCGAGCGACCGACGAGCGCGGCCCGATGCCGCGACCGAGGCCGGCGGCTGCAGCTGCAGTGCGGCTACGCTCATCATGTTTCAGGTAAGTACCTAAGTATTTATTTATTTAAGGGGAGCTGAAAAACAATAATCCAAAACGAACGGACTTGAGGCTTTACAACATTTTTTACTAGTCAAGCATGCAGATGAGGGTTTCAATATTAACTAAAAATAATACATAATGCAATTTTTTTTTTATATGAGCATGAGAATCGATGACAAGTATATTATAGCTGTTATTTACCTAATAAAAATTTCTAAGCATGATTATAAAACTATATTAGATCTAAGAGAAATAAGAGAATAATTTATTTATTTATTTATTTATATTAGGAAGACCAGGGTTTACATAATTGATTATTTTACAGTTAATAATTATTATTAACCCTACAATTGACATCAAAAATTTTAATGAATTTCTCTACAAATTAAAGTAAAAATCCTTTGACAAACGATAACCGCCCGGAGCGCAGCCGTGCGGGGAGCGGCGCGGGGGAGGTGCGGGGGTGCGGGGGGGGGAGGTGCGGGGGGAGGGGGGGGGGGGGGTACATAGCACTGCTAAATTTTTCGTAAAGGCTCGCGCGTGCTGCGCACGCGCTCGCGCGGATAGGTTTTCAGAATGTCCCCAGGAACCTAACTGTAATTTTTCAGGAATTTTCAGTTACCGGTTTTTTGTAACCTAACCGGTTTTTGTTAGGTTTCATTGAGTTAGGTTCTGAAACGAACCTAACCGGTTTTCAGAATGTCCCCAGGAACCTAACTGTAATTTTTCAGGAATTTTCAGTTACCGGTTTTTTGTAACCTAACCGGTTTTTGTTAGGTTTCATTGAGTTAGGTTCTGAAACGAACCTAACCGGTTTTCAGAATGTCCCCAGGAACCTAACTGTAATTTTTCAGGAATTTTCAGTTACCGGTTTTTTGTAACCTAACCGGTTTTTGTTAGGTTTCATTGAGTTAGGTTCTGAAACGAACCTAACCGGTTTTCAGAATGTCCCCAGGAACCTAACTGTAATTTTTCAGGAATTTTCAGTTACCGGTTTTTTGTAACCTAACCGGTTTTTGTTAGGTTTCATTGAGTTAGGTTCTGAAACGAACCTAACCGGTTTTCAGAATGTCCCCAGGAACCTAACTGTAATTTTTCAGGAATTTTCAGTTACCGGTTTTTTGTAACCTAACCGGTTTTTGTTAGGTTTCATTGAGTTAGGTTCTGAAACGAACCTAACCGGTTTTCAGAATGTCCCCAGGAACCTAACTGTAATTTTTCAGGAATTTTCAGTTACCGGTTTTTTGTAACCTAACCGGTTTTTGTTAGGTTTCATTGAGTTAGGTTCTGAAACGAACCTAACCGGTTTTCAGAATGTCCCCAGGAACCTAACTGTAATTTTTCAGGAATTTTCAGTTACCGGTTTTTTGTAACCTAACCGGTTTTTGTTAGGTTTCATTGAGTTAGGTTCTGAAACGAACCTAACCGGTTTTCAGAATGTCCCCAGGAACCTAACTGTAATTTTTCAGGAATTTTCAGTTACCGGTTTTTTGTAACCTAACCGGTTTTTGTTAGGTTTCATTGAGTTAGGTTCTGAAACGAACCTAACCGGTTTTCAGAATGTCCCCAGGAACCTAACTGTAATTTTTCAGGAATTTTCAGTTACCGGTTTTTTGTAACCTAACCGGTTTTTGTTAGGTTTCATTGAGTTAGGTTCTGAAACGAACCTAACCGGTTTTCAGAATGTCCCCAGGAACCTAACTGTAATTTTTCAGGAATTTTCAGTTACCGGTTTTTTGTAACCTAACCGGTTTTTGTTAGGTTTCATTGAGTTAGGTTCTGAAACGAACCTAACCGGTTTTCAGAATGTCCCCAGGAACCTAACTGTAATTTTTCAGGAATTTTCAGTTACCGGTTTTTTGTAACCTAACCGGTTTTTGTTAGGTTTCATTGAGTTAGGTTCTGAAACGAACCTAACCGGTTTTCAGAATGTCCCCAGGAACCTAACTGTAATTTTTCAGGAATTTTCAGTTACCGGTTTTTTGTAACCTAACCGGTTTTTGTTAGGTTTCATTGAGTTAGGTTCTGAAACGAACCTAACCGGTTTTCAGAATGTCCCCAGGAACCTAACTGTAATTTTTCAGGAATTTTCAGTTACCGGTTTTTTGTAACCTAACCGGTTTTTGTTAGGTTTCATTGAGTTAGGTTCTGAAACGAACCTAACCGGTTTTCAGAATGTCCCCAGGAACCTAACTGTAATTTTTCAGGAATTTTCAGTTACCGGTTTTTTGTAACCTAACCGGTTTTTGTTAGGTTTCATTGAGTTAGGTTCTGAAACGAACCTAACCGGTTTTCAGAATGTCCCCAGGAACCTAACTGTAATTTTTCAGGAATTTTCAGTTACCGGTTTTTTGTAACCTAACCGGTTTTTGTTAGGTTTCATTGAGTTAGGTTCTGAAACGAACCTAACCGGTTTTCAGAATGTCCCCAGGAACCTAACTGTAATTTTTCAGGAATTTTCAGTTACCGGTTTTTTGTAACCTAACCGGTTTTTGTTAGGTTTCATTGAGTTAGGTTCTGAAACGAACCTAACCGGTTTTCAGAATGTCCCCAGGAACCTAACTGTAATTTTTCAGGAATTTTCAGTTACCGGTTTTTTGTAACCTAACCGGTTTTTGTTAGGTTTCATTGAGTTAGGTTCTGAAACGAACCTAACCGGTTTTCAGAATGTCCCCAGGAACCTAACTGTAATTTTTCAGGAATTTTCAGTTACCGGTTTTTTGTAACCTAACCGGTTTTTGTTAGGTTTCATTGAGTTAGGTTCTGAAACGAACCTAACCGGTTTTCAGAATGTCCCCAGGAACCTAACTGTAATTTTTCAGGAATTTTCAGTTACCGGTTTTTTGTAACCTAACCGGTTTTTGTTAGGTTTCATTGAGTTAGGTTCTGAAACGAACCTAACCGGTTTTCAGAATGTCCCCAGGAACCTAACTGTAATTTTTCAGGAATTTTCAGTTACCGGTTTTTTGTAACCTAACCGGTTTTTGTTAGGTTTCATTGAGTTAGGTTCTGAAACGAACCTAACCGGTTTTCAGAATGTCCCCAGGAACCTAACTGTAATTTTTCAGGAATTTTCAGTTACCGGTTTTTTGTAACCTAACCGGTTTTTGTTAGGTTTCATTGAGTTAGGTTCTGAAACGAACCTAACCGGTTTTCAGAATGTCCCCAGGAACCTAACTGTAATTTTTCAGGAATTTTCAGTTACCGGTTTTTTGTAACCTAACCGGTTTTTGTTAGGTTTCATTGAGTTAGGTTCTGAAACGAACCTAACCGGTTTTCAGAATGTCCCCAGGAACCTAACTGTAATTTTTCAGGAATTTTCAGTTACCGGTTTTTTGTAACCTAACCGGTTTTTGTTAGGTTTCATTGAGTTAGGTTCTGAAACGAACCTAACCGGTTTTCAGAATGTCCCCAGGAACCTAACTGTAATTTTTCAGGAATTTTCAGTTACCGGTTTTTTGTAACCTAACCGGTTTTTGTTAGGTTTCATTGAGTTAGGTTCTGAAACGAACCTAACCGGTTTTCAGAATGTCCCCAGGAACCTAACTGTAATTTTTCAGGAATTTTCAGTTACCGGTTTTTTGTAACCTAACCGGTTTTTGTTAGGTTTCATTGAGTTAGGTTCTGAAACGAACCTAACCGGTTTTCAGAATGTCCCCAGGAACCTAACTGTAATTTTTCAGGAATTTTCAGTTACCGGTTTTTTGTAACCTAACCGGTTTTTGTTAGGTTTCATTGAGTTAGGTTCTGAAACGAACCTAACCGGTTTTCAGAATGTCCCCAGGAACCTAACTGTAATTTTTCAGGAATTTTCAGTTACCGGTTTTTTGTAACCTAACCGGTTTTTGTTAGGTTTCATTGAGTTAGGTTCTGAAACGAACCTAACCGGTTTTCAGAATGTCCCCAGGAACCTAACTGTAATTTTTCAGGAATTTTCAGTTACCGGTTTTTTGTAACCTAACCGGTTTTTGTTAGGTTTCATTGAGTTAGGTTCTGAAACGAACCTAACCGGTTTTCAGAATGTCCCCAGGAACCTAACTGTAATTTTTCAGGAATTTTCAGTTACCGGTTTTTTGTAACCTAACCGGTTTTTGTTAGGTTTCATTGAGTTAGGTTCTGAAACGAACCTAACCGGTTTTCAGAATGTCCCCAGGAACCTAACTGTAATTTTTCAGGAATTTTCAGTTACCGGTTTTTTGTAACCTAACCGGTTTTTGT
Source organism: Ostrinia nubilalis (assembly GCF_963855985.1). Classification (NCBI taxonomy): domain Eukaryota; kingdom Metazoa; phylum Arthropoda; class Insecta; order Lepidoptera; family Crambidae; genus Ostrinia; species Ostrinia nubilalis. Next base: position 38,835 of record NC_087094.1, on the reverse strand, counting down.
TAGGTTTCATTGAGTTAGGTTCTGAAACGAACCTAACCGGTTTTCAGAATGTCCCCAGGAACCTAACTGTAATTTTTCAGGAATTTTCAGTTACCGGTTTTTTGTAACCTAACCGGTTTTTGTTAGGTTTCATTGAGTTAGGTTCTGAAACGAACCTAACCGGTTTTCAGAATGTCCCCAGGAACCTAACTGTAATTTTTCAGGAATTTTCAGTTACCGGTTTTTTGTAACCTAACCGGTTTTTGTTAGGTTTCATTGAGTTAGGTTCTGAAACGAACCTAACCGGTTTTCAGAATGTCCCCAGGAACCTAACTGTAATTTTTCAGGAATTTTCAGTTACCGGTTTTTTGTAACCTAACCGGTTTTTGTTAGGTTTCATTGAGTTAGGTTCTGAAACGAACCTAACCGGTTTTCAGAATGTCCCCAGGAACCTAACTGTAATTTTTCAGGAATTTTCAGTTACCGGTTTTTTGTAACCTAACCGGTTTTTGTTAGGTTTCATTGAGTTAGGTTCTGAAACGAACCTAACCGGTTTTCAGAATGTCCCCAGGAACCTAACTGTAATTTTTCAGGAATTTTCAGTTACCGGTTTTTTGTAACCTAACCGGTTTTTGTTAGGTTTCATTGAGTTAGGTTCTGAAACGAACCTAACCGGTTTTCAGAATGTCCCCAGGAACCTAACTGTAATTTTTCAGGAATTTTCAGTTACCGGTTTTTTGTAACCTAACCGGTTTTTGTTAGGTTTCATTGAGTTAGGTTCTGAAACGAACCTAACCGGTTTTCAGAATGTCCCCAGGAACCTAACTGTAATTTTTCAGGAATTTTCAGTTACCGGTTTTTTGTAACCTAACCGGTTTTTGTTAGGTTTCATTGAGTTAGGTTCTGAAACGAACCTAACCGGTTTTCAGAATGTCCCCAGGAACCTAACTGTAATTTTTCAGGAATTTTCAGTTACCGGTTTTTTGTAACCTAACCGGTTTTTGTTAGGTTTCATTGAGTTAGGTTCTGAAACGAACCTAACCGGTTTTCAGAATGTCCCCAGGAACCTAACTGTAATTTTTCAGGAATTTTCAGTTACCGGTTTTTTGTAACCTAACCGGTTTTTGTTAGGTTTCATTGAGTTAGGTTCTGAAACGAACCTAACCGGTTTTCAGAATGTCCCCAGGAACCTAACTGTAATTTTTCAGGAATTTTCAGTTACCGGTTTTTTGTAACCTAACCGGTTTTTGTTAGGTTTCATTGAGTTAGGTTCTGAAACGAACCTAACCGGTTTTCAGAATGTCCCCAGGAACCTAACTGTAATTTTTCAGGAATTTTCAGTTACCGGTTTTTTGTAACCTAACCGGTTTTTGTTAGGTTTCATTGAGTTAGGTTAGGTTAGGTTAGGTTAGGTTAGGTTAGGTTAGGTTAGGTTAGGTTTTTTTTTTTTTTTTTTTTTTTTTTTTTTTTTTTGTTTCTATGCACCTCTGACGAATGCATATCAGAGACTTTGCTATTTTTAGGTTTCAATTTTCTGGCTGGTGTGGTTTTAAAAAGGTTTAGTTAGGTTTTTTACCAGTGTTTATTTTCTTGAAATTTTGATTAAAGTAATTTTTATTTAGTTTTCTGAAGGATACTAAGTTTAATTTTTCCGTTTTGTCTATTTTGTCAATATGCCAAGTAGGTTTTCTGTTGTTCTGTTTCTTGCTTGTTTTGATTCGCAATGATCGGTTTCAGGACTCTCTTTAACGTTAAATTGTAAGTACTATTTTAATTTCTAGGTTAAGTTTGCAGGTTTTTCTTTTAGTTATTTTTTCTAGTTTCTGTTCTAAAAATTTGCCCTTCTGTACACTTTTCTTTAATGTTCTTCTAGAGTAATCTCATATTACTAAGATAACATTGGTGTTATTTGTTTTTATGTGTGCGCCTTTATGCTATAGTGTTCAGAGTGAGCTTTTATTTCAAATAGTTCAAATTTTCTCATGAAATTGTCTTCTATTTGATTAATTTTTGATAATTTTGAATTTGATACTGTTTCTTTTCCGAATTCTAATTTACGTGCCAAAAGTGTGTAGTAGGAATTTTGAATTTTTACAATTAATCTGCTTTTCAACTTGATCTTATGTTTATCAGAAGTACAACGACGACGATCGAGGCAGTTGGCGACCAGGTAAGTTGCGAGCTGGATGGAGTTATCGCCCGGGGCAACCTTAGCAGTACGCCACTGTGGATCTGGCCAACGCATCCCACCGCCTGCGCACTGGGCAGTCGTTGCTAAATGCGTTGTGTTGGACGTGCTCCGCTTTGGCTCGCTGGCAGTTCCGGCACGACGGTGCCCCGCCAGCGAGCTTCTCGGCGCAGTCGGTGCTCAGGTGTGGCCCTCCACAGTGGCTGCAGACATCCGCGGGCTCCGTGCAGAATCGCTTGCTGTGGCCGTAACCCAGACACTTGGTGCACTGCACCAGCGGTGACTGGTCGGCCACTCGAATGTGCTGCAAGTCGATGTGCACGGTTCCCGCCTCAGTCGCTCTCTGCCAGATTGCCGGCGATACGCTCACAACTATATGTCGTGTGTGGGGGTTTCTGGCCTTCTTGGTATATCTTACTTGGACGCGGTCCTCCCCTTCGCGGAGTTCATGAAAAATGCCCCTGTTCTGATTTCTCAGAGCCTTCAGGACGTCTCCGTCGCTGTTGAGCAACAAGACGTCCTTCAGGACTAGGAGCGGGTCTTTATTTTTCATGTCCTCCGCGACTAGGAGGCCCCCGTCTTCGATTCTTGCCTTCACCTTCCTCCTTTCCTCCTCCGAGCTACACCCCATAATTATCTTCTGGTCCTTTGCCTTCCTTATACGATCAACCTTCACCCATCCCTCCTTGGCGTTGACGGCGTCCCTGACCTTCCGCAGCACCTCCTCCCCTGTCTCCATCGCGTCCTTAGACGTGACCACGATGGAGTGCAGGGCCGACCTAACAGGCAGGCGCTGCTGTCCGGGCACGGACGCCGCGACGCTGGCATAGGTAGGTTGCCCACTATTCGTCCTATGTTTCTCTGCCTCTTCCTTAATCTCATCCAGTTTCTTGCTATTCTCCAGCAGAAGTCTTCGATTTTCCCTTATTTCAGCCAGTATTCTATCCTCCTCCTCTCTACTGTCCCTTTCCCTATCCACTTCCTTCTCTTTTACAGGTTCGGGCTCGGCGACCTTCTTCGCCGGAGCCTTCCCCTTCCTCTCCATCTCTGCCTCCTTCACCAGCTGATACAGCCGATCCAGGGCCTGCGTGACGTCGGTCTTGATGTCACCGCGCAGGTTTCTGGCTGTGCCAAGGGACATCTTGGCCTTCTGCAGGCAGGCCCTGGCTTCGGCTGTTCTTTCCTTAATTGCAGTTGCGGGCAGCTTGGGTGAGCTCGCCGACGCTGCCTCCACGGAAGCCCGGCGCACTGGCGCGGGTTTCTTGGGGGCCTTCGGGGGCTCGGCCTGCGGCGGGGTTGAGTCGGAGCCAGAAGAAAGCCCAGCTTTCCCTGTCTCCCACTCGCCGACGCTGCGTCTCACTCTCCCTGCCCTCCTGATAGGTGGGGACTCCGGAGACCTCTGCTGGACCTCGTCGCTGGGCTTCTTCGCTGGAGTCCTGAAGCCGAACATGGCGTCAGAGGTGCGTGTCGCCTAATATGTGGGGTGATAATACAATCAACAGTCCGTATGACCGCGTTAAAAGAAAAATAAAATAAATAATAATTAAAAAGTTTGTAAAAGTTATAAATATGTCGCTTAAAACTATAATTTTTCCTTTTCCAGGTACTTTCCAGTCGGAGCGGCGACCACTGCAGCAGCAGGTAAGTCCAATATGTGTCAGTCTTATGTTTTTCTAATGTGTCTTTTTCTTTTACAGGTACCTGCTGCGGCGGCGTCGCAGCCCGAGGCGGTCAAATAAATAATACGTCGCAGTAAAATTGTTTACTGGTCCAAATATAATTGTATATGGTCAACTTACTTATTCAGTAAGGTCTAAAATGCTTAAAACTAAACTCTAATTGTTTCAAAATATCTGTCCAATGATATAGTGCCCTACAAAGCTCAAAACCGGAAAAATAATTTTTGGCCCAATGGAAAAAGTCTACCTCCCTAGACACAAAAGGGTGGGTGGGAGGGCGATTTTTAAACTTTTTGACCTCCGATCGCAACAAACGAGGTGTCTATGGATAGGGCTCGCCGAGACGAATCCAAAAAGCCGAATAACGTCGGGGGTGGCCCTAGAAAATTTTGAAAATGACGCCCAAAAACCGTCTCAGATCCCAAAAGAAACACTAAAGACCACCAAAAAAGCGGAATTTAGTATGAAACGATGTCAATCGAACGTCACGGGGGTGCTAAACCGAAAAGGGTGAAACTATTTAAGCGAAAAAATTTTGAAAATCCGACCAAAAATTACCAAGTTATAAAATTTTGTATGAAAAATTTCTAAGTCAATATTAAAAATCTAAAAAGTTGAATAAAATGTCCAAATGGGGTGCTAGGGGTCTCAAAATGCTACGGGGGTGTAGGCAAAAAATTTGCGCTCAAAACAATGTATATAACCTATAGGTATGCTATTATTTTCTAGAAATTAGAGTTGGGTTAGGTTAGGTTAGGTTAGGTTAGGTTAGGTTAGGTTAGGTTAGGTTAGGTTAGGTTAGGTTAGGTTAGGTTAGGTTAGGTTAGGTTAGGTTTTTTTTTTTTTTTTTTTTTTTTTTTTTTTTTTTTTTTTTTTTTTTATCTATTTACCTCTAGCATAACCAGAGCCTTTTTTAATATTTGATTTTCAGTTGATTGCTATGGTGTTTGAGAGTTAAAGTTAGTTGTTTGGTTGTTTTCTGTATTTGGTTTCGTTTTTTTATATAATTCTTTTGAAAAGGTTGTCTCCATTTGCTATTTTTATTTTGTACTACTATTACTACGAGTTTTGCTGTTTGATTCATATCTAAAATTTCTTTTTACTATAATTTACTGTTTTGCCAAATTTTCTGTTTTGATTTATTTGCAGGTAACATTACACTGCTAAAGTGTTTTGACTATATTATAATAATATAGTATTAACACTTTACTATTGTGCCGTTCGCCTGAAATATCTATGTAAAATTTTGTTATTAAAATTGATCAATTTGTTCATCAAATTGACTCCAATTTTTATTATTTCTAATTTTTGATTAATTTTGAATTGAATTTATCTGCCGAATTTAAATATTACGCATTTGGAGTCAGTTGAATTTAGAAGTTTTTTAGGACCTAAGTTTGCTACCTAACCACCTAACAATATTAACGAAGGAAATCTTCGGTAGTGGCATGTTGTCGCGAGCTGGATGGTAATCCCCGGGAATCTCAGCTGTATGCCACTGTGGACCTGGCCAGCGCATCCCACCGCCTGCGCACTGGGCAGTCGCTGCTGAAAGCGTTGTGCGCGACGTGCTCCGCTTTGGCTCGCTGACAGTTCCGGCACGAAGGTGCCCCGCCAGCGAGCTTCTCGGCGCAGTCGGTGCTCATGTGCGGCCCCCCACAGTGGCTACAGACATCGGCGGACTCTGTGCAGAATCGTTTGCTGTGGCCGTATCCCAGACACTTGGTACACTGCACCAGCGGTGACTGGTCGGCCACGCGGATGTGCTGCAAATCGATATGCACAGATCCCGCCGCGATTGCTCGTTGGTAGATTGCCGGGGAAACACTCACGACAACATGATTCGTGTGCAGGTTTCGAGATTTCTTTTTATAGCGGATGACGACACGGTCCTCCCCTTCGCGGAGGTCACGAAAAATATCCCCGTTCTGCTTCCTCAGTGCCTTCAGGACGTCCTCGTCGCTGTTAAGCAGGAGGACGTCCTTCATCACGAGGAGCGGGTCCTTATTTTTCATGTCCTCCGCGATGAGGAGGCCTCCCGTACCCTCAATCCTCTCTTTAACCTTCCTGCGTTCTTCTTCGGTCGCACAGCCCATTATCACTTTCTGATTCTTTGCTTTTCTAATCTTTTCTATTTTTACCCAGCCTTCCTTGGCGTTGACGGCGTCCCTGACTCTCCGCAGCACCTCCTCTCCTGTCTCCATTGCGTCCTTAGACGAGACAACAATGGAGTGCAGGGCCGACCTGGTCGGCTGCTGGACAGTCCGGGCCGCCGCCACGCTGGCGTAGGTCGTCACGTCGGCTGTGTCCCTCTGTTTGACTACCTGCTCCTTAATATCTTCTAATTTCCTACTGTTTTCCAGCAAAAGTCTCCTATTCTCCCTTATTTCCTCCACTATCCTGTCCTGATCCACTCTCTCTTCCCTATCCTTTTCCAGTTCTCTTTCCGGTTCAGGCTCAACCAGGGTCTTTCCGGGAGCCTTCCCCTTCCTTTCCAACTCCGCTTCCTTAACTAACTGGTAGAGTCGATCCAGAGCCTGTGTGACGTCAGTTTTTATGTCACCCCTGAGGTTCCTGGCTGTTCCTAGGCTCATCTTTGCCTTCTGGAGACAGGCTCTGGCATCGGCTGTCCGGTCTTTAGTGGGTGGTTTAGGTGAGCACGCCGAAGCGGCCTCGGTAGATGCCCGACGCACTGGCGCCGGCTTCTTCGGGGCCTTCGGAGGCTCGGCCCGCGGCGGGGTTGAGTCGGACGCAGACGAAAGCCCAGCTTTCCCTGCCTCCCACTCGCCGACGCTGCGTCTCACCTTTCCCGGTCTTCGGATTGGCGGGGAGTGCTGGTTTGCGTCACTGACCCTTTTTGCTGGAGTTCTAAACCCAAACATATTATGGTCAGAGGTACGTGTCAGTTACAATAAAATATAAAAATAAAATAATTTAGGTCTATATGACCGCGTGGAGTAAAACACAAGTTAAAATAAAAGTTTGTAAAAGTTGTATATAAAATGTAAAATAATAAATATTTATTAAAATGTCCTTTTTTTGTTTCAGGTTCCCGAGCACAGTATGCAGCCGTCGCAGCACCCGGTAAGTTACTAAGTTGTCTTCCTATTATATACTATACGTTAATTTACTTTTCAGATACCGGGAGCTACAACTTCGCAGTCAGGAGCGGTCACAATGAGTGTTTAAAAATGTATAAAATTGAATTATTTGTCAAAAAGACCTAAATATACTTACAAACTATACTCAAATAGCGTCAAAATGTTTCTAAGTGTCGACCCTACTCAAAACAACCGAAAACCGAAATAATAATTTTTGGCCCAAACTAAAAAGTTAACCTAGTAAAAGAGAAAAGGGTGGGTGGGCGGGCTGTTTTTTAAAGTTTTTGACCTCCGATCGCAACAAATGAGGTGTCTATGGATAGGGCTCGCCGAGACGAATCCAAAAAGCTGAAAAACGCCGGGGGTGGCCCTAGAAAATTTTGAAAATGACGCCCAAAAACCGTCTCAGATCCCAAAAGAAACACTAAAGACCACCAAAAAAGCGGAATTTAGTATGAAACGATGTCAATCGAACGTCACGGGAGTGCTAAACCGAAAAGGGTGAACCTATTAAAGCGAAAAAATTTTGAAAATCCGACCAAAAATTACCAAGTTAAAAAATTTTGTATGAAAAAATTCTAAGTCAATATTAAAAATCTAAAAAATTGAATAAAATCGCCGGGAAGGGTGCTAGGGGTCTCAAAATGTTACGGGGGTGTAGGCAAAAATATGGCGCTCAAAATGATGTATATAACCTATAGGTAGGCTATTATTTTCTAGAAATTTGAGTTGATTTTCGATTTTGTTGAGCTTGACCACGTAACCTCGGTTCGGTCTAAATAAGGGTAGGTATTGCCTGTTTTCCAAAGTTTTTGACCTCCGATCGCAACAAATGAGGTGTCTATGGATAGGGCTCGCCGAGACGAATCCAAAAAGCTGAAAAACGCCGGGGGTGGCCCTAGAAAATTTTGAAAATGACGCCCAAAAACCGTCTCAGATCCCAAAAGAAACACTAAAGACCACCAAAAAAGCGGAATTTAGTATGAAACGATGTCAATCGAACGTCACGGGAGTGCTAAACCGAAAAGGGTGAACCTATTAAAGCGAAAAAATTTTGAAAATCCGACCAAAAATTACCAAGTTAAAAAATTTTGTATGAAAAAATTCTAAGTCAATATTAAAAATCTAAAAAATTGAATAAAATCGCCGGGAAGGGTGCTAGGGGTCTCAAAATGTTACGGGGGTGTAGGCAAAAATATGGCGCTCAAAATGATGTATATAACCTATAGGTAGGCTATTATTTTCTAGAAATTTGAGTTGATTTTCGATTTTGTTGAGCTTGACCACGTAACCTCGGTTCGGTCTAAATAAGGGTAGGTATTGCCTGTTTTCCAAAGTTTTTGACCTCCGATCGCAACAAATGAGGTGTCTATGGATAGGGCTCGCCGAGACGAATCCAAAAAGCTGAAAAACGCGAAAAACGCCGGGGGTGGCCCTAGAAAATTTGAAAATGACGCCCAAAAACCGTCTCAGATCCCAAAAGAAACACTAAAGACCACCAAAAAAGCGGAATTTAGTATGAAACGATGTCAATCGAACGTCACGGGAGTGCTAAACCGAAAAGGGTGAACCTATTAAAGCGAAAAAATTTTGAAAATCCGACCAAAAATTACCAAGTTAAAAATTTTGTATGAAAAAATTCTAAGTCAATATTAAAAATCTAAAAAATTGAATAAAATCGCCGGGAAGGGTGCTAGGGGTCTCAAATGTTACGGGGGTGTAGGCAAAAATATGGCGCTCAAAATGATGTATATAACCTATAGGTAGGCTATTATTTTCTAGAAATTTGAGTTGATTTTCGATTTTGTTGAGCTTGACCACGTAACCTCGGTTCGGTCTAAATAAGGGTAGGTATTGCCTGTTTTCCAAAGTTTTTGACCTCCGATCGCAACAAATGAGGTGTCTATGGATAGGGCTCGCCGAGACGAATCCAAAAAGCTGAAAAACGCCGGGGGTGGCCCTAGAAAATTTTTGAAAATGACGCCCAAAAACCGTCTCAGATCCCAAAAGAAACACTAAAGACCACCAAAAAAGCGGAATTTAGTATGAAACGATGTCAATCGAACGTCACGGGAGTGCTAAACCGAAAGGGTGAACCTATTAAAGCGAAAAAATTTTGAAAATCCGACCAAAAATTACCAAGTTAAAAAATTTTGTATGAAAAATTCTAAGTCAATATTAAAAATCTAAAAAATTGAATAAAATCGCCGGGAAGGGTGCTAGGGGTCTCAAAATGTTACGGGGGTGTAGGCAAAAATATGGCGCTCAAAATGATGTATATAACCTATAGGTAGGCTATTATTTTCTAGAAATTTGAGTTGATTTTCGATTTTGTTGAGCTTGACCACGTAACCTCGGTTCGGTCTAAATAAGGGTAGGTATTGCCTGTTTTCCAAAGTTTTTGACCTCCGATCGCAACAAATGAGGTGTCTATGGATAGGGCTCGCCGAGACGAATCCAAAAAGCTGAAAAACGCCGGGGGGTGGCCCTAGAAAATTTTGAAAATGACGCCCAAAAAACCGTCTCAGATCCCAAAAGAAACACTAAAGACCACCAAAAAAGCGGAATTTAGTATGAAACGATGTCAATCGAACGTCACGGGAGTGCTAAACCGAAAAGGGTGAACCTATTAAAGCGAAAAAATTTTGAAAATCCGACCAAAAATTACCAAGTTAAAAAATTTTGTATGAAAAAATTCTAAGTCAATATTAAAAATCTAAAAAATTGAATAAAATCGCCGGGAAGGGTGCTAGGGGTCTCAAAATGTTACGGGGGTGTAGGCAAAAATATGGCGCTCAAAATGATGTATATAACCTATAGGTAGGCTATTATTTTCTAGAAATTTGAGTTGATTTTCGATTTTGTTGAGCTTGACCACGTAACCTCGGTTCGGTCAAAATAAGGGTAGGTATTGCCTGTTTTCCAAAGTTTTTGACCTCCGATCGCAACAAATGAGGTGTCTATGGATAGGGCTCGCCGAGACGAATCCAAAAAGCTGAAAAACGCCGGGGGTGGCCCTAGAAAATTTTGAAAATGACGCCCAAAAACCGTCTCAGATCCCAAAAGAAACACTAAAGACCACCAAAAAAGCGGAATTTAGTATGAAACGATGTCAATCGAACGTCACGGGAGTGCTAAACCGAAAAGGGTGAACCTATTAAAGCGAAAAAATTTGAAAATCCGACCAAAAATTACCAAGTAAAAAATTTTGTATGAAAAAATTCTAAGTCAATATTAAAAATCTAAAAAATTGAATAAAATCGCCGGGAAGGGTGCTAGGGGTCTCAAAATGTTACGGGGGTGTAGGCAAAAATATGGCGCTCAAAATGATGTATATAACCTATAGGTAGGCTATTATTTTCTAGAAATTTGAGTTGATTTTCGATTTTGTTGAGCTTGACCACGTAACCTCGGTTCGGTCTAAATAAGGGTAGGTATTGCCTGTTTTCCAAAGTTTTTGACCTCCGATCGCAACAAATGAGGTGTCTATGGATAGGGCTCGCCGAGACGAATCCAAAAGCTGAAAAACGCCGGGGGTGGCCCTAGAAATTTTGAAAATGACGCCCAAAAACCGTCTCAGATCCCAAAAGAAACACTAAAGACCACCAAAAAAGCGGAATTTAGTATGAAACGATGTCAATCGAACGTCACGGGAGTGCTAAACCGAAAAGGGTTGAACCTATTAAAGCGAAAAAATTTTGAAAATCCGACCAAAAATTACCAAGTTAAAAAATTTTGTATGAAAAAATTCTAAGTCAATATTAAAAATCTAAAAAATTGAATAAATCGCCGGGAAGGGTGCTAGGGGTCTCAAAATGTTACGGGGGTGTAGGCAAAAATATGGCGCTCAAAATGAAGTATATAACCTATAGGTAGGCTATTATTTTCTAGAAATTTGAGTTGATTTCGATTTTGTTGAGCTTGACCACGTAACCTCGGTTCGGTCTAAATAAGGGTAGGTATTGCCTGTTTTCAAAGTTTTTGACCTCCGATCGCAACAAATGAGGTGTCTATGGATAGGGCTCGCCGAGACGAATCCAAAAAGCTGAAAAACGCCGGGGGTGGCCCTAGAAAATTTTGAAAATGACGCCCAAAAACCGTCTCAGATCCCAAAAGAAACACTAAAGACCACCAAAAAAGCGGAATTTAGTATGAAACGATGTCAATCGAACGTCACGGGAGTGCTAAACCGAAAAGGGTGAACCTATTAAAGCGAAAAAATTTTGAAAATCCGACCAAAAATTACCAAGTTAAAAATTTTGTATGAAAAAAATTCTAAGTCAATATTAAAAATCTAAAAAATTGAATAAAATCGCCGGGAAGGGTGCTAGGGGTCTCAAAATGTTACGGGGGTGTAGGCAAAAATATGGCGCTCAAAATGATGTATATAACCTATAGGTAGGCTATTATTTTCTAGAAATTTGAGTTGATTTTCGATTTTGTTGAGCTTGACCACGTAACCTCGGTTCGGTCTAAATAAGGGTAGGTATTGCCTGTTTTCCAAAGTTTTTGACCTCCGATCGCAACAAATGAGGTGTCTATGGATAGGGCTCGCCGAGACGAATCCAAAAAGCTGAAAAACGCCGGGGGTGGCCCTAGAAAATTTTGAAAATGACGCCCAAAAACCGTCTCAGATCCCAAAAGAAACACTAAAGACCACCAAAAAAGCGGAATTTAGTATGAAACGATGTCAATCGAACGTCACGGGAGTGCTAAACCGAAAAGGGTGAACCTATTAAAGCGAAAAAATTTTGAAAATCCGACCAAAAATTACCAAGTTAAAAAATTTTGTATGAAAAAATTCTAAGTCAATATTAAAAATCTAAAAAATTGAATAAAATCGCCGGGAAGGGTGCTAGGGGTCTCAAAATGTTACGGGGGTGTAGGCAAAAATATGGCGCTCAAAATGATGTATATAACCTATAGGTAGGCTATTATTTTCTAGAAATTTGAGTTGATTTTCGATTTTGTTGAGCTTGACCACGTAACCTCGGTTCGGTCTAAATAAGGGTAGGTATTGCCTGTTTTCCAAAGTTTTTGACCTCCGATCGCAACAAATGAGGTGTCTATGGATAGGGCTCGCCGAGACGAATCCAAAAAGCTGAAAAACGCCGGGGGTGGCCCTAGAAAATTTTGAAAATGACGCCCAAAAACCGTCTCAGATCCCAAAAGAAACACTAAAGACCACCAAAAAAGCGGAATTTAGTATGAAACGATGTCAATCGAACGTCACGGGAGTGCTAAACCGAAAAGGGTGAACCTATTAAAGCGAAAAAATTTTGAAAATCCGACCAAAAATTACCAAGTTAAAAAATTTTTGTATGAAAAAATTCTAAGTCAATATTAAAAATCTAAAAAATTGAATAAAATCGCCGGGAAGGGTGCTAGGGGTCTCAAAATGTTACGGGGGTGTAGGCAAAAATATGGCGCTCAAAATGATGTATATAACCTATAGGTAGGCTATTATTTTCTAGAAATTTGAGTTGATTTTCGATTTTGTTGAGCTTGACCACGTAACCTCGGTTCGGTCTAAATAAGGGTAGGTATTGCCTGTTTTCCAAAGTTTTTGACCTCCGATCGCAACAAATGAGGTGTCTATGGATAGGGCTCGCCGAGACGAATCCAAAAAGCTGAAAAACGCCGGGGTGGCCTAGAAAATTTTGAAAATGACGCCCAAAAACCGTCTCAGATCCCAAAAGAAACACTAAAGACCACCAAAAAAGCGGAATTTAGTATGAAACGATGTCAATCGAACGTCACGGGAGTGCTAAACCGAAAAGGGTGAACCTATTAAAGCGAAAAAATTTTGAAAATCCGACCAAAAATTACCAAGTTAAAAAATTTTGTATGAAAAAATTCTAAGTCAATATTAAAAATCTAAAAAATTGAATAAAATCGCCGGGAAGGGTGCTAGGGGTCTCAAAATGTTACGGGGTGTAGGCAAAAATATGGCGCTCAAAATGATGTATATAACCTATAGGTAGGCTATTATTTTCTAGAAATTTGAGTGATTTTCGATTTTGTTGAGCTTGACCACGTAACCTCGGTTCGGTCTAAATAAGGGTAGGTATTGCCTGTTTTCCAAAGTTTTTGACCTCCGATCGCAACAAATGAGGTGTCTATGGATAGGGCTCGCGAGACGAATCCAAAAAGCTGAAAAACGCCGGGGGTGGCCCTAGAAAATTTTGAAAATGACGCCCAAAAACCGTCTCAGATCCCAAAAGAAACACTAAAGACCACCAAAAAAGCGGAATTTAGTATGAAACGATGTCAATCGAACGTCACGGGAGTGCTAAACCGAAAAGGGTGAACCTATTAAAGCGAAAAAATTTTGAAAATCCGACCAAAAATTACCAAGTTAAAAAATTTTGTATGAAAAAATTCTAAGTCAATATTAAAAATCTAAAAAATTGAATAAAATCGCCGGGAAGGGTGCTAGGGGTCTCAAATGTTACGGGGGTGTAGGCAAAAATATGGCGCTCAAAATGATGTATATAACCTATAGGTAGGCTATTATTTTCTAGAAATTTGAGTTGATTTTCGATTTTGTTGAGCTTGACCACGTAACCTCGGTTCGGTCTAAATAAGGGTAGGTATTGCCTGTTTTCCAAAGTTTTTGACCTCCGATCGCAACAAATGAGGTGTCTATGGATAGGGCTCGCCGAGGACGAATCCAAAAAGCTGAAAAACGCCGGGGGTGGGCCCTAGAAAATTTTGAAAATGACGCCCAAAAACCGTCTCAGATCCCAAAAGAAACACTAAAGACCACCAAAAAAGCGGAATTTAGTATGAAACGATGTCAATCGAACGTCACGGGAGTGCTAAACCGAAAAGGGTGAACCTATTAAAGCGAAAAAATTTTGAACAATCCGACCAAAAATTACCAAGTTAAAAAATTTTGTATGAAAAAATTCTAAGTCAATATTAAAAATCTAAAAAATTGAATAAAATCGCCGGGAAGGGTGCTAGGGGTCTCAAAATGTTACGGGGGTGTAGGCAAAAATATGGCGCTCAAAATGATGTATATAACCTCTAGAAATTTGAGTTGATTTTCGATTTTGTTGAGCTTGACCACGTAACCTCGGTTCGGTCTAAATAAGGGTAGGTATTGCCTGTTTTCCAAAGTTTTTGACCTCCGATCGCAACAAATGAGGTGTCTATGGATAGGGCTCGCCGAGACGAATCCAAAAAGCTGAAAAACGCCGGGGGTGGCCCTAGAAAATTTTGAAAATGACGCCCAAAAACCGTCTCAGATCCCAAAAGAAACACTAAAGACCACCAAAAAAGCGGAATTTAGTATGAAACGATGTCAATCGAACGTCACGGGAGTGCTAAACCGAAAAGGGTGAACCTATTAAAGCGAAAAAATTTTGAAAATCCGACCAAAAATTACCAAGTTAAAAAATTTTGTATGAAAAAATTCTAAGTCAATATTAAAAATCTAAAAAATTGAATAAAATCGCCGGGAAGGGTGCTAGGGGTCTCAAAATGTTACGGGGGTGTAGGCAAAAATATGGCGCTCAAAATGATGTATATAACCTATAGGTAGGCTATTATTTTCTAGAAATTTGAGTTGATTTTCGATTTTGTTGAGCTTGACCACGTAACCTCGGTTCGGTCTAAATAAGGGTAGGTATTGCCTGTTTTCCAAAGTTTTTGACCTCCGATCGCAACAAATGAGGTGTCTATGGATAGGGCTCGCCGAGACGAATCCAAAAAGCTGAAAAACGCCGGGGGTGGCCCTAGAAAATTTTGAAAATGACGCCCAAAAAACCGTCTCAGATCCCAAAAGAAACACTAAAGACCACCAAAAAAGCGGAATTTAGTATGAAACGATGTCAATCGAACGTCACGGGAGTGCTAAACCGAAAAGGGTGAACCTATTAAAGCGAAAAAATTTTGAAAATCCGACCAAAAATTACCAAGTTAAAAAATTTTGTATGAAAAAATTCTAAGTCAATATTAAAAATCTAAAAAATTGAATAAAATCGCCGGGAAGGGTGCTAGGGGTCTCAAAATGTTACGGGGGTGTAGGCAAAAATATGGCGCTCAAAATGATGTATATAACCTATAGGTAGGCTATTATTTTCTAGAAATTTGAGTTGATTTTCGATTTTGTTGAGCTTGACCACGTAACCTCGGTTCGGTCTAAATAAGGGTAGGTATTGCCTGTTTTCCAAAGTTTTTGACCTCCGATCGCAACAAATGAGGTGTCTATGGATAGGGCTCGCCGAGACGAATCCAAAAAGCTGAAAAACGCCGGGGGTGGCCCTAGAAAATTTTGAAAATGACGCCCAAAAACCGTCTCAGATCCCAAAAGAAACACTAAAGACCACCAAAAAAGCGGAATTTAGTATGAAACGATGTCAATCGAACGTCACGGGAGTGCTAAACCGAAAAGGGTGAACCTATTAAAGCGAAAAAATTTTGAAAATCCGACCAAAAATTACCAAGTTAAAAAATTTTGTATGAAAAAATTCTAAGTCAATATTAAAAATCTAAAAAATTGAATAAAATCGCCGGGAAGGGTGCTAGGGGTCTCAAAATGTTACGGGGGTGTAGGCAAAAATATGGCGCTCAAAATGATGTATATAACCTATAGGTAGGCTATTATTTTCTAGAAATTTGAGTTGATTTTCGATTTTGTTGAGCTTGACCACGTAACCTCGGTTCGGTCTAAATAAGGGTAGGTATTGCCTGTTTTCCAAAGTTTTTGACCTCCGATCGCAACAAATGAGGTGTCTATGGATAGGGCTCGCCGAGACGAATCCAAAAAGCTGAAAAACGCCGGGGGTGGCCCTAGAAAATTTTGAAAATGACGCCCAAAAACCGTCTCAGATCCCAAAAGAAACACTAAAGACCACCAAAAAAGCGGAATTTAGTATGAAACGATGTCAATCGAACGTCACGGGAGTGCTAAACCGAAAAGGGTGAACCTATTAAAGCGAAAAAATTTTGAAAATCCGACCAAAAATTACCAAGTTAAAAAATTTTGTATGAAAAAATTCTAAGTCAATATTAAAAATCTAAAAAATTGAATAAAATCGCCGGGAAGGGTGCTAGGGGTCTCAAAATGTTACGGGGGTGTAGGCAAAAATATGGCGCTCAAAATGATGTATATAACCTATAGGTAGGCTATTATTTTCTAGAAATTTGAGTTGATTTTCGATTTTGTTGAGCTTGACCACGTAACCTCGGTTCGGTCTAAATAAGGGTAGGTATTGCCTGTTTTCCAAAGTTTTTGACCTCCGATCGCAACAAATGAGGTGTCTATGGATAGGGCTCGCCGAGACGAATCCAAAAAGCTGAAAAACGCCGGGGGTGGCCCTAGAAAATTTTGAAAATGACGCCCAAAAACCGTCTCAGATCCCAAAAGAAACACTAAAGACCACCAAAAAAGCGGAATTTAGTATGAAACGATGTCAATCGAACGTCACGGGAGTGCTAAACCGAAAAGGGTGAACCTATTAAAGCGAAAAAATTTTGAAAATCCGACCAAAAATTACCAAGTTAAAAAATTTTGTATGAAAAAATTCTAAGTCAATATTAAAAATCTAAAAAATTGAATAAAATCGCCGGGAAGGGTGCTAGGGGTCTCAAAATGTTACGGGGGTGTAGGCAAAAATATGGCGCTCAAAATGATGTATATAACCTATAGGTAGGCTATTATTTTCTAGAAATTTGAGTTGATTTTCGATTTTGTTGAGCTTGACCACGTAACCTCGGTTCGGTCTAAATAAGGGTAGGTATTGCCTGTTTTCCAAAGTTTTTGACCTCCGATCGCAACAAATGAGGTGTCTATGGATAGGGCTCGCCGAGACGAATCCAAAAAGCTGAAAAACGCCGGGGGTGGCCCTAGAAAATTTTGAAAATGACGCCCAAAAACCGTCTCAGATCCCAAAAGAAACACTAAAGACCACCAAAAAAGCGGAATTTAGTATGAAACGATGTCAATCGAACGTCACGGGAGTGCTAAACCGAAAAGGGTGAACCTATTAAAGCGAAAAAATTTTGAAAATCCGACCAAAAATTACCAAGTTAAAAAATTTTGTATGAAAAAATTCTAAGTCAATATTAAAAATCTAAAAAATTGAATAAAATCGCCGGGAAGGGTGCTAGGGGTCTCAAAATGTTACGGGGGTGTAGGCAAAAATATGGCGCTCAAAATGATGTATATAACCTATAGGTAGGCTATTATTTTCTAGAAATTTGAGTTGATTTTCGATTTTGTTGAGCTTGACCACGTAACCTCGGTTCGGTCTAAATAAGGGTAGGTATTGCCTGTTTTCCAAAGTTTTTGACCTCCGATCGCAACAAATGAGGTGTCTATGGATAGGGCTCGCCGAGACGAATCCAAAAAGCTGAAAAACGCCGGGGGTGGCCCTAGAAAATTTTGAAAATGACGCCCAAAAACCGTCTCAGATCCCAAAAGAAACACTAAAGACCACCAAAAAAGCGGAATTTAGTATGAAACGATGTCAATCGAACGTCACGGGAGTGCTAAACCGAAAAGGGTGAACCTATTAAAGCGAAAAAATTTTGAAAATCCGACCAAAAATTACCAAGTTAAAAAATTTTGTATGAAAAAATTCTAAGTCAATATTAAAAATCTAAAAAATTGAATAAAATCGCCGGGAAGGGTGCTAGGGGTCTCAAAATGTTACGGGGGTGTAGGCAAAAATATGGCGCTCAAAATGATGTATATAACCTATAGGTAGGCTATTATTTTCTAGAAATTTGAGTTGATTTTCGATTTTGTTGAGCTTGACCACGTAACCTCGGTTCGGTCTAAATAAGGGTAGGTATTGCCTGTTTTCCAAAGTTTTTGACCTCCGATCGCAACAAATGAGGTGTCTATGGATAGGGCTCGCCGAGACGAATCCAAAAAGCTGAAAAACGCCGGGGGTGGCCCTAGAAAATTTTGAAAATGACGCCCAAAAACCGTCTCAGATCCCAAAAGAAACACTAAAGACCACCAAAAAAGCGGAATTTAGTATGAAACGATGTCAATCGAACGTCACGGGAGTGCTAAACCGAAAAGGGTGAACCTATTAAAGCGAAAAAATTTTGAAAATCCGACCAAAAATTACCAAGTTAAAAAATTTTGTATGAAAAAATTCTAAGTCAATATTAAAAATCTAAAAAATTGAATAAAATCGCCGGGAAGGGTGCTAGGGGTCTCAAAATGTTACGGGGGTGTAGGCAAAAATATGGCGCTCAAAATGATGTATATAACCTATAGGTAGGCTATTATTTTCTAGAAATTTGAGTTGATTTTCGATTTTGTTGAGCTTGACCACGTAACCTCGGTTCGGTCTAAATAAGGGTAGGTATTGCCTGTTTTCCAAAGTTTTTGACCTCCGATCGCAACAAATGAGGTGTCTATGGATAGGGCTCGCCGAGACGAATCCAAAAAGCTGAAAAACGCCGGGGGTGGCCCTAGAAAATTTTGAAAATGACGCCCAAAAACCGTCTCAGATCCCAAAAGAAACACTAAAGACCACCAAAAAAGCGGAATTTAGTATGAAACGATGTCAATCGAACGTCACGGGAGTGCTAAACCGAAAAGGGTGAACCTATTAAAGCGAAAAAATTTTGAAAATCCGACCAAAAATTACCAAGTTAAAAAATTTTGTATGAAAAAATTCTAAGTCAATATTAAAAATCTAAAAAATTGAATAAAATCGCCGGGAAGGGTGCTAGGGGTCTCAAAATGTTACGGGGGTGTAGGCAAAAATATGGCGCTCAAAATGATGTATATAACCTATAGGTAGGCTATTATTTTCTAGAAATTTGAGTTGATTTTCGATTTTGTTGAGCTTGACCACGTAACCTCGGTTCGGTCTAAATAAGGGTAGGTATTGCCTGTTTTCCAAAGTTTTTGACCTCCGATCGCAACAAATGAGGTGTCTATGGATAGGGCTCGCCGAGACGAATCCAAAAAGCTGAAAAACGCCGGGGGTGGCCCTAGAAAATTTTGAAAATGACGCCCAAAAACCGTCTCAGATCCCAAAAGAAACACTAAAGACCACCAAAAAAGCGGAATTTAGTATGAAACGATGTCAATCGAACGTCACGGGAGTGCTAAACCGAAAAGGGTGAACCTATTAAAGCGAAAAAATTTTGAAAATCCGACCAAAAATTACCAAGTTAAAAAATTTTGTATGAAAAAATTCTAAGTCAATATTAAAAATCTAAAAAATTGAATAAAATCGCCGGGAAGGGTGCTAGGGGTCTCAAAATGTTACGGGGGTGTAGGCAAAAATATGGCGCTCAAAATGATGTATATAACCTATAGGTAGGCTATTATTTTCTAGAAATTTGAGTTGATTTTCGATTTTGTTGAGCTTGACCACGTAACCTCGGTTCGGTCTAAATAAGGGTAGGTATTGCCTGTTTTCCAAAGTTTTTGACCTCCGATCGCAACAAATGAGGTGTCTATGGATAGGGCTCGCCGAGACGAATCCAAAAAGCTGAAAAACGCCGGGGGTGGCCCTAGAAAATTTTGAAAATGACGCCCAAAAACCGTCTCAGATCCCAAAAGAAACACTAAAGACCACCAAAAAAGCGGAATTTAGTATGAAACGATGTCAATCGAACGTCACGGGAGTGCTAAACCGAAAAGGGTGAACCTATTAAAGCGAAAAAATTTTGAAAATCCGACCAAAAATTACCAAGTTAAAAAATTTTGTATGAAAAAATTCTAAGTCAATATTAAAAATCTAAAAAATTGAATAAAATCGCCGGGAAGGGTGCTAGGGGTCTCAAAATGTTACGGGGGTGTAGGCAAAAATATGGCGCTCAAAATGATGTATATAACCTATAGGTAGGCTATTATTTTCTAGAAATTTGAGTTGATTTTCGATTTTGTTGAGCTTGACCACGTAACCTCGGTTCGGTCTAAATAAGGGTAGGTATTGCCTGTTTTCCAAAGTTTTTGACCTCCGATCGCAACAAATGAGGTGTCTATGGATAGGGCTCGCCGAGACGAATCCAAAAAGCTGAAAAACGCCGGGGGTGGCCCTAGAAAATTTTGAAAATGACGCCCAAAAACCGTCTCAGATCGTCTCAGATCCCAAAAGAAACACTAAAGACCACCAAAAAAGCGGAATTTAGTATGAAACGATGTCAATCGAACGTCACGGGAGTGCTAAACCGAAAAGGGTGAACCTATTAAAGCGAAAAAATTTTGAAAATCCGACCAAAAATTACCAAGTTAAAAAATTTTGTATGAAAAAATTCTAAGTCAATATTAAAAATCTAAAAAATTGAATAAAATCGCCGGGAAGGGTGCTAGGGGTCTCAAAATGTTACGGGGGTGTAGGCAAAAATATGGCGCTCAAAATGATGTATATAACCTATAGGTAGGCTATTATTTTCTAGAAATTTGAGTTGATTTTCGATTTTGTTGAGCTTGACCACGTAACCTCGGTTCGGTCTAAATAAGGGTAGGTATTGCCTGTTTTCCAAAGTTTTTGACCTCCGATCGCAACAAATGAGGTGTCTATGGATAGGGCTCGCCGAGACGAATCCAAAAAGCTGAAAAACGCCGGGGGTGGCCCTAGAAAATTTTGAAAATGACGCCCAAAAACCGTCTCAGATCCCAAAAGAAACACTAAAGACCACCAAAAAAGCGGAATTTAGTATGAAACGATGTCAATCGAACGTCACGGGAGTGCTAAACCGAAAAGGGTGAACCTATTAAAGCGAAAAAATTTTGAAAATCCGACCAAAAATTACCAAGTTAAAAAATTTTGTATGAAAAAATTCTAAGTCAATATTAAAAATCTAAAAAATTGAATAAAATCGCCGGGAAGGGTGCTAGGGGTCTCAAAATGTTACGGGGGTGTAGGCAAAAATATGGCGCTCAAAATGATGTATATAACCTATAGGTAGGCTATTATTTTCTAGAAATTTGAGTTGATTTTCGATTTTGTTGAGCTTGACCACGTAACCTCGGTTCGGTCTAAATAAGGGTAGGTATTGCCTGTTTTCCAAAGTTTTTGACCTCCGATCGCAACAAATGAGGTGTCTATGGATAGGGCTCGCCGAGACGAATCCAAAAAGCTGAAAAACGCCGGGGGTGGCCCTAGAAAATTTTGAAAATGACGCCCAAAAACCGTCTCAGATCCCAAAAGAAACACTAAAGACCACCAAAAAAGCGGAATTTAGTATGAAACGATGTCAATCGAACGTCACGGGAGTGCTAAACCGAAAAGGGTGAACCTATTAAAGCGAAAAAATTTTGAAAATCCGACCAAAAATTACCAAGTTAAAAAATTTTGTATGAAAAAATTCTAAGTCAATATTAAAAATCTAAAAAATTGAATAAAATCGCCGGGAAGGGTGCTAGGGGTCTCAAAATGTTACGGGGGTGTAGGCAAAAATATGGCGCTCAAAATGATGTATATAACCTATAGGTAGGCTATTATTTTCTAGAAATTTGAGTTGATTTTCGATTTTGTTGAGCTTGACCACGTAACCTCGGTTCGGTCTAAATAAGGGTAGGTATTGCCTGTTTTCCAAAGTTTTTGACCTCCGATCGCAACAAATGAGGTGTCTATGGATAGGGCTCGCCGAGACGAATCCAAAAAGCTGAAAAACGCCGGGGGTGGCCCTAGAAAATTTTGAAAATGACGCCCAAAAACCGTCTCAGATCCCAAAAGAAACACTAAAGACCACCAAAAAAGCGGAATTTAGTATGAAACGATGTCAATCGAACGTCACGGGAGTGCTAAACCGAAAAGGGTGAACCTATTAAAGCGAAAAAATTTTGAAAATCCGACCAAAAATTACCAAGTTAAAAAATTTTGTATGAAAAAATTCTAAGTCAATATTAAAAATCTAAAAAATTGAATAAAATCGCCGGGAAGGGTGCTAGGGGTCTCAAAATGTTACGGGGGTGTAGGCAAAAATATGGCGCTCAAAATGATGTATATAACCTATAGGTAGGCTATTATTTTCTAGAAATTTGAGTTGATTTTCGATTTTGTTGAGCTTGACCACGTAACCTCGGTTCGGTCTAAATAAGGGTAGGTATTGCCTGTTTTCCAAAGTTTTTGACCTCCGATCGCAACAAATGAGGTGTCTATGGATAGGGCTCGCCGAGACGAATCCAAAAAGCTGAAAAACGCCGGGGGTGGCCCTAGAAAATTTTGAAAATGACGCCCAAAAACCGTCTCAGATCCCAAAAGAAACACTAAAGACCACCAAAAAAGCGGAATTTAGTATGAAACGATGTCAATCGAACGTCACGGGAGTGCTAAACCGAAAAGGGTGAACCTATTAAAGCGAAAAAATTTTGAAAATCCGACCAAAAATTACCAAGTTAAAAAATTTTGTATGAAAAAATTCTAAGTCAATATTAAAAATCTAAAAAATTGAATAAAATCGCCGGGAAGGGTGCTAGGGGTCTCAAAATGTTACGGGGGTGTAGGCAAAAATATGGCGCTCAAAATGATGTATATAACCTATAGGTAGGCTATTATTTTCTAGAAATTTGAGTTGATTTTCGATTTTGTTGAGCTTGACCACGTAACCTCGGTTCGGTCTAAATAAGGGTAGGTATTGCCTGTTTTCCAAAGTTTTTGACCTCCGATCGCAACAAATGAGGTGTCTATGGATAGGGCTCGCCGAGACGAATCCAAAAAGCTGAAAAACGCCGGGGGTGGCCCTAGAAAATTTTGAAAATGACGCCCAAAAACCGTCTCAGATCCCAAAAGAAACACTAAAGACCACCAAAAAAGCGGAATTTAGTATGAAACGATGTCAATCGAACGTCACGGGAGTGCTAAACCGAAAAGGGTGAACCTATTAAAGCGAAAAAATTTTGAAAATCCGACCAAAAATTACCAAGTTAAAAAATTTTGTATGAAAAAATTCTAAGTCAATATTAAAAATCTAAAAAATTGAATAAAATCGCCGGGAAGGGTGCTAGGGGTCTCAAAATGTTACGGGGGTGTAGGCAAAAATATGGCGCTCAAAATGATGTATATAACCTATAGGTAGGCTATTATTTTCTAGAAATTTGAGTTGATTTTCGATTTTGTTGAGCTTGACCACGTAACCTCGGTTCGGTCTAAATAAGGGTAGGTATTGCCTGTTTTCCAAAGTTTTTGACCTCCGATCGCAACAAATGAGGTGTCTATGGATAGGGCTCGCCGAGACGAATCCAAAAAGCTGAAAAACGCCGGGGGTGGCCCTAGAAAATTTTGAAAATGACGCCCAAAAACCGTCTCAGATCCCAAAAGAAACACTAAAGACCACCAAAAAAGCGGAATTTAGTATGAAACGATGTCAATCGAACGTCACGGGAGTGCTAAACCGAAAAGGGTGAACCTATTAAAGCGAAAAAATTTTGAAAATCCGACCAAAAATTACCAAGTTAAAAAATTTTGTATGAAAAAATTCTAAGTCAATATTAAAAATCTAAAAAATTGAATAAAATCGCCGGGAAGGGTGCTAGGGGTCTCAAAATGTTACGGGGGTGTAGGCAAAAATATGGCGCTCAAAATGATGTATATAAATGTATATAACCTATAGGTAGGCTATTATTTTCTAGAAATTTGAGTTGATTTTCGATTTTGTTGAGCTTGACCACGTAACCTCGGTTCGGTCTAAATAAGGGTAGGTATTGCCTGTTTTCCAAAGTTTTTGACCTCCGATCGCAACAAATGAGGTGTCTATGGATAGGGCTCGCCGAGACGAATCCAAAAAGCTGAAAAACGCCGGGGGTGGCCCTAGAAAATTTTGAAAATGACGCCCAAAAACCGTCTCAGATCCCAAAAGAAACACTAAAGACCACCAAAAAAGCGGAATTTAGTATGAAACGATGTCAATCGAACGTCACGGGAGTGCTAAACCGAAAAGGGTGAACCTATTAAAGCGA